>NC_138303.1:37242500-37917500 GCF_965601325.2 Salmo salar | reverse complement strand
TAGATAATATGGTGATAGAAACATGAAGTTAGATTTTACATAATAAGGAGGAGAGAAAGGGAGAGGAGGAGTAGGTGGATGTATGACTCAATGTTAGTCATGGTTGAGATTCCAACAGACAGGCCTCCCCTAGCTTACTGCAGAAGGCATAGCAGTAGAAAGAAACTGTTGCTCAAGGTCCTTGCAGCAGGGGTTTTTCCACAGCTATGTCATCTACCACGTCCGGGAGCATGGACCTACATGAAACATAAGAGACTGGTTCGCAAATCAGACCACACGCAGATTATGCAACAAGCACTGTCTGGTAAATTGACTGAAGTGTAAACTGGCCAAGTGTCAAATCAGCATATATCAGCATATCAGAATATTCAACACTTGACATGCTGTCATGGGGGTTTATGAATGAATCATCAAGTCAGCATTTTGTGTGTGTTGAGTGTCATTCAGAGTGACAGAGGCAGAGACAGAACTGGAGCAGAGTACAGTAGAGAGCCGAGACATAGCTCTGAGCCAGACTCGTGGCCTTCTAACTGCAGACTCACCAAGGCAGCAGGAACACGGTTGCCAAGCTGAATCCTAGCATCACACACACGGCCACGAAGACTGGCAGTAAATACGAAGAAAAAAACATCACACACACAGTAAGTAAAGACTATTATTACTGTAAGAATAAACTTGTCATAAAGGGAGAAACAATGTTGTGCTCACAGACCAATGAAGATTGTAATCTATTTTCAAGCCCATGCCTGTAACAGTGAAGCAGCTATAGATGCTGCAATCTGTTAGGACAAACAAACAACCATCCCAGATATTAAACACTAACAAGAGAATGTCTTGTGGCTATAGTGTTTGCCCTTTAATAAGGAATAAGGGGTTAGCTTGCAGAGACGAATACCAGCTACACATAAATATATCAAATCATAAAGAGTATGATATGCCAGATTGGATAAGAATTGTGTTCTGTCATCTGTGTGTTGAGCCAATCAGACCGTCCTTTTGTGGCCAAGAGGGTGTGGGGTGTGTGATACAACTACGTGTGACGTTGACAGAACTGTGTGTAGCAACAAGCAATGTCTTACCAGCAGAGACAGAAGGTGCTGGAACTGGGACCCAAGCCCAGCTGCATGGGTACAGAACAGTGCAAAGTTCCCCAAAGACATCTAAGGGACAAATGTGCATTAGTTGATTCAAGATTTATTCATTTTTTTTTTTTTTTTTTGGATGTAGTCCAGGCAAGGATTTATCTAGAAGGCAAGTGCAGCAAAGAGGAAGCCAAGGACCAGTCGTTGTTAAGGAACATGGCACACTAGCATCTTTAGAGTGGAGAGATAAGACACACACACACACACTCTATCCACACTAGAGAGGGGAGCTGGAGACAAAATCAGAGAGAGGTGTTCAGTATTGTAGAAAACTGAAGAAAATACTTACTCACCGTGACATGTCATAAGTTACTTTATGTCATAAGTTACTTTTAGTTCCAAACCTATCCATTATTTAGCCACCTCCCAGCTCTAGACTCTTGAACATGTTCTACTGAACCTTGACCTCCCATGTGCTTTGCTCTAGCAGTTCTAAACTGACCACACGAAACCTAATTCCATTGTTCTGACCGTTGACTCACTCCGCTGCTCTTTCACCCCCAGGAAGAGGACAAGGCAGCAGAGGAAGAACAGCCCACCCATGACCAGCACTGAGGTCAGGAAAACCTTACAACAGTGAAAAATACACAAAACCTCACAGATAAACAAGGCTACACAAACACAAGTCCTTCACATGTATGCATAAAACGCACAGGCCTATGAGTCAACAAACAAGACAAAACTCACATCCTTGAAATGCATGCTCCCATGTGCACACACACACACAAGAATGGCCTTTGTTTGTTGTGCTAAGGACAGTTAATTAGTGTAATATGATATCCCTGGCATTATAGGTAAGTTCACTTCCACAGACAAAGAAATGCTTCTAAACCAACATAGTAGGAGAGCAGTATGTCCTTCAGTGCTGGGTTAGGCTAAGGTTTGAGAGCGGTATGTCCTTCAGTGCTGGGTTAGGCTAAGGTTTGAGAGCGGTATGTCCTTCAGTGCTGGGTTAGGCTAGGGTTTGAGAGCGGTATGTCCTTCAGTGCTGGGTTAGGCTAGGGTTTGAGAGCGGTATGTCCTTCAGTGCTGGGTTAGGCTAGGGCTTGAGATTGGGAAACAGTTACTTGCACCATGCCCTGCCTGCAGTGTTTCTCAGAGGGGAAGTAGTACCATGGTCTGTAGTACCGGTTTGTGGTGAAGGGGTGTTGTGAGGCAGCTCCTGGCTCTGGTCCAACTGCTGACATGCCCCAGCCTTCTCTGTGCAGAATACAGCCACAACCGACCCTGAATCACAGAGGCCACCAGCATTGCCAGCAGCTCCACACTCATCCCTATCAGAGAGAGAAAGCAAGAGAGAGAGAGAAGGAGAAACAGACAGACCAAGGGACAGGTGAGGCTGAAAAACTGAAATGTATGATTTTTTCAAATGTTACTGTATGCAATTCATCAATACAAGATGAAAAACGAGACAGTGGATATCAAGCTCTTACTGTAGGCTGTGGCAGAGTCTCTGTCTCATGCTCAGCGAAAGGGAAGGCACATGAACCTGTTGGTAGGCAGTATTTGCACAGCCGGATAAAAAACGTACCCGATTTAAACTGGTTACTACTCTTGTCCAGAAATGAGAATATGCATATAATTAGTATATTTGGATAGAAAACAGTCTAAAGTTTCTAAAAGTGTTTGAATGGTGTCTGTGAGTATAACAGAACTCATATGGCAGGCCAAAACCTGAGAAGATTCCATACAGGAAGTGCCCTGTCTGACAATTTATTGTCCTTCTGTAGCCTCTCTCTCTCGAAAATACAGCATCTGTGCTGTAGCGTGACATTTTCTAAGGCTTCCATTGGCTCTCAGAAGGCGCCAGAAAGTGTAATGAGATGTCTGCAGTCTCCGGGCAAAGTACAGCAGCAGAGTTTGTTACTGCCTGCCTGGGGACAGTGACACTGGAGATGCGCATTCATGTGAATTCTCCATTTTGTTCTTGAATAGAACGTCGCCCGGTTGGAATATTATCGCTATTTTACGAGAAAAATTGCATAAAAATTGATTTTGAACAGCGTTTGACATGCTTCGAAGTACGGTAATGGAATATTTTGATTTTTTTTGTCCCAAAATGCCCTCGCGCGTCACACTTCGGATTGTGACCTGAACGCACGAACAAAAGGGAGCTATTTCAATATAACTATGGATTATTTCGAACCAAAACAACATTTGTTGTTGAAGTAGAAGTCCTGGGAGTGCATTCTGACGAAGAACAGCAAAGGTAATCCAATTTTTCTTATAGTAAATCTGAGTTTGGTGAGGGCCAAACTTGGTGGGTGTCAAATTAGCTAGCCGTGATGGCCGGGCTATCTACTCAGAATATTGCAAAATGTGCTTTCGCCGAAAAGCTATTTTAAAATCTGACACCGTGATTGCATAAAGGAGTTCTGTATCTATAATTCTTAAAATAATTGTTATGTATTTTGTGAACGTTTTATGCTGAGTAATTAAGTAAATTCACCGGAAGTTTGCGGTGTGTATGCTAGTTGCTAGTTCTGAACATCACATGCTAATGTAAAAAGCTGGTTTTTGATATAAATATGAACTTGATTGAACAAAACATGCATGTATTGTATAAAATAATGTCCTAGGAGTGTCATCTGATGAAGATCATCAAAGGTTAGTGCTGCATTTAGCTGTGTTTTTGGTTTTTGTGACATATATGCTTGCTTGAAAATGGCTGTGTGGTTATTTCTGGCTATGTACTCTCCGAACATAATCTAATGTTTTGCTTTCGCTGTAAAGCCTTTTTGAAATCGGACAATGTGGTTAGATTAACGAGAGTCTTATCTTTCAAATGGTGTAAAATAGTCCTATGTTTGAGAACTTTGAATTATGACATTTTGTGGTTTTAAATTTGGCGCTCTGATGTGTCACTGGCTGTTGAATAGTGCGGGACGATTTCGTTCCACCTACCCTAGAGAGGTTAATACACTGTCAGGAAAGAGACAGAAACCATGGTGAAAAAAAGGGGTTTGTGATTTCTGTAACTATAGAGTCAGTCAAGAATTGCACCTTGTAACCATGGTCACACTTACACAGGAAGTGTATGGAAGGCAGTAACCATACTGATGCCCGAAGGAATGTAAATGGTACTTCTTGTTTCATACAGTCAGGTAATTCTGAAGAAGCAACGGCAATATCCCTGCAGAGATCAGGCTACAGCCAAGTAATTTGTTTGGGATACATACAGTAGTCATGATGATACAGAAATGGAGCAAGACAAACAGTGGTTGAGGATGTAGAGGATGAAGACTTGGAGATAGGGTTGGTGGGTCATACTGTATGTGAAGGAAGAGTAGATAACAGGCTGGATATCATGAGGGATTCAAACAGGCAGCTTGCTGTGAGGTACCAGGGAACACTGAAGGCTTGAGACATGAACTACAGCAGGACATAGGAGAAGACCCCAAAAGGCATGGAGACAACCACCCTGAAAAACACAAAAATACAGAAAGGGATGCTAGAATGCACTGCCCAAAGTCAATATAAAAATGGAAGGCATTACTGAGATCCACTAACCATGGCATGAGTTTGCCAATGGGTGTCAAACCGCTGCGGCTCACTAGCCTGAAGGTAGGGATGGGTCAGTTCCTCTTGAAGGATCAGAGAAACATAGAAGGCCTCAATCTGCAAAAGAGCCAGGGACAGAAAGGACTCCAGGCCAGAGAGACTAGACAGACAGACATGAGACAGTGGAGTTGACTGACTAACTGACTGGCATGCAGGCAATGAGTAACATTACTGACCTGTAGAACATCCAGCAGGAACATCTGATAAAGCCAAGCCCATGTCAACAGTAGTAATCTGATATGGCACGCCTCCCATGGCATAGCACAGCTTCCTGGACAGAAGAAGCCCCCTGGCCTCTACAGTGACCAGATATATTACAGAGACACACACACACACACAGGACATACATGCTTGTGAGATAGAAAAACAGAGATCGAGAGAGAGTAAAATAAAGGGTGTGAATAGGATCTTGTGTTTTTCCTGTCCTATTCCACAGCCCAGCTACCTGTCTCAGGAACAAGTTGAAAACATGAAGTGAAGTCTTCTCTAAAGAGAAAAATCAACATTCTATACCCATTTTTTGTTTACTAAGCACAATAAAAGATACTTAACCTCTCTTGGGTAGGGGGCAGTATTTTCACGGCCGGACGAAAAAGGTACCCAAATTAAACGGCCTACTACTCGGGCCCAGGAACTAGAATATGCATATTAGTAGATTTGGATAGAAAACACTCTGACGTTTCTAAAACTGTTTGAAAGATGTCTGTGAGTATAACAGAACTCATATGGCAGGCAATAACCTGAGAAACAATCCAACCAGGAAATGGAGGATCTGAGGCTGTAGTTTTTTCAAGTGATTGCCTATCTAACACACAGTGACTTAGGGTTCATTTTGCACTTCCTAAGGCTTCCACTAGATGTCAACAGTCTTTAGAAAGTTGTTTGAGGTGTCTATGGTGAACAGATAGCCAACAAAGGAAGTTGGAAGTTGTTGACTCAGGAAAGCACATGAGTTCATTGGCGCGCATTCACGTGAGGGGTAGCTGTGTTCCAAAACGTCTTTCAAGACATTGGAATCGTCCGGTTGGAATATTATTGAAGTTCTAAGTTAAAAAAGGCCCTAAAGATTGATGCTATACAACGTTTGACATGTTTGAACGAACGTAAATATAACTTTTTTTGACTTTTCATTGTGACATTTTGGCCGCGCTTCCTACACTTGGAGTAGCTTACTGAACGCGCAAACAACAAGGAGCTATTTGGACATAAATTATGGACTTTATCGAACAAAACAAAATGTATTGTGGACCTGGGATTCCTGGAAGTGCCTTCTGATGAAGATCAAAGGTAAGTGAATATTTCTAATGCTATTTATGATTTTAGATGACTCCAAAATGGCGGGTATCTGTATTACTTGATGTCTTTTTCTGAGCGCAGTACTCAGATTATTGCAGTGTGCTTTCCCCGTGAAGCTTTTTTGAAATATGTCACAGCGGTTGCATAAAGGAGATGTTCATCTATAATTCTTTGAATAACACTTTGTTTTATCAACGTTTATGAGTATTTTTGTAAATTGTAGTGCTGATTCACCGGCAGTATTGGAGGCAAAATATTTTCTGAACATCACTCTCGCCA
Source organism: Salmo salar (assembly GCF_965601325.2). Classification (NCBI taxonomy): domain Eukaryota; kingdom Metazoa; phylum Chordata; class Actinopteri; order Salmoniformes; family Salmonidae; genus Salmo; species Salmo salar. The sequence goes on along the minus strand of NC_138303.1, from coordinate 37,911,222 downwards.
ATGTAAAAGGCTGTTTTTGGATATAAATATCAACTTGATCGAACACAAAATGCATGTATTGTGTAACATGATGTCCTAGGAGTGTCATCTGATGAAGATCGTCAAAGGTTAGTGCATAATTTTAGCTGGTTTTCAGTTTTTTGTGACTCCTGTCCTTGCTAGAAAAATGGCTGTGTGGTTTTTCTTGTGTTGGAACTGTCCTAACATAATCTAACTTAATGCTTTCGCCGTAAAGCCTTTTTGAAATCGGACAATGTGGTTACATTAAGGAGATGCATCTTTAAAATGGTGTAAAATAGTCATATGTTTGAGAACTTTGAATTGACATTTTGTGGTTTTGAATTTGGCGCTCTGATTTTTCACTGGCTGTTGAATAGTGTGAACCGTGGGTGGGACGCCACCTCCCCAAGAGAGGTGAACAGTCTTATATTTAAGAAATTCAAACATTAAATTAAAGCTTACAGTAGTCTTGCATTGATGGCTGTCGTTGCATGTGTTTCCATCAATGGTTTGGGCGAGTAAATGACTCCTCAAGATCTGTAAAAGTCTTGAAGCAGCTCATCTTTTGGAACTAGGCTTCTCCGGTGGTTACAGTCCACTCCAGGTCACCGTTGCCTCCTCTATAAGGTATATCTCTGTCCTACAACTTCAGGATGTTTCTCTGCTTCTGACATGAGAACAAGCTAAGTACTACAAGTATCTGGTAACAATGGACACGTCTTAATTGTTGACAATCCCACAGAACAACCCTGGCCCTTTGAAAGTGAGAAACTCCTGCCAAAGTACATCAACCCAGTGAACCCACCCATGAAGCACTAAAGTGTTAACACAAAAAGGTGTTTGAGGAAACGGTAGTCCAAGAGGATGGAGAACCAAATAAGTGCTTCTGATAAATCAAATCATTGTTTCACATTGTCATTAATCATGAGTTGCTCAAGTTCAAATGGAGTAAAAACACACTAAGCCAAATGTTCAACAGAAACTTCATATTGAATTGGACTCCCATGACCTCGTGAAACTCTCCTGTAATTTCACCCAGTCAGTCCCACATACCTTTTCCCGCCCCAGCTACACCCCTCGAAAACAGAGAACATGAATGATGAACACACACACCTCAGATCAGTTTACTTTAACATTGTTAATGGTATTTATTTAGAAACAGATCATCTGAACAGACAGTAACAAAGCAATCAGACAGCAGCACAACCAAAAATAAAGACTTGTAAGCCCCAGTATGAGACAAAAACAAATATGTTGATGTATTTCTCATAAAAAAACAGAACACAATTCTGATAACCAGTCAAATTACAAGTAAGTTATCTTTGTTGTCAATTAAGGTGAAATGGGTGGTAGTACAAAGTACCAAATATCTTGCACAAATGATGTCCAACACTATCATACTACTTTAACAGACAACATTTTATTTCACTATTAGTACACATCAGTCCATTCCTTTCATTTTCATTGGTTGGTTTATACGGCAGTCAGACTTCTCCAGTTTTTTTCTCTGTACAGGAATTATGTTTAGAGTGTACCTCCATGTTTTTCTCCCCCACCTCTATTTACATCAGTCTCATGGCCCTACATGTTGGTGCTCCTCGCAGTATCCTTGGATTGGCGGATACCATAAAGCCACTTGATCACTCTGGCGTTCCTCTCAATGACCGAGACACCATAGGGAGCCGGCTCTGCAGGCCCACCGTTCTCTTCTTCCTCTTCACCCTCATGTCCTGCACACTCTGACCCAGGAGCACTGGCACTGCGGAACTGTGCAAGGGACACAATGTCCGAGCCCGGCCCCTTCAGCACCTGCACCTCCGAAGGGTCCAAACCACACAGGTTGAAGAAGCGCTCCAGGTCAGTACTGGCCCGGGAGTAACGGTCACTCATGTCTGATTTGGAGCGGGTCAGAGAGGGCCGTTTCCTGGAGCTACCAGAGGACGGGCGAGTGACCGATGGGGAGGGCGGAAGTACAGGGTAGCTGACTGGTAAGTGAACGGGGGTAGACGAGGAGTTGGGGGTTGGGGTGTGGTCTTGTGGTGGAGGGGCTGGGACTGGTTTAGGAGATGCAGGGCCTGGTGCATAGGTAGTTCGGGGGTGGAAGAGACGAAGAGGTGACATAGCGTTGTGGATCTGGGTGTGTGGATGCAGAGCCATGGGCTGCAATGGGCGATGCATCTGATGCCGTGCTCTGAAAGGCTTCCTCACTGGCATGGTATGGTGGTGTTGGGGTATTACGTCCACTCTACGTATGGTCACTGCAGCTGGACATCCAGAAGGACTTAGTGGGCCAGAGGCATTTATCCTTAATTTGACTGGGGTGGACCATTCAGGGCAGGGGGTTGGGATCCCCTCAGCAGCCCCAGCAGAGAATGGAGAGGGACAGGGAGAGATGTTAGTGGTGGTGGGGCAGTCAGGGGCCTGACTACTCTCCACTGGGTCCATGGTGGGGGAGGTAGGGGGAGTTTCAGCCTCACCCACCCCATTGATCAGGTTACTCAGGTGCTCCAGGTCCAATGGGGCACTCCCTTGCTGGGTGTAGTTAAAGCGAGGCGGTTGGGTCTTACGGGTTGGCCGCAGTCCGGTAGCTGGGGACATCAGAGGTTTGCGCATGACAGGCGGAGGCACTTTTATTGGCTGCTGCTTGGAGGGGGCCACCTGACTCTTGACGTATTTAGCCTTGTCTGCCGCCAGCCTCTCCACCGCGCTCTGCCTGGGCTCAGCTGCTTCCGCTGTTCTTGGTTGGAGGAGGAGGCGGTTTGGCATGAGTATGCGGTTGGGGTTGGGCATCCCAGCAGCCCTCACCGGCTGTGCCAGGACAGGCTGGGGGGTCTCCACAGGCATGCTGGAGATGGGAGTGGGGGGTAACATGGGTGGGTTGTCCTTGACTCCCGTCTTTCTCCTGCTGTTTTTGGCCACCCAAAGTCAAACTTCTTTGGATGCCATCCGTCCAGGATCCTACTGTCCCATGAAAGTTGACAGGATTTTGATCTTGGCTGATATGATTCCGTCTTCGTCCAGTTCCCACGGGATCTCACTTGAACCCTGGTGCCCTAAAGTCTGGATGTTCTGTAGAAAAAGGAGAAACAACATCACACATCAGACAGCAACTTACACACCATCAGATATATGTCAGAGGAAAGAGACAAAACATCAATCAATATAAATTCACAGTTACCTCAGACAGAGGGAGAGATACAGAGATACTGCACCAATGTAACTGATACAGCAACTCACACTAAGCACTATAAAGTGCTGTGGTTGATTCAGGGATATTGTAAGTCAACAGTATAATGGCTCCTCCCCCTGCACCCACAAAACCCCAGGATGCAGCCAATCACAACACAGAATGTTATACATCTGAATAGAAAAGGGGCGGGTCGGATGCAGGCCATTGGCTGTGGGTCCAAACATTTAACAATTACACCTAGCACCCATCGATCTCAAGAACATAACACAATAAACTTCCACACTTCATTTTCATTCATTGTAAGGCCAGTGAAAAGCCTGAGCTTGAGAGAGGACTGAAGAAAAGTGGGGGGGGGGGGGGCTCACCAGCTGTCAACAAACTATTGTTTGGAGGAATACCCAGACACACACCCCAACAGCTGTTAGAGGGGAACAATGCCACACCATCTTTAAATAAAGCTCCCAGTTGCTAGGGGGTTGTGCTGGGCTTGCTCTAGACTTCAGACCCTAGGGTTGTCTGGTTTGTATTTCTGAAACCGTAACACTTGACCCACCCATCTAGGAGTTGACTGTAGTCAGTCATCAATTCGCTATCTGAATATTTGTTTTGCTTAGAAGAACACACAGTACATTTGCTGACGATCAGTGAACACAGCAACAAACATTAACTTGTGTAGCTGGATACAAGGGGGTTGGGTCAGGGAAATAATTCCACGTATCTGACCCTACTGGGGAACAAGAAGCTAAGCGTGTAGGCCTGTTATTAACTTCTAAAGAGATTCCTATTGTGTGGTGTCATGCACCGTTGGTAGATAAAGTGCAAAGGTATCAATGACAAGCCAGTACTCATTGCTTTATGAAAGAGGAAGAGTGAGTTTAAAATACACCACACTAACAGTCTGTGTGACAGACACATTCTCATTCCACCTCAAGCAACAACTGTCTCACTGCACTCTCACCTGCATGGCCTTATCTCTTTATCTCAATGTTGCTTCTCCTCTCACTCTCACACTCCTACTGTACACACAGTACAATGCAGGTCAGTGAGGGCAGAGGACATTCTATTTTATTAGGCTAAGTTCTCCAAGTACAGTACTACTGAACACAAAGTTCTGTAAAGTGCTATGTAAAATGAACATACAGATCCTTCTCGTTCAACCCAGGCTCAAGTCTCAGCTTGTTCCATTTAGGAAGGAAAACCACCTAACACCATGGGTTGAACCAGGAGGTGAATGAGAAAAGACTAGTAGAAACTTACAAGCCAGGTATATACATGAAACTGAAAGGACCTCTCACACAGTCAAGGCCTTATAGACGGTCTTGTCCTAGTGTTCTTTGATCCTGTTTGTTTGAATGCGTTGGTTCCTAGGACACACACACACACTTACTCAGGCTTTACATTCCAATGAAAACTCACCTTTAGAGTGGAAGTAGAATCTTACAGGTCCCCAACGGAACTCTAGGCCTCTCTACAGCTCATCACGCCACAAAGGATAAGAACTGTAGAAATGTACTGTAGCGTGTGAATGTGTTCCAGAATAGAAGGGAGCAAGCAACAGACCAGCCAAACCTGTCAGACGACTCATGTGCTGCTGCTGCTCCTCCTTGTTCTACTCCCTCCCCCACCTGACTACACTGACCAATCACTCCTACATAAGGAAGTAGACTGGCTTCTTCTGTCACATGACAGTTTATTTTCCTCGAATGATTTATTCTTCAAAGCATGCTGGTGTTTGTAATAATAAACCCGTTAGACAATAACAGACCCATCTCTGATCAGAAGCCTTCCTCTGAAGAAGGTCAGTGTGTGGACCATAGACTGTACAAAAGACCATTGTTGGAGTTAGTTGTCAAAATGAAACATAATATTGAAATGAATGAAACATACACTGAGTGTACAAAACATGCTTTTTCCATGATAGACTAACCAGGTGAAAGCTATGATCCCTTATTGATGTCACCTGTTAATGAAGGGGAGGAGACAGGTTAAAGAATGATTTTTAAGCCTTGAGACAATTGAGACATGGATTGTGTGTGTGTGCCATTCAGAGGGTGAATGGGCAAGACAAAAGATTTAAGTGCCTTTGAACAGGGTATGGTAGTAGGTGCCAGGCACACCGGTTTGAGTGTCAACAACTGCAACGCTGCTGGGTTTTTCGACACTCAACAGTTTCCTGTGTGTCTTAAGAATGGTCCACCACCCAAATGACAACCAGCCAACTTGACAACTGTGGGAAGCATTGGAATCAACATCAGCCAGCAACCTTGTGGAACGCTTTCGACGCCTTGTAGAGTCCATGCCCCAACGAATTGAGGCTGTTCTGAGGGCAAAAGAGGGTGCAACTCAATATTCTGAAGGTGTTCCTAATGTTTTGTACACTCAGTGTATATTCAGATATGAAATGAGAAATTGTAGTTTTCAATTAATTTATTTCTCCTAGTACAAAACTTGCAGAAACTGTAGTTTCCTCACAATCTCTGAAAAGTGAAAGTTTAATCAAAGTGTTTTACGTTTCAACAAAAAACATTGAAAACAGGAACCAGCACCCAAGAGAATCATAATAATAACTAGACTTGAAGTAAATGTGTTTTGATCTAAAAATCAATGAATGTACTCAATTTCCTTTTTTGAATATCATATGCTCACATAGGGAGGCTTTACATCAAAGTGAGAACTTTGTATATATTCTTATTCTATTGTGTTACCATTTCCTTTTTTGCTAATTTTTCTTACTTTTTAACTCTGCATTGTTGGGAAAGGGCTCATTAGTAAGCATTTCACGGTACTGTAAACCTGTTGTATTCAGCGCATGTGACAAATACATTTTGATATGATAGGTTGTCAAAACATACACACATGAACATACACACCAACATTCACAGTCCAGGTTAGTGTGCACATATAGTCTTTGAATCTCACTGTGTGGGACCAACACTCTGTTTTGGTACTCACTTCTCTCACAGAATATTTAGCCAACTATTTGGTTGAACAAATATTTCCAATCATTATTCTCATAAAATGTGTAACATTGCATATAACACTCAAAGTAAAAAAAAAAATGGTATGCTACAAAAATATTAAAAGTCAGAATCTTAGTTTATATCGACCTTGGTGAAATAATGTGACTGAACACTGCCAGCACATTCTTTTCTGAAGAACTCTCTAATGTTCATGTTTGGAAACAGAGAGTGAGCGAGCGAGCGAGACAAATGCCCATGAATACCCTCAAAGAAATGTAGAATCTGAGAAGGAATCCTCAAATCTTTAATCTACATTAATGAGATTATCTTTCTATTTTTGAATAGGACTAACTTCCCACAATAAATGCTTACATGTTTATACTGGAATGAGCGTTCTCTCTCCACAAATTCACTTGAATATAATGTAAAGTGAATTTCTTCACATTTCTGAGTAAATCCTATAACATACACTGCGGGAACACAGTGACATTTTCTTACAGAACTTCCTAGATGGATGCCAGATTCACTCTACTGTGCAAAAAAGCGCCCGAAACAATATACAAAACATAACATTTTTATTTTTGATCTGATCCCTCTAATACATCTTACAGCCAGCCAGTCACTCTCTCTGTTTCCTCTTGCCTTCCTATAGTATAGTGGTTTAAGTCTGCTGGATAGGAGTATTGTATTCAAAGTATCCCCAACATGTTACAGATTAATATTGGATATTGGCTTGATCGTTGAAAAACAGAACTTTCACTGTGAGGGTCAAACTTAGGAGATGGCACAGTTCTTGTCTTTGTCCTTTGCACCAAGGCCATTGGCCCTTCTCTTCCTTCTCAGGCTGTTTCTCAACCCCATGTCCTTCTCTCCTTCCTTCTTTCCATCCCTCTCTCCTTCCCTCTCTCCATCCACAGACTGGGGCCTGTGGGTTAGCTGGGGGGGCAGGGGGATAGGCTGCCCCAGGAAGTAACCATCTTCCTCTGAGTCTGAGGAGGAGGAGCAGGTAGAGCAGGAGTCCTCATGTTTGTTGTACTGGGTTGGCTGGAGGTTGAGTAATGGGGGCTCTGTGATGCCAGGGGAAGAGAGGGAAACACTCTCCCTCTCTCGTCTCCTTTCTAGAGCATCCAGACGGGGCCTGTCCGGCTGAGAGTGACGGAAACGTGTCTCTGTGCCTAGGTGGAGAGTGGAGTCGGAAGCCACACGGCCACGGTTCCACCCCCGCCGTAAACTACGATGTTGGTATGAACCATCTGTGAGGAGACGCAAAAAATGAAAGACGGTTGGCATTTGTGATGAAAAGAAAAAGAGAACGAAAAAAAAAGTTGTCTCTGTCTCTTACCCAGTAGGTCCATTTGAGGTGGAATGCCCTTCTGCATATGTAATCTGCTCCCAAAACCTCCATCCTCTTCCTCTGCCTGTTCTTCATCCCCCTCTCTTCTCTCCTCATCCTCCTCCACAGAGTAGCTGCAGCTGATTGGCTCTCGGAAACTGACCCTGGCTATCCCACTTCGACTTGATTGGGGGCTAGGGTCAGGGGGGATTGGCTCTGGTTGGTGCAGACTTGGCCTGATTATCAAATCACAAGACTTGGGTTGAGGGGGCGGGAGGGGCAGAGGGTCAGCAGGACTGGGATGGTTTAGTGATGCAGGTAAGGAGGAGTTCCTCGGGGGAGGAAACACTGGGAAGAGGGAGAGAAAACAAATAAAATACCTCCATTTATAAATAAAAAAAGCAAGGGATACAATTTCTGTTCAATCAACTCACAATAACAGGAGGTGAGTAAGACTTGGTTACAGATTTATAGAATACTATTCAACTCTTGCTTGTGGCCAATTTTATCTAACAGAGCACCACAGTTAACTTTTTCATTCTGAACAGTCCCACTTTAACTTATGATGCATGTTATTGCCTTGTGTAATACCTTGCATAACTTGACTACTTCTCTCCACACAGTTCCCACAGTCCTTTGCAGTAGACGTTCCTCTACTGAAACTGGTAAGGGGTTGCCCCGCATAGCCATTGGGCTCTCCTAAAAACTCCAGACTACTGCCTGGATGCTTGCCACAATCTCCAGGGTGCAAACTGCTGAGTGATTGGTCGACAGGACAAGATGGTCCCCAGTTATTGGCTAAGTGACAATGGGGAAGGGGAGAGTAGGACCCTCTGAGGTTTGGATGACCGTTGAGTGATGGGGGGTCTCCATTCGGAACATTAGTAGAGATGTGAACACCTGTGAGACAGATGAAATGAAGAGAAAACACACCTTGTTTAAATAGAAAAGCCTATGTAATCTTCTAAAATCTATTGTTTTGAGCATGTGATCAAAGTTACTTTGGATAAAAGAGCCTGCTAAATAAGTAAAATAATCTATCTTATGTTTGTATGTGTATGAGTATTACAAAGCTGTTACATGCTGGGGAAATAAAAAGGCTCAGGCATGACCTACATAACATATAAATGCCATCTGCATCTATGTATGTACAGTAAGCCCCTACGTCTATTTTCCAGTGCAGCATGAATGCAGACTTCTCCTGGGACAACAGGGATGTTGGCTCCCTCCGGTGGTTGCTGTGGGGAGCAGCGCTGCGGCTGCTGGATCTTCTCATCTGTCTCACAGCGTCTGTGCTGCGGATGCCGGCTCTGGAGGGCTGAGTCACACGAGTCTGAGTTATCTGGGTCCTCTCCCAGGGAGCAGGACCTGGAGCAAAAGATGAGGCCCCCACGTGGGAGGAAGGGCCGCCCCAGCAAGGGGAGCCGACAGCGGGCACAGCAGAAACACGACTTGGCAGCATGCCAGTGCTGGCCCTCATAGGTCATTTGCCCCTGGTCTATACCTGGAAGACAAAGCGGGTCTAAGAAAATTGTCTGTGTGTGAGTGTATATGGATTTCTCGATGTGTTAGTGTGTATGTAATTCTCCTTGTTTGAGTGTGTATACTTCTGTGTGAGTGGTTGTATATTTCTCTCTGTGTAAGTGTGTATATGTTTCCCTTTGTGCAAACATGGACCTGTGTTGTTTCAGTACCTATGTGTTCCCCACAGGTGTCACAGTACTCTGCATAGAGGGACTCATAGCAGGAGCAGCAGTACGGCCGGCACGCTCTCATGATGTACCGCTGTCCCCCCAACGCTGCTTCACACTCAAAACAACAGAAGTGCTTCATGTGCCAGTGTCGGCCCTCTGCCTCCGTACACTCATCAGCTAGAATGATCTGCATTTCAGAAAGAGAGAAGGAGAGCGGGAGAGAGAGAGAGAGAGAGAGAGAGAGAGAGCAAGAGAGTGATTGGAAAAAAGGGCAAGAGGCTCAGCAAATCACGTCACTATTGAATATTTCTGGTTTATGTGGAATGACATCTCTGTTTCTCTGAAAGACTGTCTTTACAGTGTGACAGGGTACATCCACTAAGGACTTGTGAAGGTCAGTCATGACAGACCTATTAGTCTACTTCAACTAATCTCTTAAGTCAGAAATACCAAGGGTCTAAACAAGAGTCTGTGTGGGTGTGTGCGCAAGTGGAAGAGCGATTTAAAAGGTGTTTGTGGAACAACAACATATGGCTGGCTCATTGAGGGACTAGATGTTCCTCTAGGGTCTACAGGCATGTAAATCAAATAAAGACACACTTTCCCAGCCCCGAGTACGAGTCTGCCAAAGATACAAATCTCCTCATAAGAGTCAGTGTTAGAACTTTAGAGAGTGACGATTTGAAAAATGTAGATTTGTAGACAGGGCAGAGAGTGTATAAGCAGAGAGTGGATACACAGTTTGGAGAGCTTTGTGGACAGCACAGTATATGAGCAGACAGCGTACATAGTATGGAGAGATTTGTTGAGAGGACAGGGCTGACAGTGCATGAGCAAAAAGTGGACTGGATACACAGTAAGCATATAATTTGTTGAACAGGGCAGAGTCATGACAGGGCAGAGTCAATCACCTCATCACAGGCTTGGCAGCGCGGTTTGATCCTCTCAGCGTGGTGCCTGCCACAGTAGATCTGTCCATCCTGGTAGAAGTAGATGAGGTCCACCAGCAGCTCAGTACAAGAGGCACACTGGAAACATTGAGGGTGCCAGCAGCTCCCGTGACCTGCCCGGCTGGCAAACACCGCTATGTCCCCACCACAGATCTGTCTGCCACACTGAAACACAGAGAATGACAGAGAGACAAAACAATAGGTAAACAAAATGTAAATGAGCATGTGAGAACACAAGTGTATACTTAACAGACCTCGGTTCAAATACATCCCAGCTCGCACATTTGGTTCCTTGGAAGTTGTGGGAACGTACATTTTTGGTTTCCCATTTGTTCTGGGAACGAAGCCATACGCTTTCTGATCAGTAAAACTGAACCTTTTTTTAAAACGCTCCGAGAACAGAACTAAACATTTTGCCTGTTCTGGGAACGTTTATTTTTAGGTTGCAGGGAGGTTCTGAGAACGTTTTACTCTGGTTCCTTGACAGTTTTCCTGGGAGGTTTTATTAACTCTCAGAACTAAAATGATAGGTTATTTGTAGGTTTTAAAAAAACAAAAACTTCACTGAAATGTTTCTATAAGACTTTTAATAACGCTGCCATCTTATTTTGGGTTAACTTTTTTGAACTCCAATAACAGATAGGACACATGGAAATTAATTTCCTTAGGCATTAATCATGTTAACACATACATTTTTATTGTGACGGCATCAGTGAGATTCAAATGTATAATCCTCTGTTCTCTATGCATGGAATTAGTTCACTGCGCCACCAGGACGGAGCAAGCCTGACATGTTTTTCGTCTATTCAAAAATACCCCATTTCAAAGGAAACAAGCACTCATTAAGATCAGGTGTGGCCAAATAGTGGGCGTGGCCAACACACCTGAACACACTTAACAAGAGAGGACAGAGAGTGTTTTGTTGATGCTGAGAACGTAATGTACATGTTTTTAAATAACATTCTTGGAACGTTCTCTGGAAATTAAAAATTGTCTTGTTTTTTTATGTAAAGTTTTCTTAGAGTTCTTGGAACAATTTGAGAACATGACTAAATATAACCATAAGGAAACGTTATGCAGAAGTACTGAAATTCCCACAGAAGAATGTAGTTTCTTGAAGTTCTCTGAACTATTTGAGACCATTCCCAATGTAAAACCATTTGGAGAACGTTCCTAGAACATTACCAAAATTGAAATTAAAATGTAACCATGTTTGAACTTTTAGGGAACGTTCTGTTAAAGTAATGCTAGCACGCATGGTTGATTCACAACATTGCCCTACTACGTAAACAGAAGACATCCAAGATGGAAAATTAATAACTTCAGCGGGGTAAGGAAATGTTCAGTCTAAAAGTAGCTAACTAACTAGTTAATTTATAACAAAACATACATTTGATTAGCTAGACGATTTCGAGTTGATAGCAAGCAAGCTAAAGTTTTAGCTGGCTGACTTTCTATGGGCTGAACAATGCAAGCTAACAGTTGCTACTTGCTAGCCACACGATCGTAACGTTTAACAGATTGCAGTTGTCTGATATGTCACTTGTTTAGTATTATGTTTTAGTATTATTAAGGTTTATTATAACGTTTTGAAAATGTGTGTGATGATTTATGTGCCTTATTCATGATGTTAGTGGCAAACGATGTCTGAAGTCCAACGGTTTATGCTAGCTACCTACTGTGTGTGTGTGTGTTTGTTTATTGCGGAAGGGCTGGCTGCAAACGGAAGGGCTGGGGCGGTCCTACGTAAAACAGTACATCATGATTAATTCAATTCAGAATGGGGATATCCAACCAGTGTATGGTGCTTTCCGTCTTGAAAAGGCACAGCGCCTTCATTATAGTTGCTTGGTAGAGACACAAAGCAGACGTTCCAAACTCTCAAGTCAAGGATGCAGAGAGGTATCAAAGTATCATGCACGATTCCCAGAAAGTTGTGGGAAGGATGTATGCAAAATAACCATAGGACAACCACACTCTCACCAAGATACAGTTGAAGTCGGAAGTTTACATAAACAAGTTTTAATGACTCCAACCTAAGTGTTTCAAACACTCCACAAATTTCTTGTTAACAAACTATAGTTTTGGCAAGTCGGTTAGGACATCTACTTTGTGCATGACAAGTACTTTTTCCAACAATTGTTTACAGACAGATTATTTTGCTTAATCACAATTCCAGTGGGTCAGAAGTTTACAAACACTAAGTTGACTGTGCCTTTAAACAGCTTTGAAAATTCCTGAAAATGATGTCATGGCTTTAGAAGCTTCTGATAGGCTAATTGGAATCATTTCAGTCAATTGGAGGTGTACTTGTGGATGTATTTCAAGGCCTACATTCAAACTCAGTGCCTCTTTGCTTGATATCATGGGAAAATCAAAAGAAATCAGCCAAGACCTCAGAAAAACAATTGTAGACCTCCACAAGTCTGGTTCATCCTTGGGAGAAATTTCCAAACGCCTGAAGGTACCACGTTGATCTGTACAACAATAGTACGCAAGTATAAACACCATGGGACCACGCAGCCATCATACTGCTCAGGAAGGAGACACATTCTGTCTCCTAGAGATGAACGTACTTTGGTGCGAAAAGTGCAAATCAATCCCAGAACAACAGCGAAAAACCTTGAAGATGTTGGCGGAAACAGGTCCAAAAGTATCTATATCCACAGTAAAACGAGTCCTGTATCGACATAACCTGAAAGGCTGCTCAGCAAGGAAGAAGCCACTGCTCCAAAACAGCAATAAAAAAGCCAGACTACGGTTTGCAACTGCAGATGGGGACAAAAATCATACTTTTTGGAGAAATGTCCTCTGGTCTGATGAAACAAAAATATTATTGTTTGGCCATAATGACCATCATTATGTTTGGAGGAAAAAGGGGGAGGCTTGCAAGCTGAAGAACACCATCCCAACCGTGAAGCACGGGGGTGGCAGCATCATGTTGTGGGGGTGCTTTGCTGCAGGAGGGACTGGTGCACTTCACAAAATAGATGGCATCATGAGGGAGGAAAATGATGTGGATATATTGAAGCAACATCAAGACATTAGTCAGGAAGTTAAAGCTTGGTCGCAAATGGGTCTTCCAAATGGACAATGACCCCAAGCATACTTCCAAAGTTGTGGCAAAATGGTTTAAGGACAACAAAGTCAAGGTATTGGAGTGGCCATCAAAAAGCCCTGACCTCCATCCCATAGAAAATGTGTGGGCAGAACTGAAAAGGTGTGTGCAAGCCACTGGGAATGTGATGAAAGAAATAAAAGCTGAAATAAATCACTCTACTATTATTCTGACATTTCACATTCTTAAAATAAAGTGGTGATCCTAACAGACCTAAAACAGGGAATATGTACTAGGATTAAATGTCAGGAATTGTGAAAAACTGAGTTTAAATGTATTTGGCTAAGGTGTATGTAAACTTCCAATTTCAACTGTATGTGCCTGGCTTGGTGTGTATTTCAGTATCTGGTATTTAAAATGCTTTTTTCTGTGTATTTGAGTCTTTTCAAAAGAGCCCAAAATAAGTATCTTTATTTGAGTATTTGAATGGTTATTTGTAAAAACCAAATAGTCTAACAAATTGTATTTGAGAGTATTTTAAAATACTTATTTCAAAAACTATTTTTAAATACCTGGGTTAAATGCATGGGAGTGTATTTGAGTATTTTAAAATACTTTACAAGTTTATTTCAAAATACATACAATTATTAAACTACTTGTATTTTCAAATAAAATGTGAAAACTTACTTCAAATGTGAAAATAATTGAGATATTTGAACCCAGGTCTGATACATACACCAAAAACCAGAGAATTCCCTAAATCCTCCTGTCTCCATCTCCCTGGTCCCTCACTCTCACTGTATCCATCCCACCCTAGTCTCCTTCCTGATCTCCCTTCCCTCAGCAGTATCCACCTGTTGGCAGATGGCTCCGGTCATGGTGACAGGGAACAGTCTGACCATGCCTCTGCCCAGGTTCTCTCTTTTCCTCTGCTGACTGAACATACGCAGCTCCTTCTTTTCCTCTTCATCCAGATGGTTACAGTATTGAGGCTGGAAACACAAAACACATACAGAAGTTATAATGCTGACTCCAGCAGAACAAACTAGTGAGGAACAAAACAAAACGACAGTACCAGTCAAAAGTTTGGACACCTACTCATTCAAGTTTTTTTTATTTTGTACTATTTTCTACATTGTAGAATAGTAGTGAAGACGTCAAACTATGAAATAACACATATGGAATTATGTAGTAACCAACAACAAAGTATTAAACAAATCAAAATATATTTTATTTGAGGTTCTTCAAAGTAGCCACAGCTTTGCACATTCTTGGCATTCTCTCAACCAGCTTCAGGAGGAATGATGTTCCAACAGTCTTGAAGGAGTTCCCACATAAGCTGAGCACTTGTTGGCTGCTTTTCCTTCGCTCTGCACTCCAACTCATCCCAAACCATCTTAATTGGGTTGAGGTCAGGTGATCGTGGAGGCCATGTCATCTGATTCAGCACTCCTTCACTCTCCTTCTTGGTAAAATAGCCCTTACACAGCCTGAAGGTGTGTTGGGTCATTGTCCTGTTGAAAAACAAATGATAGTCTCACTAAGCCCAAACCAGATTGGATGGCGTATCGCTGCCGAATGCTGTGGTAGCCATACTGGTTAAGTGTGCCTTGAATTCTAAATAAATCACAGACAGTGTCCCCAGCAAAGCACCCCCACACCATAACACCTCCTCCTCCATGCCTCACGGTGCGAACCACACTTGCAAGATCATCCGTTCACCTACTCTGCGTCTCACAAAGACACTGCGGTTGGAACCAAAAGTCTCAAATTTGGACTCATCAGACCAAAGGGCAGATTCCCACCGGTCTAATGTACATTGCTTGTGTTTCTTGGCCAAAGAAAGTCTCTCCTTCTTATTTTTTATTTTGTATTTAACTAGGCAAGTCAGTTAAGAACAAATTCTTATTTACAATGACGGCCTACCAAAAGGCCTCCTGCGGGGACGGGGACTAAAAATAAAAAATAAATACAATATAAACATAGGACAAAACACGTGTCACAACAAGAGACAACACTACATAAAGAGAGACCTAAGACAACAACATAGCAAGGCAGCAACACATGACAACACAGCATGATAGCAACACAACATAACAACATGGTAGCGGCACAAAACATGGTACACACATGATTGGGCACAGACAACAGCACAAAGGGCAAGGTAGAGACAACAATGCATCACAAATCAGCCACAACTGTCAGTAAGAGTGTTCATGATTGAGTCTTTGAATGAAAAGATTGCGATAAAACTGTCCAGTTTGAGTGTTTGTTGCAGCTCGTTCCAGTCGCTAGCTGCAGCGAACTGAAAAGAGGAGCGACCCAGGGATGTGTGTGCTTTGGGGACCTTTAACAGAATGTGACTGGCAGAATGGGTGTTGTATGTGGAGGATGAGGGCTGCGGTAGATATCTCAGATAGGAGAGAGTGAGGCCTAAGAGGATTTATAAATAAGCATCAACCAGTGGGTCTTGCGACGGGTATACAGAGACGACCAGTTTACAGAGGAGTAAAGAGTGCAGTGATGTGTCCTATAAGGAGCATTGGTTGCAAATCTGATGGCCGAATGGTAAAGAACATCTAGCCGCTCGAGAGCACACTTACCTGCCGATCTATAAATTACGTCTCCGTAATCTAGCATGGGTAGGATGGTCATCTGAATCAGGGTTAGTTTGGCAGCTGGGGTGAAAGAGGAGCAATTACAATAGAGGAAACCAAGTCTAGATTTAACTTTAGCCTGCAGCTTTGACGTGCTGAGAGAAGGACAGTGTACCATCTAGCCATACTCACAAGTACTTGTATGAGGTTACTACCTCAAGCTCTAAACCCTCAGACAGTAATCACACCTGTGGGAAGAGGGGCATTCTTCTTACCAAACCACGTCCTTTGTTTTGGAGGTGTTCAGAACAAGTTCAAGGGTAGAGAAAGCTTGTTTGACACTAAGAAAGCTTTGTTGTAGAGCATTTAACACAAAATCCGGGGAGGGGCCAGCTGAGTGTAAGACTATAATCTGCATATAAATGGATGGGAGAGCTTCCTACTGCCTGAGCTATGTTGTTGATGTAAATTGAGAAGAGCGTGGGGCCTAGGATTGAGCCTTGGGGATTCTCCCTTGGTGACAGGCAGAGGCTGAGACAGCAGATTTTCTGACTTTATACACTGCACTCTTTGAGAGAGGTAGTTAGCAAACCACTCCTTAGCCAGCCCACAAGAATGGAATGGTCTACCGTATCAAAAGTTTTGGCCAAGTCAATAGAAATAGCACCACAATATTGCTTAGAATCAAAAGGCAATGGTGACATCATTGAGGACCTTTAAGGTTGCAGTGACACATCCATAACCTGAACAGAAACCAGATTTCATACCAGAGAGAATACTATAGACATCAAGAAAGCCAGTCAGTTGATTATTGACATGTTTTTCCAACACTTTTGATAGACCGAGCAAATTAGAAATAGGCCTATAACATTTAGGATCAGCTTGATCTCCCCATTAAATAAAGGACAAACGGTGGCTGCCTTCCAAGCAATGGGAACCTCCCCAGAAAGGAGAGACAGGTTAAAAAGGTTGGCAATAGGCTTGGCGATAGGGGCAGCAACCTTAAAGAAGAAAGGGTCTAAACCATCTGACCCAGATGTTTTTTTGGGCTGAAGTTTAAGGACCTCCTTTAGCACCTCGGACTCAGTGACTGCCACATCATCAACCATATCATCAACATTAAGGGACATGGGCAGCTGTGAGGAGGAGGGTTTATTCTCCAGGTCTTTAACCGTTTTCCAGAACGTCTTGGGGTTAGACCCACAGAGAGAGTACTGCTCCTTAACCTGTTGGGGGTAGGGGGCAGTATTTGCACGGCCGGATAAAAAACGTACCCGATTTAATCTAGTTATTACTACTGCCCAGAAACTAGAATATGCATATAATTATTGGCTTTGGATAGAAAACACCCTAAAGTTTCTAAAACTGTTTGAATGGTGTCTGTGAGTATAACAGAACTCATATGGCAGGCAAAAACCTGAGAAGATTCCTTACAGGAAATGACCTGTCTGACAAGTTCTTGTTCTTCTTGGCTCTGTTTATTGAAAACTGAGGATCTTTGCTGTAACGTGACACTTCCTACGGCTCCCATAGGCTCTCAGAAGGCGGGAAAAAGCTGAATGATGTAATTCCAGCCACTGGCTGAAAAACATTAGCGCTTTTGGTAAGTGCTCTATCAGAGGACAATGGGACGGAGGCGCGTGCACGAGTCGACCCCGTGTTTTTATTTTCTCTCTCTTTGGACGTAAACACGCTTTCCCGGTCGGAATATTATCGCTTTTTTACGAGAAAAATAGCATAAAAATTGATTTTAAACAGCGGTTGACATGCTTCGAAGTACGGTAATGGAATATTTAGAAATGTTTTGTCATGAAATGCGTTGTGCGCGTCACCCTTCTTTACCATTCGGATAGTGTCTTGAACGCACAAACAAAACAGAGGATATTTGAACATAACTATGGATTATTTTGAACCAAACCAACATTTGTTATTGAAGTAGAAGTCCTGGGAGTGCATTCTGACGAAGAACAGCAAAGGTAATAACATTTTTCTTATAGTAAATCTGACTTTGGTCAGGGCTAAACTTGGTGGGTGTCTAAATAGCTAGCCCTGTGATGCCGGGCTATCTACTTAGAATATTGCAAAATGTGCTTTCACCGAAAAGCTATTTTAAAATCGGACATAGCGAGTGCATAGAGGAGTTCTGTATCTATAATTCTTAAAATAATTGTTATGTTTTTTGTGAACGTTTATCGTGAG
The DNA here is from genome assembly GCF_965601325.2 of Salmo salar. Lineage (NCBI taxonomy): Eukaryota > Metazoa > Chordata > Actinopteri > Salmoniformes > Salmonidae > Salmo > Salmo salar. Next base: position 37,893,241 of record NC_138303.1, on the reverse strand, counting down.
TAATTGAGTAAATTCACCGGAAGTTTGCGGGGGGTATGCTAGTTCTGAACGTCACATGCTAATGTAAAAAGCTGTTTTTTGATATAAATATGAACTTGATTGAACAAAACATGCATGTATTGTATAACATAATGTCCTAGGGTTGTCATCTGATGAAGATCATCAAAGGGTAGTGCTGCATTTAGCTGTGGTTTGGGTTTATGTGACATTATATGCTAGCTTGAAAAATGGGTGTCTGATTATTTCTGGCTGGGTACTCTGCTGACATAATCTAATGTTTTGCTTTCGTTGTAAAGCCTTTTTGAAATCGGACAGTGTGGTTAGATTAACGAGAGTCTTGTCTTTAAAATGGTGTAAAATAGTCATATGTTTGGGAAATTGAAGTAATAGCATTTCTAAGGTATTTGAATAACGCGCCACAGAATTCCACTGGCTGTTACGTAGGTGGGACGATTTTGTCCCGCCGACCCTAGAGAGATTAAAGTAACTAACTTGCCTTCTGGATAGCCTGAGTGCACTTATTTCTCATTTGCCTGAACGATAGCCAGTCAGCCTGAGTATGCGTGTGCCGAGCTTCGTCAAATGCAATTCTTCAGGTGGGGTAACTCTGCAAGATCACAGTCGAACCTGGGGCTGAACCTGTTTTTAATTCTCATTTTCTTTATGGGGGCGTGTTTGTTAACAATACCACTGAAAATATCAAAAAAGAAGGTCCAAGTGTCTTCGACAGAGGGGATCAAGCTGATTCTATACCATTTTACAGAGGCCAGTTCATGAAGGAAGGCTTGCTCATTAAAGTTTTTTAGCAAGCGTCTATGACAAATCAGGACAGGTCGTTTCACTGAGCAGTCGTTACGAACACAGGCTGTAAAACAGTGATCACTAAGGTCATTACAGAAAACACCAGACTGATACCTATAAGGATTATTTGTGAGGATAATATCAAGGAGAGTAGCCTTTTCTTGATGTTTGGAGTCATGCCTTGTGGGATTGGTAATAATCTGAGAAAAATGTAGGTAGTGTAACGGTCGTCGTACGTAGTGGACCAAGGTGCAGCGGGTTGAGTGCTCATAGTGACTTTATTAGAACACGTAAACAAACAAGAAAACGATCAAACGAACAGTGTTGCATGCTAACACACAGCAGTACAACAACAACTTCCCACAAAGGGACAGGTGAAACAGGGCTACCTAAGTATGACTCTCAATCAGCAACAACGATGTACAGCTGTTCCTGATTGAGAGCCATACCAGGCCAACACAAAGAAATACACAACATAGAAAAACCATAGAAATACAAAACAAGAACATTACCCAAAAACCCCGGAACACTTAAATCAAACACCCCTCTACATAAATACATAAACCCCAAACCACATAAAACAAATACCCCCTGCCACGTCCTGACCAAACTACAATAAACAATAACCCCTTATACTGGTCAGGACGTGACAGGTAGTCCCATTGCTTTAGGACTTGGTCAGGTGGTTTAAGCATGTCCCAGTTTAGGTCACCTAGCAGGACAAATTCAGACTCAGTATAAGGGGCCAGGAGAGATCTTAGGGCAGGTAGGGTACAGGCCGGTGCTGATGGAGGACGATAGCACCCAGCAACAGTCAACAAAGAGCTATTTGAAATTGTAATGCTTAAAACCAGCAAATCAAATTGTTTGGGGACAGACTTGGTGGAGACACCCGAGCACTGAAGGTGATCCTTGGTAAAGATTGCCACTCCCCCACCTTTGGAAGATCTGTCTTGCCGGAAAAGGTTATAACCAGAAAGGTTAACATCAGTATTCAAAACTCTTCCTTAACCACGTCTCTAATGACCAACACATCTGGATTGGAGCTGTAAACCCACACTTTCAATTGATCAGAGCACAAGTTAGAATTGGGGCTAGCAACAATAGATGGGCCAGGTTGTACATGCACATTTCCAGATATCATCAACAGTAATACAATCAAGGCACGGCATAGGACAGGGAGAGCTCTGCATTGCTGGTTTATGACATCTGAATGTTACAAATGTCCTTTAGTAGTAGTTTCTTTGCAGCAATTTGACCATGAAGGCCTGATTCACAAGATCTCCTCTGAACAGTTGATGTTGAAATGTGTCTGTTACTTGAACTCTGAAGCATTTATTTGGGCTGCAATTTATGAGGCTGGTAACTCTAATGAACGTGTCCTCTGCAGCAGAGGTAACTCTGGGTCTTCCTTTCCTGTGGCGGTCAGTTTCATCATAGCGCTTGATGGTTTCTGTGACTGCACTTGAAGAAACTTTCAAAGTTCTTGAAAGTTTCCGGATGATGGACTGTTGTTTCTCTTTGCTTATTTGAGCTGTTCTTGACATAATATGGACTTGGTCTTTTACAAAATAGGGCTATCTTCTGTATACCACCCCTACCTTGTCACAACACAACTGATTGGCTCAAACACATTAAGGAAAGAAATTCCAGAAATTAACTTTCAAGACACACCTGTTAATTGAGATGCATTCCAGGTGACTACCTCATGAAGCTGGTTGAAAGAATGCCAAGAGTGTGCAAAGCTGTCATCAAGGCAAAGGGTGGCTACTTTGAACAATTGTTTAACACTTTTTTGGTTACTACATGATTCCATGTGCTATTTCATAGTTTTGATGTCTTCACTATTATTCTACAATGTAGAAAATAGTAAAAAATTATAAAATATCTATTTTTTAAAAACTGGAATGAGTAGGTGTGTCCAAACTTGTGACTGTTACTGTACATTACAGCCCAGAGGCTAGGGAAACCAAAATCTCACACAGACATGCAGTACAGTATTAAAGAATAGTTATAATGCTGAGTCAGAAAAGCATCACAGAAAACAATCATATTACAGCCCAGGGGCTTTAGAACAACCAAAACCCCACACAGAGTTACAGTATTAGCGACTGTTACCTCACTGTCGTGAGCTGGTAGCTGGTGGAGGAGCTGTTTTATGCGGTACCTCTCTCCTGAGCTGTTAGCATAGGGCACTCTGTCCTCCGGGATACAGCTGAAATACTGATACACCTGCATTAAAACAAGCATGTTCAGACACACACTTCTTTGAGAGGGGCTGCGAGGCAATTTTTTTTTTACCCTGTGTGTATGCAAATAAGAATGAGTGTTGAAGTTTAAACATACAGGTAACTGTCAAAATAATGGAAACGCATGAGTAAATGAGCATTGCCAAGTATATTGAAAGCTGGTTCTGACCTGTTCAGGCTTGAGTCCAGGCGGGACCCAGGTGTACTCCTCGGAGGCACAGCCTGAGTCGTCGTCGGAGATGGAGTGTCTCTGGAGGTCTGAGACCAGTTTCACCATCATCCTCTCCAGCTGGCCCGGCACTGTCCGCACTGCATGCTCCTCACGCACACACTTACAGTGCACACAGATCTTCCTGTGGATGAAAAGAGTGATGGTGGGAACAATGCATGGCAACCAGAATACTACACAGATCTTCCTGTGGATGAAAAGAGAGGAGGACAACAGGTCCAATACATGCAACACCCACCAAACTAAGATATTTTTAACACATCCTACTATCTAATCATAAAAACATGCCATTGATTGCCAACCGCTCCAATAGACTCATACACATGCCCACAAATCTATAGTGTCAGTAGTCAAGTATTCCATGGCATGAACATACTTTGCGTTGGATACATGATGTAATTAGCAAGCCCACAAACATTCTTGAGCATGACTCAATATGACTCCCTGCATTACAGTCACGCATTACTAAGACAACAGCAGGTGTTCATCCAAGGAGAGGCACATCACAAACTCGGACACACAGACCCAGTGAAAATACTCACTGCGCAGAAGCGAAAACGAACATGTAGTCAAACTGCAAACTGACATGCACACCCGCATTCAGTGTAACAGTGACACGGTCGGACACACACCTAACTGGATGAGGTCGCTGACCGTTCTCCGATTACCTGATGAGAGACTGACCCCTGCTCATTGAGGGGTCATATTTAACACCTTGTCACCTATGGTAAACACACTGGTACGTCTCATTTCTTCTTGAATCAGACCCTGCATATCAAAAGGAAACTCCACTCAAAAACGATCTTGATGATGCGTTTTACAATATCTTAACCTGACTGCTGACATGCAAAACATTTTGGGTCTGTATCAGAGGACTAACACAAATATCGACTGAGTGGATTTTTCCTTTAGGATTCCCACCATTGCTCTATCACTCCGCTGAGCTAGCAGGAAATGAGGTCACTGATGTAAGCCTGGGCGTCCCACAGTGGTTAATACAGATGTAGGATCTTAATTTGAGTCAGTCTGCTACAGCAGAAAAATGATCCTGCAGGAACAGGAAATGCTTTTTGTAAGGTAAACTTACGTCTGAAATTTCTAAGTGAAAAATTACACATTTCAGAAGCCTTTTTAAACCTCAAATACACCACAAGTTTTAAATGACCTGCATTGCAGAAAAGTTTATCCTGCAACAGGTTGATTAAATTAAGATCCTACATCTATAGCAGGAGGAGGAGGAAGACACCAGCTCTGGGATGTCATATCTTTCCTCAGAATCAATCTGTAATTGGGCCTGTCTGTATGTGGGATTGATCATGGGAGAAAGGTTTTGTACAGTACGTGTTAATGTATGTGTAAGCATTACGTGTGTGTGGATGCATCAGTGTGTTGGCTGCTGCATATACAGTATCTCTCTGGCTCTTGCGTGATTGCATAACAAGCCCTCAGCTGGTATTTGTGGCTCAAGGCCTGTTCCTCAGGCACAGATGGAGGACAAAGCCGCTTTGCTTAGACACACCCCAGCCCCCCCACCCCTTAACTCAGCCATAACCAAAACACCAGCTCTAAACACACCCACTCTCTCTCTGACCAGAGGTCAATCCTTTCATGTGGATAAACATCATTCACCATCAGCCAGTCCCCTGTTTTAAAGTCTCCCACCCCATCCTTACTACTATTACCTTCCCATTAAAATATTAAACTGTTGGGCTTTCCTGTCCGATCTTTATTCTGCTGCTATTCAGTCTGCTGATACTATGATATCTATGCTTTAGCTGTACATTTACTTTTGTTCCTAAATGGATTGCTTCCATCACTGGCTGCCGTAGCTCCTTATAAGGCCAGGTTGTAGTGCAGCAGGTCCAGTATAAATCATGGTAAACTTAGCAGGTCACCTCAGGGTAAGCCATTCTGGCAAGACTCACTAGCCACAATCTGGCCCCAGCTGTTGTCCTCAGAGCCTTTGTACACTGTACATGCATGCATGTAAGAGGCACAGTGAGACACCGTGTGTGTGTGTGTGTGTGTGTGTGTGTGTGTGTGTGTGTGTAAGTGTGTGTAATACAGATGACTTCCAGCATGCAGGCAGCAGGAAAACCACTACAGATGTACCAGGAAATGTTATCCAGCCACCCACCAACTACTCAAAATGACAGGGAGGTTTATCAGTAAAATAAATCAGAAAAGAGTTGTTCAGAGTATAGTTGCCAAGTCCAACATTAAACCTAATTACATCAGCCAGAGCTAGAGAGCAGTTTCTAAACCAATTTATTTTAAATGATAAGGACTGTGTGCAAATGGGCTTGAGTGTTATTAACCTAGTTGTATCTTCTTGCCAGCCAGGAAAGACATCTAGCTGGCCATTAAGAGTATATTTAGCTATGCTCAGATGGAATGCCAGGAGGGCACACACAGCCTCATCAGCCACACCCAGCTACTGCCACCAAGAGGGCCTCAGAAATTACCAGCATCGTTACTGTGGTTACAGAGCATGAGCAGATGCTGATTTGATCTGTTTAGCTTGTAATCCGTGTTACGCCTCTGTGTCAGCGCACTGTGGCTGTAACAGTTGTTGTTGAGGCATCTTTCTTTGTGTTGATGTGTAAACAGTGAGACTGGTGGTGGATAATCCCATACATGATTGACTGATGGGCAGTAGGATACAGTAAAGCAGTGTAGGCTGCTTTTCTACTCTGCTCCTGGGGCACATCACAAACTAGTACTATACATTTAGATAAACAATACAGTATATACACACTTCTTATATCCTCTACAAAAATAGCGTGTGAAGAATCCATGTCAGGGATGTGCATCTTTCAAGACGATTCCCTGTAACTCAGTTGGTAGAGCATGGTGTTTGCAACGCCAGGGTTGTGGGTTCTATTCCCACGGGGGGCCAGCACAGAAAAAAAATGTATGAAATGAAATGTATGCATTCACTACTGTGAGTCGCTCTGGATAAGAGCGTCTGCTAAATGACTAAAATGTAAATGTAAAAATGATTCGATTTATATGGGCTCCGATATGTGATTAAAAAAATAATATATACAGTATATCACAAAAGTGAGTACACCCCTCACATTTTTGTAAATATTTGAGTATATCTTTTCATGTGACAACACTTAAGAAATGACACTTTGCTACAATGTAAAGTAGTGAGTGTACAGCTTGTATAACAGTGTAAATGTGCTGTCCCCTCAAAATAACACAACACACAGCCATTAATGTCTAAACCGCTGGCAACAAAGTGAGTACACAAAAGTAAAAATATCCAAATTGTGCCCAAAGTGTCAATATTTTGTGTGGCCACCATCATTTTCCAGCACTGCCTTAACCCTCTTGGGCATGGAGTTCACCAGAGCTTCACAGGTTGCCACTGGAGTCTTCTTCCACTCCTCCATGATGACGTCACAGAGCTGGTGGATGTTAGAGACCTTGCACTCATCCACCTTCCGTTTGAGGATGCCCCACAGATGCTCAATAGGGTTTAGGTCTGGAGACATGCTTGGCCAGTCCATCACCTTTACCCTCAGCTTCTTTAGCAAGGCAGTGGTCGTCTTGGAGGTGTGTTTGGGGTCGTTATCATGTTGGAATACTGCCCTGCGGCCCAGTCTCCGAAGGTAGGGGATCATGCTCTGCTTCAGTATGTCACAGTACATGTTGGCATTCATGGTTCCCTCAATGAACTGTAGCTCCCCAGTGCCGGCAGCACTCATGCAGCCCCAGACCATGACACTCCCACCACCATGCTTGACTGTAGGCAAGACACACTTGTCTTTGTACTCCTCACCTGGTTGCCGCCACACACGCTTGACACCATCTGAACCAAATAAGTTTATCTTGGTCTCATCAGACCACAGGACATGGTTCCAGTAATCCATTTCCTTAGTCTGCTTGTCTTCAGCAAACTGTTTGCGGGCTTTCTTGAGCATCATCTTTAGAAGAGGCTTCCTTCTGGGACGACAGCCATGCAGACCAATTTGATGCAGTGTGCGGCGTATGGTCTGAGCACTGACAGGCTGACCCTCCACCCCTTCAACCTCTGCAGCAATGCTGGCAGCACTCATACGTCTATTTCCCAAAGACAACCTCTGGATATGACGCTGAGCACATGCACTCAACTTCTTTGGTCGACCATGGCGAGGCCTGTTCTGAGTGGAACCTGTCCTCTTAAACCGCTGTATGGTCTTGGCCACCGTGCTGCAGCTCAGTTTCAGGGTCTTGGCAATCTTCTTATAGCCCAGGCCATCTTTATGTAGAGCAACAATTCTTTTTTTTTCAGATCCTCAGAGAGTTCTTTGCCATGATTTGCCATGTTGAACTTCCAGTGACCAGTCAGTATGAGGGAGTGTGAGAGCAATGACACCAAATTTAACACACCTGCTCCCCATTCACACCTGAGACCTTGTAACACTAACGAGTCACATGACACCGGGGAGGGAAAATGGCTAATTGGGCCCAATTTGGATATTTTCACTAAGGGGTGTACTCACTTTGTTACCAGCGATTTAGACATTAATGGCTGTGTGTTGAGTTATTTTGAGGGGACAGCAAATTTACACTGTTATACAAGCTGTACACTCACTACTTTACATTGTAGCAAAGTGTCATTTCTTCAGTGTTGTCACATGAAAAGATATACTGAAATATTTACAAAAATGTAACGAAAAATACATTAGACAAAAGACTTTACAATTGACATAAATGTATAAACATTAACATGTAGTGTGCATGTGTGTGCATCTATCAGTTACACAGATGCCAGCACATATAGTACACACAACAAGTAGGTCACATGGGGAGAGGCCGTTGTGCCGCGACATGTTTTATTTGTTTTTTTGAAACCAGGTTTGCTGTTCACTTGCGCTATATGAGACGGAAGGAAGTTCCATGCAATCATGGCTCTGTAGAATACTGCATGTTTCCTTGAATTTGTTCTGGACCTGGAGACTGTGAAAAGACCCCTGGTGGCATGTCTGGTGGGATAAGTGTGTGTGTCAGTGCTATGTGTAAATTGACTATGCAAACAATTTGGAATTTCCAGCACATTAATGTTTCTTATAAAAACAAGAAGTGATGTAATCAGTCTTTCCTCAGCTCTTAGCCAAGAGTGACTGGCATGCATAGTATTAATATTAGCCCTCTGATTACAATTAAGAGCAAGACATGCCGTTCTGTTTTGGGCCAGCTGCAGCTTAACTAGGTCTTTCTGTGCAGTGCCATAAGACTGGACAATAATCAAGATGAGATTAAACTAGAGCCTTGATACAATACAGGATTTTTTTTGGAGGGGGGTGGGGTTGAAACGAGTCGGTGAGTATCGATTTGATTAGAGAACGAATCGATGCGATTAGATGCACTAAGATTTTTTAAATTCTAAATTAAAATCTGCTGCTGATGGATCTCATGAGCTGGGCCTGAATTATGTATGTGTGCCATTCACCCTCTGAATGGCCAAGACAAAAGATGTAAGTGCCTTTGAACAGGGTATGGTAGTAGGTGCCAGGCGCGCCGGTTTGAGTGTGTCAAGAACTGCAACGCTGCTGGGTTTTTCCACACTCAACAGTTTAACGTGTGTAACCAGAATGGCCCACCACCCAAATGACATCCAGCCAACTTGACACAACTATGGGAGTCAACATGGGCCAGCATCTCTGTGGAACACTTTCAACACCTTGTCGAGTCCATGCCCCGATGAATAGGGGTTGTTCTGAGGTGTTCCTAATGTTTTCTACACTGATTGTTTAAAGCAAAACTACCAAAACTATTGTTGATGGTGAACCTGAACAATAAAAATAAAATCTATTGTAAGCCCTGTTCAGCAGGTAGCCTATAGCCAGATGAGAGTTGTCTCCGATAACTCACTTTTATTCTGGTAAAACACAATATTCAACAGGGCATAGATAAGTGTTGCTTCTGACCCTCTCCTCGCCCCAACCTGGTCTTGAACCAGGGACCCTCTGAACACATCGACAACAGTCACCCTTGAAGCATCGTTACCCATCGCTCCACAGAAGCCGTGGGAACAACTACTTCAAGGTCTCAGAGCGAGTGACGTCACTGATTGAAACGCTACTAGCGCACCGCTAACTAGCTAGCCATTTCACACCGGTTACACTAGCAAATTACATAGGTTGTCACTCAACTCATAAATTACTTGCTACCATTACACATCGCAAATATACAATATATATACACACATATATACATATTTTATTTTAGACATTGCTTTTGTCAAATAAACCTGGGTCAATGGAAACATGCCTAGTGACTGTCAACACAATACATGCTTAGTTTGACACTTAGGATGCATCAGTTGTTACAAAATGCTATTTTCAGAAGGTAGAAAGAAAGTAATATGAGCAACAACAAAAAAAAACATTTCATTTGTGATTCGTTACATTGTAATCGATTTTCTGACTGATGCATGCTACATTTGGATTGGTTTGGGGTCCGCGGACCGATGCATTCGTATCTTAAACATTTGAATCATGGACCGATGCGTATCGGTGAATTATTACATCCCTACAAAACACTATCCATTAGCTTGTGGTACTCTTATCTAGTCTTATCCACTGAACATAATCTACTTCCCACTGTGAGCTAACACATTAACTTTCACTTGTATGTTCTATGAGCGAGTACAATTAGTGGCTACATTCAACAAAACAAATGAGTAAAGGAAGAAATAAAGCCACTTTAGCTTTTGTCAATAATGTCACAAAGAAATTTGTGAACGAATCATTCTTAGTTCTGTCAAATCAAGATGAGCATAATTGATAAAAAACAACTCTGGTGGATTATCAAGTACTTCTGTTTGGACCAATTAAAAAGGATGACATTCAGAGCAGCTCTTGGATTAGCTGCAGGCCTCAAAGAAGTACAACATCATAACAGCTCATCTAACCTCACTTTCAATCACTCCAGGATGACCTGTCAGTCAAATGATCCCACCAAAAAGGCCCTTTGCCCTTAGATCTGTGTTAATTCGCCTCGCCTGTCAAATCTCTCTTTTATCCATCTGTACATGGTATTGTCCCTTCTGGTATTGTCCCTTTTCTGCTCTCTGTCACTCACCAACCAATACTAGCATCACTCTCAGTTCAAACATCTGTAAAGTGTGCCATCAATCCAAACATAATGAACAGTTATAATATTTAGCTACAAAATCTTCCATAAAATCACAACTTCATCGTCCACTCTGAACTAAGTCAAATTGTCAGACTTTTAAGATATGGACATCTTAAACTAGCCACCCAGTCCCATCAGTTTGGCCACTCAATCGTCAAATAGATTAAATGGGTAGTGTAATGTACCAAACAGTGTGTACAGTACAGTGATAAATAATCCTATTGGCATGAATGCGTGTGTGCTCTTGGGGTGATTAGCTGTGATTGAAACGGAGTAGCTACAGTATAGCTTCTCTCTCTTACTGTGTCATGATGGTACTCTGAGTCCAGATTAGACAGATCCATCAAGAAACAGATGGACACGGTCCCAGAACGCTCGCTCTGTGGCCACCAATTAGTGCCAGAGTAATCGCCATGCCACCCGCCTGCCTGCCTGCCCTCCCCAATTAGTTGGTTCTGAGCACGCTGTGTGTCAATGTCACTGACTGGGACCTGTGGGGCCACAAGTAACTTAATTCCTCCTCTGGTGGATACAGACATCTGCCTCTGAGGCCTCAGCCCTGTCTGGGAGAGAGCGTGCTGAAGATGGATCACTGCCCTGACAGTGTGGTTAAACAGCGGAGCTCTTTGGTCACTTGCCTGTTTGTCCTCCATGGGGGTAATGGGGTCAGGTGTTACTGTGAATGGGTTATTAAAGGAGAGGTTATTTGTCCTGGACTCTGGAGTCTTTAAGATGTTAAGCAGTGACCCCCATACATCTCAATCATGTATTTATTCTGCCCTCTTAACTGTGGTTCTGACACCTCCGGCTTAAAACGATTAAACACCTCTCATTCTTCTGATACCAGACTGGAACATTAAACAAAACAAAAAAATTCACGTCACCAACCAAGTAAACTCTCTATTTGGCCCAATGTCTTTGCTATGTTCAATAACTTCACCATAACAAAACTGACTATAACAGACAGTTTAACAACTTTGAGTCACAGATTAACATATTGTATATGGTTAACACATTAATGGTGTGATGACAGTGGCATTTCAAGTTCATCTGTATTTTTAGCATGACAGTATAAAAGTACAGTAGAGTTACCATGTGCTTTAGATTAAGGTTGGTTTGTCTTCAAAGCCTGTTGACTTGACCTTCCTTCTATCTGACGCATTATTGGTTCAATCTGCCAGCTGGGGTTTCTCTCTGTCAAATCTACCATGAAATGTGAGTGTAGTCCCCATTCACTAAAACAACTAAGGGAGCACTTAAGAAAATAGTCAGAATTCAATCTGTGTTAACTTCAAGCCTTGTGCGATTTTGCACTCATCCCTGCATTCTCTTTCAGAAAGTGGGCTGGCCCGCATTAGTGTTGTGTAGGTCGAAACATTGCATTCTGTTTGTTTATAAAGCTCTTATGCAAAAATTCCCCCATTACCTAACACCGTTCCTAACCTATATGAAGTACGAGATACCATTCCCGCTCACAGGGCTGGCTAACTCTTGAAATTCCTTCTGTCACTACCGATTTAGGTAAACCAGCTTTTAGTTTCTTCGCACCACACTTATGGAACAATCTTCAGAATACCCTACAGTTGGATGATTTGGTGCCTTTCGGCAGTTCAGATTGTTGGTGGAGGATCTCTTCACAGAGGAATGCGTTTGTTTTTTTAGAATTGTGTTTTTGTATTTTTTTGTGTTTCCTATGCTCCCGCCTTGATTGAAGTATTTGTGTTTCTAACGTCTAAAGCGTAATTGCTGCTGGTCTTGTCATGCAGGGTTCCCTTGATACATTGGGCTCAATGAGACTCCCCACTTAAATAAAGGTTAAAAAAATAAATATGTGTCTTCAAAAGATTTACCGGTCCTAAATCAAAACCTAAACTGCCCTTCCTCATAAAGTGCTTATTAACTGAGCAAGGACAGTGAAAAGCCAGAGAGGGATGGGCAGAGGGAGGGAAAGTGAGCGAGGGATGGGGGGGGGGGGGGGGGGGGGGGGTTACGGCTCTATCACAGCGGTGGTGGCAGAGGCAGGAGCTGAAAGAAAGGGATGTGGAGAAGGAGAAAGGGAGGGAGGGAGAGATTCAGGGGGGGGGGGGGTTAGGGCTTCATCACAGCGGTGGCGGCAGTAGCAGGAGCTGAAAGGGCTAATCTTATTAGGGTGACGGACAGGATTAGGACTAACCAAGAGACCCAGCTGGCTGGACACAGTGAGGAGGGGAGGGAGGGAGGGAGGGAAGAGGGAGTTCGTACAGGGGGACTGTACAACACAGAGGAAAGAGGAGCGGAAAACTAGTTGCTGCTCGGAAAGACATTGGGGACACTGACTGGACTGCTATATGACCATAGATGGTTGAAAAACATTCCAACTGACAGATACTCATTTCAGGGGTATAGATGAGCTGTATAGATGATGTTAAAATGTGTTTAACACACCGGTAGACAAAGACTCACCTCTAAGCCTGGTGGAATTCCCCTTGTGTCCATTAGAGTTTGTTCCAGTTCAACGCTCAGCTATTTCATACTCTCTGGTAGTAAGACCAAGTCAAGACATAATTTAGTTTAGCAAAGTTTTTCTTATGATCTCTGCCATGTCCATTCCAAGACTTCAAATTTGTCATCTTGCATTTATTTAAAACACCTCTTCATTTATTAATTGAGATACAGTATGTAGAATGCCTACAGTGTCATGTAAAATAGGGCTACATCCATCCATAACATATTATGGCTCTACCGAGTGGCGCAGCGGTCTAAGGCACTGCACCTCCATGCTAGAGGAGTCACTACAGACCCTGGTTCGATTCCACGCTGTATCACAACTGGCCGTGATTGGGTGGTCCCATAGGGCGGCGCACAATTGGCCCAGCATCGTCCGGGTTAAGGTTTGCCTGGGGTAGGCCGTCATTGTAAATAAGAATTTGTTCTTAACTGACCTTCCTAGTTAAATAAAGGTTAAATCATTTTATATAAATAATATATTAACCCTTTGAAAAGTAAAAAAAAACACGCTAAACCACATGCAGATAGCATGTCTAATGGTAATCCCTTGCCTTCAGAGGTTGTGCGTGTTGTGTGTGGATAACGTCCACACACACACAAAGTGCAGCTGCTCTCACATTTGCTTAATATGCTTTTGTGTCTATAGCCTAGATTCTCTATGACCTTTCCATATACACTGCCGGGCACTTTATCTGCTCTGGATGTGGTAAATGTGTTGTGTGTGGATAATGCTTGTTTGAGTCAATATCTAGGCCTGCTCTCAACATGGACACAGTTGTGTTAATCTCTCCAAGGGCCCAGTCCACTCTGATATACAAACACACAGACCCAATTGTTGTCAGAAATCACCTCTAATTATGCAAATGATGCAAAGTTAGCCATGTGACTCTTCCTCAATAATGAAGTGACAACCAAATAGCAACAGGCGACACACAAGAAGGCACAGCCTGCACTAAACTGTGATCAGATCTATAATACATATGAGTTATGAATCCAAAATGAAAGTAAAGAAACCTATGACGTGAAATATAATCACATGAAATATCTTGAGAACGGTGTCTATGATCCTGTGAGGAGGTGAGGAGGGAGTGTTTAGAGTATCTGACGGGAGTATGAGAGGCCTACCTCCAGCCATGCATGTGAAAGCCCGGACACTGGTCTCCACATCTCATACATGGTTGTCCCCGGTCTGGGTCTTCCTCCTCCTGAAACCACAACATGACATTAGACACCAAGTACGATAACACCATTCATGCATCACAAACAATGACGATAAAATGATGAACAAATACAGCATTTATTTATTTCACTTGACAGTGAGTGAATGGGAGGAGAAACGGTCACACAAGTAAAGTTGTCATTCCACTTTAAATCAAAAGGCAGTACGGACGGACTTAGTGAGAGGTCTATCCCTACTGTCATTTGCTGCATAATATTTGAGTGGAGTGATCTTTCTCAAAAAACGATTCTCTGGGAAGCAAAGTAAATTCACCGAGATCCAGAGAAATGCATGGGAAAATCCTTTCCACCCTCAATTTGCACAACTGCAGTTGATTGCATAATATATGATGATTGCTTGTTCGGACAAGACTTTACGACCACATAGGAATCATTCTCTCACTAATCTACATCATAAAAATGTATAGTACTGCCAAGCATTGTGATTAACAGAGAAGTAGGATTGCATTGGTTCAAATACACATCAGTGTACTTTATGCGACAGTGGTCGCTCATATTCTGTGTGTGATGTCATCTGAGAGTATATGCGTGTAAATAATGTGTAAAATGGTCTATGTTAATAGGGTAGGGTTGTGCATGTTTATGTGTACACACATTATGTTGACTGTATTCCTATCACGGGTTGGAACCGGTTCAGGGAACTGAACTGACAAATAAGGACATTTGTTGAGGAACAGAATCAGAACGAAAGTGTTCTACACTTTTCTGGAACAGAACAATTATTTTTTAAACTGTTCTGTTCCCCAGTCCCACAAAAACACAACAAATCGCCTATGCAAAGTCCTCAGTTTGTCACTCAGACACTGGAATAAGTTTCTGCCTGTCAGCTGAAAGTCTTTGCAAGTGTGTGTGTAGGCAACCTGCCCCTCCCCCTCCGAAGCATAGTCTAGTAGCCTACTGACGTTACAAGCGTGATTCAGAAATTAGGGAGAGATTTTTAATGAGGGAAGAATGGCTTAACCTTTTCAGTGCTAGTTAAGGATACTATAGTTTTCACATTTGGATTTATTAACTACAAAAAAAGGTAAGACGTTTTATTTTAATTCTGGTGCCGCTCTGCACACACAAGCTTGTTAGCTAGCTAGCTGGTCCAACGTTAAGCCAACTCTCTGAAGTTCAAAGACATTAAAAAAGTTCCTTCATGGAAGCTGCTCCTCCATAGGTATAATTCTGTGGGCCTAATTTAGATAATGCATGTCATAACAACAAGATGCCCAGTGCGTCAAGCCAAGCCTCATCCTCTACCCTCTCTCACCACCTGCAACATTTAAGTTGCATTTCGCGCCCTACACTCGTCTGTCCAACGCATGTAAAAAAAAAAAAAAAAAACTTGCCCGCTCCATAGCAAGCTGCTCTATCCGTACTGATTTGTGAATTAATTTAATGACGAGCTAAATGTCGATTTCAGAGGCTTAAAAAGGAACAATCGAAACGGTCATTTATTGGGGGTTTTAAACAGTTCAGAACTTTATTTCTCTGTCTGGAACAGTAGAACAGAACAAAAAATAATGGTTCTGTTCAGAACTTAATGATTGGAAAATAATTTTGTTTCCAGCCCCTGATTCATATGCATGTGAAAGGTCTGTGTGTATGCTTGCACAGACGGCTTGTCCATTACCCAGCTTTGTGTGTGTGGAGCGGGTGGGTGAGCGGATTATGTGCCGAGTGCTCGCTGCTATGTGGCAAGGGGTTAGAGGAACGGGTTAAGCTCTTGTCAAGTCCAGAAGAAACAGCCCAGTGACTGGGTCCAACCCCTGTACTACAGCTCCTGTTGGGAGTGGGACTCTAGCCACACACGATCACAAGTCATTTGGCAAATACAAAAGTTCTCAAAGCACATTCAACAAACCATAAACAGATGACCTACATGAAAAAGCGAAATATTTATTTGTGCATTAGTATTGGTGTGTGTGTGTCTCTATTCAGTTAAGTAGTCTGAGTGTGTGACTACTGCTCTACTGTGGAGTCTCTTTTTAAAGATGAGGAAGGAAACAGATGAGAGGAAGTGTGCCACCTTTTGCTTTCCCTCTCCATGTAGTCACTGTCTCCACTTTGCTCTGACGCTGTCATCCTGCCCCTCTTCTCCCACTTTCTAAACCGACCCTCCTCTCAATAATTGGCTCTTTTCTTACATTCGATGTTGATATACAGTATAGGATAAAAAGTTGCTTCACACCATAAAAATGTCAGTCCTCTTGTTTTATTATGCAAAGCATAATTAACCAGCCCTTCCAAACAATAGGAAGGGAAGGATGGGATGGTTAGCAAAACAATATTTCTCAGATAAGTGAGAGAGACAGAGAGAGAGTTACTGCCAAGGGACAAAAACACAGGATGTTGCCAAAAAAAAGAGACTCCCTTGAACAATCTTACAAACTGTACAGACACACACATGCAGGCTACTTATCCTTCTCTCACAGACATACACATGCCAATAAACCAAATCCATTTGGGAAAGCACCTGTGCAACTTTGTCTTGATCTGTTGTTAAACCACATTTCAGTACATAGGGTGAATGAAACATTAATATTCATGTCAAGCCAGTTATACCATTTGAGATAAGCATTTTATGGCTTGTGTACTGGAGGTTATTATGATGGGGCTGCAGTCAGTGTCAACAGAGATGCAGTAGACCAATATTTTGGATGTCGTTGAATAGAGCAAAATGCAGAGGTGTTTTTTCTGTTCATCACTGTATAATGTGCCTATTCGTTAACGGAGTCCAGATGTTGATATGTTTGCAGGTCGTTGAGAAACAATTTAACTGCTCAACCCATACACTTCAACATCAATCTACCAATGGCGCCATCACACACCCCTTAGCTCAAAACGCCCAATCTATGAACAGCATCAACAGGTTAGGAAAGAACACACGCTATGGAAAGTAACATTGAATGGTTCACATAGTTGTATTGCAACTGTGGTGGGATTTAATAGCTACACAGAGACACGTACGTGCATGCTCAGACATGTATGTACTGTAAGATATCTACATTAAATCAGTAGGATGTATAAACAATCCCCAACTCTAGTCACACAAACCAAACTGAGAAAGTAAGTCTTCTTCAAACGTTCCCCTCCAAGTTGACATCCATTAAGAATACACACACACACACACACACACACACACACACACACACATACATATTTTGTACGTCATACCGTGTCCTGAGGTCCGGTATGACGTATAGGTCCCGTGTGGCTCAATGTGGTAGAGCATGGTGTTTGCAACGCCAGGGTTGTGGGTTCGATTCCCACGGGGGACCAGTACGGGAAAAAATAAAAAAATAAATGAAATGTATGCATTCACTACTGTAAGTCGCTCTGGATAAGAGCGTCTGCTAAGTGACAAATGTAAATGTAAACAACACATGCTTACGCAATCTTTCACAGTCAGAGAGCAGACTCTTTTGTCTCTGGGGAATGCGATCCATGGTAACACGTGTGCAAAAAACAAACATTTTGTGAAGCCACATTGCCCTCTGTCATGCCTACTGATCCCTGACTTGTGTAACTCTCCACCAGAGCACGGGACTCCCTGGGAAAGCCCAGCAAAGTGTGCAATAAATACAGAGAGAAAGATGCGAGGAGTAGCACAATCATGTTGTATTGACAAATGGAGGATAAGAGTCCTGGGGAAAGAAGTTAGAGGGCCTGCAAATCATGCAGCGCATTTGGGATTGTGGGTAGAGCAAATAACAGAAGAACTACAAAAAAGCTTGCGGAGGAGCATTAGTATTTGCAATAAAGATGCATAAAATATTACCTAACAATTGTTTGGCCAGTAAAGTACTGTTCGGTTCAGTACACGTGTGGTTAAATCAGCATACTCAGCAGTGAAATCAAACATATTGTAGATAATAGCACACTGCCCTCCGACTTTACAATCAATTTAAAACATTTATGGGAGTTGATCAATGCTAGAAGGCAGATGATGATCGTTATGTAGGCATTACATTTATGTACTGCATATGAATGCCTTCATAATAGTGAATAAATGTGAAACACAAGGTCAAACTTCATCCCCATCATAAAGCTGATGCATTCTGCTCATGGAGAAAAAGCTGGCATTAAAACGGTCCCATCTGTAAACTGATCCAGAAAGAAATGCATCAATCCCCGCCAAGCTGGTTCTAATTAACACTGTGTCGTGTTCACAGAGAGAGAGGGGACGTTAGCTCCATATCATTACCATGACAAATAAAGTTTGTCATGGAAAACTTCAGATCCATCATACAACTTTTGTTCCTTTAGGATGATTGTTCCTTGAATAAAGACAAGAGCAGCGAGTTGAAATTCATCATGTGCAAGAGAACATGGGAAGGAGATGATGTCAAGAAGACACTCTCAGACAGTGTAACATAAGTCAAGGTAATGTGGGTTTTATGTGTTTCCTTCACGTCTCTCAGCAAGAGAAAATATACATCAAGTTTATGTCCCTGCAGTGGGTTAGCCTACTTTGCTTTCTGAAGTAGGGGATGTGATGGGTGGGGACTGCAGAGGTAGGAAATGAGTTTATAAACTATATGTGGGAAGTAAATAGAACATTTGAATTGACAATAGGTTTGTTTGTAGTATCACACAAGAAAGAAACCTCTTCTCTCCATTAAAAGCAAAGCAGGTACAGATGTGCCATTTTAATTTGAACAGTTTCTCACAGCAGGAAAATAAATTCTGCAGCAACAGGAAATGTGGATTATTATGAATGGACATTTTTGTAGGCGTTGATACATTTTTCATTAGAGAAAATCAAGTGACATTTTAAAGTGGAAATTAAACTTTAGAAGCCTTTTTAAACCTAGAATACGCTACAAGTTTGCATTTCATCCTGCACAGGAAGATTATCTGCAACAACAGTGATCAAATTAAGATTGCACATCTGTATAGGAGAGCGTACACATGAACGCTCGCCAACACACATGCATACATACACCCTACTTTAGTTACTGCTTTTGACCTTGATAATCCGCTTTATCCAACAAGCTTTTTCTTAATCACAAGGTGGGGGTGAGATATTGTGCGTTTGTTCTCCGGCTCATGCGTGTTATGGCCAGGTGGACACAGCAGTCAGCTAGATTATGAGGGCTGCAGAAAGTTAGCTGTTAGACCCTTTACCTAAAAGCTGACCGGTGCCATCATAGTCATACAATGGTAATGTTAAGTAACACTTTGTTGCTCTTATACCCATGTTATAACAATATTTACATAGTAACGTTGTTACAATGCATAGAATAACAGATGCTGGAATGGAGACAGCAGGATGTGTTCAGTGTTTGAGGAGTTAAACGTTAACTCAGGGGTCACAGGCCTGTGCAGCCTAACTCACTGAGACATGTTAGTTACACTACACACTGGGCTGGACTCAGACACATCAAACACAGAGCCTGCAGGGAAAGCTTCACTAACCATCACACATAGGTCCATCTTGCTCTTCTCTCTGGAATGTCAGGAACACATCCCCGTTTCCTACAATAGGCTATCATACTGTATTAGGCTTGAGTTGTATGCCGTATATATCATATACCGGGGTATTTGGAAGTAGCCATAGGATGGTTTTTCAATACTGTCTAAACTATTTCTTTGAAGTTTGTTTAATACATTTGAATATATGCAGTCAACTTGTGCAATACATTAGGAGAAAGAAGATTCCGTTCTTCATTTCACCTGTCTCATTATTTTTTATTATGAAGCTTACTTGTAGTCCCCAGACACATGGTGTTTGTTTACAAGCACAAGAGACCGGAGCTTTGTGAGTCACTGACTATTGTGCAGCACGCACCAGGTGATCTAGTTACACTATGGAATTCACAGTTAAATGTTTGCAAGCTTGATATCTTATAACCATACTGAACAAAAATATAAATGCAACATGAAACAATTTCATTGATTTTACTGAGTTATAATTCATATGAGGAAATCAGTCAATTGAAATGAATAAATGAGGCCCTAATCTATGGATTTCACATGACTGGGAATACAGATATGGATGTTAGTCATAGATAGCTTAAACAAAAATGAGCCTCACAATGGGTCTAAGGATCTCGTCACTGTATTTTTGGGCATTCAAATTGCCATTGATAAAATGCAATTGTGTTTGTTGTCGGTACCATACCATTACCGCACCATGGGGCACTCTGTTCACAACATTGACATCAACAAATCGTTCGCCCACAACGCCATATATGTGGTCTGCGATTGTGAGGCTGGTTGGACGTACTACCAAATTCTCTGAAACAACTTTGAATTGCACGCTTCCTCAAAACCTGAGACATCTGTGGCATTGTGTTGTGTGACAAAACTTCATATGTTTGAGTGGCCTTTCATTGTCCCCAGCACAAGGTTCACCTGTGTAATGATCATGCTGTTTAATCAGCTTCTTGATATACCATAGGTGGATGGATTATCTTGGCAAAGAAAAATGTGCACTAATAGGGACGTAAACAAATTTGTGCACAAAATTTGAGAGAAATAAGCTTTCTGCATATGGAACATTTCTGGGATCTTTTATTTCAGCTCATGAAAGATGGGGCCAACACTTTACATGTTGCAATCATATTTTTGTTCAGTGTACTAAGTGAACTTTCTAAAATGTGCTAAATGCTCTGCAGTTGTGCATTTGGTAGGCTAATTTAGTAGCTAGTTATCTAGCTAAGTGGTTAGCTTCTTGCAAAATCAAGATTCTCTTGGTAACAGCAGAGAATCCCCTCCTGGATCAATAGCCTTGCAGTCCAATATTTGTTTTGTGTGTGCAGCAAGCTGAGTAGCATTTTTGAGTTACTCGTATAACTTTATGAGCAGGGTTGTCTGTTATGGTTTGGCGGTATCCATATTTTCATATCATCATACCATCCTTCTCTCATCCTCAGATTTACAGTATAGCGGTCTTCATACACAAGGAGGCGCTAAAAAAGCTGATTGGGTGTCTATTACCAGAATGCAAATAAATTCACTAACTAACAGAGAATTTCAATAGAGGCTGCTAGCTAACGAGTGCACAAATTGCAAAGACAGGAAATCCATCTCATAAAGTTACAGAAGTATAGGTAGTATTTTTGGTGAGCTTGGACATTACAAGCGATGTGAACGAGAGACATTGTGCAAATGAACAAAGTTTTGACGCATGCTTGTCTGAAGGAAGAACAGTACTGGCTCTGGAGCAGTACGTGTACACGCTGTGTCTGTGCGGAGTCGCTAGGGCAACAGGCCTGCCTGCCAAGAAAAGGGGGGAGGAGCAGGTCAGCCGAGAACGAGAAAATCTATGCAAGGATATCAAAAAAGCGCTTTGACTTCTCAAACACAGCAGAAAGTAAACACTATATGATGCTCAGTCTCCTTATTAAATTTAGCCACTTACGTAGCTGACTAGCAAGGTAAACCAAATGCACAGCTGGACTCACCAGCTCCCACTTTCTCCCGTTGTGTTTTTTACAAAAAAACATGTGACTGGCTCAACTGTTCTGGGGAACTATGGTAGGCCCTAAGCTTCATAATGTAAAATAATATGACAGGTGAAATGAAGAACGCAATCTGCTTTATCTCCTAGCATATTGCATAAGTTGACTGCAGGTATTAACTAGCCACAAATATTCAAATGTATTGAAAAACTTAAAATAAATAGTTTTGACTGTATTGAAAAACCATCCTGTGGATTTTGCCAAATCCCCCTGTAAGCCTAATGTCTGTCCTGCAAATAGTTTATGTCTGAGACTGTATCAAATGTTTTCAACAGGTAGCCTGGCGGGTAGGAGCGTTGGGCCAGTAACCGAAAGGTTGCTGGATCGAATCACCGCGCTGCCAAGGTAAAAATCTGCCGTTCTGCCCCTGAGCAAGGCAGTTAACCCACTGTTCCCTGGGCACCGATGATGTGGATGTCGATTAAGGCAGCCCCCCGCACCTCTCTGATTCAGAGGGGTTGTGTTAAATGTGGTAGACACATTTCAGTTGAATGCATTCAGTTGTACAACTGACTAGGTATCCCGCTTTCCATTCAATGCCCTTGTTAGCATTCGCTACGGGATTGTACATGTACTTGTTAGCATTGCTAACCTTCGTATTACAGAGGCTCAGTGGGGTTTGAAAATAACCCCCCTTGTGTTCAGTGCCAGTATTACTGAATATCTCGGGATGGAACAAGGTCGGTATGACAATCTATATACTGCCCAAGCCTATACTGTATGTCAACTGCATACAGACGTTTGTTTGCTTTTGCGATACACTCAATTCCCTCTACTGTACTATACAGCAGGTGTAGTATTTCATTATGTTGTCAATAGGGATTTTCATAAGAGAACTACAGGGATAAAATGTTCAGGTAATAATGCTTGTATTGCTTCCTGAAAGTTGATCCTCTCTTTGACTATGAGAGGCTGACACCAACCAAACTCACTTGGCTTACTGTGTTGTCTTGACTTCAAATCACCCTTTCAAGTAATTCATGCCAAAAGTGAAGAGGCATAATGTTGCAGCTATTGCATGTCTCAACTACTTGCATGTTTAGCTTGCGATAGGAGGATTGTGTCAGGCTATTAAAATTATGCTGACTAAAAGCTTTATTTACATTTTTTAAGCTCCTGCAGAGGAAAGGAGACGCATGCTCCCCTGCATGTGCCTTATGGCAATATTAACTGCCTTTAAAAATAAATAAATAAATATATATATGTATATGTCAGATGTAATGTCCAAATAACACTTCCACAGAAGTTCTTATTGAACAGATACTGTAGTTACAGAGTAGTCATGAATGCAGACCATAGTGTGGATCAGTTGTGTGTGATGAGGTTCACAAGCCAACCTTCCAATATAATTACAGTGGGATTCACTTTTAAAGACATTGGAAATGCTCCAAGTCTGATAGGAGCCAGATGTCGCGTATATCAACAGCTACACTAGTCCTCCTTGACTGCATGGTTCAACTAAAACATGTCCTCCCTGGCACCATCCACACGTGTAAACTCAAATGCTTTGGCATGTAAATGTTCTTAAATAAATAAAGACTACATTGTCTTTGTGCAATAAGTGTCCGTACACATATATACATACATGAGTGCAGGGGCGGAAATCCCGGGGGGGACACGACCCCCCCATCCTGGGAAAAATATGATTTGTCCCCCCCAATATATCACTGAAACATAACTATGTAATTTAAATAATATTAATAATACGCAATGAAAGCAATTGTGCTGATTATAGACACTTAATAGCGTGTTTTTAAGTTTCAAAAGATTGCGACCCCCCACCCTTTGCCTCACAATGTTTTGATCCACTGCCAGTTCCTTAGTTGGCAAGGTAACAGAGGGGTCGTATCTACTGTCTGAAAGGCACTCAATGAACATAACTGACGTGAGGTTAATCCAGTCAGCGCACACACACTAGCTGAATATGCAGAGCTAGTGCGCAAATATTAACTATTAAGCTAGCTAGTACCTATTCCATTTATGTGGCGTCGTCAAAGATGGAATCTTTGCTATCGTCAATTTATTCCAAGATCAGCATTCAGATGATGTAAGTTAGTGCTTCAAAGTCCCTGTGATAAGGTTAGCGATAAACTGAAGTCCAAACTGAACAGAATTACACTCTTTTCTACCATTGTCTTAAATATATTTAATGGTCTCGTTGCAAAAGCTAAATTGTCGCAAGGGAACTTTTATTTATTTATTTTATTTCACCTTTATTTAACCTGGGTAGCAAAGATTATAGCAAACACCTCTGAAACGGAATTGGTGCTCGCTAGCTTTGCAAATTCAGCTATTGTTGGAAGCCAGCCAATATGAAACAAACTATTAAAATTACAAAAGGTTGCAGCATATGTTGTGTAAATGGTGAACTCATACAGCTGTCAACTCTTGTCATTTTAATCCGTTTCACATTTGCTAGCTACCTTTTAGATCGAAGCCCAAATAGAATGATTGGAGATGATAGAAGCCCATCTCCTACTGTAAATAACCTACACACTGTGTGTGTGTGTGTAGCTAGCCAGCCAGCCAGGTAGAAAAATGGCAGAAAAATAAGACGGACATCAGAGTATTTTTCAATACACCAAAACGCATAGTAAGAACCCTAGTAGCCTAATATCTCAAAGACTAGTTGATAAAATGTTCATAAGAAAGAAATGAAATTCTAATGGAAATGTTTCACAATGATGTCATTAGGCAGAGCAGGCAACAGATGGCACACAGACAGCAGAGTTGGGGACAGATATGCAGGGACAGACTGGCAGAGACAGGGAGTCTCAGGTAAGTTTGTTGAGTCTTTGTTTGGCAAGATTATGAAAGGTTCTCAATTTTTTTGACTTGTAAAATGGGAACATAATTGGAAAATGCCATGGATACCCCCACTCTCAACTTAAACTGGTGACTGAACTAAGATTTGTTAAAGGCAATGGTATTGCTGTTGTGTAGTTTTGGGTACCGGTAGTTAGGAGTACGGCAAACACCTTATTTCTTTGGTTCCTCAATATACATTTACCATATTACAATGTAGGCTATGTGTTACAGCACTACTTTTGGTGTCCCCCTCAGGAATTGCTCTTGAGAAAATGTAATGCAATTATCCCCTCCAAAGTTGATATCAGATTTTCGCCCCTGCATGAGTGTCACAGAGCTTCGGTGAGGGGTGGGCTATACTCCGAAGTTGTCTAACCCTAACCTGTGCAGGTAAATGCCATTGACGAAGTGACCTTACGCCCCTCCCACGCAACCACGATTCAACTCGAGTCATAAAACAAAGAACAGAATTTCTGTAAACTAAATCAAGGGAAGCAAAGCAACTTGTCAAATTATAACATACAAAAACGCAGAGCATAGACAGGCCTATAATCAAGCCGATAACAAACAGTAAAACAAATACATAGGCTAATCAATGTTGGCAGAACAAAATAGCCTAACGTTATATATTTACTTGCAACCTACTCGATAAACTTTATAAACGCTATTCATTGTAATTAAAGGTATTCTAAACGATGCAAGTACTTTCCAGATAACAAGATACCATGGACTACAAAACTACAAAACAATGTCATAACATACTGTAGTTCTGGCGGATCTACTTACCGAGCGATTCGACCTTCGCTTTTTAGATCCGCGCGTGAACATGTCGATGGTTCAAGAACAAGCGGCTTGGTTGTTTCCAAATAGTCCGTTTTTTAAAAATAGGTTGATGGATACAGGAGGCATCTGAATTCACAGGACAAAGTAAAAAATATGTTCCAATAAATCGCGTCCTACATACAGTACGAACTTGTACAAACCTCCTCTTCTTGGAGTTTTACGCACAGTCGACTTGCTGGAGTTGTCTGAAAATCACTGACGCATACGTAAGCACCCTACACCTAGATGACTGCACTGGTTTTCAATGTCTATTGACCGCACTCATTGAGTGGAAGCCCACTGCGCTGTACGATAGTTTTACCTTCGCAACACCGTCCTCCTGCAGCTCTTGTCCCGGCCCAGACGGTACTCTCCTCAAATTGAGGTTCATCATTTCCCATTTGTTACCATGTTCTTCTTCATGCGGTTTCCTAAAAGAGGCTGTGTTGCCTATTGCTGCTTTTACAGGTCGGAGTGCGGATTGCACATATTTGTCACCGCAACTAAAAGCCGAATGGGAAAAACTGAAATTTCACCACCATCTAACCCTGCACATATACACTCTTCCCAAAAACCCACCACTACTTTAGCCGTAAATAATCCAACACCAGGCAGTTGGCCTGGGAGGATGGAACCCCTTCTCTCAAAACTTCATGTGGATCTTCTGCATTAAAATCGTTCATTACCAAGTATTTCTCTGCTGCTGCAACTACCACATATATCTTCTGTGATTTCCACTCCATCAGTGCAGTGCAGTTGATCACTCACTGGGGTGCTCCGAGTCGACTCACTCACCCTTAGGCTTTTCTCTATTCTCTTCATTGCCTCAGCATAGGAAACTGTTGGCCCCACTTGAACTCTGGCAATCTCAACCTGTCTCTCTCTCACAGGACACTTCGGATCCCCAGCTGCATGGTCACCCCCACAGTTGACACAGTGCTTTCTCTATCCCAACTGTACACTCCGTCTGACTATGCCCTCCTGCACATTCACACATTGTGGGATCTCCCTTCTACACACTGCTGTAACATGTCAGAATCCTTGGCAACTAAAGCACCGAAGCGTGTTCGGAAAATAGGCCCTCACAGAATAGCAAATACAAGGTAACCTGACCTTATCAGGTAGAACCTCTGTGTCAAAGCTCAACAAGACAGACAGGGTATTCTGTCTCGCCATTGCCACTGGGTCTGTCTCACCAAATGGCAGGTGTTACAAACACTAGAAATATTCCTTTCCATTTGATCCACCTCTACTGCACTGATCACACCTTTTAGCGGAGAGCAAAGCACACCACAGGTTGAGCCCCCAGCCGCGTCACTAGAAGCGCCCACTTCCTCTGAGAGGCGGATGCACACAAAAACAATTCCACTTCTCGAAACTGTCACAGATTTAACCATTACCAGTTTGTCCTTTACCCAGCTTGACACAACATATGGATCAGCCAAAAAGCAGGAATCCACTGTTTCCAAAAAAGTCACTCCTACCAAAATCATCTCTGGTAGGATTCTCAGGGCAAACATTGGAAGACTCTACCACACCTATTCCCGCAGGTAGGCCCACTACATCTTGGACTGGGTTAACTTCAGAGCTCTAACCATTGCTGACTGACTCCATTTTGTGATCATCAATGTTCTCAAGAGAGCATGAAGACCTATAAGTAAGATTACTTGGTTTGTAATCTGGAGATTTAGGTATGTACTCCTCGAACGAAGGTGTATGCACAGGAAAAGCTAAGAATCTCTGATCTAAGCAGCGGCATTCTTACGCTTTCGCGTCCTCGCAACCTAATCCATCCGTTACCAAATGTGCAACACAGAAAACAATCGGACTTCCTAGCAGTCAACATTTTAAAGGTGGAGTGAACCACAGGGCAAGGTAACATGCAATGCTGTGCAATGTCAATGAGACAATTATGTCACCTTTAAAAGGATATCCTACTGTTATCCATATGTCTAGACTACTAGTACATTCATTTCCATGATTGATTTTACTATAGGGTTGTATTGACTTATTTTTCATCTCCACATTCTGCCTGGGCCCAGTTTCCCAAAAGGCTATGTTAATGATAGGAGCACTAAACGAATAATGGAAAATCAATTAAAATGAGTGGCATTATGGACAGTACACCACCTCAACATTCAAATCGGCCAAGAATACCAAAGCTCTTCCCAATGTCGGCCTTATGTAATCCTCAAAAAGGTCTGTGGTTTAGAATCCCATTTGGTCTATCCTCTGCATTCAGGTACACTGGTGTCAGACTCCAAAACAATTCCTATATGGTCACAGTTTGAGGAAGCCTTTTGAATGACAATTTGGAATTGTGACTGCAAATATATTTTGGAACATAGAGGAAAATGTATCTGGCTACTCAGACTAGACTCTAGATGAGGAATGGGCAACTGGCCCCTTTGTGGGCCCACGGATCAATTTCCAAAAACCCAAAAAAGGAACTCAGTCGGGGTCTCAACTTACTTTTTGAGAGTTAGAATAGTAGAATACACAAGGTGAAATTTCAAAATGTAGTGTTGCATCAGCAGTTTTTCTCTTGTTATGTCAGTCACTGACAGTCACTCAACTTGCCCATGTCAGCAAAAAAAATGTTTGATTGGTCAATTTGTAAACATGTCGAATTACCGACCAAGGGGCCCCTGTTGATTTTGATAGTCACTCTCACTCAGATATCATATTAAAAAATGAAAACATTTCTCTCCATCCTATAAAAACATTTTTAGAATTGCAGGAAATTAGCTGTAAATCTGCTAATTTTACTGTGGGGGTTCAGATCAACCAAAGACTCATAGTGAAAGGGTGTTTGTTTACCTAGTTCACTGAAAATGAAACAAAATATGTTATCTAGGTCAAGTGAAATTCTAAACAAACATTAGTAATTATTCAGAGTATTTTGCAGCATTCCATTTTATTGCTATTAGGCCTGTGTGAGAACAAAAAAAAAGAAAGTAAAGAATGAGCCCTGGTCAAGTTCCAATTAGAGTGTAGCTGCTTCCATCTAGTGGTATCTTAAGAGAGAGCACTCGGATCCTTGAACTTGTGAGTGTCACAAACCAGTATACACAGTTATTAGTAAGTACTATGTATATAACAAAAATGTGATTATACAATGTGTAGACACGTTGTTATTAGAGAGGTTCCTAATTGTATAACAACTTGCTTTTATTGCGCAAAGCATTGTGTATGCCTCAATATTTCAAATACACACAATAGTATGACAAAATACATTAAAAACCTGTTAGAAATAAAACATTAATGGCAAATTCTTCCTTGAGAAATGTACTTTATATTTTGGAGATAACATTTACAAAAGATATTACAATTATAACATAGGCATCCTGAAATGGAACCACATAACTGATCAAATGCCCTTCTTTGCTAATTAATTGCTCATTCTAAATCAGTTGTTTTTCTACGAGTCTATAATCAAAATATGAACGTTTACTACTATAACTGCATACAAACTGTCTAAATACTTTAACAAGGGTGCACTGACTGAGGTAACACTTCTCTTGTACAACATTAAATGTCGTTAAAATATCTTATCTACCATTGGTTAAAAAACACACAAAGAAAAACTGGTAAGCAACCCACTTGACCTGAATTAGATTATTTCAAAACCAGGATAATGAAAACATGTTATCCCATTCTTTTCCTACGGCAAGAGTACTCATGAGAAGTTCTTTGGTGGCAAATGAACATCAAACCTTACTATGAGTGCAGAGTTAATTGTGGCCAGTAGGCCTTACAGTGCTAGGTAAGTAGAGAAAGAAGCAAAACAACAACTAATGCAACTAAGGCACTACAAATGTTTCCAGCACAGGAGGCTGCTGAGGGGAGGACGGCTCATAATAATAGCTGTAATAGAGTGAATGGAATGGTAACAAACACATGGAAACCATGTGTTTGACTTTAATACCAATCCATTTATTCCATGCCAGCCAGTACTAAGAGCCCGTCCTCCCCAATTAAGGTGCCTTGACTAAGGGCTAGATTCTATAGCAGATCCGTGCTAGCAGACTCCCGCATAGCGGTTGTTTTGGCGTGTCGGAGATGGAACTGCGTTAGAGCTGTCAAATCCACAAGCGGCTCCTTGTGTTAGCTTATCGCGGACCATGCCATTGGATGCAACGAAACCAGCCAACTTTATAATCCGATAAATCCCATGCAGCCACTTTACAAGTTCGAACACTCGAATGCGGGATGTTTCCATTGTCTATATCTCGATTTGACTGAGACTAGAAATCCCCACCATCCAAATTAACATGAAAACATGCATTAACCTACACTTTCTATCACCATTTTGAACTTCTAACGCAGTAGGATTAATAAGGAAGGAAGTGGTTTGTGACACACAAGAGCAGCCTTTCACCTATTTGTCAGCTCATACTGCAGTGACACCTCCAACATTTGTCAAAACATCCGCTATGCCGGTTAACACTCGATCTGATTGAATCGAGGCCTAAGTGCAGGCGAAATTTGGCTTAATTCAACCAGCACAATTTGAATATATTACAGTGGGATATGGAGAGGGTGTCACGAGTGCTGTCTTCGAATTCCCTGTCATAAATTAGACAAGGCGCAGCGTGCCGGTAGTTCCACATATTTTATTGTGAACTCGAACAAAACAATAAACAGGTGAAACTGAAACAAACATGACGTTCTGGGGCTGCACAAAATCAAGATCCCACGAAAACACAGGGAAAAACAGGCTGCCTAAGAATGGCTTCCAATCAGAGACAACGATAGACAGCTGCCTCTGATTGGAAACCATACCCGGTCAAAACATAGAAAACAAAACATCGAATGCCCACCCACCTATCACACCCTGACCTAACTAAACAGAGAACACAGCTCTCCTAGGTCAGAGCGTGACAGAGGGCTATGACGCTGAGGTGAAATTATGACGACAAAGAGAGATAGAATGCCATTTGTACCAAAACCATTGATGTTACATTATGATGTTATATTAATCTGAGCACCTCTATAAATGTAATGCTACAATCTAATTTCTAATATAAACCAACATTTCAACAGTGGATGTAATTCAACAGAGACATCTTTTTACACAATAGTTCATTACATCAGAAAACAAATGATGTACTAGTGTGAAAACTGACCAAAGCTTTCCACCTCCTTATGCTGCATAATACTTACATCTTTCCCTTTTTCACCAGACTAAAGATTGAACAATGGGACGGTAGAATTGTACACTGAGACTGGAACAGCGGTTGTCAAGGGAAGCCCTCCTGGAATTTACATGGTTCTTTTGAACATACTGATCTCAGTGCAGTATAACATTATCCTCTCTGTGTCGGCCGTACTGTAGATGTTTCTCTCTTCTGACCCTAACATTGGTTCATTTCTGCTATTAATCTCTTCATTTGAGCATCAAACTTCCTTCCAACCTGCTGCACTTCTTTCACTGCTCATTGTCAACTCGTCCTGCACAAATGTCATTTTATTTAATAGGCTAAGTTGGGGTTTATCTTCCAGTGCTTAAACATTGTCATCTGGAAACAAAGCAGGGAATAGAACAAAGGAAATTAGGTGAGGAAATGTCAAAGTCCAAACTGTAGTTCAAAGCAAAGCTGCACCTTGTCCAAAATACCAACCAGTGAGCGCTGCAGTATCCTATTTGTTGCTGTTGATGACAAGGATGATGGTGTAGACATCATAGGCAAACAGGATCCCAGCCAGCAGGCCAAACACTTAAGGGAATGGAATAACGTTTCATCTAAACAAAATCTAACCACCAAGTTCTACTTTTCAGTGATGAATAGGGCAGAAGGATTTGAGAGCTGAAGAAGTAAGTCATTTGAGATGCTTTCATTTGTATCTATTCAAAAATCTCAGGGTGGTTAGACATTTGACTCACCACTCCTGCAATACAGGCGCCATCCCCTGCTCCATGAATCAGAGACATCAGAGAGGTGATGAGGTACAGGCCTGTACCAGAAGAAGCACGCAAAAGATCCTGGTAGGAGGAGACT
This sequence comes from Salmo salar, assembly GCF_965601325.2. Taxonomy (NCBI): domain Eukaryota; kingdom Metazoa; phylum Chordata; class Actinopteri; order Salmoniformes; family Salmonidae; genus Salmo; species Salmo salar. Next base: position 37,862,019 of record NC_138303.1, on the reverse strand, counting down.
AACATTAGTGAATGATTGTCCTTCTATAGGCACTTGGAATGTCCTTGTGTTACTGTTTGTTTTTATAAATGTATCTATAATTTATGTTTGTGTGTTTCTTTTTCTCTCTGTGTCTCTCTTTCTGTGTGTGTGTGTGTGTGTGTGTGTGTGTGTGTGTGTGTGTGTGTGTGTGTGTGTGTGTGTGTGTGTGTGTGTGTGTGTGTGTGTGTGTGTGTAAACATATACTGTACTCACACTCCAGACCCAGTTGACCACCTGAATGGACTTGTCCATTTCCATCATGAAGATGACAAAGAAGATGATGGCGGAGACCATCTCACAGATGGCCACCACAGAATAACCTCCATAAAATGACGCAGCACAGCAGATTAGGATGATAAGACTGATGAGCTGAAAGAAAATGATAAAAAAAATAATATGGGGGGAAGGAGAGAGAGAGAGAGAGAGAGGAAGAGGGAAAAAGCAGCCTGTGTGGAAATACTTGGTGCAAAAATGTTAATAAAGGTACTTAGCAAATGCCAAATCTGTGGTACACAAAAATAGCTTTTTGGCTCAATGCATCTGTAGCCTAATTACTTGACCTTGAGATGTTAATCATAGCATTTCCTTTTAAGGAAATCACTGCTACTTATCCAGGAATCCTTTGAGAACGTCTCGCTGTAGTTTACAACAAACTGACAATTAGGTTCCATGTAGAACCCTCTGTGGAAAGGGTTCTGCACAGAGCCCAAAAAGGGTTCTACATGTAACCAAAAGGAATCTGCCTGGAACCAAAAGAGATTATTCAAAGAGTTCTCCTATGAGGACAGCCGAAGAACCCTTTTTGGTTCTAGATCGCACCTTTTTTTATAAGAGTTTAGGCATTTACGCCAATCAAATCAAAATCAAATCAAACTATTTGTCACCTGTGCCGAATACAACATGTGTAGACCTTACCGTGAAATGCTTACTTACAAGCCCCTTAACCAACAGTGAATAAAAATTATTCTTCCAGTTCGAAGCAGGTAATCGCTGTTCTGATGTCCAGAAGTTATTTTCGGTCATAAGAGAGGGTAGCAGCAACATTATGTACAACATAAGTAAAAAAATAACTTACAAACAACGTGAACAAACAAACAAAATAGCACAAAGTCAGCCATCCCCTCCAGCGCCATTGTACTGTTCAGCAATCAGTTTAGTAGTTTATATCACACTGACAAAGACCCCAGTGTTGGGGTTGATATTTTTTATCCTAAAATGTTTGGATGTCTTTCTATGAAACTGTAATTTTTAATGGTGAAACTGCCACGCCCGTTTGTGATAGTACAATAACAAAGAAGTTGCTGTAAACACTGTTTCTTCCATTCCAGTGAAATAAGGTCAGTGTAGCGAGTACATACACTTGGAAAGCCCACAGTGTAGCACCAACACCAGCCTGAACTGAATCCCTCTATTGTAGCTGCTGTGGAGCTATGCTTCTTGGTGGGTAATTCAAATACAAAGATGACAAAGATGTTCCTGAGTGAGATGTTAAGGGAAGATATTGTAGTTTGTCAACTTTGCATGCAATTGCAAACCTACCAATCGTTCATTGATTTGATGCATTCCAAAAATATTTATTAAAATTGGTTGTGTGAACTGCGTGGTTTGGTATGCATTATTTAAATAATCATACATGGATGATTTGTGTTTTGGTCTTTTTAATGAAATACTCTGTGTAAAAACAATCAAATTGTCACAATCACTGTCCTCGAACTCCCTGTCATAAATAAGCCAAGGCGCAGCGTGCCAGTAATTCCACATCCTTTATTTAGAAGTGAAACCGAACAAAACAATAAACAGGATAAACAGAAAGAAACGTGACGTTCTGGGGCTGCTCAAAGGCAGCTACACAAAAACAAGATCCCACAACTCATGGAGGGAAAAAGGGCTGCTTAAGTATGGTTCCCAATCAGAGACAACGATAGACAGCTGCCTCTGATTGGAAACCATACCTGGCCAAAACATAGAAATAAAATACATACAATGCCCACCCCATATCACACCCTGACCTAACTAAACAGCGAAAAACGTCTCTCTCAGGTCAGGGCGTGACACAAATAAAAACAATCAAATTCAGGCTGCCAAATCACCTTGACTACAATCCATTGTGCAGCACCAAGGAAAAGGTAATGTGTTGGCCATAGAGCAGTAAGCCAAGCTAAGGTCAAAAGCATGGTAGTAGCCCACAGATGATGCAATAAACTCTTTCCTGGAGTTTATTGTCTTCACATACATCCTGGATAACTGGATACCAATTTCACGGTATCCAATTGGTAGTTACCATCGCTGCAACTCCTGTACGCACTTGGGAGAGGCAAAGGTCAAGAGCCATGCATCCTCCGAAGCACAACCCAGCCAAGCCGCACTGCTTCTTGACACAATGCCTGCTTAACCTAGACGCCGGCCACACCAATGTGTCAGAGGAAACACCATACACCTGGCAACCATGTCAGCATGCATTGCACCCAGCCTGCCACAGGAGTCACTAGAGCATGATGGGACAAGACCATCCCTGCCGGCCAAACCCTCCCCTAACCCGGAAGACACTGGTCCAATTTGCACCGCCCCATGGCTCTCCCGGCTGCAACAGAGCCTGTACTCAAACCAGGATATCTGGCAGCACAGCCTTAGACCACCGCGCCACTCGGGAGGACCATTTATCACCCAACCTATGACCTAAATCCAATGACATGGTGAAATGGTTTGTTGATTTCACGTTGAATTCACATTAGTTGACAACTCAACCAAATATAAATCAAAACTAGACATTGAACTGTAGTTTGTGCCCAGTTGGTTACCCCTTGCTTTCTAATATGAGTAGTATTTTCATTTCAATTACAATTTTCTTATATTAACTTTCTTATATTAATCAAAGTTTAGAAACGATGACATGCTGGGTGATTCCTCAACGATTTTCTTACATTCATTTATTAATATTGAAAATATAAACATGAATATTGAAAGTATACCATTTTTGGGATCTCTGTTATTTGTAAGCATTACCAACAGAGTGAATGTGAAAATGGATTCAAAATGGTTGCCCTCTGCTAATGATTTGCAGGATGTGCAATGATACAAGTAAAATGAGGGCTGTGATTGGTTGCAATGCTGACTATGCCAATTTCTCTGTATAAAATGGGCCATAACTTTAAACTAGCAGAGATCCCACTCTGGAACTTTGATATGCCCATAGAGTATATTATGTTCAACAATATATTGAACATTTGCCAAATCAAAAATGGTATATTTTCAATATTAATAAATGAATGTAAGAAAATCATTATTGAAATCATGAGGAATCACCCAGCATGTCATCGTTTGTAAACTTTGATCTTCAACCTAAGTTGTCAGCATTTGACTGTTGGGTGGCAAATGAGGGGACTGTCACGCACAACACCACATTAAAAGTGACAGTTGGAAGATCTTAGGCTAACCCTTGGCCTGACCCCCACCCCCAAGATCACATGGTTCTCATTCCAGGTCCAGTTCCTCTAAGTACACACAACTGTCTGAAATATTTAAAATGGCCCAATTTGTTATCATACTATGAACAAATCAATGGTATAGCATCATGTACATACTCATAGATCTGTATATGTTGCAGAATAGTGTAGTAAAGTAGTATTAGGCCTCAGCTAAGGTCATTATGCAAACCAAAATAGTATGTCATCATATTGGTCTATTCTAGGGAATGATATTCTATTTCTACAACAGACCTTCCATTCATAGTTCGTTCTTGGGCTCCTGGGTCATTCTTGGGCTCGGGTAATATTTCAGTCCCTCTGACTTTTTATTTTTTAGTCATTTAGCAGACGCTCTTATCCAGAGCGACTTACAGTAGTGAATACATACATTTCATTAAAAAAATTGTCCTGGCCCCCCGTGGGAATCGAACCCACAACCCTAGCATTGCACACACCATGCTGGCATTGCCAACACCATGCTCTACCAACTGTGCCACAGGGGGGCTTTTATCTTATATTTCAAGTATTGGGTCACCAAAATGACATTTTTAAAGATTTTGTATATACATTGAAATGTCCTGTATAATAAATTGAAATAAATATAGCATTAATTTAAACTTTATTATTAAAAAAATCTTTTTTTTTTAACTGACACTCAGAATTGTGTCATGTCCCCCAGGCGTTTCACTTAATTTTTACTTGGGAAATGACTATTAAAATGTGCATATAATGAATATCATTTGCTATTAATGCAAACATATATTTGTGTTCTTTTGTTGAGAAAGTATTTTGTTAAAAAAAATGCATGATTATTGATTAAAATCATACAATTTAGCTCTGTCCCTCAGTCTACACTCAACCCCGTCACAACAACCAAACTTCCCCCCCAAAAATGGTCACGCCAGCCTTATGTGCCATCATTAACAGGAAGTGACATCATTCAACAATTTTCAACTGCATGGTACAGAAACAGGCAGGTAATCACATTCTTTTATATCTGTATTTTGTTGTTTTTTAAAGTCAGGTGGGGATCGTCAAGCTGACCAACTTGAAATAAAGTTGGAAAACTAGTATTTATCTAAATTATACTTTAACCCATAAAAATATACAATCTATTAATTTCATGCACACCATGTGGTCTCCTGTCCTTCAACACATGAGGAGCAGAGGCCATTTTGAGCCAAAAAAACTCAATCCCGTCAAATTCAACCCCATCACGTTTCATTGTAAAGGGGTAGTAAACCTGTGACAGGGTTGAGTTATTTACTTTATTTATGAATATTCTAAACAAATGAATTATTCAATATATTATACATTATATCGTGTTTATATTCACTTATAAAACATGCTGTAATGTGTTCCATGTGAACAAAAAAATATATTTTAAGGCAGGTAGCCTAGTGGTAGGAGAGTTGGGTAAGTCTCTTAACTTCAGTTGTTCCTTTAAGTGGCTCTAGATCCTAAATTACTCAAGGATTATAGTGTATACATGTATATATTCTAAGAATATTTGATTTAACGTTATCCATTGAAACATCTAGGGAATGATGGCATCCACATCAGCAGCAGAAAGAGAAAGGCAGTGTCGATCACTTCAAAATGCCGACCCAGAAAATACCTTGAGAGAGAGCGTCAGAGATGGAAAAGAAATGTTGAGGCAGAGAAAAAGAACAAGATCAGTGATGTAAGTGAGAGAGACCGGTGTCAGAAATGTAAACATAGGAGAACAGCATACAAAAGAAGCATGGAGAGGAAAGGAGCACTGAGGAACTTGACCCTCCATGAGACAAACACCTTGTGAAGAGTGCCGATGTTGAACGTGCGATGGAGGTGATGCCAAGCCCGATAAAAGCGGTGCCCTCCATCATGAGAATACACCAGGTCATCACACTTGCTCCTGGTGAGCTGATGTCTGGTGATATCAGCTGCATTTGTTCAACAAAGGATGTAAACTTTACATGCTTTAACACACAGCACTTCAGTTTCAGGCAGAAGGGCCTGGCTGCTCCAGAACAGCCAGCCAATGAGGAAAATCCACAACCCGTGGACGAAATCCATTGGGGAAATCCAGGTCATCTTGGGCAGTGGTGGGTAGTGGAATACGATGATGACCTTTATCCAGGCATCATCTTCGGCACGGATGAAATGAGTGTACAAGTGAAATGTATGCATCGTGTAGGACCAAACAGATTTTTATGGACTTCTCGAGACGACATCCACTGGTATCAGTTTGATGAAGTCCTTGAGCTGATTCCACACCCACAGCGGGTGACATCCCACGACGTACTGTAGAGGTTGAGAGAGATGTGTGGGCCATACTCTCAGGAAGAAAACCATGAATGAATGAATATGGTGCTCCTGAGGAGAGGGATAGTCATGCTGACACTAGTACTGTAGTTACAGCTGTTCTAGCATTCTAAATGCCCTTGGAAAATGTTCCTACAGTTTGATGACACGTTGAACTTTTCTGATGAAACCTGTTGAATGTTATTAATTACTCTAATGCCTGATGTGTTTTTATTTGTTTCAATATTTATTGCTATAGGCCTATCAAATGTAGGGCAGATTATTCTAAATATATGTAATGTCCTTATTACATTTCATTGCAGACAATGAAATGCAATATTTTGGGGTAAGTCTCGGAGGGATTTCGATAGTAAACTAAACTAGTTTATATGGAAACCGATGTGTCTCTTCAACACTGTTACTGTATTCAACCTGTCACTCTAGTCTCAACCCCGTCACATGACAACATTTGTTAAATAAAATGGCAAAGATGAATAAATATGAATTTAATGTCTTCTGAGCTCAGTCTGAAATGTTAAGGACAATCCCAAGAAGATTGCAGTAAATGTAGGCTAATTTACAGCACTCTTTGTGTGAGTCTCTGGCTATAACAAGGATATGGAACAAACTTACTATTTCTGCGATGAGAATAGTTCCTTTTAGGGTCTTGCCGTTCAGATTTTCCAAGCAACCCTCATCCATATCAGCCATAAGTAACTTGAATGCAACTTTATAGTTTACCAACTAATTATAACGGCTCTATTTCCCTTTGCAAGGTTGCAGAACTCAACGAAGATACAACTTTGTAGCTAAGTTAAATTCAGTAGAAAAAAAGCGGACTAATGTTGTCTCTTAACTGCAGGGTTTTCTTCTCACCAAGTTGCAACTATTTGGAATGAATGACTAATGGCAACCTCAACTTCCTGGATTTAGCAAAACTAGGTCAACAAAATAGGAAAGTGCACTTTCAGAAATGCCATGCACGCCTCGAACTCAATCATCAAGTCTGCAGACGACACTACAGTGGTAGGCTTGATTACCAACAACGACGAGACGGCCTACAGGGAGGAGGTGAGGGCCCTCGGAGCATGGTGTCAGGAAAATACTCACAAACTTTTACAGATGCACAATCGAGAGCATCCTGTCGGGCTGTATCACCGCCTGGTACGGCAACTGCTCCGCCCACAACCGTAAGGCTCTCCAGAGGGTAGTGATGTCTGCACAACGCATCACCGAGGGCAAAATACCTGCCCTCCAGGACACCTACACCACCCGATGTCACAGGAAGGCCAAAAACATCATCAAGGACAACAACGATCCGAGCCACTGCCTGTTCACCCCGCTATCATGCAGAAGGCGAGGTCAGTACAGGTGCATCAAAGCTGGGACCGAGAGACTGAAAAACAGCTTCTATCTTAAGGCCATCAGACTGTTAAACAGCCATCACTAACATTGAATGGCTGCTGCCAACATACTGACTCAAATCTCTAGCCACTTAACAATTACAAATTGGATGTAATAAATGTATCACTAGTCACTTTAAACAATGCCACTTTATATAATGTTTACATACCCTACATTACTCATCTCATACTGTACTCTATACCATCTACTGCATCTTGCCTATGCCGTTCGGCCATCGCTCACCCATATATTTATATGTACATATTCTTATTCATTCCTTTACACTTGTGTTTATAAGGTAGTTGTTGTGAAATTGTTAGATTACTTGTTAGATATTACTGCATTAACATCTGCTAACCACGTGTATGTGACCAATAAAATTTGATTTGATTTGAAGACCCACTGGTTGATTCTTATTTATAAAACCCTCTTAGGCCTCACTCCCCCTTATCTGAGATACCTACTGCAACCCTTATCCTCCACATACAACACCCGTTCTGCCAGTCACATTCTGTTAAAGGTCCACAAAGCACATCCCTGGGTCGCTCCTTTTTTCAGTTAGAATGAGCTGCAAAAAAAACACAAAAACTGGACAGTTCTATCTCCATTTATGTCCGACTCAATCATGCCATGGACACTCATGGACTATGGGACACTGTTACTGACTGTTGTGGCTGCTTCATGTGATGTATTGTTGTCTCTACCTTCTTGCCCTTTGTGCTGTTGTCTGTGCCCAATAATGTTTGTACCATGTTTTGCGCTGCTACCATGTTGTGCTGCTACCATGTTGTTGTCATATTGTGTTTCTACCATGCTGTGTTGTCATGTGTTGCTGCCTTGCTATGTTGCTGTCTTAGGTCTCTCCTTATGTAGTGTTGTGGTGTCTCTCTTGTCGTGATGTGTGTTTGTCCTATATTTTTATTATATTTTTAACCCTAGCCTCTGTCCCGGCAGGAGGCCTTTTGCCCTTTAGTAGGCCGTCATTGTAAATAAGAATTTGTTCTTAACTGACTTGCGTAGTTAAATAAAGGTTAAATAAATACAAAATAAAAGTATTCTGCCAGCAGTGACGTCACTTTCGTATTCTTTGAGGAAACCTTCAAAACAGAACCCCCAATGCAATACACTGTAATAGACTATACATGGGACACATATTGTCTTGTAGATAGAACATGTCTACCTGTCTCAGCTGAAGTGGGTGGGCAGTACTCTGTAGGATCTCTACCAACCAAATACAGTGCATTCAGAAAGTATTTAGACCCCTTGACTTTTTTCCACATTTTGTTACATTACAGCCTTTTTCTATGGATTAAATCGTTTCCCCCCCTAATCTGCACACAGTACCCCATAATGACAAAGCAAAAACAGTTTTTTAGAAATGTTTGCACATTTGTAACAAATTTCAACTGAAATATACATTTACATAAGTATTCAGATCGTTTGCTATGAGACTCGAAATTGAGCTCAGGTGCATCCTGTTTCCATTGATCATTCTTGAGATGTTTCTACAACTTGACCAGCATCCACCTGTGGTCAATTCAATTGATTGGACATGATTTGGAAAGGCATACATCTGTCTGTATACTGTAAGGTCCCACAGTTGAAAGGGCATGTCAGAGCAAAAACCAAGCCATGAGGTTGAATGAATTGTCGGTAGAGCTCAAGACAGGATTGTGGGAAGGGTACAAAAAAATGGTCTTGTACATATCCAGTAGCACTTAGTTCTCCAGCCCCTCCATAGACCCCAATGCAATGCACTGTAATAGACTGTATATGGGATACATGTTGGCTTGTAGAGAGAAAACGTTTCTACCTGTCTCAGCTAAAGTGGGGTGGAAAATACTCATTAGTGGTTAATTGGTTAGTTTTGGAGGGGGACTGTGTAGTACATGCCCAGCAGCACTTCGTTCTCCAATACTCCACTGTTGGAGCTAGAAACACAAGCATTTCACTACACCCACAATACGATCTGCTAAATATGTGTATGTGACCAATAAAAATGGATTTGATTTAATGTATAGTCTATTACAGTTTTTTGCACTGGGGTCTATGGAGGGGGTGGAGAATGAAGTGCAGCTGGGTATGGACTACACAGTCCCCCTCCAAAACTAACCATATGCCTAGAAGGCCAGCATCCCGGAGTCGGCTCTTCAATGTTGACGTTGAGACTGGTGTTTTGAGGGTACTGTTTAATGAAACTGCCAGTTGAGCACTTGTGAGGTGTCTGTTTCTCAAACTAGACACTCTAATGTACTTGTCCTCTTGCTCAGTTGTGCACCGGGACCTCCCATTCCTCTTTCTATTCTGGTTAGAGCCAGTTTATGCTGTTCTGTGAAGGGAGTATTACACAGCGTTGTACGAGACCTTCAGTTTCTTGGCAATTTCTTGCATGGACTAGCCTTCTTTTCTCAGAACAAGAATAGACTGACGAGTTTCAGAAAAAAGTTATTTGTTTCTGGCCATTTTGAGCCTGTTATCGAACCCACAAATGCTGATGCTTCAGATGCTCAACTAGCCTAAAAAAGGCCAGTTTTATTGCTTCTTAACCTGTTGGGGCTAGGGGGCAGTATTTGCACGCCCGGATAAAAAACGTACCCGATTTAAACTGGTTACTACTCTTGCCCAGAAACGAGAACATGCATATAATTAGTAGATTTGGATAGAAAACACTCTAAAGTTTCTAAAACTGTTTGAATGGTGTCTGTGAGTATAACAGAACTCATATGGCAGGCCAAAACCTGAGAAGATTCCATACAGGAAGTACCCTGTCTGACAATTTGTTGTCCTTCTGTGGCATCTCTATCGAAAATACAGCATCTCTGCTGTAATGTGACATTTTCTAAGGCTTCCATTGGCTCTCAGAAGGCACCAGAAAGTGGAATGACGTCTCTCCAGTCTCTGGGCGAAAAACAGCAGGAGATTTTGTGAGTGGTCAGGCTGAGAACAGTGACACTGGAGATGCGCATTCATGTGAATTCTCCATGTTTTTCTTTCTCTCTTTGAATGAATACAACGTCGCCCGGTTGGAATATTATCGCTATTTTACGAGAAAAATAGCATAAAAATTGATTTTAAACAGCGTTTGACATGCTTCGAAGTACGGTAATGGAATATTTTGAAATTTTTTGTCACGAAATGCGCTCGCGCGTCACCCTTCGGATACTGACCTGAACGCACGAGCAAAACGGAGCTATTTGAATATAACTATGGATTATTTGCAACCAAAACAACATTTGTTGTTGAAGTAGAAGTCCTGGGAGTGCATTCTGACAAAGAACAGCAAAGGTAATCCAATTTTTCTTATAGTAAATCTGAGTTTGGTGAGGGCCAAACTTGGTGGGTGTCAAATTAGCTAGCCGTGATGGCCGGGCTATGTACTCAGAATATTCCAAATGTGCTTTCGCCGAGAAGCTATTTTAAAATCTGACACCGCGATTGCATAAAGGAGTTCTGTATCTATAATTCTTAAAATAATTGTTATGTATTTTGTGAACGTTAATCGTGAGTAATTTAATAAATTCACCGGAAGTTTGCTAGTTCTGAACATCACATGCTAATGTAAAAAACTGGTTTTTGATATAAATATGAACTTGATTGAACAAAACATGCATGTATTGTATAACATAATGTTCTAGGAGTGTCATTTGATGAAGATCATCAAAGGTTAGTGCTGCATTTAGCTGTGGTTTTGGTTTTTGTGACATATATGCTTGCTTTGAAAATGGCTGTGTGATTATTTTTGGCAGGGTACTCTCCTGACATAATCTAATGTTTTTCTTTCGTCTATCGTTGTCTCTGATTGGGAACCATACTTAGGTAGCCTTTTCCCACAGGGTTGGTGTGGGTAGTTGTTTTCTGTTTGGTGTGTTCACCTGACAGAGCTGTTGCGTTTTGTTCCAATTTGTTTTTTTGATTCAGTGTTCAAGTTATAATAAACATCATGAACACGTACCACACTGCGCTTTGGTCTACTCCTTCTTCCACAGACGACTGTTACAACACTGTATTTCTGATCAATTTGATGTTATTTTAATGGACAAAACAATTGGTTTTCTTACAAAAACAAGGACATTTCTAAGTGACGCCAAACTTTTGAACGGTAGTGTACATGTAAATATTACCTCAATTACCTCGACTAACCGGTGCCCCCGCACATTGACTCTGAACCAGTACCCCCTGTATATAGCCCTGCTACTATTATTTTACTGCTGCTCTTTAATTATTAGTTACTTTTATTTCTATTTTTTACTTAACACTTATTTTTCTTAAAAATGCATTGTTGGTTAAGGGCTTGTAAGTAAGCATTTCACTGTAAGGTCTACACTTGTGTGAATTCGGTGCATGTGACAAATCAAATTTGATTTGATTGCATTGCAGTGAATGGAGTGGGTGGAGTAAGGAGTCACCAGCACTCTGTATTAAACCTGTTGCCCAGCATAAGAGACCCATCCATAAACATTTTGCAGACTCTATTGAGTAATTCAAATAACACATATTTCTATTTCATTAAAAGTGTTTCCTTAAATATAGGCTACACACTATTGTTCAACATACCAGTATTTGTGTAAACTTTCCAAATAAATGCTGGTATAAATAGTACAATATTAAAAGTGAAATAAGTGAAATGATCCATCAAAGGTGGTTGCAGTGCTGTGAAAAACAGTTGTACTGCATTAGAGTGCCGTTTTTTGATGTTGATATTCCCAAAGTTTAGCATGTCTTTGCAGGGGTACTCTTATCCGTGATCGTGCTGCCAGCACAATATCCTGTTGCTAGGAGAACCGGGCCGTGGCTTTTTAAATTTTTTATTAAGGTTACTTTCAGAAATTCCACGATGTAACAGTGAATTAGAGCAACAGTTGCGGAAAAACCACCCTCGTGAGTAAACAAATATGCTTAGGTTTGGTGATGGGAGGGGGTTCCCCTCGCCAACCCTACCCACATTTCTAGAGAAAAGTAAAATATAGGGGGCCCCTACCCATATTTCTAGAGAAAAGTGAAACATAGGGGGCTGTTTGCGCAGGAGGGTTTGCGCAGGAGTGTCATTCAACATGGTTTCAAATCTAGTGGGTAGAACCAGAAAGCAGTATCTATCCTATGCGGTTTTTGTGTGACAAGCCTCTGCTTTGGCAACAGCGTCGACTATGTTCTTGACAACTAGAACTGCCTATTGATAGGCTACTGGTAGGCCTGAAAGTTGCAGGCTATAAAGTCACTTCCCTTATGTGCCCAATAGTACTGTTGTTGCATACTTGTCGGGCACATACGAGAAGCCACATTATAGCGCGCAACGTCTTACCCAGGGGGATGTGAGCAGTTGTTTTTAGAGCAAACAAGACTGGGAACAGCTGCCGCTATGCTTAGGGATGTATGACACATGATCATTTATAAAATGTGTTATTTCACTTAGGTCTGCTTTGCTCTATGCAGAATAGAATAGTATAGAATTGGAATAGGAATATAATAAAACTTTGTTGTTTATTGATTGTTCATTAAACCCAAGTATTGGACGATTTAGAATTATTCCTGTATTTATTCAAACAGCTGAGATTTTTTTAAACCATATTAAAAATGCTTTGAATATTTTACCAACACTGATTATGAAAAAACATTCATTGCGTTTCAACTGTAGAATTCTGGAAAAGAGAGATATCATGCCATCATGTGGCAAAGCAGCAGAACTACATGTGTTTACAAGTAGCAGAACTGCATGTGTATGGAAGATGGTGACGTGTGCCATGTGATGTAGACTTGCCTCGTAGTAGGCCTACTTAACTTATACCCTCAGTGAACCTCATAATGAGCTCCGGGCACTGCTGAACATCAGCACATAGAGTACAACTGTGTTGTTTATTGATTGTTCATTAGTGAGAGGTGAGAGTTGTGAAGGCCTTTGGGCCCAACAAGTGGCGGGACTCTTTGAAGCCCCATTTAAGGCCCCCTCCCGCTGTTCAAAGACCATCCACTGGCATTTTCTACAAGAAATCTGCCTCCAGAAATAAAAGCTTCTCCCAAGTGGGTGTGACACCTACTCCCATTGCCTGCTGAACTGCTGCTTGGATTCCACCTGGCGTTCTGTTCACCGTCTGCCCTGGCCTGCCTCCCACTGTCTAGTACAGGTACCCCCACCACACCCACCCCCCCTCTCCCGAGCTTTCGCTCGCCTCCAGCACACATGCACTGTTGGGGCGAGTGACTCTGAACTTACAATGGCTAGCCCCAAGTCGTTATATATATATATTTTTTCTTGTTCATTTTGCTATTTTGCTATTTGCCTCATGACTCCAGCATTCTTTGTTGACTACGAACTTTCTTTACCAGACCGTGGGACAGACTAAGTTTGTTCCCACACTCGGGAGTCTGACTCTCTATTGGTTACACAGACTTTTGGCCTCCCGTCCTATTCTAACCACCTCTCGCCAGTTTTGTTTTCATGTTACCTGATGAAATTGCTGTACAATATGATCTTGTTGCCATCTGATGCACATTCAGATGTCATAAATCAGCACTTCAGAGCTCTCCCTGTCCTATGCCGTGCCCTGATTGTATTACTGTTGATGATATGTGGAAATGTGCATTCACACCCTGGCCCATCTACTGTCATTAGCCCCAATTCTGACTTGTGCTCTGATCTGATCTGCTTCACTGATTTCTGTTCTCGTAAAAGCCTGAGTTTTCTGCACGTTAACACTAGAAGCTTATTACCTAAAATGGATGAATTGAAAGTGTGGGTTCACAGCTCCAATCCAGATGTGTTGGTCATTACTGAGACATGGTTAAGGAAGAGTGTTTTGAATACTGATGTTAACCTTTCTGGTTATAACCTTTTTTGGCAACACAGATCTTCCAAAGGTGGGGGAGTGGCAATCTTTACCAAGGATCACCTTCAGTGCTCGGGTGTCTCCACCAAGTCTGTCCCCAAACAATTTGATTTGCTGGTTTTAAGCATTAAACATTCAAATAGCTCTTTGTTGACTGTTGTTGGGTGCTATCGTCCCTCATCAGCGCTGGCCTGTACCCTACCTGCCCTAAGCTCTCTCCTGGCCCCTTACACTGAGTCTGAATTTGTCCTGCTAGGTGACCCAAACTGGGACATGCTTAAACCACCTGACCAAGTCCTAAAGCAATGGGACTCCCTAAATCTTTCTCAGATTATTACCAATCCCACAAGGTATGACTCCAAACACCCAGAAAATGCTACTCTCCTCGATGTTATCCTCACAAATAATCCTGATGGATATCAGTCTGGTGTTTTCTGTAATGACCTTAGTGATCACTGCTTTACAGCCTGTGTTCGTAATGGCTGCTCAGTGAAACGACCTGTTGTGATTTGTCATAGACGCTTGCTAAAAACATTAATTGAGCAAGCCTTCCTTCATGAACTGGCCTCTGTAAAATGTTATAGAATCAGCTTGATCCCCTCTGTTGAAGATGCTTGGACCTTCTTTTTTAATATTTTCAGTGTTATTGTTAACAAACATGCATAAAGAAAATGAGAATTAAAAACAGGTTCAGCGCCTGGTTCGAACGTGATCTTGCAGAGTTACGCCACCTCAAGAACTGCATTTGGCGAAAAGCTCGGCACACGCATACTCAGGCTGACTGGCTCTGGTTCAGGCAAATGAGAAATAAGTGCACTCAGGCTCAAGTTAGTGATAAGAGAATTATCTAATGAAGGTAAATGAATCAATAATCCATTATGAATTAGTAGTTATGTAGCATGGATAATAAACTGTAAGTCAATGTGCATAACGTTAGTCCAATCAAGTCTAGACATGGGTGTGTGAGAGATTAGGGTGTGTGTGAGATTAGGAGCCTTCAAGGTTCTCCTAATCTATGGAGAAAGGAACAGGCAGTGCTGGAACAGTGGTGGGAGGTCAAGGAAGAGATACTGTTCACCTACTGTCTGTGCGTATGTGTGTGCATAGGTTATCTACGTTTGGGTGGGGATGTGTGTGCGTAAGCGGAGAGAGAGGATAAAATTAACATCTTGCCTCTGAGTCCTTGCCTAATTATTAACCCAGTGTTTTACAAACCCTGGGGATTAGTCAAGGCTTATTGATTGTTCATTTATAGCATTAGGATAGAAAATTCCTTTGACAATTGGTCCGTCGAGCTCGGATCTCAATATCTGCTTCTGTCGGTCCAGGAAGACACCGAAACCATGCACGGGCAGATGAAATATCTGTAGATCAAAGACCTGGCCCCTTGCTAAGGGTTCTTTACAGGCCGGTGGCAAACTGGTATGCGACAGAGGCGGTGATGAAATTTTACCAACATTGAAACCTCAGCTGCAAAAAAGAATAAGGTCAGTGCTCTTTATTCACGGATTTGGGGGATAGCACCTGTATGATTGCATTAAATGTTGAATTGACTGATGGTGAGATTGAAAGGCGGGAGTGTTTATAAAGGATTTTAATGTACTCTGGGTGTTAGAGCCTGGTATATTCTAGGGGGTTTATATCTGGTGACCTGTCTTTATGATTTTGTGTAGAGAAAAATGTTTTAAAGGCAACCAAGTATTCTTTGCAAATGGAAGATAGGAATCGGGTATAAATCCAAACAGGAGGAGGAGGCAGGGTCCGAAATGACCCTGTGCAACTGTGGCCACTGCAGAAAACAAAACTAGCTTATGGTGAGACCTGAAAACGTAAAAAAGGGTCGAAAGACATAAGGAGAGATTCGTAAATTGGAGGGCGGAATATAGTAATAGAATTATGAGGGAGAAGGTCAGAGTCATGATTGTATTGATATAGATCGTCTATCTAAATAACGACGATAGAAAGGGATGGTCAGATCTTCCGGAGGCGCAAATCTAGGTCTGATTATCCGTTGAAGAAGGGAAACCTAATATAGCGGAGTGAGATACGAGATATTAAAGTCAAAAGTTACAAGGAGCAACAGATAAATAGGCCGTTAACTAGGGCTTTACGACCCCTGGAAAATAGCTTATAGTTGCATACGTATGCAACCTAATGTCCGATCAAAAGACAACTCAATAGAAAAAGTTTCGAGAGAGATAGAGGAGACATAGACTACAGCACACACACATAGATTGTAAAGTGAAAAGCACCCACATAGAGAGGAAATTAACAGTGGGTAAGGAGTGACAAACACATAGATGCATTGGGAAATTTCCACAGGGGTAAGAGGATAATTGCGTGTGAGATAGATGAGAGGGTCAAAAGCCATATACATGTGAGACCTAATGGACCTATCAAAAGTCATGAAAGAAATTATTCTGGGATCCTAGAGGAAATTACCAGTAGGTAAGAGATACACATAGAATATAATAGCGGTAAAAAGCACACACAGAGATTAATAGAAAAACACACACATAGAATTGGAAGATAATTAGTCGCATGTGAGGTGAATATATTGTTCAGTCAACAGTCGCGAGAAAAGGTTCATCTACGCGTGAGATATGAATGTGTCAGGGTCCATACAAATAATTATTCTTCAATTCTAGATTAACAACGGTAAATAGCATACACATAAAGATTAATAGCAAGTAGACACAGGTTGTAATTGAATCAGAGTTTAAAAATAAATAAATTTAAAAAGCACAAAGAATAAGAAGATCATTCAAGATTCATACAAATACTCCTTCTAAAATTCTAGATTGTGAGAAGGAGCAGAATAACTACGATAGTAATAACTGTGTTCAAGAAAAAAAGAAAAGAAAAAATGGATAGGAATAAGGCAAATACATGTTTCAACTGTCAGAAGTCGGGGCATTATGCAAGAGACTGTAAAACACCCTGTGAACATTGTGACCGAGTAGGACACAACTACCGACATTGCAAACATAAGCAATAGCATTTGCTTAAAATTTGAGGTGCGGATTGTCATTCAACTGTTGGTATGTTTTGCCTGGAAAGATACGGTTGTTAGTGGTTGTTTAAGATATAAACCGAACGTTTTGAATGCTTGTTTAGTTTAAATTGAAGAGACAGTTACCTAAATCTAATGAATTATAATGAGCGGATAGGTGATTGCGATAGAATAGTACTGAGCGAAATGGGTTTTTTTTCATTTGAAAGGAGTTGTATTAAGTATTTTCTAAATTTGGAGATTTACATGGTACATTTAAGCTCATAGGAAGTGAATGGATTCTAGTCTTATAATCTTTTTCCATTGCGTGTTGCAGTCCACTATGAGCAGCACGGAAAAAGTGAGAGAGAAAAGAAGGAACGGAAGAGAGCGGAGTATTTGATGACCACCCTTGGAGAGATTGCAGGGAAGGGTAGAGGTGACAAAAGAGAACGGAATAGCAGGACAGGAGAGAGAGAGGGATTCAGATGTTTCAATTGTGACAAGCCAGGACATTTTGCTGGAAATTGTGAAGCACCATGTAACCACTGCAATAAAGTAGGCCATAATCACCGAAATTGTAAAAATAAAGAAGACAGGAGAGGCAAGAGAGGGGGTCGAGACAAATACAGAGAGAAAAAGGTCAGGCGCCCACAGGATTTTCAGGATTTGGTTATAAACAGTGATTGTGAAGTTTTTGAATTGGCTACGATTGATTTGGCATTACAACAGGAACAGAAACCCTATTTGACACTAACAGTAATGGGAAAGAGAATCAAATTTCTGTGTGATACTGGGGCGTGTCGCACAGCAATCGGTGCAGACGAGGCTCCCAAAGGGATAAAAAGTAATGGGGAACAGATAATAGTACGGTCAGCATCAGGACATCAATTCATGGAACGGTTATCTGCTCCTATAACCCTGAAACATGAGTCATCTGGGGGAGAAGCCACTGTCCCTGTTCTAATATCTAAACTATGCCCAGTAAACTTGTTGGGCAGAGATGTGATGACGAAACTAAATGTGGCAGTCACTCCCACTGAGAGGGGAATGAAGGCCTACATTGTTAGAGACAATATGGTCGTCTGTGGGGACGGGGGGGGGGGACGGGGATAACAGATATTCCTAAAACCTTGATGGAACTCTCAGAACAACTAGTACCAGGACTCATTAAAATGTCTCCCGATGACTTACACTGTACTCTCTGGTATAACAAACACCCAGGTCCAGATCCTGTCTATGAGGAAGCATTACAGTGCCTTGCGAAAGTATTCGGCCCCCTTGAACTTTTCAAACTTTTGCCACATTTCAGGCTTCAAACATAAAGATATAAAACTGTAATGTTTTTGTGAAGAATCAACAACAAGTGGGACACAGTCATGAAGTGGAATGAAATTTATTGGATATTTCAAACTTTTTTAACAAATAAAAAACTGAAGAATTGGGCGTGCAAAATTATTCAGCCCCTTTACTTTCAGTGCAGCAAACTCTCTCCAGAAGTTCAGTGAGGATCTCTGAATGATCCAATGTTGACCTAAATGACTAATGATGATAAATAGAATCCACCTGTGTGTAATCAAGTCTCCATATAAATGCACCTGCTCTGTGATAGTCTCAGAGGTCCGTTTAAAGTGCAGAGAGCATCATGAAGAACAAGGAACACACCAGGCAGGTCCGAGATACTGTTGTGGAGAAGTTTAAAGCCGGATTTGGATACAAAAAGATTTCCCAAGCTTTAAACATCCCAAGGAGTACTGTGCAAGCGATAATATTGAAATGGAAGGAGTATCAAACCACTGCAAATCTACGAAGACCCGGCCGTCCCTCTAAACTTTCAGCTCATACAAGGAGAAGACTGATCAGAGATGCAGCCAAGAGGCCCATGATCACTCTGGATGAACTGCAGAGATCTACAGCTGAGGTGGGAGACTCTGTCCATAGGACAACAATCAGTCGTATACTGCACAAATCTGGCCTTTATGGAAGTGTGGCAAGAAGAAAGCCATTTCTTAAAGATATCCATAAAAAGTGTCGTTTAAAGTTTGCCACTAGCCACCTGGGAGACACACCAAACATGTGGAAGAAGGTGCTCTGGTCAGATGAAACCAAAATCGAACTTTTTGGCAACAATGCAAAACGTTATGTTTGGCGTAAAAGCAACACAGCTCATCACCCTGAACATACCATCCCCACTGTCAAACATGGTGGTGGCAGCATCATGGTTTGGGCCTGCTTTTCTTCAGCAGGGGCAGGGAAGATGGTTAAAATTGATGGGAAGATGGATGGAGCCAAATACAGGACCATTCTGGAAGAAAACCTGATGGAGTCTGCAAAAGACCTGAGACTGGGACGGAGATTTGTCTTCCAACAAGACAATGATCCAAAACATAAAGCAAAATCTACAATGGAATGGTTCACAAATAAACATATCCAGGTGTTAGAATGGCTAAGTCAAAGTCCAGACCTGAATCCAATCGAGAATCTGTGGAAAAAACTGAAAACTGCTGTTCACAAACGCTCTCCATCCAACCTCACTGAGCTCGAGCTGTTTTGAAAGGAGGAATGGGCAAAAATTTCTGTCTCTCGATGTGCAAAACTGATAGAGACATACCCCAAGCGACTTACAGCTGTAATCGCAGCAAAAGGTGGCCCTACAAAGTATTAACTTAAGGGGGCTGAATAATTTTGCACTGCCAATTTTTCCGTTTTTTATTTGTTAAAAAAGTTTGAAATATCCAATAAATTTCGTTCCACTTCATAATTGTGTCCCACTTGTTGTTGATTCTTCACAAGAAATTACAGTTTTATATCTTTATGTTTGAAGCCTGAAATGTGGCAAAAGGTCGAAAAGTTCAAGGGGGCCGAATACTTTCGCAAGGCACTGTACTTAGAACCCCAGAGAGAACTACAGGGTTAACCTGTTGGGGCTAGGGGGCAGTATTTGCACGGCCGGATAAAAAACGTACCCGATTTCATCTGGTTACTACTCCTGCCCAGTAACTAGAATATGCATATAATTATTGGCTTTGGATAGAAAACACCCTAAAGTTTCTAAAACTGTTTGAATGGTGTCTGTGAGTATAACAGAACTCATTTGGCAGGCAAAACCTGAGAAGATTCCTCACAGGAAGTGGCCTGTCTGACCATTTCTTGCCCTCCTTGATCATCTCTAACAAATACAGGGGATCTTTGGCATGACGTGACACTTCCTACGGCTCCCATGGGCTCTCAGAAGGCGGGAAAAAGCTGAACGATGTAATTCCATCCCCAGGCTGAAACACATTAGCGCGTTTGGCAAGTGCTCTATCAGAGGGCCATTAGACTGAGGCTCGTGCATGAGGGGATAGCATGCTTTTACTTTCACTCTCTTTGTAATAAAAAACGATTTCCCGGTCGGAATATTATCGCTTTTTTACGAGAAAAATGGCATAAAAATTGATTTTAAACAGCGGTTGACATGCTTCGAAGTACGGTAATGGAATATTTTGAAATTTTTTGTCACGAAATGCGCCGTGCTCATAACCTTTATTTACCCTTTCGGATAGTGTCTTGAACGCACGAACAAAACGCCGCTATTTGGATATAACAATGGATTATTTGGGACCAAACCAACATTTGTTATTGAAGTAGAAGTCCTGGGAGTGCATTCTGACGAAGACAGCAAAGGTAATAACATTTTTCTTATAGTAAATCTGACTTTGGTGAATGCTAAACTTGCTGGGTGTCTAAATAGCTAGCCCTGTGATGCCGGGCTATCTACTTAGAATATTGCAAAATGTGCTTTCACCGAAAAGCTATTTTAAAATCGGACATATCGAGTGCATAGAGGAGTTCTGTATCTATAATTCTTAAAATAATTGTTATGTTTTTTGTGAACGTTTATCGTGAGTAATTTAGTAAATTCACCGGCAGTGTTCGGTGGGAATGCTAGTCACATGCTAGTCACATGCTAATGTAAAAAGCTGGTTTTTGACATAAATATGAACTTGATTGAACAAAACATGCATGTATTGTATAACATAATGTCCTAGGGTTGTCATCTGATGAAGATCATCAAAGGTTAGTGCTGCATTTAGCTGTGGTTTGGGTCTATGTGACATTATATGCTAGCTTAAAATGGGTGTCTGATTATTTCTGGCTGGGTACTCTGCTGACATAATCTAATGTTTTGCTTTCGTTGTAAAGCCTTTTTGAAATCGGACAGTGTTGTTAGATTAACGAGAGTCTTGTCTTTAAAATGGTGTAAAATAGTCATATGTTTGAAAAATTGAAGTTTTTGCATTTTTGAGGTATTTGAATACCGCGCCATGGGATTACACTGGCTGTTGAGTAGGTGGGATGCAAGCGTCCCACCTAGCCCATAGAGGTTAAAGTGGTTACACTATGACAGCACTCATGTTGCTGCGGAAGTGGAGCTACTTCCAAAGAACCAGACATTGTTCAGAGAAAGATGGAGCCCCCAAGATGGAGCCCCCAGGTGGGAGGACATGGGCCAATGGGTGTCACAGGGGAGGAAAATCACAGACTGGGTAGACATGATTAGTGGAGATCAACACAGTCCCTCAACCGATAGGTATCGCAAGAAGCTAAATTGGAGAGCTAATAGTGTTCCTTCTGTACACCTAGAAGCCACGATATCTTAAAGGGGTATACACACATATGGAATCTTAAAAGTTATACACACATGGAATCGTTGAAGTTTTGTTTTCTGAGTTTTAATTAAACACGTGAAATTCTTTTGATAGGGAATGTTCTGGGAACCTGGCATACAAAATGTAGATAAAGTTCTTAGCTTTCATTTGTCTTCTGTAGTAAGAAACACGGTTCTGAAAGGGTGGTATGACTTTTGACCCCTCTGGTGACTTTTCCTTTGCAGTCTGATCAGCCTCATTGAAAAGCCATTTGGATAGTGAATTTAACCTGTTATGGCTAGGGGGCAGTATTTTCACGGCTGGATAAAAAACGTACCCGATTTAATCTGGTTACTACTCCTGCCCAGTAACTAGAATATGCATATAATTATTGGCTTTGGATAGAAAACACTCCAAAGTTTCTAAAACTGTTTGAATGGTGTCTGTGAGTATAACAGAACTCAAATGACAGGTCAAAACCTGAGAGATTCCTTTACAGGAAGTGGCCTGTCTGACCATTTTTTGAACTTCTTTGCCATCTCTATCTTTTACAAAGGATCTCTGCTCTAACGTGACACTTCCTACGTCTTCCATGGGCGCTCAAAGCCCGGGAAAAAACAGAATGTCGTCATCCCAGCCCCAGGCTGAAACACATTATCGCCTTTCTCAAGTGGCCGATCAAGGGACTGTGGGCTTAGGCGCGTGCCCTGGCCGCCCCCGTCTTTGTGATTTTCCCTCTGTTTGCCGAAAAGGAGATTCCCGGTCGGAATATTGTCGCTTTTTTACGAGATAAATTGCATAAAAATTGATTTTAAACAGCGGTTGACATGCTTCGAAGTACGGTAATGGAATATTTAGACATTTTTTGTCACGAATTGCGCCATGTGCGCGACCCTGATTTATCATTTCGGATAGTGTCTGGGACGCACGAACAAAACACCGCTATTCGGATATAACGCTGGATTATTTTGGACCAAACCAACATTTGTTATTGAAGTAGCAGTCCTGGGAGTGCATTCTGACGAAGACAACAAAAGGTAATCAAACTTTTATAATAGTAAATCTGATATTGGTGAGTGCTAAACTTGCCGGGTGTCTAAATAGCTAGCCCGTGATGCCTGGGCTATGTACTTAGAATATTGCAAAATGTGCTTTCACCAAAAAGCTATTTTAAAATCGGACATATCGAGTGCATAGAGGAGTTCTGTATCTATAATTCTTAAAATAATTGTTATGCTTTTTGTGAACGTTTATCGTGAGTAATTTAGTAAATTGTTAGCAAATTCCCCGGAAGTTTGCGGGGGGGTATGCTAGTTCTGAACGTCACATGCTAATGTAAAAAGCTGGTTTTTGATATAAATATGAACTTGATTGAACAAAACATGCATGTATTGTATAACATAATGTCCTAGGGGTGTCATCTGATGAAGATCATCAAAGGTTAGTTCTGCATTTAGCTGTGGTTTGGATTTATGTGACATTATATGCTAGCTTGAAAAATGGGTGTCTGATTATTTCTGGCTGTGTACTCTGCTGACATAATCTAATGTTTTGTTTTCGTTGTAAAGCCTTTTTGAAATCGGACAGTGTGGTTAGATAAAGGAGAGTCTTGTCTTTAAAATGCTGTGAAATAGTAATATGTTTGAAAAATTGTAGTTTTTGTATTTTTGAGGAATTTGTAATTCGCGCCACGCCCATCATTGGCTATTGGAGCAGGTGTTCCGCTAGCGGAACGTCTAGATGTAAGAGGTTAACCAAACGCGTATGTCCAAGATTTTGGTGTCCAACAGGTGAATTACAGGAGAAGGTGATTCACTCAATCCAACCAGGAGACTGGGTGTGAATCCAGTCCCTGAGGAGAAAAGACGGGAAGCAGCCCCGTTGGGAAGGCCCATACCAGGTTCTGTTAAACCACTGCCTTTGCCATTAGAAAAGCTGAGAGAGTCACTGGGGTCCACGTTACCCACTGCAAGAAGGTATGTACACATATGAGCACTGCTGATCACACACAGAGTTAGGAGAAGATCCGAGTACCAACATGGTCCGGGGGTTACCTCCTTAATGAAGATTTCCTATCCCGACCGTTCATCACTGTGTGTGCTCCTAGAGGTGTGAGTATGGGGCAGTACCTAGCAGATCGACTAAGGGCAGGAAAGGGTTGCCGGTTTTTGGGAAGAGTAGAGACTCTGAGCTGCATCGTAGTCTTTGTAACCTTTCTGATACATTCAGATCAACCACCTTCCGGTACTAATCATACGACACTGTTGTCATTTATAAGAATGAAAAGATAAACTATATAATAAACTGATGAGTAACTTACAGAATAGGAGTCAATGAAGGTCAGGATGTAGGTTCAAGGTAAACATTGAACAATTTGGCCAGATTGAAGTACTCAGCCAACCCACCTCGGTTCACTTTAACTCCTGATGAATACCAGTGTTATAGATACAAGAATGGCACCGAGAACTTAGATGATTTTAATGGCTGAAAGGTAGTCGTTAATGTGACTGACTTAGGTTTAGAAGTACAGGAGAAAATTCTTAACCTCACCGCACCTATAACTGATGTAGGGTGGGCTAGTACCAGCAAAGGACGCATACAACAGAAATTACCACAAAGGGTGGTTAGGAACTTGCGCCTGGGGTTATAGGTCCAACCAGTTCAAGTTAGTCATCAGAGGCCAGTTATATGAGGCTAAATTAGGCATAGGAGGAGTTTTGACCAGGATGGGAGTAGCTTTGTCTCGATGGATGCTATTGGCATCCTCAGGGAAGTTCCAGATGAATACAAAGCTATGAATCAAATATGTGAAGGCTTTAACACTACATTATTCTGGTGGTTGACAATAAATAAAAATGTGGATTGGATTAATGACATCTTTTATAATCATCAGAGTTTCATGAATGAAACCGGGGATGCAGTAAAGAGGTTCTCTGACCAATTGTCCGCCACCTCCCTCATGACCTGGTAAAATAGACTGACTCTCGATATGTTATTGGCAGAAGAGGGCGGTGTAGGTAAAATGATTAGGTTCATTGCTGTACGTACATTCCTGATAACACAGCTCATGTTTGGGAAATGGAAATGTGTTGTAAGAACTGTATAATGGGCTGCTTTCACCTGTATGAGTGTGTTGATATTGTGTGATTGATGAGTATATGCCATGTGTGAGATGTTTAATCACCAGAACTCTAGAGAGATCGATGACGCAGCAGATGGTGAGATATGGACCGATTCCGAGCTCCGATCAGTGGGAGGACGAACACGTGCCTCCAGGCCAGGAAGATATCTCTGTTTCTTTTAACCATGAGGAGCCAATGTTTGATGAAACCATTTTCAACGCTTAGATTAACTGTTCCTTTAATGATAATTATGATGAAAATCCTGTAAACAAAGTGTCATAATTGGAAATAGGCCAAGGACAGTCATTGATGAGTATCGGATGTATATATGTCACGTCCTGACCAATATTTAGGTATTATTTCTATTATATTTGGTCAGGACGTGGCAGAGGTATATTTGTTTTGTATTATGGGGTTTTGTGTGTGGTGTAGTGGGGTGTATTAGTTTGGTATAGGTTCTAGGTTTGTTTTTCTATGTGTAGTTTTGGGTGCTGGACTCTCAATTGGAGGCAGGTGTTTCTAGTTGCCTCTGATTGGGAGTCCCATAAGTAGGTGTGTGTTTGTTTGGTTTTCGTGGGTAGTTGATTTTGCACTGCGTGTTGTGTGCCTGCAAAACTGTTCCTGTCGTGTATATTGTTTTCCAGTGGATGCGTTACTCTTTTTTTTAATTATAACATGAGCATCCATATTCCCGCTGCAGTTTGGTCTATTCAACACGGCTCTTTTTGTGACAATATAGATGTATTGGTTTGGTTAATCCTTGTATCACAATTGTGTTTCCATATAGCATTTGAAAATCAATGTGTATTATTAGTCATTTAAGGGTGGAATGATAAGAGAATTATCTAATGAAGGTAAATGAATCAATAATTCATTATGAATTTGTAGTTATGTAGCATGGATAATAAACTATAAGTCAATGTGCATAACGTTAGTCCCATCAAGTCTAGACATGGGTGTGTGAGATACCGGGAGGAGCCTTCAAGGTTCTCCTAATCTATGGGGAAAGGAACAGGCAGTGCTGGAACAGTGGTGGGAGGTCAAGGAAGAGATACTGTTCACCTACTGTCTGTGCGTATGTGTGTGCATAGGTTATCTACTTTTGGGTGGGGATGTGTGTGCGTAAGCGGAGAGAGAGGATAGAATGAACATCTTTGTTATTTGGACCTCAGAACGTTCTCTGAATAAAGCCGAATGAACCTTTTGCAGAAAGCTGAGTCCTTGCCTAATTATTAACCCAGTGTCTGACAAACCCTGGGGATTAGTCAAGGCATATTGATTGTTAATTTATAGCATTAGGATAGAAAATTCCTTTGACAGTTAGTTACTTTAAGGAGCAGTTCTCTCTCTGTGGGTCTAACCCCAAGAAGTTCTGGAAAACGGATAAAGACCTGGAGAATAAACCCTCCTCCTCACAGATGCCCATGTCCCTTAATGTTGATGATGTGGTTGTTACTGACAAGAAGCACAAAGCTGAGCTCATTAATCACCACTTCATTAAGTCAGGATTCCTATTTGACTCATCATTGCCTCCTTGCCCATCCAACATTTCCTCATCCCCCACCCCTTCTAATGTGACTATCCCAGATGCTTCTCCCTCTTTTCCCCCTGCCCTGCTACAAAAATTCTCCCTGCAGGCAGTCACTGAGTCCGAGGTGCTAAAGGAGCTCCTGAAATCTGATCTCAAAAAACCATCTGGGTCAGATGGTTTAGACCCTTTCTTCTTTAACTTCCCTGGGCTAGGTGGGATGCTTGCGTCCCACCCTAGTCAACAGCCAGTGGAATCGCGTGGCACGAAATACAAATACCTCAAAAATGCTATAACTTTAATTTCCCAAACATATGACTATTTTACACCATTTTAAAGACAAGAGGTTTGAACCAGATTACGGTAAAATACAGTTACCCGCTGCCTCTTATCGCCAGTATGACGGAGTCATTGCTCGGGTGCGCTTCTTCACAAAATTGGACCTCAGGAGCGCATACAACCTGGTGCGTATCAAGGGAGGGGCTGAGTGGAAGATGGCATTTAGCACCACTTCTGGGCACTATGAGTACCTCGTCATGCCGTATGGGTTAATGAATGCTCCATCCGTTTTCCAGTCATTTGTGGATGAGATCTTCAGGGACCTGCACGGGCGGGGTGTAGTGGTGTACATAGATGATATTCTAATATACTCCACTACCCGCGCTGAGCATGTGTCCCTTGTACGAATGGTGCTTGGTCGACTGTTGGAGCATGACCTTTACGTCAAGGCGGAGAAATGTCTGTTCTTTCAACAGTCCGTCTCCTTCCTTGGGTACCGTTTGTCCGCGTCAGGGGTGGAGATGCAGACTGACCGCATTTCAGCCGTGCGTAATTGGCCGACTCCAACCACGGTAAAGGAGGTGCAGCGGTTTTTAGGGTTTGCCAACTACTACCGGAGGTTTATCCGGGGTTTTGGCCAGGTGGCGGCTCCCATTACCTCCTTACTGAAGGGGGGACCGGTGCGATTGAGCTTTTGGTAACCTGAAGGCTCTGTTTACCACGGCTCCAGTGCTGGCGCATCCTGATCCCTCGTTAGCGTTCATAGTTGAGGTGGACGCATCCAAGGCTGGAATAGGGGCTGTTCTATCTCAGCGCTCGGGTAAGCCACCAAAACTCCGCCCCTGTGCTTTCTTTTCGAAGAAGCTCAGCCCGGCGGAGCGAAACTATGATGTGGGGGATAGGGAGTTGTTAGCTGTTGTCGGGGCTCTGAAAGCGTGGAGACATAGGCTTGAGGGGGCTAGACACCCTTTCCTCATTTGGACTGACCACCGAAATCTGGAGTATATTCGGGCAGCGAGGAGACTGAACCCTCGCCAGGCTAGGTGGGCTATGTTTTTCACAGGCTTTGTTTTCACTCTTTCCTACAAACCAGGTTCCCAGAACGTCAAGGCAGATGCACTGTCCCGGCTGTATGATACAGAGGAGCGGTCCACAGAGCCCACTCCCATAATTCCAGCTTCATGCCTGGTGGCACCGGTGGTATGGGAGGTGGACGCGGACATCGAACGGGCGTCACGTGCAGAACCCACTCCCTCCCAGTGTCCCGTTGGACGCGTGTACGTGCCGTTTGATGTTCGCGATCGTTTGATCTGTTGGGCCCACACATCACCCTCCTCTGGTCATCCTGGTATCGGTCGGACGGTGCGCTGCCTTACGGGGAAGTACTGGTGGCCCACGTTAGCCAAGGACGTGAGGGTTTATGTATCCTCCTGTTCGGTATGCGCACAGTGCAAGGCACCTAGACATCTGCCCAGAGGGAAATTACAACCCCTTCCCGTTCCGCAACGACCGTGGTCACACCTATCGGTGGATTTCGTGACGGATCTCCCCCCGTCACGGGGTAACACCACGATCCTGGTCGTTGGGGATCGGTTTTCTAAGTTCTGCCGTCTCCTTCCTTTGCCCGGTCTCCCTACGGCTCTACAGACTGTGGAGGCCCTGTTCACCCATGTATTCCGGCACTACGGGGTGCCTGAGGATATAGTGTCTGATCGGGGTCCCCAATTTACGTCTAGAGTCTGGAGGGCGTTTATGGAACGCCTGGGGGTCTCAGTCAGCCTTACCTCAGGGTTCCACCCCGAAAGTAACGGGCAGGTGGAAAGAGTCAACCAAGAGGTGGGTAGGTTTCTGCGGTCCTATTGCCAGGACCGGCCGGGAGAGTGGGCATCATTTATCCCTTGGGCAGAGATGGCCCAAAATTCCCTACGCCACTCTTCTACTAACCTTACCCCTTTTCAGTGTGTGCTAGGGTATCAGCCGGTCCTGGCACCATGGCATCAGAGCCAGATCGAGGCTCCTGCGGTGGATGAATGGTTTCGGCACTCGGAGGAGACATGGAACGCTGCCCATGTACATCTTCAACGAGCCATCAGGCGGCAAAAGGCAAGTGCCGACAGCCACCGCATTGAGGCCCCGGTTTAAGCACCGAGGGATCGGGTCTGGTTCTCGACCCGAAACCTGCCCCTTCACCTGCCCTGCCGGAAGCTGGCTCCGCGGTTTGTGGGGCCATTTAAAGTCCTGAGGAGATTGAACGAGGTTTGTTATAGGTTACAACTCCCCCCTGATTATCATATTAACCCCTCGTTCCATGTGTCTCTCCTCAGGCCGGTGGTGGCTGGTCCACTCCAGCAGTCGGAGGTGCGGGAGGTTCCTCCGCCCCCTCTGGACATCGAGGGGGCCCCGGCGTATACAGTACGAGCCCTTATGGACTCTAGACGACGGGCGAGGGGCCTTCAGTACCTCGTGGAGTGGGAGGGGTACGGCCCGGAGGAGCGAAGCTGGGTACCGGCGGAAGACATCCTGGACCCATCGTTAATCCAGGATTTTCACCGCTTCCGTCCGGATCGCCCTGCTCTCCGTCCTCCGGGTCGTCCCCGAGGCCGGTGTCGGCGCGCTGCTGGAGCCGCATGTCAGGAGGGGGGTACTGTCACGACTCCTGCCGAAGTCGGCCCCTCTCCTTGTTCGGGCGGTGTTCGGCGGTCGACGTCACTGGCTTACTAGTTGCCACCGATCGATGTTTCACTGTTCGTTTGGTTTTGTCTTTATTGTGTACACCTGTTTTTGATTTCCCTAATTATGTTTATTATTTAACCCTCTGCATTTCCTGTTTGTCTTGTCGGTGATTGTTTCCTGTTTTGTGTTTTTGTAGGGGTTGTTCCCCAATCCTGTATTTTGGAATTGGAAGAAGTTTTTTCATGAATTTTTGTAAACACGTATTTGTTTACACTCATCCATGTGTCCTGCGCCTGACTCCGACACTTCTTCTAACTAGGGCATTACACTCTCGTTAATCTAACCACATTGTCCGATTTCAAAAAGGTTTTACAGCGAAAACAAAACATTAGATTATGTCAGGAGAGTACCCTGCCAAAAATAATCACACAGCCATTTTCAAAGCAAGCATATATGTCACAAAAACCAAAACCACAGCTAAATGCAGCACTAACCTTTGATGATCTTCATCAGATGACACTCCTAGGACATTATGTTATACAATACATGCATGTTTTGTTCAATCAAGTTCATATTTATATCAAAAACCAGCTTTTTACATTAGCATGTGATGTTCAGAACTAGTATACCCACCGAAAACTTCCGGTGAATTTACTAAATTACTCATGATAAACGTTCACAAAATACATAACAATTATTTTAAGAATTATAGATACAGAACTCCTTTATGCAATCGCGGTGTCAGATTTTAAAATAGCTTTTCGGCGAAAGCACATTTTGCAATATTCTGAGTACATAGCTCGGCGCTCACGGCTAGCAATTTTGACACCCACCAAGTTTGGGACTCACTAAACTCAGAATTACTATTCGAAAAATTGGATTACCTTTGCTGTTCTTCGTCAGAATGCACTCCCAGGACTTCTACTTCAACAACAAATGTTGTTTTGGTTCCAAATAATCCATAGTTATATTCAAATAGCTCCGTTTTGTTCGTGCGTTCAGGTCACTATCCGAAGGGTGACGCGCGAGCGCATTTCGTGACAAAAAAATTCAAAATATTCCATTACCGTACTTAGAAGCATGTCAAACGCTGTTTAAAATACATTTTTATGCAATTTTTCTCATAAAATAGCGATAATATTCCAACCAGGCAACGTTGTATTCATTCAAAGGCTGAAAGAAAAAAATTGAGAATTCTCGTGAACGCGTATCTCCAGTCTCACTGTCCCCAGGCTGACCACTTACAAACTCTGCTCCTATACTTTGCCCAGAGACAGCAGACACCCCATTCCACTTTCTGGCGGCTTTAGAGAGCCAATGGAAGCCTTAGAAAGTGTCACGTTACAGCACAGATGCTGTATTTTTGATAGAGATGCAACAGAAGGACAACAAATTGTCAGACAGGGCACTTCCTGTATGGAATCTTCTCAGGTTTTGGCCTGAGTTCTGTTATACTCACAGACACCATTCAAACAGTTTTAGAAACTCTAGAGTGTTTTCTATCCGAATCTACTAATTATATGTATATTCTCGTTTCTGGTCAAGAGTAGTAACCAGTTTAAATCGGGTACGTTTTTTATCCGGCCGTGTAAATACTGCCCCCTAGCCCCAACAGGTTAAGGTTACTGCCCAGATCATCGCCAAGCTTATCTCCAACCTTTTTAACTTGTCTTTCCTTTCTTGGAAGGTTCCCATTGCTTGGAAGGCAGCCACAGTTTGTCCTATATTTAAATTTGAATGGTGCCGAAGAACATGGCTGACGTTTTACATTCTCCCAATCAATGGTGCTATTTTGTTAGTCTTTTTGAGTTTTGTGTAACTTATTTTTTTTACTTATTTTGTACATAATGTTGCTGCTACCGTCACTTATGACCAAAAATAACTTCTGGACATCAGAACAGCGATTACTCACTGCGGACTCGAAGAAACGTTTTCCTTTAACGAGTCCGACGAGACGAATATACTGTTTTCACGGGAACAGGCCAAGATCCCCATCATTTGCTTGAAGAAAAGACGCAGGAAAAGGGGTCGCAGATCGGGCTGCCTTCTGAGAATCCGTAGGCAAGCGAGTAAACTCCCACTGCCATCCGTTCTTCTTGCTAACGTGCAATCATTGTAAAATAAAATTGATGACCTACGATTAAGATTATCCTACCAATGGGACATTAAAAACTGTAATATCTTATATTTCACTGAGACGTGGCTGAACGACAATATGGATAATATAGAGCTGGCGGGATTTTCCATGCTCCATTTTTAATGCTCGCCTGAGGTAGAGTACCTTATGATAAGCTGTAGACCACACTATCTACCAAGAGAGTTCTCATCTATATTATTCGTAGCCGTCTATTTATCACCACAGAACGAAGCTGGCACTAAGACCACTCTCAACCAACTCTATAAGGCCATAAGCAAAGAAGAAAATGCTCACCCAAATGCGGCGCTCCTAGTGGCCAGGGACTTTAATACAGCCAAATTTAAACCAGTTTTACCACATTTTTACCAGCATGTCACATGTGCAACCAGAGGAAAGAAAATCCTAGACCACCTTTACTCCACACACAGAAATGCATACAAAGCTCTCCCTCGCCCTCCATTTGGCAAATCTGACCATAATTCTATCCTCCTGATTCCTGCTTACAAGCAAAAACGAAAGCAGGAAGAACCAGTGACTCGCTCAATACGGAAGTGGTCAGATTACGCGGATGCAACACTACAGGACTGTTTTGCTAGCACAGACTGGAAATTGTTCCGGGATTCATCCAATGGCATTGAGGAGTACACCACCTCAGTCATCGGCTTCATCAATAAGTGCATTAACGAGGTTGTCCCCACAGTGATCATACAAACATATCCCAACCAGAAGCCATGGATTACAGGAAACATCCGCATCGAGCTAAAGGCTAGAGCTGCCACTTTCAAGGAGCGGGAGACTAATCCGGATGCTTATAAGAAATCCCGCTATGCCCTTAGACGAACCATCAAACAAGCGAAGCGTCAGTACAGGATTAAGATGTAATCCTACTACACCAGCTCTGACGCTCGTCGGATGTGGAAGGGCTTGAAAACTATTACGGACTACAAAGTGAAACCCAGACGCGAGCTGCCCAGTGACGCGAGCCTACCAGACGAGCTAAACGCCTTTTATGCTCACTTCGAGGCAAGCAACACTGAAGCATGCACGAGAGCACCAGCTGTTCTGGATGACTGTGTGATAACTTTCTCGGTAGCCGATGTGAACAAAACCTTTTAAACAGGTCAACATTCACAAAGCCGCTGGGCCAGACTGATTACCAGGACGTGTACTCAAAGCATGTGCGGACCAACTGTCAAGTGTCTTCACTGACATTTTCAACCTCTCCCTGACCGAGACTGTAATACCTCTATGTTTCAAGCAGACAAGCATAGTCCCTGTGCCCAAGGAAGCGAAGGTAACCTGCCTAAATGGTTACCGCCCCGTAGCACTCACGTCGGTAGCCATGAAGTGCTTTGAAAGGCTGGTTATGGCTCACATCAACAGCATCCACCCGGACACCCTAGACCCACTCCAATTCGCATACCACCCCAACAGATCCACAGTTGATGCGATCTCAATCGCACTCCACACTGCCCTTTCCCACCTGGGCAAAAGGAACACCTGTGAGAATGCTGTTCACTGACTACAGCTCAGCGTTCAACACCATAGTGCCCACGAAGCTCATCACTAAGCTAAGGACTCTGGAACTGAACACCTGCCTCTGCAACTGGATCCTGGACTTCCCGACGGTCCGTCCCCAGGTAGTAAGAGTAGGCAACAACACGTCTGCCACGCTGATCCTTAACACTGGGGCCCCTCAGGGGTGTGTACTTCGTCCCCTCCTGTACTCCCTGTTCACCCACGACTGCGTGGCCAAACACGACTCCAATACCATCATTAAGTTTGCAGACGACACAACAGTGGTAGGCCTGATCACAAACAACGATGAGACGGCCTATAGGGAGGAGGTCAGAGAACTGGCAGTGTGGTGCTAGGACAACAACCTCTCCCTCAATGTGAGCCAGACAAAGGAGCTGATCGTGGACTACAGGAAAAGGCGGGCCGAACAGGCCCCCATTAACATCGATGGGGCTGTAGTGGAGCGGGTCGAGAGTTTCAAGTTCCTTGGTGTCCACATCACCAACGAACTATCATGGTCCAAACATACCAAGACAGTTGTAAGGAGGGCACGACAAAACCTTTTCCCCCTCAGGAGACTGAAAAGATTTGGAATGGGTCCCCAGATCCTCAAAAGGTTCTACAGCTGCACCATCGAGAGCATCCTGACCGGTTGCATCACCGCCTGGTATGGCAACTGCTCGGCATCTGAGGGTAGTGCGTACGGCCCAGTAAATCACTGGGGCCAGGTTTCCTGCCATCCAGGACATATGTAATAGGTGGTGCCAGAGGAAAGCCCATAAAACTGTCAGAGACTCCAGTCACCCAAGTCATAGACTGTTTTCTCTGCTTCCGCAAGGCAAGCGGTACCGGAACGCCAAGACTAGGACCAAAAGGCTCCTCAACAGCTTCTATCCCAAAGCCATAAGACTGCTGAACAATTAATCAAATCGCCAGTGGACTATTTCCATTGACCCCCCCCCCTCCCTTTTGTACACTGCTGCAACTCACTGTTTATTATCTATGCATAGTCACTTCACCCCTACCAACATGTGCAAATTACCTCAACTAACCTGTACCCCAGCACACTGACTCGGTACCGGTACCCCTGTATATAGCCTCGTTATTGTTATTCTTATTGTGTTACTTTTTATTATAATTTTTTTACTTTAGTCTATTTGGTAAATATTTTCTTAACTCTTCTTTAACTGCACTGTTGGTTAAGGGCTTGTAAGTAAGCATTTCACGGTAAGGTCTACACTTGTTTTATTTCGTGAATGTGACAAATAAAGTTTGATTTGATTTGATTTAATATGCCTATTCCTATTTTGCCCTGTTTATCAAAAGTGTTGGAAAAACTTGTCAATAATCAACTGACTGGCTTTCTTGATGTCTATAGTATTCTCTCTGGTATGCAATCTGGTTTCCGCTCAGGTTAGGGATGTGTCACTACAACCTTAAAGGTCCTCAATGATGTCACCATTGCCCTTGATTCTAAGCAACATTGTTCTGCTATTTTTATTGACTTGGCCAAAGCTTTTGATACGGTAAACCATTCCATTCTTGTGGGCCGGCTAAGGAGTATTGGTGTCTCTGAGGGGTCTTTGGCCTGGTTTGCTAACTAGCTCTCTCAATAAGTGCAGTGTATAAAGTCAGAAAATCTGCTGTCTCAGCCACTGCCTGTCACCAAGGGAGTACCCCAAGGCCTGATCCTAGGCCCCACACTCTTCTCAATTTACATTAACAACATAGCTCAGGCAGTACAAAGCTCTCTCATCCATTTATATGAAGATGATACAGTCTTATACTCAGCTGGCCCCTCCCCGGATTTTGTGTTAAATGCTCTACAACAAAGCTTTCTTAGTGTCCAACAAACTTTCTCTACCCTTGACCTTGTTCTGAACACCAAAACAAAGGTTATGTGGTTTGGTAAGAAGAATGCCCCTCTCCCCACAGGTGTGATTACTACCTCTGTGGGTTTAGAGCTTGAGGTAGTCACCTCATACAAGTACTTGGGAGTATGGCTAGATGGTACACTGTCCTTCTCTCAACACATATCAAAGCTGCAGGCTAAAGTTAAATCTAGACTCGGTTTCCTCTATCGTAATCGCTCCTCTTTCACGCCAGCTGCAAAACTAACCCTGATTCAGATGACCATCCTACCCATGCTAGATTACGGATACATAATTTATAGATCGGCAGGTAAGGATGCTCTCGAGAGGCTAGATGATCTTTACCATTCGGCCATCAGATTTGCCACCAATGCTCCTTATAGGACACATCTCTGCACTCTATACTCCTCTGTAAACTGGTCATCTCTGTATACCCGTCGCAAGACCCACTGGTTGATGCTTATTTATAAAACCCTCTTAGGCCTCACTCCCTCCTTTCTGAGATATCTACTGCAGCCCTCATCCTCCACATAAAACACCCGTTCTGCCAGTCAGGTTCTGTTAAAGGTCCCCAAATCACACACATCTGTAATGTGGGTCGTATAAAGGGGACCAAGGCGCAGCGTGTATAGTGCTCATATTTACATTTTAATGAATACACTTTAACAAAACAACAAAACGACCGACAACAGTTCCGTCAGGTGACATACACTAAACAGAAAACAACTACCCACAAAACCCAGGAAGAAAATCCCCTGCTTAAATATGATCTCCAATTAGAGGCAATGAGGATCAGCTGCCTCCAATTGGAGATCAACCCAAACAACCCCAACATAGAAATAGAAAAACTAGAACTAAGACATAGAAATAGAAAATATAGAAAAACACAAAACACCCCCTGTCATGCCCTGACCTACTCTACTATAGAAAATGACATCTTACTAGGGTCAGGATGTGACAACATCCCTAAGTTGCTCCTCTTTTCAGTACCCTGCAGCTAGCGACTGGAACACGCTGCAACAAACACTCAAACTGAACAGTTTTATCTCAATCACTTCATTCAAAGACTCAATCATGGACACACTTACTAACAGTTGTGGCTGCTTTGCGTGATGTACTGTTGTCTCTACCTTCTTGCCTTTTGTGCTGTCTGTGCCCAATAATGTTTGTACCATGTTTTGTGCTGCTACCATGTTGTGTTGCTACCATGTTGTTATCATGTTGTGTTGCTACCATGCTGTGTTGTCATGTGTTGCTGCCTTGCTATGTTGTTTTCTAAGGTCTCTCTTTATGTAGTGTTGTGTTGTCTCTCTTGTCGTGATGTGTGTTTTGTCCTATATTTATATATATAGTTCATTTTTTAATCCCAGCCCGTGTCCCCACAGGAGGCGTTTTGCCTTTTGGTAGGCTGTCATTGTCAAAAGGAATTTGTTCTTAACTGACTTGCCTAGTTAAATAAAGGTTAAATAAAAATGAATAAAAAATAAACATAGTACAGCATAAACAATACATATGATCGCTAAGATTAGAGACATAGACAAGACATTTAACCTTCAACAGAATAATTTCAAGTTTATTTGATTTTGTTTCACATGGATTCCATAGAATAAGAATAGAATGGATATATTGTCATAGTCATTATCATAAATACTAATAAGAATACATCATACACAATAAACACAGCACTATCCAAAGGCGTAAAGAGTATCACAAGACATCATTCACCACTAACAACAGAGTATATGTACTTCATTGAGCATAAGAACTACAGAGAGAGAGAAAAAGAGAGAGCGAGGGAAAGAGAGAGATAGAAAGTCAGGTGTCTCTACACCGCCTGATAAAAAAAAAAAATTATACAAAAATGAATTAATCCAAAACTGCATAACGGAATAATGTGAATGAAAAACAATATCAGTTTCCATTGTGATGATAACTATGGAAGCAAAATCTATCGCTCAATACACACCTGTCCTGTCACCATTTGGCAAAACAGTTTTTCTTCTACCCAAACAGAGGATTGGCAGTACAGCGGGTAAGCCAACCTGATTATTGTAGCACATGTACTCTGTGTGATATGTGTGAAATATATCGGAGCTGCTCTGTGCTGTCATCTTATGATGAGCCAAACATACATCATATTACGTAATATGCTCTAACACTTATATGCCACTTGCCTTTCCCCCTTCACTTTTGTTCCAGGCTGCTTTTAGTCCAAGAGTCAGACATGCAAAACCTCCTTTGTTTTGAGAGTAAACGGGTGTTGTGGGGGTGGGGGATGCAGGATTTATGTTTTTACATGGAAATAAGATATTGTTCAGAACACCTCAGTTGGCTATATTAATATGTTAAAAGTACTGTAACTATTTCCTATGGCTTGTGTATGGTCTTGAAAACGGCGCAAATTGT
This sequence comes from Salmo salar, assembly GCF_965601325.2. Taxonomy (NCBI): domain Eukaryota; kingdom Metazoa; phylum Chordata; class Actinopteri; order Salmoniformes; family Salmonidae; genus Salmo; species Salmo salar. The sequence goes on along the minus strand of NC_138303.1, from coordinate 37,824,866 downwards.
GCCATACTGATTTAGTTCTGTGTAAATATTTGCATGCATTATGATCAGACGAGCATTAGAAATGGTGATTAAACATGATGACTAACTCTGTCTGATGACTCATCCCTAGACTACATAAAAACAGGAATGGATTCTGGACCAAATTTTTCGGATGCCGATTTCTAAACTACATTTACAATCCAAAGAAATTAAAAAAACGATGCCCCTCGACATCAGTTGGCTTCCCTGATTCACAACCTCAACTCATCTCTAAATAAGAGTGTTGATAGAACACTACGTACAGCAGTTTTTAGCAACAGCATAATATTAGCAAAATACCAAGTGCTACCATGCTAACTACTTTTTCATTATCCTAGATGCATTTTTGACTTTTTACATTTCAGCTTTTAAGAGTTTCTCTGGAACAAACATAGCTAAATCATTGCTTGAGTAATATTTCGATGGAAAAACATAAATGGCAATGAACACAAGTTGTAATGAACGTAACCTATGTTAAACACATAAATCACTGCTAACAACTCTCCACTGCTGTCACAGTCACAAACTCGCTCAGTAATGTTGAACAAATAAAAAAGCACAATGAGAAAATAGAAAAGAGGTAACTCTATTCTGAAAATGGATAAACAAAAACATCAAAATGAGAAATAAAAATGAATATGGAGAAATAAAATAAACACACAACATAAATATTAGAGCACGATGAGGGTTGAACTATGTGACCTAAACAGAACTGAAGTAAATACAATTGAATAACTCTGTGCTCTACATTTGTTGTATAACAACTAATATGGAGTGCACAATTATTCAACTGTGTACATATATGTATATATTAATATGTTGATATTTACACAGCACAGACAAATACATTCTCCCAAGTTAAATACTACTACCATTATTGTCCATTTAAGTGTTATTCCCTTATAAGATTGATCTTTGTAGTTCTTTTTATATTGTATTCAAGTTTTTCCTCACATGATCAAATGGAAAACCCCCTGTTGTCTTCTACAGTTAAATACATCAACAGAAGAAACAGCATGTTACTGTAAGGACCCATTTCCCCCTCACCAAAATAACCCAAACGGACACGGTGTTGCTAAATTCCCCTCCCAAAACCTCACCTTCTTCCATCCCTCCCTCCTCTTGTCAACTCATAGATGCACAAACAGACAAACAGAGGAGTGTGGAATTGTGGATGGTGGTCAGGCACCACACTCCTAAATCACAGGGTGGCCCTGAAGAGAGAGAGAGAGAGCGAGAGAGAGAGAGAGAGGGAGAGAGAGCGAGCGAGAGAGCGAGAGAGCGAGAGAAGGAGAGCAAGAGAGGGAGAAAGATCAATTACAACTAATGTATACATAAAGCTTATGAAGATGTCATAAAGCCACAGTCTGTATTCCCTTTGGAAGAGTAACATTAATACAGTATTTCTCAGTCGTTTACCTCGGTATTCTCAGTGTTGCTCCAACATATGTACTGACACTCACCAGCTTCCAGATGCTGTAGGGTGGACCAGCTCACATCTGATTGGCGAAGGAGGTGGGCTGCTGTTCGTATCCCCCCTGCTGATAGTCTCCTCCTCCCTCGGTGTAGCCGCCCTGGCCATAGTCAGGCTGGTAGCCTCCCTGGGTGCCGGCATAGGCGTCCCCCTGCTGTGCATAGCCCTCTTGCCCATAGCCTTCCTGGCCAAAGGACTCTGGAGCAGGCGCCTTCTCCTGGGAAGGTGCATACGTGCCTCCGAAGGCTGCCATCCAGCCGGTCTCTTTGAACACAAACCACAGGTTTCCTCCCCACAGGATCAGGTTCAGGAAGCCAAACGCCTGGGGGATGAATTGAAAAAAGAAGAAGAAGAAGTCAATATGTTGTAGTACAAGTTTTTTCTGTCATATCCTCAGCAGTCAGCACTTTTACTAAATACACCATTCCTGAAAAACTTACCACAGATGTGTTGAGACCAGAGACGACAGGGTCGTGGACTTCACGGCAGCGGTTCTCCGGTTCGTCGCATGCCTCGATCAGTAAGAGGACCTTGTCTGGGTCGGTGGCTGCCTTCACATCCGACAAACCTTTAGCCCAGGCAGAAGAAGCCACCAGCCAGAAGAAGGTGAACACAGACGTCACAACGAAGTCCTGAGGAGCATCAAGTTATAAATCATTAGCAACATACATCATCATCAATCTCAAATCCTCAACAGAAACGTAATCAATCTCATCATTGTCGTCAGCATTAACATCATTATCATTACTAGGATATTAATAATAGTAGCAGAGGTAGTGGAATATGGTATGGAAGATGTCTACTAGATACAAGAAGATCGAAAGACAAACTCACAATCTGGGCTCCCTTGCAGCCTTCACGGTATTTCTCCAGAATGAAAACGTACACAGAAAGGGCTGCCATGGAGTAGAGGAAGGAGAAGACACCGACGGTGACAAAGAACTCAGCTGAGGAGGAGTAGTCTCCTATCAGGAACAGACGCTCAGGGCTTTCCCCCTTACAGGTTGGGGCATCGAAGTACACCTGATGTAGCCTGGTAAGGACAAGGGACCGAGGAAGACAGAGAAGATGGGAATCAGAGAGAGAGAGAGAGAGAGAGAGAGAGAGAGAGAGAGAGAGAGAGAGAGGAGAGAGAGAGAGAGAGAGGGGAAGAGAGACGTCAAATTGGGTTAATATAGTTTAATATAGATTAATATTCCATCCGTGACGTTTGCAGCCCAGTGGTACTGTAAAAATAACAGACAAACCATATTTGTGCGGGTTCAGGGGGCTACGTGTGACTGATTTGGGCATACTGACCTGAATGGATACTCAAACTCCACCTCAATGCTCAGGTCACTCTCTGACCGGTTTTTACACTCCACACTCATCTTGAACATGCCAGAGTAGCTGCCGCATGTCGAGAAAGCAAAGATAGCAAAGATCTGAAAGATACAGAGGGGGGAAGAGAAGATGAGAAGAGTTAGAGACAGGACGTCGAAGTAAAAGGGAAGTGAAAGAGAAGGGGCCGAACAATTTACAGTAGTAGTGAGATCAAAGGAATGGGAAAGAATAGTGTTGTAAGAATGAGACGTGGGGAGAAGCAAAATACATCTATTAAATGAGAAATGTGGGGAGAAGCAAAATACATGTATTAAATTGCACTAATACTGGAATGATTCTTTGGAGATTGAGTTTGGTCTGAAATAGGTGTTGATGAAAGGAAAGTCCATGCAGTATAATGGCAACCCCCGCTAAAGGTCTACTGTTACTGAAGAAGCTGACACTGAGGTTTCACCACCTGCTGTGTCTTCTGCACTCCAATGTTCCACTAATCACAGCAGGCTGTTGACAAAGGCACCCAGAGTGCAAATCAATGTAGCTATATCGCCAGGTTACAGAGCTACACCTGTTGCCATGGTTACTCCGACACCTAAAGTTGTGCACTTGAGGTATTAAGAAAATACAAGAAATGTAAAATAACATGTTTGGTTGATATGGATGTACTATCTGTTGTACCAAATAAGTTATGATCTACTCTATGTATCAGGCTACATTACTACAGTACTAAAGTACTGTAACCCAGCGCTTGTGCACGTGAACGCTTATCCACTCTCTTACACACACGAGCGTGCACATAGACACACTCTCACACATAGGAGATTAGAAAGCCAGCTATTTTTACCACACCCTCCCTTCCCTGCAGGCCAGATCCGATTGGATGGAAAATACGGCTATTAATCTGACAGAGGTGCTCCTCCATCTGTCACTAAAGGACGCTGCACAGGGCTACTGTACACACACACTCACACACAGTCATGGACGCATGTGTGCGCAGCTGCAAAAATACACACACACGGACAAATGCACATATCTGTATACCAACCTGCTCTCATACTCTGGAATACATTGCTGTAAATACTCAGAATATATTTCAACATGGCTTCGTCGAGCCTTCAAATATACACAGATTCATCCACACTTCTCTATTGATGAAAAACTGTACAGATGGTTCACATAACTTATTTCCTTGTCTCATTTTTATCTACAGCACTAACACAGTCACACCTCCTCCACTTCCTCTCCTTATTAACAGGTTTTAATAATGATTGTAGAGGACTGTGAGGGGAGAGGATGCTACTTTTTGTATGAGGAACATGCAGATCTAGCACCAGGATACTTAGCTCTCCCACATCCTTCAACATAGTTACTCTAAATTCACAACGTTTGCCAAATGATCCTCTTGTAAGATTGTAGTCTAGCATACACAGTAACATAGATGATGATCATTTTCTATGATCTGCAACAAACAAGAACTTCTTGGCCTGGTTAATTAAGATGCTTTGTCTGTTCACACTGATTTTCTGGTTGCAACAAGCATTACCACACTGTTATTGCTGTTATTATTGCCGGTGCAGCGCAAAAATTCAACCAATATGTTATGTGTTTAATGTAACTACTTGTAAAGCCTTTATAAATCCTTTATACCATACACCTTAATGTTAAGTGTTACCAATTTGACTATGGTTTCACTAACAAGAGGTTGAGGTTAAAAAAAAGGGCAAAGCAATGAATGGAAAGATGTTAAAGAAAGAGAGACGGAGAGGCAGGCTGCACACAGTGTCAGATACTATGGTAACGCTATTGGCAACATAGAGCATAGAGGGTGGAGTGGGCACAGGGAGGTTTCCACTGACATGTTGCTGTGCGCTCACATAAATTCACTACCACTATTCAAACATGCACAAACACACGCACACATGCATAAAACAAATACGAGTATGTCACACATGCAGCTAACCATAATATATGGAAATGTCTACTCTACCCAAAATGAAAGAAAATTGTGATAAATAAAAAAGTATACCAGTTTCATTTAAGGACCAAAATATGTACAGCTGTGCCATATAGATTGCAAAAAAGTTGGGTAGAGATTTTCAATGTACCGATTCCATGGCATATGGTTTTATGAACTGATACACACAACGACACTGTATTCAAAACGTAAGAGTTTTTACATTTAAATGATTATACAAAATTCTTGCAACCAATATAATGTTATATATATGGGGGATACAACCATCCCAGCTCTGCAGATTTTGCTATGAAGAGACAGACTCATTAGATCATTTGTTTTGGTGCTGTCCAAATGCAGCTTGTTTTTGGTTGCAGGTTCAGGAATGGATGAAGAAATGCAACATAACTCTGAAATTAGCACTGCTGGGTGATTTGAAAAGTAATAGTCAATCGATCAATATTATAATAACACTTTCAGCAAAAATGTTTATCTTTAATTTAAAATCTGTAGAAACTATGAAAAAAGAAAGGTTCAGAACTGGGCCTCCCGAGTGGCGCAGCAGTCTAAGGCACTGCTTAGCAGTGTTGCGGCGTCACTACAGCCTGGGGTTCGATCCGGGTTAGTTGTCCGGGATAGGAGAGGCTTTGGCCGGGGGGGGATGAACAGTGTTTCCTCATACACATTGGTGCAGCTTCCGGGTTAAGCGAGTGGGTGTTAAGAAGCGTGATTTGGCAAGTCATGTATTGCAGGACGCATGACTCGACCTTGGCCTCTCCCTAGTCCTTTGGGGAGTTTACGAGACAAGATCGTAATTGTCACGTCCTGACCAGTAAAGGGGCTGTTTGTTATTGTAGTTTGGTCAGGGCGTGGCAGGGGGTGTTTGTTTAGGGTGTTTGGGTTATGTTCTATGTTCGTGTATTTCTATGTTATTTCTAGTTGGTCTATTTGGTGTTTATTGGGTTGACCTTCAATTGGAGGCAGCTGCTTCTCGTTGCCTCTGATTGAAGGTCCTATTTATAGGGGTGTTTGTTCTATGGGGGTTTGTGGGTAGTTATTTCCTGGTTTAGTGTTTGTTGCACCTGTTTGGACTCGTTTATTTTTCTATGCGTGTTTATTTTGTTTTTCCTTTTTCAAATAAAAAAGAAGATGAGTATACATTTTCCCGCTGCGTTTTGGTCCACTCCTTACGACAATCGTGACAGAACTACCCACCACAAACGGACCAAGCAGCGGAGGAAAGAGCAGCAGGAGGAATATAAGGATTCATGGACATGGGAGGAGATCCTGGACAGGGCAGGACCTTGGCACCAGGCTGGGGAGTACCAGCGCCCTAAGGAGGAGCTGGAGGCAGGCAAGGCGGAAAGGCGCCATTACGAGGTGTTATACACGCCGATTGGCAAGTGCGAGAGGCAGCCCCAAGAAATGTTTTGGGGGGGGCACACGGGGAGAGTGGCTAGGTCAGGTAATAGACCTAAGCCAACTCCCCGTGCTTTTCATGGGGAGCAACGGATCATGAGAGCACCGGTGTATGCGGAAGTGCGCACGATCTCGCCCATGCGCACGCACAGTCCGGTGCGAGCGATCCCAGTTCCTCGCAAGTGCCGTGCTAGAGTGGGCATCCAGCCGGGTAGGAGTATGCCTGCACAGCACATCTGGCCACCAGTGCACCTCCTAGGCCCAGGCTACCCTACACCTGCTCTACGCACGGCAGCCATCAGGCCTCTGCACAGCCCAGTTCGCCCTGTGCCAGCACTCCGCACGTGCAGGGCTACTGTTACCATCCAGCCATGATGGGTTGTGCAGGCGGTGCTCTCCAGACCGCCGGTGCCTACTCATGACCCAGTGTATCCAGTTCCCGCTCCTCGCACTAGCCTTGGGGTGCGTGTCTCCAGTCTGGTACCTCCAGTACCAGCCCCACGCACCAGGCCTCCAGTGTGTCAGCCCAGTCCAGTTTGTCCTGCTCCTGCTCCTCGCACTAGCCCTGTGGTGCGTGTCCCTAGTCTGGCACCTCCTAAGCCAGTCCCACGCATCAGGCCTTCAGTGCGCAGTCCCCGTCCAGAGCTTCCGACGACAGTTCCCCATCCAGAGCTTCCGACGACAGTTCCCCATCCAGAGCTTCCGACGACAGTTCCCCATCCAGAGCTTCCGACGACAGTTCCCCATCCAGAGCTTCCGACGACAGTTCCCCATCCAGAGCTTCCGACGACAGTTCCCCATCCAGAGCTTCCGGTGACAGTTCCCCGTCCAGAGCTTCCGGTGACAGTTCCCCGTCCAGAGCTTCCGGTGACAGTTCCCCGTCCAGAGCTTCTGGTGACAGTGCCCCGTCCGGAGCTTACGGCGACAGTGCCCCGTCTAGAGATGGCCCACAGTCCGGAGCCAGCAGAGACGGCCCACAGTCCGGAGCCAGCAGAGACGGCCCACAGTCCGGAGCCAGCAGAGACGGCCCTCCAGTCCGGAGCTCCCAGAGACGGCCCTCCGGTCCGGAGCTCCCAGAGACGGCCCTCCGGTCCAGAGCTCCCAGAGACGGCCCTCCGGTCCGGAGCTCCCAGAGTCGGCCCTCCGGTCCGGAGCTCCCAGCGATGCACATCAGCCCGAGGTCTCCAGTGACACGCATCAGTCCGAGGTCTCCAGCGACGCACATCAGCCAGAGGTCTCCAGCGATGCGCCTTAGTCGAGAGACTTCGGGAGGGGTAAATGATAATAAGCAGTTAGCGGGGGTGGACAGGTTAGGTTGGGGAGTAACGCCGGAGCCTGAGCCACCTCTGTAGTAGGAGGTTGGGGAGGGGGGGTGTAGCACAAGAACCGTCGGTGACGGTGGTCACCCTCCCTTCCCTCCCTTTAGTTAGGGGATTATTTTTGTGTTGGGGTTAATTTTGTTTATTTTTTTTTGTTTAATGTGCATCCGGGGTCTGCACCTTTGGGGGGGGGGGGGGGGGTACTGTCACGTCCTGACCAGTAAAGGGGCTGTTTGTTATTGTAGTTTGGTCAGGGCGTGGCAGGGGGTGTTTGTTTAGGGTGTTTCAGGGTTGTTTGTGTTATGTTCTATGTTAGTGTATTTCTATGTTATTTCTAGTTGGTCTATTTCTATGTGGTGTTTATTGGGTTGACCTTCAATTGGAAGCAGCTGCTTCTCGTTGCCTCTGATTGAAGGTCCTATTTATAGCGGTGTTTGTTCTATGGGGGTTTGTGGGTAGTTATTTCCTGGTTTAGTGTTTGTTGCACCTGACGGGACTGTTTGGAGTCGTTTGTTTTTGTATACGTGTTTATTTTGTTTTTCCTTCTTCAAATAAAAAAGAAGATGAGTATACATTTTTCCACTGCGTTTTGGTCCACTCCTTACGACAATCATGACAGTAATTGGATATCACGAAATTGGGGAGAAAAAGGGGGTACATTTTTTTATAAAAATAGAAAGGTTCAACATCACAGCACAGTTGAAATATATATAGCAAATAGAAATCAAAACTGGATGATGTTCAGAGATAGATGGGAGGGGATGAGTGGAGCTGAAGGGTGGGACTAAAAATAACAAGATAACTAATGTAAAGTATACTGCGTCCGTAAAATGTATATACTGTAGGTTCAGAACTTTTGTGAAACAACACAGTTAAACATACAGTTGAAGTCGGAAGTTGACATACACCTTAGCCAAATACATTTAAACTCAGTTTTTCACAATTCCTGACATTTAATCCTCGTAAAAATGTCCCGTCTTAGGCCAGTTAAGATCACCACTTTATTTTAAGAATGTGAAATGTCAGAATAATAGTAGAGAGAATGATTTATTTCAGCTTTTATTTCTTTCATCACATTCCCAGTGGGTCAGAAGTTTACATACACTCAATTAGTATTTGGTAGCATTGCCTTTAAATTGTTTAACTCGGGTCAAACGTTTCGGGTAGCCTTCCACAAGCTTCCCACAATAAGTTGGGTGAATTTTGGCCCATTCCTCCTGACAGAGCTGGTGTAACTGAGTCCGGTTTGTGGCCTCCTTGCTCGCACATGTTTTTTCAGTTCTGCCCACAAATTTTCTATAGGTTTGAGGTCAGGCTTTGTGATGGCCACTCCAATACCTTGACTTTGTTGTCCTTAAGCCATTTTGCCACAACTTTGGAAGTATGCTTGGGGTCAATCAAAACTGGATGGTCTTCAGAGATAGATGGGAGGTGTTGAGTGTAGTTGTAGTATGGGACTTAAAACAAACAAAAGATAACTATTGTAAAATATACTGTGTCCGTAAAATGTATACAGTATGTATAAGCTGGAAGTAGAAGCCTAAGAATTGTTGTCCATTAGTTTACTCCAATTAGGAGAGGGGTGGTAGGGTTAGGGGAAAATAATAAAGGGAAATATATTTTAAAGAAATGTATACCGTACCAGTCAAAATTTGTGACAAGGTAGGGGTGATATACAGTAGATAGCCCTATTTGGTAAAAGACCAAGTCAATATTATGTCAAGAACATCTCAAATAAGCAAAGAGAAATGACAGTCTATCATTACTTTAAGACATGAAGGTCAGTCAATCCGGAAAATGTCAAAACTTTCTTCAAGTGCAGTCGCAGAAACCATCAAGCACTATGATTAAACTGGCTCTCATGATGACCACCACAGGAAAGGAAGACCCAGAGTTAACTTTGCTGCAGAGGGTAAGTTCATTACAGTTACCAACCTCAGAAATTACAGCCCAAAATAAATGTTTCACAGAGTTCAAGTAACAGACATCCCAACATCAACTGTTCAGAGGAAATTGTGTGAATCAGGCCTTCATGGTCAAATTGCTGCAAAGAAACCACTACTAAAGCACACCAATAAGAAGGAGAGACTTGATTGGGCTAAGAAACACGAGCATTGGACATTAGACCGGTGGAAATCTGTCCTTTGGTCTGATGAGTCCAAATTTGAGATTTTGGGTTCCAACCACCGTGTCTTTGTGAGACGCAGAGTAAGTGAACGGATGATCTCTGCATGTGTGGTTCCCACCATGAAGCCTGGAGGAGGAGGTGTGATGGTGTGAGGGTGCTTTGCTGGGGACACTGTCTGTGATTTATTTAGAATTCAAGACACACTTAACCAGCATGGCTACCACAGCATTCTGCAGCGATACGCCATCCCATCTGGTTTGCACTTCGTGGGACTATCATTTGTTTTTCAACAGGACAATGACCCAACACACCTACAGGCTGTGTAAGCTCTATTTGACCAAGAAAGAGCGTGCTGGAGTGCTGCATCAGTTGACCTGGCCTCCACAACCACCCAACCTCAACTCAATTGAGATGGTTTGGGATGAGTTGGACCACAGAGTGAAGAAAAAGCAGCCAACAAGTGCTCAGCATATGTGGGAACTCCTTCAAGACTGTTGGAAAAGCATTCCAGGTGAAGCTGGTTGAGAGAATGTCAAGAGTGTGCAAAGCTGTCATCAATGCAAAGGGTGGCTGCTTTGAAGAATCTAAAATCTAAAATAAAATCTAAAATATTTTGATTTGTTTAACACTTTTTTGGTTACTAAATGATTCCATATGTTATTTCATAGTTTTGATGTCTTCACTAGTATTCTACAATGTAGAAAATAGTGAAAATAAAGAAAAACCCTTGAATGAGTAGGTGTGTCCAAACTTTTGACTGGTACTGTCACGCCCTGATCTGTTTCACCTGTCCTTGTGCTTGTCTCCACCCCCTCCAGGTGTCGTTCATCATCCCCAGTGTATTTATCCCTGTGTTTTCTGTCACTCTGTGCCAGTTCGTCTTGTTTGCCAAATCAACCAGCATTTGTCTCCTAGCTCCTATTTTTCCCAGTCTCTGTTTTTCCAAGTCCTCTTGGTTTTGGCCCTTGCCTGTCCTGACAGAGAACCCGCCTGCCTGACCATTCTTCCTGCCCTGACCTCGAGCCTGCCTAACGCCTTGTACTGTTAGGACTCAGACCTGGTTACCTTGTCCTGACCTCGAGACTGTCTAACGCCCTGTACTGTTTGGACTCTGATCTGGTTTATGAACTCTCGCCTGTACCCGACCTGCCTTTTGCCTACCCCTTATGTTATAATAAATATCGGAACTCAACCATCTGCCTCCTGTGGCTGCATATGGGTCTCGCCTTGTGCCCTTATAGGTACTGTATATATGGGGGATTGGAAGTTATGCAGACAATTATATTGATGGAAGCCACAATCTATCTGCAATATTAAAACTGACAATATTAAAGCTGATAATATCCCACTATGCCCTCCGACAAACCATCAAACAGGCAAAGCGTCAATACAGGACTAAGATTGAATCGTACTACACCGGCTCTAACACTTGTCGGATGTGGCAGGGCTTGCAAACCATTACAGACTACAAAGTGAAGCACAGCAGAGAGCTGCCCAGTGACACAAGCCTATCAGATGAGCTAAACTACTTCTATGCTCGCTTCGATGCAAACAACACTGAAACATGCAGGAGAGCACCAGCAGTTCCGCAAGACTGTGATCACGTTGTCCGCAGCAGATGTGAGTAAGACCTTTAAAAAGGTCAACATTCACAAGGCCGCAGGGCCAAATGGATGACCAGGATGTGTACTGCGAGCATGCGCTGACCAACTGGCAAGTATCTTCACTGGCATTTTCAACCTCTCCCTGTCCGAGTCTGTAATACCAACATGTTTCAAGCAGACCACCATAGTCCATGTGCCCAAGTACACTAAGGTAACCTGCCTAAATGACTACCGACCCATAGCACTCACGTCTGTAGCCATGAAGTGCTTTGAAAGGTTGGTCATGGCTCACATCAACACCATTATCCCAGAAACCCTAGACCCACTCCAATTTGCTTACCCCCCTAACAGATCCACAGATGATGCAATCTCTATTGCACTCCACACTGCCCTTTCCCACCTGGACAAAAGGAACACCTATGTGAGAATGCTATTCATTGACTACGGCTCAGCATTCAACACTATAGTGCCCTCAAAGCTCATTAATAAGCTAAGGACCCTGGGACTGAACACCTCCCTCTGCAACTGGATCCTGGACTTCCTGACGGGCCGTCCCCAGGTGGTAATGGTAGGTAACAACACATCTGCCACGCTGATCCTCAACAGAGGGTCCCCTCAGGGGTGCGTACTCAGTTCCCTCCTGTAATTTGTAAGTCGCTCTGGATAAGAGCGTCTGCTAAATGACGTAAATGTAAATGTACTCCCTATTCACTTATGACTGCACGGCCAGGCACAACTCCAACACCATCATTAAGTTTGCCAATGACACAACAGTGGTAGGCCTGATCACCGACAATGACGGGACTGCCTACAGGGAGGAGGTGAGAGAGCTGGCTGTGTGCTGCCAGGACAACCTCTCCCTCAACATGATCAAGACAAAGGAGATGATTGTGGACTATAGGAAAAAGATGACCGAGCACGCCCCCATTCTCATCGATGGGGCTCTAGAGGAGCAGGTTGATGTCATGTGACAGGGGGGTTTTCTAGTATAGTTTTTCTATGTTGTTATGTTCTAGTTTTGTATTTCTATGTTGGGGTTTGTTTGGGATGATCTCCAATTAGAGGCATGTGGTCCTCGTTGTCTCTAATTGGAGATCATAATTAAGTAGGTGTTTTTCCCACCTGGGTTTGTGGGAGATTGTCTTTGAGTTAGTGTATGTTTCACCTCTGCGTCACGGTTTGTTGTTTTGTTATTCAGTTTATTTATATGTATTGCATAGTTTCACAGTTTAATAAAAATGTGGAACGATAATCACGCTGCACTTTGGTCCGCTCCTTCCTACGACAGCCGTGACAGTTGAGAGATTCAAGTTCCTTTGTGTCCACATCACCAACAAACTAACATGGTCCAAGCACACCAAGACAGTCGTGAAGAGGGCACGACAAAACCTATTCTCCCTCAGGAGACTGAAAAGATTTGGCATGGGTCCTCAGATCCTCAAAAGGTTCTTCAGCTGCACCATCGAGAGCATCCTGACTGGTTGCATCACTGCCTGGTATGGCAACTGCTCGGCCTCCAACTGCAAGGCACTACAGAGGGTAGTGCGTACGGCCCAGTACATCACTGGGGCAAAGCTTCCTGCCATCCAGGGCCTCTATACCAGGCGGTGTCAGAGGAAGGCCCTGAAAATTGTCAAAGACTCCAGTCACCCTAATCATAGATTGTTCTCTCTGCTACCGCACGGCAAGCAATACCAGAGCGCCAAGTCTAGGTCCAAGAGGCTTCTAAACAGCTTCTACCCCCAAGCCATAAGACTCCTGAACATCTAATCAAATGGCTGTCCAGACTATTTGCATTGCCCCCTCCCCCACTTTTACACTACTACTCTGTTGCTACTCTCTGTTGTTATCATCTATGCATAGTCACTTCAATAACTCTACCTACATGTATATATTACCTCAATTACCTCGACTAACCGGTGCCCCCGCACATTGACTCTCTACCGGTACCCCCCCGTCTATAGTCTCGCTATTGTTATTTTACTGCTGCTCTTTAATTACTTGTTACGTTTATTTCTTAATCTTATTTGTATTTTTTATTTATTTTTTATTTAAACTGCATTGTTGGTTAAGGGCTTGTAAGTAAGCATTTAATTGGAAGATCTACACCTGTTGTATTCTGCGCATGTGACTAATAAAATTTGATTTGATTTGACCCCCCCAAAAAAACAAACGAGTACACACACTCTCTGAGTTAAAATCAGCAATGTTTATAAATACCTGCTCATCAGATTTTATAGCTGAGTCAGACAAGACTGAAACCACTGATATTCCTAAATAAACGTGGGTAAATGGATAACTGACGTTAATACATTGATTAATACATGAGTATAAATGGACGTTGTAGGACCACAAGTCTAGCCATCAACATGTAAGTACTGTATGTATGCTCTCAAGCTTATTTCTGCTGCAGAGTTTGGCAGGAACCCAAAGTGTGATGGAACTAACAGCTTCAACCAATCACACCTCCTCTAAGCAAGGGGCAGTGGAGTGGGCAGAAAGCCCTGGCAATAAGTCTGCAAAGCTTTAACATATAAACTCCTCACACTATACACTCCTACAATCAGCAGTTTTGATGAGCAACACCTGTAATAGAATACTCAAATCAAGTCACATTATATTTCTCACATCCGCCTAATATAACAGGTGTAGACCTTACAGTGAAATGCTTACTGACAAGCCCTTAACCAACAGTGCAGAGCGAGAAAATATTTTCTAAATAAACCAAAGTAAAAAAACAATAACGAAGCTATATACAGGGGGTACCAATACCAAATCAATGTTCAGGGATTCAGGTTAGTCTAAGTAATTGAGGTCATATGTACATATAGGTAGGGGTAAAGTGACTATACATAGATAATAAACAGTGAGTAGCAGCAGTGTCAAAAAAGGGGGTAAATGCAAATAGTCCAGGTAGCCATTTGATGAACTGTTCATCTGTACTGGCTAAAGTGTTACAGATCTGAGGGATACATTATTATCAATTCAATGGATAGTTCAACTGAAGTCCAGCTCTGTCAATGTATTGACCACACAGTATGAAAACTGTTCTTACAGTACATGATGCACTGAGTGAATCACTAAAGCAAATATGTAAATTGAGCAGTTAACTGTCAATTCCAGGTCAAGACACAATAACCCTCTTTCACAAGCATAACCTGGGGCAGGGTGTTGTTATGGTAGACACAGTGGTTAACCACTCTCTATACAGCTTTAAGTTTGTTTGGGGAGATTTCGATGTGTCTCCCATCATCCATCAAAACTAGGCTTCGTCAGCACACAGCTCCCAAGAGAGAGTACAACAGCAATGAGTCATACACACACACACACACACACACACACACACACACACACACACACACACACACACACACACACACACACACACATACATACATACATACATACATACATACATACACACACACACACACACACACACACACACACACACACACACACACACACACACACACACACACACACACACACACACACTGACACACATACATACATACATACATACATACACACACACACACACACACACACACACACACACACACACACATACATACATACATACATACACACACACACACAAACACACACACACACACACACACACACACACACACACACACACACACACACACACACACACACACACACACACACACTACATACATACATACATACATACACACACACACATAGCATAGGCATGTTTCATCATTGATTCATTCTCAAAGAAACACAAAACAGGGTTGAGGATCCTAAAGCACAAACATATATTTTCCGTACTACACATAAGAAGAATCTAGGCAATAGTGACAGTCCATTTATCTCGCTGTACTACAGAGGGCAACACCCTAGGACTTCTGCTTTCAGAAGATTAATAATTCAAACCAAAAACACCCATGTGACCTTCAAATCCATCACACACGCAGAAAATCAGGAACAGCAAGGTGTGTGTCTGTACTGTACAGGTACTGTATTGCCATATGAATGAACTGACATGACACATGATTATAGGTAGGCTAATCTGTCGTGGATAGACTACGTAATATATAGTATGGTAAGGTCACAGTAGTTCCGGTGCTTTGGTTTTCCGTCACTGGTTAGTTGGACGTGTCAGGATTCGGTGACAGTGGTGCTGAAAGTGGGGGCGGGATTTCAAGCAATGATTTGAACCGGAACGTATTTGGAAGGTGGGGGGGGGGGGGGGGGGGGGGCTGAGAATTTCGGTTTAGGGGTTGTGGAGACTTATCTTTTCCTATACATCTACCCCCAGAACATAGCCAAGCATCTGGTGCAACTACGCAAGATTTTAGTTCCAGGTTTCCGAGATTTTAGCTAGACCTATCGTCAATGAATGTAATGCAACCTAGGAGCTACATGTGACTTGTAAATGGGTAGAATGCTCTGGACTTCTGCCTGTGTGCTGCTGCATCCATGGAGGTTTGTTAACCATGTGACCCAGAGAAGCAGCAATGTGATGTTCAAGCACTAGCAGTCCCCCGGGGAAGGACTACAGACAAAGTCATGCTGTCAGATTTGTCCTCTCAGTCTCTGCTGCCCTGTGTTATTCTGTCCTGCTGTGAATTAGAGTAGAACATTGTTTGGGTATCTTCTGCTGATAACCTGATGTTGCTTTGTGTATGTAGGTCTATGTGTCTTCTCATATATTCATCCTATTCTTTCAATCAACCAATTGTCATGGCGTTCTACCAAAGTGAGTCAAAATGGAACATGGAAGGAAGCGATGTCATTACTTTTACCTTCCTCAATGAGGGCATACATTGTTCTGTTTAGCGACAGTGTGTGTGAGTAAGTGGTGAGTAATAGCTGTGTATCGTCAGCATGTGTGTGTGTGTTTGTGTGTGTGTGTGCTAGTTCTTATGCTGTAATAACAAATAGTTGAGAAAGAAGTGGTAAAGTGTTGGAGAGGTGTTCCTAATTACAAATTGCGTACATAGTACACAGTACATTCATATTTTGTCCAAATGATTACAGTAATTCCCGCGTTACATCATTATTCTGAGAGGGAGACTCGGTGAGATTCAATGAGACTCTTCTTTGTAGAATTGAGAGAGCCTATCTTCATAGAGGAATACATCTAGCCCTTGGCACAAAACACTTTGGCAGAAGGGTCACCCTGTACCTCCAGTGTTACTGAATAAAGAGAAAAAAGAGATCATGAATTGATGTGCATGCCAAGTACATTTTGTGATATCGGCCTGTGGAATGCTTTATCACAGATTCATCATCAATTGTCCATCAAAGATTGTCATGCTGCAGCACAATACAACAAATAGTCGAGATGTATAATATAGAGCATTGTGGTGATTTTGTAACATGAAGAATTGTAAAGGTAAACAGACTTGTAAAGGTAAGCAAATAGCACTTACAGCGGAGATTCAGATTCAGCACCATGGATAGCGGTCAATTAAAACCTGCGATTTGACATTTCAGAACCCCTGACAGTGGACAGTGCCTGTTTCAGGGGGATGCTGCAGCAATGTCAATGGCCAGGTTTAAGTTAGGTGTAGGCCTATACTTAATCTTTATGTGCCACTTCCAAAACATGAAATTGTATTTAAAAATAAAAGGTAACACTATGTGATTAGCCCTAGGAGTGAGCAACTACACAACTTGTAAAGAAGCAACTATAGTAACTACACCTAAATGCATGAAATATGGTCACAAGATAGATTACAGGTCAAACGGTTAAGGTGAGAACCATACGGTGGATCAGATAGGCTACACAACAAACTCCACAGGAGAGGAGACAGAAACAGTGGGCTGGATGATTTGAACAGAGATTTGGAACAGTTACCATGATCGAATTACAGTAACATGGTATAACTGAAACGACATCGAGCTTTCAAGAGTCCTGCTTGCCGGTGGTGACCGAGTAGCAGCAACGAGTGGGAGGATGGGCAGTGTCATCCGCCTCGCGCTGCCTGTGTGTCGTCACGAGCACAAAGCTTCACGTAGCTTTTTCTGACCTCTGCGTGACAGAAGGACACGTTCTGACACGGTACAGAGACACAACATGACTATAACAGGGCCTACCTACAGCATAATATATTGGCCTATCATTTATAGCTTTTAAGTGTATTGGTTGAAACCATCACAGTGAGATTTTATGCATGCAATAGTCCTACGTAATACTCTCCGTGGACTTCCATACCCACGCATGCGCGCAGAAAGGATACGTGCGCGCACTTTGACATCTCACACGCTCACTCCCATCATAAACCAAATAATGAAACATTGTATGAAAACGGTAACTTACCCATTGTAGGATTTTCATAAATCCCAAAGGCTGTTTGATTATGGTGAACTGCCCGGTGGCCACCAACTATCAACACAGAAATCAACATTGTCTTCAGAATTTGTCGAAAAGCTTAGATTCTATACAAATTAAAACACTCGAATGAGAGGACACAGGTTATCTGACAGACTCGAATAATCGTTTGGATGCTTGTAGTGTGTATGCCTACTGTCGCCTACATGAATTGTCAGCATATATGTTGTTACCCCACAGTTTGCACCTGTCAATTATTTTCAATGTATCTTTCGGGAGCGGTGATACGATCATCTTTCTCATGCTGTCATTTGTTCGCATGGTCATCACAAAAGGCTAGTACGCTACAGTAATTGTATTGTTTTACTTGGGGCGCGACAGGCCGGGTGACAAAGCACACATCGTTTAGGGGAGACGAGGGAGAGGGAAGGAGAGACAGAGCGAGAGAGGGAGGGAGGGAGAGATAGACTGCCAGTATTAGAATTAGGCAAAGCTGCTTATCACACACGTTTCTCTGTTCCCCAACGCTTGACTGACAAGCACTCTACTAGGAATTGAGACACAACTAAAAGCTCAAGTCACCGGGGTGGGCCCTTAGTTTTTGCTATAATTTGTAAACCCTTGCCATGTGCGGGTGATTGCGCCCCATCAGTCGCAAATGAAGGCGGTGTGTCCGTCTGTGAGCCCCACGCTGAAGCCATAGCCTATCGATTCACCTCGCAATATTTTACTTTTAACCCCCGGTAGGTCTGCCGCCCCTAACAAATTGATAGGCCTATAATAAACCTTGCTACATTTAGAGACGCACCACGTCTTATATTGCGGTATTGACAAAATAGGGTCAGTCGCTATTCCTCTTGATTTTCACTCTCCTTTCCACCTCTGACATAGGCTCCCCCGCACACAACACATAGGCTTAATAGATAGACTACGAGACAAATAACCCCCTCACAACACATTCAGTCAACGATTCTGTTAGTTAAATAGCAGTGGCTGTGTGCAGTGCAGAGCAATAATCTCTGCATATCCTACTACCAATAGATGTCAGCTCAAATAATAACATGGATGTGTTGAGCCTATTTGTCTGCGTGTTTTGAAATGCTGTTAAAAAATAATCATTGCGCAGAGTATCTTGTTCAATTCTTTGGACTTTTGGACCATGGTCTATTTATGAGCCAACCGCTCCACTGCACCAGTCCACTGCTGGTGCAAAATTGGCTAAACCACATGCAATCTATCACGCCTGTATTGCGGTGTTTTGCGGTCAGTGCACGGCAATTCGTTCACATGAGACGACCACTAAAAGCACTGCATTTCAGACTAACGGTCCGCGGCTTTACAATTACAGCGCGCCCTGTTATAATGATGGTATATTGTTTCCCCCAAACCGCTACAGTGTCAAAGTGCGCATTCTGCAGGAGTGCCAAACGATGGCTCATCAGATATTTAAATTAAATGAAAACAATGTTTGATATTGCTGATTTTCATCCCAGAGCCCTACCTGGTTCACAACATCCATCTTGGCCGCCTGCTTGTAGATAAGAGGATCAGATGGGTGGAGGGAGGGAGGCGTTTCATCCTGAACAGCCCACCGGGGGACGAGGGTAAAGAGATGGGAATAGCTGTAACACGTCACAAACTCGTCGGGGACATCTGGAGCGTAAAGACGTCAGAGAAGTCATTGGACATAGACTAATGACGAGCTTGACAGCCTGGCCAATCATATGGCTGCATTATTCTAGGGGACTACAGAGATTGCCACAGGGATAACAGAGAGACTACACCAATGTGTGCGTGCTTACGTCTTTTACTACGTTGGTTAGGAGGTGGGCACTGGACAGGTTTTACATTTCAACATTATATTGTAGAAGAGAATGCAGCTGCACTGCCAACAAGTCTAAGCTTCAGGGCTTCAGTTTGACACGCATACATCTGATTTCACACGGTTTGATACTATTAAGCCTACTAACATTTAGTTTTATTGTCACATACACCAACATGACAGACAACGGATCTAAAGGTGCTTAATACATCTATGGAATTATATTCTATCTGCTTATAACACAGTCTTTTTTTAATCACCTTTCAGGCTGCTCATGATGTGAGGAATCAAACAAGATCTCCAGTAGCCTAGTTTAAGTGGGCGCTGACCATGACCAGCCTTGTAAGTCTTTATTTATCTTCCTTTCTGAAAAACAATAACACCTGAAAATCACTAAGCCAAGTGTTGCCATGGTAATTAAAGAGGAGTTTCTAAATGTAGAATGGAGTGGGCCAAGGAAACACAGATGTTCTCCATCTGCCAATGCACTAATGAGTCATTATGTAATTCATGTGTTTCTTTTGTGCATTTTGTTCCTTAAGATCACTCTATAGTTGTTTAGATATATACAGTGCTTACCAGATTACAAATAACTACATGCTTACCAGTTATTTAATACAAGTCCTGTCTCTACTATCTTTAATGACGGAATTCCAGTGTCACTAAATGATCTGCATTACAACTTTGAGAAAAAGACATGACACTTTATTAATGTACACACATAAATACCTGACATTTCAAAGTATTAGCAGTCCCAATAAAACAAAACTAGCAATTGTTATTATTACGTTTACAAGCTGCTTTCCTCTTGACCATACATGTACATAAATACTACTTCAAAGTTTCTCACTGAGGAAGATTATGATGACTGTCAGAATCTTCTGTGGCATTTCTGTTGATATAATTATACATGACATGGTTCAAATGTCTAATGCTAAGCTAATGCTTCACTGGGCAACTGACATGACACACACAGACCCTGTTTCATGATCTATAGTTACAACTGGAGCTCACTTGCACAACAGACAAGGGGTTTATTTATTTGTTGGATTTATGCCTGCTTTTAATATATTTCTATGGTCTTAGCAGGGTGATTGTATGATTTGGGGTTACATAAAGGGACAGCAAATCAAGCTCAGTACAAAATGGAAATACAAGGCAAAAATGCTGCTTTTGAAATAGCGATAAATACTTCATAGTAGAATAAGAATTGTAATCACGTTTGGAAGGCTATAGTACTGTGCACTCTTCCATTGGAAATAACTGTTTAAGAGTATTGTGGCCAAACCTCAATAGATACTTTATTTATGTGCTATCAAATGTAGTATGGTTATTTCAGGCTCTTGTTCAAGACACACTGACACTTTCAACAAAGCCAAATTACCCGAGAAGATCTGGAAAATACCCTGATCAAAGAGACATTGACAGTTTGCTAAGATCAATAGCTTGCCTCACCATTCTTACCCCCTATGTTGATGGAGACAAAAAGGTAAGGCTCTATCTCATTGCCCTCCAACTCTCCTACCCTCCCTCTCCCCTCCCTTCCTCTCTGTTTCCTCTCTCTAGTCTCAGTAGGAAATCACACAGTTCATCTCGTCAGCCAGCTCCTCCTCGAAGCGTCCTATTGGCTGGCCCGCTGAACGGGTCAGCAGGTCTGTGGCTGCATTCTCCATCTCATCAATGGTCATGTTACATGCGTCCGCGATCTCTCGCTTGGCGAAGTTCACGAACTTTGGGTCTCTTGCATAGAGGCCCAAGCCTTCCGATATCAGGATCTGTGGGAGAGTAAGGAGAGTTGTGAAACAGTGAACACAAATATCTCTCTCTCTCTTTCTTTCTCTCTCTCCTTACCTACAGCATACACGTGTTTATTGAATATTCATAAATAGAGGAACTTTCGTGGGGTTTAAATCACTGACTAACTTACACTGTAGGCAAAATTAAATTCATAGCAAAGCTATTTTTGAGGTGAATTACTGAGGCTTGGAGTGCTCTTGACTTTTCCACTCACTATTACCCTGATAAGTACTGTATATCCTAAGCAGTATGTAGCCTTGGGACTTTTATCTTACTCTCATCAGGACATCCTATTTCATCCATCACTTACCGACTCCACCAGGCTGTCTGCACTGCCCTTCTCGATGAGGCTCTGGCTGATCTGGGAGGGCACCCTGCCATTGGTGTAGCTCCTGTTCTGGGGGGTGGGCACAGGGAGTGTCGGGGCTCCAGGGTACCAGCCACTGGGCCTGGTTGCAATAGCAGGGAGGCTGGAGGTGGCCTGGGTCCTGTCTCCCCACACCTGCTTGGTGCCCCTGCCCTCATCCACCAGCATCAGAGGGGCGTAGAGCAGACGCCCTCTCTTCGCTGCTGCTGATGATGCTGCCGACACCCCTGCTCCTGGCGTCGACCCTGCATGTCCTCCTCCGTTGTTGGCCCAGGAGGCAGAGGACATGGAGGAGGCACTGCTGCGGCGGGAGTCAAGGGGCTGGAGGAGGATAGAGGACAATGATTAAAATCTTGATTTCTATTATTACATTCAAACGCTTTCAATTCCAAATTTGGCACCAAATGAAAATGTGTCTCTGATTCATGTAAGCATTGGTTGACTATTCTTTTGCATGTGTCTGTGTCTTACCAGTCTGGATCTGCATGGGGGCGAGTTACTCTCGTACGTGCCAGGGATGGGGATGTCATCTGCGCTATGCTGTGCCCTCAGACACTGGATGTTAAAGGAGGGCGGCTTGCGACCTGGAAGGGAAAATACATGGAAATGTACTAAGACGGTCACTGGGTTTCTAGTTCTACTGATTCTACTGGTGTCGAGGAGAAAGACTGAGACCATGTGATGATTACCTGCAGGAGTGGGAGGAAGAACACGTCTCCGGACATACTGCTCAAATGTGTTACCGTTGCCATTGTAGCCGTTTCCATTGTAGCCATTTCCATTGTAACCATTTCCATTGTAACCATTTCCGTTGTAACCATTGCCAGTGTAGCCACTCATGCTACTTCCGGTGATGCTACCTCCATTCACACTACCTCCATTCGTACCGCCATTGTAGACGTTCCCATTCATGCCGTTTCCATTGGCGTAGGGCACTCCTGCAGCTCTCCCATTGGTGAAGTTAGGAGTAGGACTCTGCATGTAGTCTGACGGGATAGGGGATGCTACAGGTTGCTCTTGATACACATGCCTGTGAAGTTGAGGGAAAGGGAACAGATATGAATACACACACACACACACACACTGACTCTTCAACCCCTTTCACCCAGATCCTCTTCTCTCCCTTTTCCACTCACCCATTGTTTGTTGGTCTGTCCACTGGGTACTGTGGGTAGTACACCTGCTGTGGAGTGGAAGTTTCCCCTCCTCTTCCCTCCATCAATGGCTCTGGTTGAGGTGGGGCAGGGGCTGCCTCTAACACTATTTGAGGTGCCTCTGGTTCTGGTGGGGCTAACACTATTTGAGGTGGGGATTGAGCAACCACCTGTGGTGGAGAAGCAACATTTGGTGAGGATGCAACAGGGGCTGGTTGAGGCTGGGATGGGGCATTTGGTGGGTTTGCGGCTGGTGCTGGTTGGGGAGGGGATGGATCTTTTGCTGGTGATGCGGCTGGGGCTGGTTGGGGCGGGGCTGGGGCTGGTTGGGGCGGGGCTGGGGCTGGTGTGTCTTCTGGTGGAGGGATGGCCTCAGATCTCGTGGGCTGTTCCATCACTGCATCAAAGGATGAGAGAGCTGATTCTGGTTTCTCGCTGACTGTCAATGGCTGTTCTGTGACCACGTTGCTGGATATTGTGGGCTCGATGAAGGGCTCCATGAAGATAGTGGTGGTGCCCTCCTCTATGTCAGCTGGCATGTGAGTGGTGGATGGAGTACTTGTGGCAGAAGTGCCAGGATCTTCGAAAACGTTGTCATTCTGCAGGGAGGGGGAAACAAAGAGATTTGCTTTAATATACAGTCAACTGTTTTTTGTTGTAAATATTATAAACATTTATTTTGCTTACCTATTGTATGTGATATTTGCTTATTTGAGCAATGTCAAATACAGAGAACAGACCAATCACTTCAGGATATACTGTTTTGATACACTAATGACAGTCAATCACTTACCTTGAAGAACTCTTCATCCAACTCTCCATCCACACCCTCCTCATCCTCTCCCTCCATTGCCAAGGCCAGATGCAACTCTGGGGCCAGTGCCTGCAGTGACCTGAGCCCTGCCTGACACACAAAGACACACAGTGTGATACACAAACACATACACAAAGACACCAAACAGTAACAACACATTGTGGTATCCCAGGAGGTCTACCCCGGGGGATGGTAATAGAGGGGAGATACGTGAGGCGACGTTGGCTCCCTCTGCTGGGAAGACGGGAGCTGGGCACCCCGACACAGACAGCTCTAAGTGGAGGTAATTAGAGAAAAGTGCCAACCAGCCGTGGAGGCCAAATAAAAGGAGCATGGTGGCGCACCGCAAGAGAGAACGGGGAGAGACAGACACCAAGCAAAAGGAGAGAAGAAGGACTGAGAAAAACCTCAGTGATTTTCTTTGTTATGTTTATTTTCTGTATTATTAAAGTTGTTTCAATGGACTAAAGCCTCCCTGTCTCTGTGTCAATCTCTGCACACTCAACCCAACACCCCATGGTTTACCATAATGTGTTAACAGGTAACTGGTATACCTGGAGTGAGTCTTTCTTGTCCTTTCCCTTCTTCTTCCTCTCCCGCTCCTTCCTCTTGCGGAACTTTTTAAAGTAGTCCTGGATCAGGAAGCTGGCATAGAACTTCCCACAAGTCACCTCTTCCCCTGAGTCAGGAAGAATCGCAACAGAGGAGGAGAAAGGGGAAAAAATACATCTTAAACAAAGGGAGGAGGCAAATAGGAATGTGATAGGGACGAACTAAGAGAAAAAAACAGACAATAGGGAGATACAGAAAGAAACCTGTATTTCTGTAACTTGAAAATGCGTAAACTACCATTAGAGTGGTCTGTGTGGTTATACGGTAGTATACAGTAATACGTCTCTCTAGTTGGTTGAAATGGCACCTCCTATGGTTTACCTCTAGGGGGTGGAATGACCTCTTCAAGGAGCTTGGGCTTAGTGCGCTTCCATATCTTCTTAATGATGGCCCTGAGCTCCTCGTTGTCCTGGTCAACAGGCCCTAGTGGAGAGACACAAGACCTTTAAAAACATAGGAGTAAAGGCCGCAAGCACCACTGCACTAAATAATAATGTGTGAATGATACACTCTGTGTATGTGACCTGACTGACCCTCGGTCTTGATCTTCAGTGAGGTTCTGACCAGCGCAAACAGGGTGGCATTGAAGGTGACTGTCCCGTCGCTGTGCAGCGGCACGTTCATAGCAACCAGCCTCTAACAGGACAAGCAAGCAGATGAAATAGAGTCAATTCTCACTGCACAATATCTGACATATATCAAACATTCAATTATATAAATATAAGAAGTTAATACGTTTATCATTTCATTTATTCAACCTTTAACATTAAAATGTGATCTGCCCTACCTTGCAGGCCACACGATGGGGGCACAGTTTTCCAAAACCAAGGGGTGGCTGGATCCTGCGCAGCATAGTGACCACATCGATATGTTTGATTCGACCCCTGCAATACAGACAAAAACAGCACAATTAAAGGACCAAATGGGGGAAAGGGATGGACGAGAAGAGAGTAAGAAGTAAAAGGAAGATAGAGGACAGAGATACAGAAGGGGTTTCCTGAATAAAGGCCATATCCCGTTTATCCTTTTTCAATTTGAAAATAAAAATCTAAAAGCGATAGAGAGAGCGGTCTCTTACGTCGCCTCTGGGTCATAATCCGACCAGACTCGTTTGAACTCATCCAGGTGATGAGTACCCAGTACGGTCCAATCTCTGGTCAGGTACTCAAAGTTGTCCATGATGACAGCAATGAACAAGTTAATGATCTGAGAAGAGGAACACAGAGTGTATCAATCACAGCTGGTCTGCTTCAGATTGGCTGCAATCAACATCTTTTTAATGAACCTTTATGTACACAAGTTGGTCTCATTGAGATGAATTTCTCTTTTGCAAAAGACACCTCTCACAGACAGGTGTCTCACCAGGAAAGCGCAGAGCATGAAGAAGCTGATGAAGTAGATGTAAGCCAGGTTGCTGCCGCACATGTTGTCATCCCCGGGCTCAAAGTCTGACTCGGGGTCACAGGGTCTCCCTGGCAACGCGGCCAACATGATCTCCTGCCACTGCTCTCCGGTGGCACACCTGCAGGAAGAGCACACACGTTAGGACTAAGGAAAGGAAAGTTGACACAAGAGGAAGAGGAGAGAAGACACAGGAGGAAGAGGAGAGAAGACACAGGAGGAAGAGGAGAGAAGACACAGGAGAGGAGAGGAGAGGAGAGGAGAGGAGAGGAGAGGAGAGGAGAGGAGAGGAGAGGAGAGGAGAGGAGAGGAGAGGAGAGGAGAGGAGAGGAGAGGAGAGGAGAGGAGAGGAGAGGAGAGGAGAGGAGAGGTTGAAGAGAAGAGAAAAATAAGAGCAGAAATGGAAGTGGAGAGTTGGGGGAGAAAAATAGACTGTGGTTGAGCTTCTAACTATCTACCTCTCTTTCCTGCAAAACTCACCTGAAGAGCAGCAGGACAGACATGAAGAAGGTCTGGAAGTTGTTGTTCCTGTTGATATGTGAGTTGTCATCTATAGCAATCTTTCCAAATGTCTGCGAAAGGTTAGAGCATAGGTCATATTGTCACCAGCTGCATTTTAAAGACTTAAGAAGGAGATACAATGAATGGGAGGAGACCCACCTGCATGCCAATCACAGCGTAGATGAAGAAAATCATCGCAATAAGTAGACCGACATATGGCAAGGCCTGTGAAAGAGGTAGGAGGTATAAACATACATTTTATTTACCAAATCTAAATTATAATTATACACCACTGTCTGTCTGTCTCTCTGTCTGTGTGTCTTGACATCTGTTTGAACATAGCACTGACCTGGAGGGACTTGACAAAAGTCCAGAGGAGGGTTCGAATGCCCTCCCCTTTGCTGAGCAGCTTGACCAATCGCAAGACTCGGAACAAACGAAAGAATGTGATGGACACTTTTCCGCTTTCCTTCTTGGCCCCGGGCGGAGCTCCAGGAACGGCTACAGCTGCAGCTTGGGCTGCGGCCTCGATGGCCTGGAGAGAAACAGAGGTTTAGGGAACAGCTGCTTGTTTTCACACTATTCACGGAGAGACAGAGGAAAGGAAATATGTTATTTTTTTCAAATGAGAGAGAGAGGGACAGATAGTAACAGAGATAAAGAAAGAGAGAGAGAAAATTGTGTTCCTGTCGTGGTCTTACTTCAACATCCTCGTCTCCTCCCTGGATTGATAAGAAGTTTCAAAGATACCAGAGACAAGAAGAAAACAGAAAATATACATATAAGATACAATATAAGATATCATTTAGTATTTGACAGAACATACACAAGAGGGTTATAAAGCTATTTGTTTGTTAAACAGAGATGTTACAATGAATAACTGTACACAAATCGTTTTGCAGGCCTTTATTGCAAGCATTTTCTAAGTATCACGTTTCCCTGAAGTAAAGAAAAGGGTTGAAGATGGAAGAGATGAGGAAACATGAAGCAGCTAAAGGAGAGACAGAGAGCGTACTCACACTAAGCTCTGAGACCACGATGTCTAGCACACTGCCCACAACGATCAGAGCGTCAAAGGAGTTCCAGGCATCAATGAAATATTGCTGGATACACGGAACACCATCAATAGTATGGAACATTAGAACATGGTATTGGAACATTAGAACATGGTATCGGAACATTAGAACATGTTATTGGAACATGGTATTGGAACATGGTATCGGAACATTAGAACATGGTATCGGAACATTAGAACATGCCATCGGAACATTAGAACATGGTACCGGAACATTAGAACATGGTATCGGAACATTAGAACATGTTATTGGAACATGGTATCGGAACATTAGAACATGCCATCGGAACATTAGAACATGGTATCGGAACATTAGAACATGGTATCGGAACATTAGAACATGGTACCGGAACATTAGAACATGTTATTGGAACATGGTATTGGAACATGGTATCGGAACATTAGAACATGGTATCGGAACATTAGAACATGCCATCGGAACATTAGAACATGGTACCGGAACATTAGAACATGGTATCGGAACATTAGAACATGTTATTGGAACATGGTATCGGAACATTAGAACATGGTATCGGAACATTAGAACATGGTATCGGAACATTAGAACATGCCATCGGAACATTAGAACATGGTATCGGAACATTAGAACATGCCATCGGAACATTAGAACATGGTATCGGAACATTAGAACATGGTATCGGAACATTAGAACATGCCATCGGAACATTAGAACATGGTATCGGAACATTAGAACATGGTACCGGAACATTAGAACATGGTATCGGAACATTAGAACATGGTATCGGAACATTAGAACATGGTACCGGAACATTAGAACATGGTATCGGAACATTAGAACATGGTATCGGAACATGGTACCGGATCATTAGAACATGGTATTGGAACACTAGAACATGGTTCCGGATCATTGGAACATGGTATCGGAACATCGGAACATGGTATTGGAACATGGTATCGGAACATTAGAACATGCCATCGGAACATTCGAACATGGTATCGGAATATTCTAACATGCCATCGGAAAATTAGAATGCCATCGGAACATTAGAACATGGTACCGGAACATTGACATCTGTTTGATGTCAATGTTCCGGTACCATCGGAACATTAGAACATGGCATTGGAACATTAGAATCTGGTATCAGAACATCAGAACATGGAACATTAGAACACAGTATTGATATCAAAATGTGTCCAGCGAAAGCCTGTTGAACTCACATGTGTTCTGAGAGCCAGTAGCTTGATGATCATCTCTATGGTAAATAGGGCTGTGAAGATCAAGTTGAGGATGTCCATCACAGAGTTGAATGTTTTAGACTGCTGATAATGCTGCAGGGGAAGGACAGAGACACATAGCAATACATTACCATTCATTTATTTGAATTTGGATTTATCTTCCTCATGATAAACTATGTAAAAATATTTCTAATCACTTTCTAAAAAATGATTTACAATCTTATTCCTGTTGTAATATACATGATGTGTACATTATGACTGGGCGTAGTAGGAACTGCAGTATTGTACCTGCACAGCCAAGGTGAGGGTGTTGAGAAGAATTAAGACAAACATGATGTACTCAAATTGGCTGGAGGCGATGATTTTCCAGAACTTTAGCTGGGACGGGTTTCTGGGAATGTAGATCTTGATGGGCTTGGCTTTCAGAGCGTACTGTACACACTGTCTCTGTGGAGGGCAGGACAGGAGACACAGGGAAGGTGGGAAGTGAAGTGAAAATTCGCAATCTCAGTAGACTGAAGGGCTTTCACATGATAATAAGGTATAGTAGCTTTGTGATTATGATGAGCGTCGTAATAAGTTATTCAAGGAAAATAACTAACTTGATTTTTGTTCAGTTCGCAGTTTTTGAACTCAGATTCTCCCTGTTCACGGAAAGTGATGATGACGAAGCCCACGAAGATGTTCATCATGAAGAAAGCGATGATGATGATGTAGATGATAAAGAATATGGAGATTTCCACACGGTAGTTGTAGATAGGGCCGTGGTTCGCAGCATTGGCATCGATGGCCTTGTACAGCAGCCTACGAGTTTATAATAAGAGAGATTTAAACAAGAACAACAGCTATAATATATAAACAGATAGTCATCATACGTACTAATGCGTGGTCTTGGTACTCACTGTGGCCAGCCTTCAAATGTAGACACAGTGAAAAGGGCCAGCATGCCCTGCAGCACATTGTCAAAGTTGAATTCACTGTTTTGCCATTTCCTCTCTCTCACCATAGGGTGATTCATATCACCATCCTTATACACCACAAACGTCCCCCTAAAACACAAAACGCAAGCACACATACACAAAGCTATGCTTATTAGTAATAAAATATAGTATGTAATGACAGGAATTTGAGTGAGGCATTGGCTATGAGATAGACAAATAAAAGACAAAAAATAAAGTCTTACATGCACTCATATGGAGTGTGTTTAGCTTCATCGGTGCAACTGTAGAATCTTCCCTGTAACACACAGAGCAGACAAACATTACTTTATAATGAGAAGACACCACACGGAGTGTTTTCAAAAAAGCAATGACCAAGTACCTTGAAGAGCTGCACTCCAATACAAGCAAACATGAACTGGAGGAGTGTTGTGACGATCAAGATGTTTCCGATGGTTTTGATTGCCACAAACACGCACTGCACTACATTCTGTCAACAAAAGCACAGGCAGAAGAGCACATTTGTACAGTTATTTGAGAGAGAGAGAGAGAGAGAGAGAGAGAGAGAGAGAGAGATGGGATTGAATAATCCATAGAATCTAACCACTTCTGGGTAAATTGGAACACACTAAACAAACAACAACACAAAGAGCTATCTATCCAAAATGGAGATGTATGGATAAACCACTTCTCCAATCTTTTCGGACATATAAGAAAGAACCAAGAGCAAAAATATATACATGATAATTTACAAAACTTACAATCAGCTATTAAAGACTACCAGAAGCCACTGGATTCTCCAATTACATTGGATGAGCTACAGGACAAAATAAAAACCCTCCAACCCAAAAAGTTGGTGTTGATTGTATACTAAACAAAATGCTAAAATATACAGACCACAAATTCAAATGGACTATTCTTAAACTCTTCAACATTATCCTCAACTCTGGCATCTTCCCTAATATTTGGAACCAAGGCCCAATCAACCCAATCCACAAAAGTGAAGACAAATTTGACCCCAATAATTACCGTGGAATATGGGTCAGCAGAAAACTCCCCAGGAGTATCATCAACAGAAGACTCAGACATTTCCTCAGTGAAAACAATGTCCTGAGCAAATGTCAAATTGGCTTCTTACCAAAATACCATACGACAGACCATGTGTAAACCCTGCACGCAATTGTTGACAAACAATCAAAGCAAAACAAAAGCAAAGGCTTCTCATGCTTTGTTGATTTCAAACAAGCTTTTTACTCAATTTGGCAACAGGGTCTGCTCTACAAATTGATGGAAATTAGTGTTGGGGGGAAAGCATTTGACATTATAAAATCAATGTACCCAAACAACAAGTGTGCAGTAAAAATTGGCAATAAACACACAGATTTCTTTCCTCAGGGCCGTGGACTGAGACAGGGATGCAGCTTGAGCCCCACCCTCTTCGACATATATATCAATGAATTGGTGAGGTCACAAGAACAGGCTGCAGCACCTGGCCTCACCCTACTGAACTCAGAAATCAAATGTCTACTGTTTGCAGATGATCATGTGCTTCTGACCCCAACCAAGAAGGGCCTACTGCAGCACCTAGATCTTCTGCACAGATTCTGTCAGACTTGGGCCCTGACAGTGGGTCTCAATAAGACAAGAATAATGCTGTTCCAAAAAAGGTCCAGTAGCAAAGACAGCAAATACAAATTCTATCTAGGCACTGTTGCCCTAGAGCACACAAAGAATGACACCTACCTCGGCCTAAACATCAACACCACAGGTAACTTCCACAAGGCTGTGAACGATCTAAGAGACAAGGCAAGAAGGGCCTTCTATGCCATCCAAAGGAATATAAAACTCAACTCCCCAATTAGGATCTGGCAAAAAATACTTAAAGCCGTTATCGAACACATTGCCTTCTATGGTTGTGAGGTCTGGGGTCCACTCACCAACCAAGAATTCACAAAATGGGACCAACACCCATTTGAGAGATTGCCTGCAGAATTCTGCAAAAATATACTTTGTGTACAATGCAAAACCCCAAACAATGCAGATCAGAATGAGGACTATACACACTAGTTATCAACATCCAGAAAACAGCTGTTCAATTCTACAACCACCTAAAAGGAAGTGATGTCCACACATTCCACCACAAAGTCCTCACCTACAGAGAGATAAACCTAGAGAAGAGTCCTTTAAGCCAGCTGGTTCTGGAGCTCTGTTCACAAACACAAACAGACCCCACAGAGCTCCAGGATAGAAACACATTTAGACACAACCAAATGATATGAAAGCAAAAAGATAACTATTTGGCACACTGGAAAGAATCAAACAAAAAGCGGAGCAAATTGGAATGCTATCTGGCCCTAAACAGAGAGTACACAGTGGCAGAATACCTGACCACTGTGACTGACCCCAAATTAAGAAAATCCTTTACTAAAATCCTTGACTATGTACAGACTCAGTGAGCATAGCCTTACTATTGAGAGAAGCCGCCATAGGAAGACAAGCTATGTGCCCACTGTCCACAAATTGAGGTGGATACTGAGCTGCACTTTCTAACTTCCTGCCAAATGTATGACCACATTAGAGACACATATTTCTCAAAGATCACACAGACCCACAAAGAATTTGAAAACAAATCAAACATTGATAAACTCCCATATCTGTTAGGCGAAATACTGCAGTGTGCAATAACAGCAGAAAGATTTGTGGCCCGTTTCCATGAGAAAGGGGCAACCAGTGGAGTACAAACAACATTGTAAATACAACCTATATTTATCTGTTAATTTGTTCCCCCTTTGATAATTTTACTACTTGCACATTGTTACAACACCGTACATAGCCAATAATATAACATTTGAAATGTCTATATTCTTTTAAAACATTTGTAAGAGGTAATGCTTACTAATGTTTCCCTTTTGTTAATTGTCTATTCCATTTGCTTTGGCAATGTAAACATATGTTTCCCATGCCAATAAAGTCCTTGAAATCGATTGAGAGAGAGAGAGAGAGAGAGAAAGAGAGAGAGAGAGAAAGAGAGAGAGGTGGTTAAAGTGGTCAAATGATTACCTTGAGTCCCTTGGCTCTGTTGATTGCTCGAAGAGGCCTGAGCACTTTGAGTACCCTGAAAATCTTGACCACAGAGATAGCGCTGGAACTGAGAGTATAGGAGAAGCAGATACGAGTGTTGGAATGATCCACACAGCACTTTTCTTGTCTGACCTGCAGAGAGTGCTGTTACAGTATTATGTCTATATAATCAGGGCCAATACTGTCCATTGACCTGTAAAGGAACAGCAGTTCATCATCCTTCCAATGTCCCTTTTAGGACAGAACCAATTCAATTCAAACTTTATTGTCTTTGCAAATGGGAAATGTATTGTGTAGCCAGAGTATGTATTTCGTAAGACACAATAAATACAGTACACACACACACACACACAGACAGACAGACAGACAGACAGACAGACAGACAGACAGACAGACAGACAGACAGACAGACAGACAGACAGACAGACAGACAGACAGACAGACAGACAGACAGACAGACAGACAGACAGACAGACAGACAGACAGACAGACACACAGACACACAGACATACAGACACACAGACACACAGACACACAGACAGACACACACACCGATAGCTGATCAAATCTTACATTCATCTGTATAGCTAGCTAACTAGCTTGTGATGGCCGTTGAGTCGATGGTCCATTAAAGTCTTGGTACAGTTATTTTCAACCAACATTTACTTGGTGATACTTTCTTCGTTCTTGATTCAGAAGACACCAGTGTCTTACAAACGTCTGTTCACAGTTGCTGCTGGAATCCAAAAAGCTGAGAATATTCAGAAAAATATGAACTGAAATGTCTGCGCTGCATGAGGAGTTTCCTCACCATTTTAGCTGCCAGACATCTGGCATTTCACAACAGCTTAGCAGGAACTAGTCATTTGTAAGCGAAACAGCCACATGTAGAATAAGGCGTCACACAGTGCGATCCAAACAACACAAACAAAGATTTACATGTGAGAGGCCATTTCTCACTCTCTACAAAAAGTTAATTTAATATCTATTCTCTGGTTTTTGGAGTTCCAACTGCAAATGGAAACAGAAGTTTATGAGACACCGGAGCCTTCCGAATAACGAAGACAGTATCACTAAGTAAAGGTTGGTTGAAAATGGTTGTACCATACTGTTAATGGACCTCCTGCTCGAATTCAGGCACAAGCTTTTCAGCTATGCGCCTGAGGTTCGAGCCCGCTTGGCTAATATTCCGACAGATACTCACTGGAGGAAGAAGGACGCGAGAGACACACTGACAACCAGCAAGTCCAGGAGGTTGAAGGCATTCCTACAGAAGGAACCAGGATGAAGGAACGCACCAAAAACCGTCACCTGGAGAGGGAGAAAAATCACAAGAGTTAAGAGTGATTCTAAATGGTATTTACACTGCCATGTGCACTCCTGTATATGTTTATAGATAGACATAGATCTACTGCCTGAAGGAAAGGAAAGATAGGAGACATTTTACCTTCAGTATGATTTCCACAGTGAATATGGAGGTGAATGCATAATCAGCGTAGCCAAGCATCTGAAGATAGAGAAGATATCCTACGTCAGCATCATAACAACAATACAGAAACACTATTTGGTGGTGGAAAGGGAGATACCTAGTCAGTTGTACAACTGAATGCATTCAACTGAAATGTGTTTTCCGCATTTAACCCAACCCCGGTGGGCAGGGTAAGGTGAGTATGAGAACAGCAGTTTTGGTTGAAACCATTGAGCAGTGAGGGTAGATATATGGTAGTTGAGTGAGAGTGTGAATGGATAGTTTTGAATGCCAGTTATAGACTATAGATATTGATTGGGTGCTAGGTAGTGCTTGGTTGTGAGGGCGGGACTGACAGTTGTATTAGTAGATATCTAGAGGGATTTTTTTTCTTCAAATTGCCTTACGTTGTTCCTAAAGGAGTGAGCTCTGATTGGATCCTCAGCGGCCAGAGAAATACTACTGGCGATGATGAAGACGAGGATGAGGTTGGTGAAGTAGGAGTGGTGGATGAGATTGTGACAGGCCACTCGAAGGCTGAGGGGAGAGGAGAGACCATGCAAGTGACATGGGTGCTCTGAAATGGTACACAATTCCCTATATAGTGCATTACCTTTGACCAGGGTCCATAGGGCTCTGTGACTGTGACTTACCAGTTTCTCTTTCCAAGAATGAAAAAGGAGCTCCCATCTGGAATGGGTTCAATCTTCTCTTTCGGAGCGGATTCAGGCTTCACAGGCATGATTCCTAGAGAGGGTAGTTGATCAGATCAGTCGATTTAGAGAACAATCCATGTGTCACACAGTCTGAGGAGAACCCTTCTGAGGTATACGGAACGACACTTACCCTCCAGACCCTCGATGGCTCTCAACTCCTCATTCTCCTCCCAGTCATCCATCTCATTCTGCACAAGGAAAGAGAGAGCAAGAAAGAAATGCAAACATGAGATTATTTTTTATCTTTAAAACACTGAGGAGCACAGATACTCCTTCCAAACTATTATCAGTTAGATAAGGTTGCAGCCCATAAGAGTAGCTGCTGTAGAAAATATTGTACTGAGTTGGTCCCCTGAAACAATATTTAGGTACATACCGCCGCATCTTCCTCTTTGTCTTCATCTTCGTCCCAGTCCTCTTCATCATCCTTTTTCTCTCTGCAAAACCATTAATTCACCACTTTGCTTTTGTTCACCATCTACTTATTCTCCTCATTACTGATGCTACTTAGCTATGTCCAGTGATATAACCAGACCATCAAATTATACATTTTATTAGTTTGGCTTCTTTGATACTTACTCTACTTGCTTTTTTCCACCATCACCACCTGCCAAGTTGTCCACAGCGATAGCCAAGAAGACATTGAGCAGGATATCTGATCAAGAGATATCAAGGAATTGACCAAGAGCTTGACAACATCAGTGAATACCGATCTTATAGAGTACAGTCTGTATTGATAGAGGTTTGTGTACATGCAATGACTTTGTAGGTCATTGTAAATAAGATTTTGTTCTTAACTGACTTGCCTAGTTAAATAAAGGTTAAATAAAAATAAATAAATAAATTGTACAAATGCAGATTATATATATAACCAACTCTCTCTGTCTTGGTTAATAGAAAGATACAGTTGCCGACAACAAAGAGGGAGACGAAGTAGACACACACAATCATCTGTGGGAAGACTGGCCCGCCATAAGCCATGATCCCATCATACATCACAGCATTCCAGTCCTCTCCTGTAAGGATCTACAGAGGAGAAAAGGGGGGGAGAGAGAGAAAGAAATAGAGACAAAGAGAGAGACAGACAGAGACAGAGAGAGGGCGGCTGTAATGAAAAGCATGTAGAATTTGATAGTAGCGTGAGGAGTGTTAGAATTATAAGTCACCTGGAAGCAGGTGAGCAGGGCCTGGGGGAAAGTGTCAAACGTGCTTCTCTTCATCTGAGTCTCATCAAAGTTGAACTTGCCCCCAAACAGCTGCATCCCCAGCAGGGAGAAGATGATGAGGAAGAGGAAAAGCAGGAGCAGCAGGGAGCAGATAGCCTTCATGGAGTTGAGCAGGGAATTGACCAGGTTTGATAGGGCTGCCCAGTGCCTAAACAGGAGACAGGTAGTTTCAGTGTTTGAGGGTAAAGAATCAAGGTATGTAGTAGCCTTCCATACTGAATACATGCATGAAATGTATCAATTGCTGAGTGACATTCCATATAGTGCTTTCAAAAGTGCGTTTGACTTGCATACCAGCGTATTCCGGAAAGATCTGGGACCAAGCTAGCAAGACAGCCCACACAGATCTGTGACCAAGCAAGCAAGACCTGTGACCAAGCTAGCAAGACCATAGACAATATGAGCAAGACAACACAAACAGAACTGGAACCAAGCAAGCAAGACAGACCAAACAGATCTGGGACCAGGCTAGCAAGACCGTAGGCAATATGAGGAAGACAACACAAACAGAACTGGGACCAAGCTAGCAAGACAGACCAAACAGATCTGGGACCAGGCTAGCAAGACCGTAGGCAATATGAGCAAGACAACACAAACAGAACTGGGACCAAGCTAGCAAGACAGACCAAACAGATCTGGGACCAGGCTAGCAGTTACCGACCGTGTCACTTTGAACACCCTGAGCAGGCGGACACAGCGCAGCACAGAGATGCCGATGGGAGGGATGATTTGCAACTCTACCAAGACTGTCTCCAGGATGCCACCACACACCACGAAGCAGTCGAAGCGGTTAAACAGAGCCATGAAGTGAATCTGGAAACCGAAACTGTACATCTTTAACAGCATCTCCAGCGTGAACAACATCAACAGGATCTTATTGGCCCGCTCTGAAGAAAAGACCAAGGAAAATAAAGGTTATTTATTGATTGATGTATATATATTTTTCCTGATGTCTATGTCAACATTTCAACCTGCTGAATTAGGGATAAAATGACATAGAGAAAAGGAAAGAGGGGAGGAGGACATGCAGAAACAAATAGAAAAGAACAGATACAGGTAGGTGGAGAGAGAAAGAATAACAGGAAGAGATGTAGAGAAGAGAGTGTATCCTGACCCTGCATCTCAGTGAGCCACTTGGGCTGGCCGTAGTGTTCAGAGGCACTGGCTGCAGTGTTGAGAAACACCAGAAGAAGCACCAGCCAATAGAAGTTCTGAGATTTGACTGCTACACGACAGTTTTTCCGAAAGGCGTGGTTCAGTTGGCATAGCTGTTCACTGAGTGAAGAGAGAAACAGGAGACAAGTTATATGAGGAGCGGAAGGGTCAGAAACCAGCTTTGTCAAAAGTCTGTAGTGTAGTGTACTTTCTCATAAAAGAAAACTGATAATAAAACATTGTGTATATTCTTAGAACTGTCATGACATTGCCCTGTTGGGTGAGGTTTATGACCCCCCCATAAATACCTTTCCCCCTTTTCTTTCCACTCTACAGAATGGACTCTTGGAAAGCCCTTTGTTAACATAGAGAGAGTATGGTAACATCAAAAGGTTGGGGAATGGAACAATAATTCCCTTTCTCAACCAGTTGAAAGTGTCCGTTGGTACTTAAAGAATATGATGTCAGATCAGTTGTTGTCTGGGACATTATATCTGATGACAGGACGACATAAATTGTATCTTGGAAAGTCTACACATTTTAGTTATCAGATTCACATGGAATTGTTGCGCAATTTAAATGTTTAAATATGAAACTATTTGTGAGAAGACAAAATCTGATTTTAGCTTCTAAATTAGAGAATTGTTTTCATAAGTAAACTTATGCTCACTCATTGGCTACGCCCAAGTGAACAGACATTGGTTGGAGAGGGATGAAACACGCCCTTCTCTTCCCCAGTACAAAAACCCCTGTGACCCAATTGACGTTAGATTAAGCAAACCCCGGCTTGAGTTGTGGTTGCGAACGGTTGAAAGACTACTCTATCTAACAAAATGTACATGAGGCCAGATCCCCACGCTGGAATGGTGAATTTCGACTAGACCAGCCAGAATACAGCACGAGCTGATTATGGCAACTTCGTATGAACTTTGAACTGTTATTCACTAAAGAATCGATTTGATAAAATAGCATGTCATATAATTGAATCATAGTCAGAGACACAACGGAGCTATCCTACTCAACTTACCAGAAACTGTTGGCCATCATTTTAGCCCTGAAAAAAAGGAGAAAGAAGCATTACATGACAACAATGACATCTAATTAACAAAGAATGAAATTCAAATACATTTGTTTATTTCCTTACATAAGAGATGCGCAGCAGCCATTGTCGTCATCTAGATATGCTTCAAATTCAGAGTCTGAATCCGATTCTGTTGAACACGTAGCAGAGCCATGGATTAGACTACACAGAGCCAAGTAGTA
Organism: Salmo salar; assembly: GCF_965601325.2. Lineage (NCBI taxonomy): Eukaryota > Metazoa > Chordata > Actinopteri > Salmoniformes > Salmonidae > Salmo > Salmo salar. The sequence continues at coordinate 37,786,709 of NC_138303.1, read as the reverse complement.
CAAATCAAATCAAACTGGATTTGTCACATGCGCTGAATACAACAGGTGTAGACCTTACCGTGAAATGCTTACTTACAAGCCCTTAAAGAACATTGCAGAGTGAGAAAATATTTGCAAAATAAACTAAAGTTTAAAAAAAGTTACACAATAAAATAATAATAACTAGGATATATACAGGGGATACCGGTTCCAAATTAATGTGCAGGGGTACAGGTAAGTCAAGGTAATTGAGGTCATATGTACACGTAGGTAGGGGTAAAGTGACTATGCATAGATAATAAACAGTGAGTAGCAGCAGCATAAAAAAGGGGGTCAATGCAAATAGTCCGGGTAGCCATATGATTAACTGTTTAGCAGTCTTATGGCTTGGGGGTAGAAGCTGTTAAGGAGCCTTTTGGACCTAGACTTGGCACTCCGGTATCGCTTGCCGTGTGGTAGCAGAGAGAACAGTCTATGACTAGGGTGGCTGGAGTCTTTGACATTTTTAGGGCCTTCCTCTGACACCACCTGGTTTAGAGGTCCTGGATGGCAGGAAGCTTGGCCCCAGTGATGTACTGGGCCGTACGCATTACCCTCTGTAGCCCCTTGCGGTCAGATGCCGAGCAGTTGCCATACCAGGCAGTGATGCAACCAGCCAGGATGCTCTCGATGGTGCAGCTGCATAACTTTTTGAGGATCTGAGGACCCATGCCAAATCTTTGCAGTCTCCTGGGGGGGAATATGTGTTGTCGTGCCCTCTTCACAGTTGTCTTGGTGTGTTTGGACCATGATAGTTTGTTGATGATATGGACACCAAGAAACTTGAAGCTCTCGACCCGCTCCACTACAGCCCTGTCGATGTTAATGGGGGCCTCCTTTTCCTGTAGTTCACGATCAGCTCCTTTGTCTTGGTCACGTTGAGGGAGAGGTTGTTATCCTGGCACCACACTACCAGATCTCTGACCTCCTCCCAATATGCTATCTCATCATTGTTGGTGATCAGGCCTACCACCGTTGTGTCGTCTGCAAACTTAATCATGGTGTTGGAGTTGTGTTTGGCCATGCAGTCGTGGGTGAACAGGGAGTACAGGAGGGGACTAAGCACGCACGCCTGAGAGTCAGTGAAGACACTTGCCAGTTGGTCAGCGCATGCTCTGAGTACACGTCCTGGGAATCCGTCTGGCCCTGCGGCCTTGTGAATGTTGATCTGTTTAAAGGTCTTACTCACATTGGCTACAGAGAGCGTGATCACACAGAACAGCTTGTGCTCTCATGCATGCTCCAGTGTTGCTTGCCTCGAAGCACACATAGAGGCCATTTAGCTTGTCTGATAGGCTTGTGTCATTGGACAGCTCGCGGCTGGTCTTCCCTTTGTAATCCGTAATGGTTTGCAAGCCCTGACACATCTGACAAGCGTCAGAACCGCTGTAGTAGGATTCAATCATATTCCTGTATTAACGCTTTTCCTGTTTGATGGTTCATTGGAGGGCATAGCAGGATTTCTTATAAGCGTCCGGATTAGTGTCTCGCTCCTTGAAAGAAGCAGCTCTACCCTTTAGCTCGGTGCGGATGTTGCCTGTAATCCATGACTTGTGGTTGGGATATGAACGTACAGCCTCTGTGGGGACGATGAAGGTGGTCTAGAGTTTTTTTTCCTTCTGGTTGCACATGTGACATGCTGGTAGAAACTAGGTAAAACGGATTTAAGTTTTCCTGCATTAACACACAGACAGTAACAGTGAGAAGAGTGACAGGCCATCATACCTCCGTCCTCGCTGTGTTTATACCAGCCAAACTTCTTCATCATTTTCTTCTTGGCAACAGCAGCACCTTGTTAGGAGACAAAGGAAAGGTTGACTATATGAGTGCAAGGCTGTGTTTGTATGCGTGTGTATTTATTTGTGTGTTTATATGTGCGTGGGTATCTCAGTCAGTCAGTTAACCATACGTTTGTTTCCTTCCTCATCCACATCCTCGGCCTCGATAAGCCAGTCCATGTAACCACACATATCCTCCTCCATCTGTTTCTTATTCTGGGCGTCCTGCAGCTCTCCACGAGCCACGGCCTTCTCTCTTTCCTTGGAGAACTCTCTGCACACACAGACACACACAGACACACGTACAGACGCACATATAGACGGTCAGCACATGACCTACACTCGGACAAGGCCTTCACACACAAACGTAACAACAAGACAAACATTCACACAAACTTCCACTCACTCACCCGCTCAACACTCCCAATACAAGGTTGAGTACGAAAAACGAGCCAAATATGACCAGAGAGACAAAGTACACCCAGGGTATTTCAAAGCCAATTGCATCATTCATCTGCAGGAATACAGAAAGAGACAGAGGGAGATTAAGCATTGTTAATCGTGCTTCTACATCTGCATTGGGTGTTTTACGCTGGGTTTCTGTATAAGCACTTTGTGATAACTGCTGATTTAAAAAGGGCTTTAAAAATACATTTGATTGATTGATTGTTTGATAGATAGATAATCAGAAACTGTTCCATATGTGAAGATAGATAATTAAATTAAATCAGAGGAGTAGTTAAGAATAGGAAGAAAAGTACTAGGGGTGCATTCAAAATGACACCCTTTTCCCTATGTAGTGCATTACCTTTGACCAGGGTCCACAGGTCTCTGGTCAAAGTAACACACTATAGGGAGTAGGGTACCATTTATGATGCAGCCAAGAAAGAAAGAGAGTGTGATGTTACCCAGTAGAGCACATCGGTCCAGCCCTCCATGGTGATACACTGGAACACAGTCAACATGGCAAAAAAGATGTTGTCAAAGTTGGTGATCCCGCCATTAGGCCCCTCCCACGGTCCTCTGCACTCTGTCCCATTGCCCACACAATCGCGCCCATTCCCAGCAAACGCACACGGTGTGGGGTCATCATCCACGTTCAGTTCTGGGAGAGAGGACAACACGAGGAGGTCACTCATCGTGACAAATGTCTTAGTCTTCTTAGTAAAAAGATGGAAATCTCATATAAAATCCAGGCTTACAAAGCATTAGCTGATAACAAACTTGTATGTAAATAACTTGTTTACCCCTGTCTGCGTACAATGACTCAAATGCAACTCTTTAATATAGTGTTAGGATGTGTATGTACAGTATAGAGCAGTGTATGTACAGTACAGTGCAGTATACTTGTTTGTGTTGTAAGTGAAGTTTGTACCGGTGCCCAAGTAGAAACAGGTCTTGTGCATCCTGCCGAGGAAGAGCTCCAGGCCGATGATGGCATAGATGATGATGACAAACATGACCAGCAGACCAATGTGGAGTAGGGGAACCATGGCCTTCATGATGGAGTTCAAGACAATCTGGAGACCTGCACACCACACACACACACACACACACACACACACACACACACACACACACACACACACACACACACACACACACACACACACACACACACACACACACACACACACACACACACACACACACACACACACACCCAGCAGAGAGATGGGTTTTACTGAAACACACACACACACACGTACACACACACGTACACACACACGTACACACACACGCAAACCTACTGGGTACGCCAGACACCAGCCTAAGGGGTCGTAGCACCCTGAAGGCTCTGAGAGCTTTGACATCCAGTCCTCCTGGTTTGCCTGCTGCATGGTGGGCCTCTCCAGGCTTGTGGTCGGCCGTCCCCTCAGCAACCACACTGAACAACCTGCAACAACAGCCGCACAACAACAATACAGCTAAAACACCATAAACAGAATGGAGGGGGTAACAGAAGAGGAATGGAGACATGAGCTAGCGTACCCGACGACAACGATGACAAAATCAAGCAAATTCCAGCCACTGCGGATGTAGGCGCTAGGGTGCATGACCAAGCCATAGGCCAGGATCTTAGTGAAGGTTTCAATGGTGAAGATGACCAGGAAGACATACTCTACTTGTTCCTGCACTCACAGAGAGGGAGAAGACAGCATGGTCAAATATACATACTTCCTCATTTGTCCATTACTGTAATCAGTGAAGAGCAAAGACATCTGTTGGGAAAATGAGGTAAAGACATTTTACAAGATGTCTGTGGATGTTCATTATGCAGGGTTAATATCCGTCTAATATTCAATTCATATGTTATATTCAGGGATGTAATGTTTAATGTTGATATATCTACTGCATTGGGAGCCATTTCGGGAGCCATTTCGGAAGGGAGCCATTTCGGAAGTAGCCAGAGTCTGTCCTGTAGGTAGTGATTACAGTAGCTTCAGCCCTGTTAACTTACAGCCTAAAACAGGCTTAATAAGCCAGTCACTAGTGCGCTAGTCAGTAACCCTTGGACTAATGCTTCTTAATGCTGCTAATCTTTGGCACCACAGTCGCTAGGCATCAGGCTGGAATAGGAATGCAGCCAAAAGCTGGCTATAGCATCGTGGTCAAACAAGGTGATGTGACCGATTAGAAGGTACAGTACCTTCACTATGGAACGATAAGCTGTAGTGTAATGAATGAAGACAGCGATTGCATCGTTCTATTCAAATCAGGATAGCTGTAGCCCCTGAAGTGAGGACCATTACCCTATAAGTATTTCTTAACACCATACTACATGACCAAAAGTATGTGGACACCTGCTCATTGAACATCTCTCTCCAAAATCATGGGCATTAATATGGAGTTGGTCCCCCCTCTGGTGCTATAACAGCCTCCACTAGCCTCCACAAGGCTTTCCACTAGATGGTGGAACTTTGATGTGGGGACTTGCTTCCATTCAGCCACAAGAGCATCATTGCGGTTGGGGACTGATGTTGGGCGATTAGTCCTGGCTCGCAGTCGGTGTTCCAATTCATACAAACAAGATGGGAACCACACCTTTTTGTTTGTCTGAATTTGCAGGTTTTACACACCAGCCAAGCTTCTGGGAGAACATGATGGTTCTCTTTTGATGAGGCGTTCCAATTCATCCCAAAGATGTTTAATGGAGTTGAGGTCAGGGCTCTGTGCAGGCCAGTCAAGTTCTTCCACACCGATCTCAACAAACCATTTCTGTATGGGCCTCACTTTGTGCACAGGGGCATTACCATGCTGAAACAGGAAAGGGCCTTTCCCAAACTGTTGCCACAAAGTTGGAAGCATTGTCTAGAATGTCATTGTATGCTGTAGCACTAAGTTTTCCCTTCACTGGAACTAAGGGGCCTAGCCCGAACCATGAAAAACAGTCTCAGACCATTATTCCTCCTCCACCAAACTTTACAGTTGGCACTATGCATTCGGGCAGGTAGCGTTCTCCTAGCATCCACCAAACCCAGATTCGTTGGACTGCCAGATGGTGAAGTGTGATTCATCACTCCAGAGAACATGTTGCCACTGCTCCAGAGTCCAATGACGGCGAGCTTTACACCACACCAGCCGACACTTGGCATTCTGTATGGTGATTTTAGGCTTGTGTGCGCCTGCTCGGCCATGGAAACCCATTTCATGAAGTTCCCGACAAACAGTTAATCTGCTGATGTTGCTTCTATAGGCAGTTTGGAACTCGGTAGTGAGTTTTGCAACCGAGGACAGACGATTTTTATGTGCTACGCGCTTCAGCTCTCGGCGGTCCCGTTCTGTGAGCTTGTGTGGCCTACCACATTGCTGCTGAGCCGTTGTTTCTCCTAGACGTTTCCACTTCACAAGAACAGCACTTACAGTTGACACAGGCAGCTTTAGCAGGGCAGAAATTTGACGAACTGAGTTGTTGGAAAGGTGGCATCCTATGATGGTGTCACGTTGAAAGTCACTGAGCTCTTCAGTAAGGCCATTCTACTGCCAGTGTTTGTCTATGGAGATTGCATGGCGGTGTGCTCGATTTTATACACCTGTCAGCAACGGGTGTGGCTGAAATAGCAGAATCCATTAATTTAAAGGGGTGTCTACATACTTGTGTATATATAGTGTATGTTATGTATGAGTGTTAATGTGCTGTAAACTACCGTAAAGATTTCATACTGGAATCCCTATAGTAGGGAGGGGGGTATTACAGTGAAGCGTCAGACTTCAGCTTGAGGTCCCTTCCACAAGTCTAATCCAATAAAGGGATCCACGCCGGAGGGATTTAAGTACAGTACTAACCAACCACTGTCCTGCCCCACAGCCAAGCAGATGGACTAGACAGACTCAGCATGATGAGGTTGTGTACTACCCCCCATCCCCACACTCCACTCCCCTTAGAGGAATTCCCTCATATCACTCTACTAAAAGATTACATTGTCTATACCTTCCCTGCTATCTGTATGCATCCTATAGTCCCCCATATCTCTACCTCTAAATGTCGTGCTTTATTCTGCTCATGTAGACCTTTTTGTTTATTATGAGTGAGCTTTAACCTCTGGCATAGAGAGGGGGTGGGGTGGGGATGGGGGGGGTTGAGGGGCTTAATGTGGGGATGGAGTCAGACCCCCAACTTTTCCTCTTTAACACTATTATGCTTTAGGATTACACCCCTAACTTCTCTGAAACTGTTGTAATCTACCTGTTTTCCATAGTATTTTGATACATCCTTTGATATGCCACATCTCACAACGAGGCTTCCAGGCTTTTCTGATCGCCTCTCGTCATTTGATTCAATTGACATGGGTTCAAGTAGTATTTGAAATTGTTCAAATAGTTTGAGCATTTGCTTGAGCATGCCTGAGTCCCAGATGGATTTAGCACTTTAAGAAGTATTCCACTGATTCAACTGCGCCAAGCAAGCTAAATTAATCAGATTTCAAATATCTCTATTTTAACCCAGGTTTGGTCCTCATATAGCACTCCCAAAATAACCCTCTCTTCAGCCTCTATGATCTCCATGACTGACACCTCAGCCTCTGTATCAGCCGCCGTGCACCAACTCACCAGGTTGTGGTTGGTGGAATTGGAGTCCTCCTCAGGGAAGGGTTTAGATACACCCAGGGCCACACAGTTGGCAAATATAGCAAGTAGAATGAAGATATCAAAAGGTCTGCAGGACCACAGTTAAGGGTAAATGCTAAACACCACATTGAATGCATCATTGACTTACAGTTTTTCTCAATCGCGTACAAGCAATTTTGGATCTGTGTTGAAACGTATCTACAGCAGAACAGCAATGATCAAATGCTCAAATACATTTACAGAACTGATCATTTTCTTGCCTTGTACCTGACTTGCATATCTAAGCCCACTTTTTGCAAAACTTTAAATACAAATGTCATCAATGAATACAAAATTCAGTGTTACGTTGGGACTGTGTAGTCTTTATGATTCTTTTTTTCAACATTGTGGACATGCAGAGATGCAGCGATTGAAGTTGGGTTACTTCTAAGTAACTTTGGGTTACTCCTAAGTAATCATCTCCAACATTTTGACCTTCCATTATAGTAGGGCCGTGATGATACCAGTATCACAATATTTTTTCCATGACAAAAATGAAAACACGAAGCATATCTGACCCTTTGGTCCTTTACAAACCTGCTTTATGTAAAATGTTGTGTGCTATAGCTGTAAAATAAATAAATGTGATTCTGGATGACAACAAAATTATATTTGTTTCCAACATTAGGGCAGTTTTCCTAAAGAAGTTAAATCCGCTTCGTGTTTTTTTCCTTGACATGGCACAAACGAGTATTGCAATACTGGTATCATCCCTACATTATGGAGCTTTGCTTTGGTGTGGATTGAGGCCTATACATTCATATCAGTTGAGTTACTCTATTGAAATTACCTTTCCTTATTTCTATTTTGTGTTGCTATGAGCAAACCAGCCTATGATTTGAATACATGGAATTGGATTGTGATGATCACAATAAATGAATCCTGCACACAATGTCCTTATTTAAAATGTTATTTTTTATAAGGAATAATATTTGATTTGACGTGTATGAAATTGTTTGATGAAATATACATAAAAGGAGAGTAGTTGCTCATAATTCTGCACCTTTGGATAGTTGTTCTTCCAGTTCTGATTGTCATGATTTAGTGATGGCAAAGAAAATGTATTGATCTACTGGGATTTTCAAAAGACAGACTTACTTTCTGTTTTGCCTGCTTGGACTCAAGAGATAAGTATGGTTGCACTCTGTTGATAAATGTATTTTGAATTTTGGTGGTATAATATAGTTATGATGAATGTATTTATGTTTTGGCCACTGCATTTTGAAAATGCATTTACTGTTTTGCAAAAGGCCACAGGGTTCTGTGTCTCGTAGACTCTGTTTTGAAAATCAACAACATTTGTTCCTAAAAATGCTTGTACGCGATTGAGATAACTTTAATAGGGTCTCTCAACACAGTAGGGGGTTTAAATGCTCTCACGCACACACACACACACACACACAAAAAAAACACACACACAGAGAGGTACATCATCATTGAAGGATATTTCCATTCAACAAGGGCTAAGGCAGCCATGCGGATGGGGTTACTGAGGGTGAGGCAGCAGAGGGCTCGAGGGGCTCGGAGAGCAGATTTGTTGGCTTGTATCTGCTTCTTCTGTCCACCACCCCTCTTCTTGCCCGAGGCAGCAGAGCCGAGGGTGTCGGACTTGTCCCCGGCAACCGAGCCGGCCAAGGAGATGCCATCCTCTGCAGGAGACAGAGAGAAGATAGTCACCATTCATTTACCAAGTTCATTATCTAGGTTATTGTGATGTAGTTATTAAGCGGCAGGGTAGCCTAGTGGTTAGAGTGTTGGGCTAGTAATCAAAAGGTTGCAAGTTCCAATCCCTGAGCTGACAAGGTACATTCTGCCGCTGAACAAGGGGTAGAATGTTCCTAGGCTATCATTGAAAATAAGAATTTGTTCTTAAATGGCTTGCCTAGTTAAATAAAATAAAAAAACTGAGTGTATAAAATGTTGTGGACCATTTCTTTTCACTTTGTTTTTCAGTCTTCAATATCTATCAAGTGACCTACTCTTTAATATTGTGTCAATTACTCAAAAATTGGCCAATATTCATTGACAGTAATGAAACAAGAGTAAGTAAATAGCCTTGCACGAGCTGGAACGGCTCATAGGAGCAGGAGCCTATCTCCTGTTTCTGTAGCGTGAGGCAGCTTGATGTACAAGTACACCCCCTGGACAGAACGCTAGTACTTCGCAGGGACTTACCCCCAATCTATCTCCTTAATGCTGAGTGCCAAGCAGAGACGCATTGTGTCCCATTTTTACAGTCTTTGGTATGACCCAGCCGAGGATCAAACTCCAAACCTTTCAATCTGAGAGGGGCACTGTAACCACAAGGCCACTGAGATGGCTAATGAAACAACAGTATTATTAACATGTTGGATAAGATTATTGACATGTGGCCAGGGGTTAGGCAGGTATTGGTTTCAGCCTGGACATGATTGGAGTACCTACAAGGTACAGTAATGCATGATAGGCCTACAGATTATATAAAATGTATGATAGGCTTACAGGGTACATTAAGGTATGATAGGCTTACAGGGTACATTAAGGTATGATAGGACTACAGGGTATATTAAGGTATGTTGGGCCTACAGGGTATATTAAGGTATGATAGGCCTATAGGGTACAGTAAGGTATGATAGGCCTATAGGGTACAGTAAGGTATGATAGGCCTATAGGGTACAGTAAGGTATGATAGTTCTACAGGGTATATTAAGGTATGATAGGCCTATAGGGTACATTAAGGTATGATAGGCCTATAGAGTACAATAAGGTATGATAGGCCTATAGGGTACAGTAAGGTGTGATAGGCCTATAGGGTACAGTAAGGTATGATAATGTACCCTGTAGGCCTATCATACCTTACTGTACCCTATAGGCCTATCATACCTTAATGTACCCTATAGGCCTATCATACCTTACTGTACCCTATAGGCCTATCATACCTTATTGTACTCTATAGGCCTATCATACCTTAATGTACCCTGTAGAACTATCATACCTTACTGTACCCTATAGGCCTATCATACCTTAATGTACCCTATAGGCCTATCATACCTTACTGTACCCTATAGGCCTATCATACCTTATTGTACTCTATAGGCCTATCATACCTTAATGTACCCTGTAGGCCTATCACACCTTACTGTACCCTAAGGCCTATCATACCTTATTGTACCCTGTAGGCCCATCATACCTTATTGTACTCTATAGGCCTATCATACCTTAATGTACCCTGTAGGCCTAAGGTATGATAGGCCTATAGGGTACAGTAAGGTGTGATAGGCCTACAGGGTATATTAAGGTATGATAGGCCTATAGGGTACATTAAGGTATGACAGGCCTATAGGGTACATTAAGGTATGATAGGCCTATAGAGTACAATAAGGTATGATAGGCCTATAGGGTACAGTAAGGTGTGATAGGCCTACAGGGTATATTAAGGTATGATAGGCCTATAGGGTACATTAAGGTGTGATAGGCCTACAGGGTATATTAAGGTATGATAGGCCTATAGGGTACATTAAGGTATGACAGGCCTATAGGGTACATTAAGGTATGATAGGCCTATAGGGTACATCAAGGTGTGATAGGCCTACAGGGTACATTAAGGTATGATAGGCCTATAGGGTACAGTAAGGTATGATAGGCCTACAGGGTACATTAAGGTATGATAGGCCTATAGGGTACAGTAAGGTATGATAGGCCTATAGGGTACAGTAAGGTATGATAGGCCTACAGGGTACATTCATGTATGACAGGCCTATAGGGTACATTAAGGTATGATAGGCCTATAGGGTACATTACGGTATGATAGGCCTATAGGGTACATTAAGGTATGACAGGCCTATAGGGTACATTAAGGTATGACAGGCCTATAGGGTACATTAAGGTATGACAGGCCTATAGGGTACATTAAGGTATGATAGGCCTATAGGGTAAATTAAGGTATGACAGGCCTATAGGGTACATTAAGGTATGACAGGCCTATAGGGTACATTAAGGTATGACAGGCCTATAAGGTACATTAAGGTATGACAGGCCTATAGGGTACATTAAGGTATGACAGGCCTATAGGGTACATTAATGTATGATAGGCCTACATGGAACCATAAGATGCCATATTGAGTAGAACAGCTGTGATAAAAGGGCTGTTTGACAATGTGCCTGCCCACTGCCCCCAGCCACAAGTGTTGGCTATAATTCCTTATTGTGTTTCATGACAATGGTACTGTATGTAGGCCTAATTGGATAATGACACAAAGCTGACAATAGTTGTTATTGAAAGTGACTAGGACTAACGGTTTATGATGTAAGAGATCTTTGAGTTATTATATTAATACATTATATTACAGACATTATGCCCATTGATTCTTGAAGGATATTAAAAGTCTTATGAGTCATACGTACCCTATTATAACCCCAAATCTGAGGTTGTATGACATCATTGTTTGTTGTTTTTGCATTGGCATTTGTAAATAAACAAAGTATAGGTTCAAGATACGTTTAGAATTACAGTATCATGACAATCTCATGGACGTTCAGTCCTTGCATGCACAGCAATGAATGCACACTTTCTCAGCTCCCCCTTACTCCGTTTACAAAACAAAGTCACAGGGTCAGCCGTTTACAAGTACAGATTGGGACCAACCAAAACGACGTTTTGCATTGCCAATATTTTACCTTTTCCTGCCATGTCGCAGTTCAAAACCACGATATGCCTTCAGCTTCAGGGAAAGAGCCACCATCAAATAGTTTTGCAAGTTGCAGTTTGACTGACAACCAATGTTGAAATTGGCTGTGCACCGCGTATTGAAAAACAAAACACGTATAGACAGTTAGCAAGCCATTTCACAATCCTTGTCAGTGCTCCACACCGATAATTGGTCCATCCTTGTCGAATTATTTCTACAGCAATTACTCATGAAATCTGATATTTGTATTTATTGGTCCAATGCAGCAGCATTTTTTTTAACATGTAAGCACAGATAAAAATGTACAAATAATAGTAATAAACTCGTCCCCACACACCCTGCAGGTTGCTAACGATCTGCTGTAGTCAGCCTTGAACTCAGGATTAGAGTAATTGAGCCGTTAAAGGGATGACCGTGAAATCTTTTAAAGGGAGGGTGGAGGGAACGTAGAGGAACTTCTGGTCAGTGTGGTCCATGGATATGATTAATACAATTCTTTAAAAATGGGGACTACTAGACCATCTTGCGCCAAGTCCTTTTGGACGCATTTTCAGCACCATGGACAGCAAGCGATCAGTCACGGACAGACGGAAAAGTGGTGCAGGAGAGTTGCTGCAGTGCACACATTGTGGGGTTTACTTTCCTCGTAAATGTCAACAAAATATTTACCGACGGTAACGTCTATTGGACTCCTCAAAAAAATGTTTTACAGTACATTACAGTAAAGTACACACACTGTACAGAAAAGTATAGTACAGTACTGTACAGTACAGTAGAGCACAGTAGAGTACAGTAAAGTGAAGAAATGTATAGTGTATTGTATTGTACCCTACTTTAATCTAATGTACTCTATTCTACTGAACTAAACTGTACTGTATTCTACTGAATTAAACTATATTGTACTGTACTGTACTCCACTGAATTAAACAATACTCTACTGTAATGTACTGTACCATACTGTACTCTACTCTACTGAATAAAACTCTACTGTATTGTACCGTACCATACTGTACTGTAATCTACTGTGCTCTACTGTACTAAATTGTGCCGTACTGTACTATGATGTTCAAACGTGTGAAAGATAGCCTAGAAGTCTATGATTGTTCAGACTTGGATCTGGTCCATTCTGACCAAATGTGTACTTGTTTGGGTGGGCGGAGCTCATTAAAATATAATATCCAGCATGCTGTGCAAGTATTATTTTGTTTTTTACATTTACATTTTGGTCATTCAGCAGACACTCTTATCAGTACGAACGTAAACAAAACAAAATACATTAGACAAGATGGGATCTTTATGTGTTGGTAAAAATAATTATGCGAGAAATGGCAGTGGAAACGCTTTTATGCACAAATATTTATAAAGTGGTCCTCCCACTCATTTGTATATTTTATCATTAATAACATTAGCATGCTGCACAGAATATTTGGGTCCCCCGTGCTGGCCTCTGCTGACCTCTGCTGGTGCATGTTTCAGTTGTTATTGTGCGACCAGGCAGGATGTACAGTTGTGGTCAAAAGTTTTGAGAATGACACAAATATTAATTTTCACAAAGTCTGCTGCCTCAGATTGTATGATGGCAATTTGCATATACTCCAGAATGTTATTTAGAGTGATCAGATACATTACAATCAACTGCAAAGTCCCTCTTTGCCATGCAAATTAACTGAATCCCCAAAAAACATTTCCACTGCATTTCAGCCCTGCCAAAAAAGGACCAGCTGACATCATGTCAGTAATTCTCTCGTTAACACAGGTGTGAGTGTTGACGAGGACAAGGCTGGAGATCACTCTGTCATGCTGATTGAGTTCGAATAACAGACTGGAAGCTTCAAAAGGAGGGTGGTGCTTGGAATCATTGTTCTTCCTCTGTCAACCATGGTTACCTGCAAGGAAACACATGCCATCATCATTGCTTTGCACAAAAAGGGCTTCACAGGCAAGGATATTGCTGCCAGTAAGATTGCACCTAAATCAACCATTTATCGTATCATCAAGAACTTCAAGGAGAGCGGTTCAATTGTTGTGAAGAAGGCTTCATGGCGCCCAAGAAAGTCCAGCAAGCACCAGGGCCGTCCAGTACAGTACAGAGCTTGCTCAGGAATGGCAGCAGGCAGGTGTGAGTGCATCTGCACACACAGTGAGGTGTAGACTTTTGGAGGATGGCCTGGTGTCAAGAAGGGCAGCAAAGAAGCCACTTCTCTCCAGGAAAAACATCAGGGACAGACTGATATTTGGCAAAAGGTACAGGGATTGGACTGCTGAGGACTGGGGTAAAGTAATTTTCTCGGATGAATCCGCTTTCCGATTGTTTGGGGCATCCGGAAAAAAGCTTGTCCGGAGAAGACAAGGTGAGCGCTACCATCAGTCCTGTGTCATGCCAACAGTAAAGCATCCTGAAACCATTCATGTGTGGGGTTGCTTCTCAGCCAAGGGAGTGGGCTCACTCACAATTTTGCCTAAGAACACAGCCATGAATAAAGAATGGTACCAACACATCCTTCGAGAGAAACTTCTCCCAACCATCCAGGAACAGTTTGGTGATGAACAATGTCATTTCCAGCATGATGGTGCACCTTTCCATAAGGCAAAAGTGATAAATAAGTGGCTCGGGGAACAAAACATCGATATTTTGGGTCCATGGCCAGGAAACTCCCCAGACCTTAATCCCATTGAGAACTTGTGGTCAATCCTCAAGAGGCGGGTGGACAAATAAAACCCCACAAATTCTGACAAACTCCAAGCATTGATTATGCAAGAATGGGCTGCCATCAGTCAGGATGCGGCCCAGCAGTAAATTGACAGCATGCCAGGACAGATTGCAGAGGTCTTGAAAAAGAAGGGTCAACACTGCAAATATTGACTCTTTGCATCAACTTCATGTAATTGTCAATAAAAGCCTTTGACACTTATGAAATGCTTGTAATTATACTTCAGTATTCCATAGAAACATCTGACAAAAATATCTAGACACTGAAGCAGCAAACTTTGTGAAAATTAATATTTGTGTCATTCTCAAAACTTTTGGCCACGACTGTATCTATTCTTCGACTTTGATCGTGAAATCTAATAATTTAAAATAGGCTGATTGCAGAATAACATAATGACAAGATATTGCAAATGTAAGGTATATTATTTAGTAAATGAAGTGTAAATACATGTTGACAGCATTGTAAAAAAAAAAGCACACATTAAGTCCATAGAAGGCAATGATCAAAGAAATACAAAATATTCTCAATTGAATAGAATTTTACACAATGAAGGCAGACTGACATTATTGTTCTTGGCACCAAATAATGCATGGACAGAGGCATAAATAATCCCGGTAAACCTTCTTGGAATAATAAAATCATAGAAGTAGAATTAATTATATTTCTATGCAAAGCTAACAGTTGTTCCACTGTTGCCCTTCTATCCCAAAACACATTTAAACTTTCAGCTGCATTAAATTGCAAAACCCAACAATAGTAGATGTACAATAACACAAAAAGCAGTGTGGTCAGGAGTCAGAGTAGTGACTCAACAAACACCTTTAGGTTTCTATGTAAAATCATTTCTGTAACCATAACACTGGCGTTAAATCACATTTTAAAAACCATCTTATTGTAGCACTTACAACACACGTCTGTTAGGAGGCCACGTTTACTTCTCAGCGCAGATTTTCAGCTCACAATGTCTTTTTTTATTTCTGAGGATACAATGTAAACTCTATATTAGGAGCTTGTCAAGGGGTGCAAAATGACTTACATTGTGGGGGAAGAACCCACATCAGTTAGCGTGTGCATTACATAGGCCTAATAGATTCCATAGAATTTGCAATCTGTTACACCACTTTTGTGACACTGAGATATCATAATAATCATTGCACCTTTGCTTTACTTCCCTCCTCTCTTCCTCTACTTTTCTTGCACTCTCAGTATGAGAGGCCTCATTCCATTTAAGTCTCTAGCCCCTACCCCTGTGATTACATATCTGGGCAGGACAGGATATATGATGGAACTTAGCTTCATCACCATATTGCTAACATTTATCCATTCCTTTCAGATTTGGGCATACCAAAAGGAGCAATAGGCAAGAGACTGAAATAGAACAGGGCACATATCTCTCCTTTTTCCTCCTCATCTAAGATCCAGCTTCCTGTTCCTGTCCAAGTGACTCCAATAGGAGCCCCATAGGTGTTCTCTTCAGACCAATGCTCTCCAGCTTGTTCTCCAACTTGTTCTTGAGGCTCCGCAGCCTAACAGAGGCGTGGATCAATATCACTGTAACAGCGATAGAGGGAAAGAGAAAATAGAGGTCAGGGGCATAACAAAGGGAGAGGGGGAGAGAGAGATCTATATGTTTACATTGTGGCAACAAGAATGGGGGGAGGTGAAAGAGAGAATAAATACTAACATAAGATGGGGAAGGCTATGCCGAAGAGGAAGACGGCCACTCCCCCAAGCACTGTGAGGAAGAGGTAGCTGGCCCCCAGAATGGCACCCAGGGCCAGGGACGGGTGGTTCCGGCGGAACCGTCTGATGGGGGCCTGATTCTCTGCTGCCCACACAAACCCCATGAATACCAATGTCACAACTGTGGCCCCCAAGAAGAGATTGAAGGGTTGGAAATACCTGTCAGACCAGGAGGGATATAGAGATGGCTGATGTTAGTTGACTTTTCTCTATAGGTTATAACTCATTATGTCCCATTGGACCATGAATCCAATAAAATGTCGATTAGCTAATATGTGATTATGGAACATGGACCCATCACACACATATCCACAGAATTTGTGATGACTCGTACTACAATAGAAAAGCAGCTAACAAAAGCAGCTGTGCTTGCATGCAGAAAACGTCCACGTCAGAAACTTACCCTACTATTCCCAGGATAGTCAAAAACGAGACGAAATAGTTGGACTGGTAATACAGCAAGTTGTTTATGATCCGATTGTTCCATCTCTCCAGATTACGAATATCTGGCACGGCGAACTGAGCCGAGCCCAAAACAAAATCATCTAAGGTTCGGATAGGCGGCGGCTGCACGTCCATTTTTTCCATGTTCAATCTAATAACAGACCACATCTCCCATAATTCAAAGCATGGTAGGGGGCGTGTTCGGTTACGGACTTGCGTAGGATAATCAACCGCCCCCATATTGCTGCGTACTTGATTGCATCAGAGGGGATGGATAATAAGCCATACAGAATCAACAATTTAATATTTGTTTCCAGTCAATTACACTGTTAACACTTATTTTTATGCATCATAAATACATTAAAATCAACAAATATGGTACAGCATTGTATACATTATATTTCACATGTTTTGAATGACAAAATAATATCTAATTGTGTCAAAAACCATCTCCATCTCAAGTTGTATTACCATAATAACAAATAAAGAGATGGAGTAGGAAAGTGCTCTGGTTCAACAAAGTGGATAGACCTTATAGTGCTTAGGCGTTGGAAATGTGTGGGAATGCAAATGTGTGGGAATGCATGGCATAGTAGCAATAAAGGGAGCGAGGTAAACAGCAGAACAAAGAACAGCGGAGCAGAACACATGAGCTGTGAATGTATATGGACATGGCATTCCATTCCAGCCTTCTGAGTTTGCAAATGGAATCAAAAGATTGGTGTGTTTGTGATGTGACCCTGAATCCTTACCGTTATAAGCCTCACAGTTATGAAAGCTGCCATAAGGAGAGGAAATGGAATGATAGTGCAGTTCTCCTCCCTCGGTGCATTACATTTTACAAGCAAAATCAATTACATCAGTTTTGAACAGCATTGATTTCGTCACCCCTGACACTAATTCTAATCCTAAATACAGTCATTACATACTCACACATACCTGTATTAATGCCTATTCATGATTAGCTACCCATTCTATTTCTGTAACTGTGGTTATACAGCACCAAAAGTCTTAGTCACCACAAAATGCTGGTTTTGTGCATAAATTAATCTGATAAATGTGGGTATAACTCAGGACCAGTCAGAAGGAACACTGGTGAACCGATATAGACAAACATATTCAGAAACAAATAACGCAAATAACCTGTAATCTACCCCTGAGGAATAATAACAATAATAAAGTGCATCTACATTCTTATGACCAATGGGAGGATGGAGGCTGGTTCAGGGTGAGGTTGCTTACACCAGTGAGGTCAGGTTTCAGAGCACCCCTCTCCTCTCTAGTCTGAGATTGTCACAGTTCGCAGGGCTGTAGTTAGGCCCAGCAGCTCCATGGAACCTACTGGAACCCAGTCTGCTGTTGGCTGGCATCCTTAGGAGGAAGCTGGCTGGGGTCATCCACAAAGGGACTCGCTGGATAGGAGAAAGAACCATATTTCTACTGTGGTAGTTACTGCTGTGTGGGGGTTTTCAGAGAAATATAACTAGGGTTGTGACATTCATTCAATTCCCATTAAAATGTACAGTACCAGTCAAAAGTTTGGGAACACCTACTCATTCAAGGGTTTTTCTTTATTTTCACTCTTTTCTACACTGTAGAATAATAGTGAAGACATCTTTACCCTGAAATAACACATTTGGAATCATTTAGTAACCAAAAGTGTTGAACAAAATATATTTAATATTTTAGATTCTTCAAAGTAGCCACCCTTTGCCTTCATGACAGCTTTGCACACTCTTGGCATTCTCTCAACCAGCTTCATGAGGAATGCTTTTCCAACAGTCTTGAAGGAGTTCCCACATATGCTAAGCACTTGTTGGCTGCTTTTCCTTCACTCTGCAGTCTAACTCATCCCAAACCATCTCAATTGGCTTGAGGTCGGGTGATTGTGGAAGCTAGGTCATCTGATGCACCACTCCATCACTCTGCTTCTTGGTCAAATAGCCCTTACACAGCCTGGAGGTGTGTTGGGTCATTGTCCTGTTAAAAAACAAATGATAGTCCCACTAAGCTCAAACCAGATGGGATGGCGTATCGCTGCAGAATGCTGTGTAGCAATGCAGGTTAAGTGTGCCTTGAATTCTAAATAAATCAGTGACAGCGTCACCAGAAAATCACCCCCACACCATCACACCTCCTCCTCCATGCTTCCAGTGGGAACCACACATGCGGAGATCATCCGTTCACCTACTCTGCGTCTCACAAAGACACGGCGGTTGGATCACAAAAATAAAAATCTGCTCTTTTTTGTGAAAATGGTTCTAAAATCTTTTTTTTAGGCATGTCCAGAATGTCGCTAGTTCGGCATGACCGAAGTCACTGTTTTTGGTGACAAAAATAGAAATCTGCTATTTTTTGTGAAAATGGTTTTAAAATGTTTTTTTTTATAGGCCTGTCCAGAATGTCGCTAATTCGGCATGACCGGAGTCACAGTTTTTTTGTCACAAAAATGAAAAAATAAAAAAAAATCCTGCACTTAAAAAAAAAAAATGGTTCTAAAATCTTTTTTTTAGGCATGTCCAGAATGTCGCTAGTTTGGCATGACCGAAGTCACTGTTTTTGGTGACAAAAATGAAAAAAAAATCTGCGCTTTTTGTGAAAATTGTTTTAAAATGTTTTTCTAGGCCTGTCCAGAATGCCGCTAGTTCGGCATGACCGGAGTCACCGTTTTTGGATCACAAAAATAAAAATATGTACTTTTTGTGAAAATTGTTTTAAAATGTTTTTTCTAGGTCTGTCCAGAATGACGCTAGTTCGACATGACCGGAGTCACCAATTTTGGGTCACAAAAATGAAGAAATAAAAAATAGAATTTTTTTGGGAAAATGGTTTTAAAAACTTTTTTTAGGCCTCCAGAATGTCGCTAGTTCGGCATGACCGGAGTCACTGTTTTTGTGTCAGGAAAATGAAAAAAAAAAAAAATCTTAGCTTTAAAAAAAAATGGTTCTAAAATCTTTTTTTTAGGCATGTCCAGAATGTCGCTAGTTCGGCATGACCGAAATCACTGTTTTTGGTGACAAAAATAGAAATCTGCTATTTTTTGTGAAAATGGTTTCACGCAGTCTCCTCTGAACAGTTGATGTTGAGATGGATCTGTTACTTGAACTCTGTGAAGCATTTATTTGGTCTGCAATCTGAGGTGCAGTTAACTCTAATGAACTTATCCTCTGCAGCAGAGGTAACTCTGGGTCTTCCTTTCCTGTGGCGGTCCTCATGAGAGCCAGTTTTATCATAGCGCTTGATGGTTTTTGCAACTGCACTTAACCCGTTAGGGCTAGGGGGCAGTATTGACACGGCCGGATAAAAAACGTACCCGATTTAATCTGGTTACTACTCCTGCCCAGTAACTAGAATATGCATATAATTATTGGCTTTGGATAGAAAACACCCTAAAGTTTCTAAAACTGTTTGAATGGTGTCTGTGAGTATAACAGAACTCAAATGGCAGGCCAAAACCTGAGAAGATTCCATGCAGGAAGTGGCCTGTCTGACAAGTTGTGTTTCATCTTGGCTCTTTTTATTGAAGACTGAGGATCTTTGCTCTAACGTGACACTTCCTACGGCTCCCATAGGCTCTCAGAGCCCGGGAAAAAGCTGAACGATATCGAGGCAGCCTCTGGCTGAAACACATTATCGCTTTTGCCAAGTGGCCGATCAGAGTACTATGGGCTTATGCGCGTGCCCGAGTCGACCGAATGCTTTATTTTCTTTCGTCCGTTTACCTAAACGCAGATTCCCGGTCGGAATATTATCGCTTTTTGAGAAAAATGAGAAAAATGGCATAAAAATTGATTTTAAACAGCGGTTGACATGCTTCGAAGTACGGTAATGGAATATTTAGAATTTTTTTGTCACGAATTGCGCCATGCTCGTCACCCTTATTTACCCTTTCGGATAGTGTCTTGAACGCACGAACAAAACGCCGCTGTTTGGATATAACTATGGATTATTTTGAACCAAACCAACATTTGTTATTGAAGTAGAAGCCCTGGGAGTGCATTCTGACGAAGACAGCAAAGGTAATAAAATGTTTCTTATAGTAAATCTGACTTTGGTGAATGCTAAACTTGCTGGGTGTCTAAATAGCTAGCCCTGTGATGCCGGGCTATCTACTGAGAATATTGCAAAATGTGCTTTCACCGAAAAGCAATTTTAAAAATCGGACATATCGAGTGCATAGAGGAGTTCTGTATCTATAATTCTTAAAATAATTGTCACCGGCAGTGTTCGGTGGGAATGCTAGTCACATGCTAATGTAAAAAGCTGGTTTTTGATATAAATATGAACTTGATTGAACAAAACATGCATGTATTGTATAACATAATGTCCTAGGGTTGTCATCTGATGAAGATCATCAAAGGTTAGTGCTGCATTTAGCTGTGGTTTGGGTTTATGTGACATTATATGCTAGCTTGAAAAATGGGTGTCTGATTATTTCTGGCTGGGTACTCTGCTGACATAATCTAATGTTTTGCTTTCGTTGTAAAGCCTTTTTGAAATCGGACAGTGTGGTTAGATTAACGAGAGTCTTGTCTTTAAAATGGTGTAAAATAGTCATATGTTTGAAAAATTGAAGTTTTTGCATTTTTGAATAACGCGCCACGGGATTACACTGGCTATTACGTAGGTGGGACGATTTGGTGCCACCTACCCTAGAGAGGTTAAGAAACTTTTAAAGTTCTTGAAATGTTCCGTATTGACTGACCTTCATGTCTTAAAGTAATGATGGACTGTCATTTCTCTTCACTTATGTGAGCTGTTCTTGCCATAATATGGACTTGGTCTTTTACCAAATAGGACTATCTTCTGTAAACCACCCCAATTGATTGGCTCAAAGAAATTCCACCAATTAACTTTTAACAAGGCACACCTGTTAATTGAAATGCATTCCAGGTGACTACCTCATGGAGCTAGTTGAGAGAATGCAAAGAGTGTGCAAAGCTGTCATCAAGGCAAAGGGTGACTACTTTAAATAATCTCAAATATATTTTGATTTGTTTAACACTTTTTTGGTTACTACATGATTCCATATGTTATTTCACTATTATTCTACTACGTAGAAAATAGTAAAAATACAGAAAAACCCTGGAATTAGTAGGTGTGTCCAAACGTTTGACTGACCTGACTGCACTGCTTGATTTGACTGCATACAGAGTTCAGTCAAATCAGGCTTCTACAACGGTTCCAGGGATGTCTCTTAACATTACTTACGGTTCTGAAACTGCTGTGCGGTGTATCTGGTGAGAAGGATCCCAAAGCCCTCGATCAAGGCCAACAGGATGCCCCCCATCATGGCTGACCCCACCATAGCCAAAGGCCCACCTGAGGAGAGCACAAAGCCAACAGTCAAGCCCTTGAGCTAATCTGACTTTGTTGGGTGGGTGGGGCAAGATGGTCAAGCAGGAGGTGGAGATCAGAGGGTCTTGAAAAAAAAAATGAAATATACTAAATCTGTTACATGTTGAATAAATGTATTGTCAAATTAATGTTTGTCTCAACACTCACTGCGTGCAGCCAGGACTGCCCCAGTCATCGCCCCACTAGTTATAGAGTTCCAGGGGTCCTCTTTCCCTCGAATACGGACCAGACCACAGTCGATTGTAGAGAAGAGTCCACCCCACACAGCAAAGCTACCTGCAGGAACATCACATACACCGTTAGTGATATATAGGGCTGGCACAATTACTGTATAACGTGTAACCAACGGTTATGGATAAAGACCATCATGAAAATAAAATAACCATCATAACCAGCTGACTGATGACGGGACGGCCGGCATTCGTGATGATGAATGGTGTTTGTACTTTGTGCAGTACAAGAGAGAACTATTGTAAAGACAGTGACCCTTACCGCCGATCTGTGGAGCTCTTAATCTCACAGCATTGGCGCTACCTTTTAGTCTATGCCGAAAGCCCTGTGCAGAGATGGAGACATTTCTTATCGATCACTGTTCTTATATTGATCTTAAAATATCTTTCATAAGCTAAGAGAGACTCTTTCAAACTCACCACAGGAGCATTCCGAAAGCCCTTGACTGACTGGAACACCCCTCCGCCGATGGCCCCCATGGTGAACGCACCACCACAGTCATCTACTATTCTCCAGGGACTGAGAAGTGTGTGTAAAGGCCATGGGTAAATAAACCACAATACAGATATATTAACGAGAAATCACATGTCTATCTATGCATAAATATGTAGGCCTATTACTGGTATATAAACGATTTACCTAATATACTGTAGCGACCCGCTTGGACAGTTATATGCCTGTGTTCTGATGTGTGGTTATCAGGGTACGTTTATCAGTGTGCTCTGGGTTTGGCGGATCCAGCATACCTGCATACATACCAGTCCCCCTTGCTGTCTGCCAATCAAAGGAATGCCTGGAATGTTTCAGTGCCAGGCATCCTTGTGTGAGTTCTGGTTAATAAAACGTTCAATTTGAAAACGCCATCCTCTGTTGTGGACATTCTTTCATGTATGAGCTATCAAGGTCTTTACAATACTATAACTATCTACCTAATACTAGTTAATAGTAATATTAGCTTGGTTACGAATTATAAACCATTAACAAACCTTTTATAAAGATCATTTATAATGGCGAGTTTAAAGCAAGAACCAGTGTAAGCGCCAGTTTTGTCACATCATTTACTAGACCTAAATCTTCCACATCCTTAGACAATGTCTAGCGAGCTAGCTATGCTTGGCTAGTTGTAGCAATGTTACGCAACACGTTTAGCAAGCTAGCTAAGGTTAAGTTACTGCTAGCGGACAAAACTCCACTCCATGGTGAAGGAACTTCGTCAAAAACTTCCTTCATCATGGATGGAGTGGAGTTTAGTCTGCTGGTTAGCTAATTCAACCATCATTTGCGTAATGACTCTGGCATAAAAGGCATAATAAGCATTATGGTGAAGCAGAAAAGTATGTTGGCTAAAGAGAGATAGCACCAACATTGACAACTGTCTACTTAATTGTCTGTCTGAAATGTACTTTACCAAGGTTCACGGGCATATTCCTCCATGTTTGTTGTTGCTGTCCGTGCTATGACGACACATTTCTGAGACTAATACCACAATCGAAACAATCGGGAACAGGAAAAAATGGGAATTTCGACCAAAGGGCGTTCAAAACAACTGGGAACTCGGGAAAAAATTAGCTCCGATTGGGAAAAAACAATTTGAACGGTCATTCAACTCGGAATTCTAACACAGGAACTCGGGCCTCTTTCTAGAGCTCCGACTTTCCGACCTGAAGACCACTGACGTCAGGATTTGATCTCGTATGTTTCCGAATTCCCAGCTATTTTGAACGCGGCAACCGACTCACTCCCCCAAGTAATGACGCAATCAGTGTGCGCTTGAGCTGTGTGACTGGCTAGATTTCGATCCACATCTGAACTAAAGTAAGGACACATTTGGATGCAGGTAATTATAAACGGGTATTCACATTTGATTACATTAACGTTTTCCCTATACGACTAATTTTGATTGGCTGCAAACGTTAGTTAGCTAGCCACTGACGGTGGGTAGCGAGTGAGGTAGCTAGCTACACGTTAGAAAATAGTATGTATGGCTAGTTAGCTAGTTTGGTACCATCGACTCAACGGGCTATAACGTTAATTGTTCATTTTCTCCTGTAGGATGCCTCTGCCCCCGGCGTTACTGGCTCGCCTAGCCAAAAGAGGGATTCTTAAGCACTCAGATCAAGGTATGGCTACAACAACAAATAAATAATGTTTACTCACTGCAAAAATGCTAGCTGGTAGGTAAAAATTTTCACGTCCTGTCTCTAGATGCGGATGAGGAGATCATTGCTGAAGACTATGATGACAACAATGTAGATTATGAGGCCACTGCCCGTGAGAATTTACCTCCCAACTGGTACAAAGTATTTGACCCTATTTGGTAAGCACTCTTTTTCAGATTCTCCACTAAACATGTAAATTGCACAACACCTATTGGGTATGGCTAGCGGACAGCAGCTATTATGGAGTGATTTGTTTTTGGTTGTGGACTGACTTTAAAATCCCATGTATTTTCTATCCTTAGTGGTCTGCCATACTACTGGAATGTGGAATCTGACCTGGTTGCCTGGCTGTCCCCAACTGACCCCACATCTGTGATAACCAAAGCTGCCAAGAAGTCAAGGGGTAAGAAGAGTTCTAGCTTGACCACCCAGTAGAGCGGAGACTGTTTAATGTATTTAGGATGGATTTGATTCTGACAATCTTGGTCTTGCTGCTGCTCCAGTTTCAACTGCTCTGCCTACGGCTATGGAACCCTAACCAGTTCACCGGATGTGCTACCTTGTCCCGGACCTGCTGTTTTTGACTCTCTTTCTATCGTAGCTGCTGTCTGTAACTCTGAATGCTCGGCTATGAAAAGCCAACTGGGTTTTAGGCTGGCTTTCTGTATAGCACTTTGTGACATCGGCTGATGTAAAAAGGGCTTTATAAATACATTTGATTGATTGATCTTACTTACTGAAATATTCTCTGTGTTTCTATCTTACAGCAGAGGTTGCGGAGGACAGAGGAGAGAGACAAATTGAGAAGCCAGACAGAGAAAGGGAGCGAGAGAGGGACAAAGATCGGGAACCAGAAATGGAGAGGGAAAGAGGGAGGAATGATGGGAGGGAAAGAGACAGGCGGATGCAGAGGAGAGAAGACTTTGCTCCCTACAGCAAGAACAAACGAGGTAAAGATTCATAACTTGCATCTCTTGCTCAAAACAAATATTGCAGCCATACCCAAATCAAATGGCTTATGTACACTTGCTAACAGGTTTCTGTAAACTGTATTTTGCAGGGAGGAAGGATGAGGAGATGGACCCAATGGATCCCAGTGCTTATTCTGATGCTCCCAAGTAAGGCCACTGACCCAATCATTCATTGCTACCTTTCCTTGCATCATAAGCTTATGTCCATTGTCAGAAATCCCTGGCACTCTTTTTCTCCTGCCCTGTATGTAGGGCTGTGGTGGTCATCAAATTATGTCAACTGGTAACTGTCATGCAAATAACTGCCGTCGCACGGTAATTGACCATTAATTAACATAAACACAATTACCATAGCCTACAAGCCACTGATCCGGACCTTTGGAACATCTACATTTTAAAGTGTTGTCAATCCATTTAATATTGCCTACACCATCTCAATAAATTTTGGGCAGTTCTAAATAAATATTATATGAAGTAAATGTAGCCTATTTCGGAAGAATAGAATAGCATATTCTGAGTCATCCTTATGTTAGGCCCTGATCTGGCTATGCCATATGGCTGTGGGCTACACTAGTTCATTTAGCAGGCAAGATTGCTTATACTTCCTGTGGCATTATTTTATAGTAAGAACAATACAATTGAACATCGCTAAATAAAATAGAAAGGAGTGCGCACATATATTGGCATTCCACATGAGAAAGGTTGCCGACTCCTCGTGTAGCCTATTACCGGCAACTTCAGGAGAATAATGGCAGAATCTGCGAATGTCAGCGGGAGGAGAATAGTTGGGTCAGGTTTTTTTACTTCTGGTTATCAAGATCTATCTAGATCTCTGGCGCCCTCTTGAGGCATCAAACCGTAAGCTTAAAGCATCAGACAAGCTCAATGCATTTAGTTGGTTTTATTAAAACATATAGGGTGTGTCTATATATAGAGAAATACACTTTACACATTTCGGCTCATCGATTGGTCAAAAGAACAGACTACTTTTGGTCGACCAAGATTTTTTTTTTGTCGGGGATAAGCCCTAAAATTAAGCATATAGGAGGACCTGTTTCAAATGATCACTTTATTTTTGTGTTGAGTGGTTAATAAAGTGATCATTTGAAACAGGTCCTCCTATATGCCTAAGTTTATACCACAGGTATGACAAAACATGTATTTTTACTGTTCTAATTATGTTTGTAACCAGTTTTTAATAGCCAAAAGGGACCTTGGGGGTTTGTGGTATATGGCCAATATGTGAGGGCTGTATCCAGGCACTCCGTATTGCGTTGTGCATAAGACCAGCCCTTAGCCGTGGTATATTGGCCATATACCACACCCCTCATGCATTATTGCTTTATTTTATAGGAAGTAACTGTAAAAGTACTACTGGTGATATATGTAATGGGGAATTGACATACACTAGTTATGAAACAATGAATGTGCACAATTTGGCTGGAGAGAGTGCATTCTGGAGAGAGTTGTGCATCTGCGGTCAATCTGACATCTGCATCGGCCATGCAGCATTTACGGTGATATGGCCTCAACAGAAGTCAGGTCATTCATGCTTCTTGCGCTTCACGGGGCAGTGCAGAGCTGTTATCAAGGAAGTGAGTTTGTGTTTATACAGGATGTACTGCCCCCACCTACCATCAACCAATCATGTCAATGCGGCGCTATACAGTGCCCTCTGTATTGTTACAATATTAGGGAGGCGCATGGCGATGCGCTACAGAGCTCTATTTGGCCTATGGAGACTCACAATTGCATCATAACCTCCATATGGAGCCTCCGACCACATTTTTGAATCAAGCATAAATGTTTTTTTTGTCTAGGCCTCCAATGGATTCATTCACTGAGATGGCTGCAAATTTATATAGTGCATTCAGAAAGTATTCAGACCCCTTGACTTTTTCCACATTTTGTTAAGTTACAGCCTTATTCTAAAATGGATTCAATTGTTTCTTTTATCTCATAAATCTACACACAATACCCCATAATGATAAAGCAAAAACGTTTTTATTTTTTACATTTTTGCAAATGTATAAAAAACCAATTGAAATCACATTTACATAAGTATTCCGACCCTTTACTCAGTACTTTGTGGAAGCACCTTTGGCAGCGATTACAGCCCCAAGTCTTCTTGGGTATGACCCTACAAGCTTGGCACACCTGTATTTGTGGAGTTTCTCCCAAACTCCAAGCAGGCTGTCATGTGCCTTTGACTGAGGAGTGGCTTCCGTCTGGCCACTCTACCATAAAGATCTGATTGGTGGAATGCTGCAGAGATGGTTGTCCTTCTGAAAGGTTTTCCCATCTCCACAGAGGAACTCTGGAACTCTGTCAGGGTGACCATCTGGTTCTTGGCCACCTCCCTGACCAAGGCCCTTCTCTCCTGATTGGTCAGGCGAGTTTTGGTGGTTCCAAACTTTTTCCATTTAAGAATGATGGAGGCCACTGTGTTCTTGGGGACCTTCAATGCTGCAGAAATGTTTTGGTACCCTTCCCCAGATCTGTGCCAGTCTCGGCGCTCTAACGACAATTCCTTCGGCCTTTTTGCTCTGACATGCACGGTCAACTGTGGGACCTTATATAGACAGGTGTGTGCCTTTCCAAATCATGTCCAATCAATTGAATTTACCACAGGTGGACTCCAAGTTGTAGAAACATCTCAAGGATGATCAATGGAAACGGGATGCACCTGAGCTCAATTTCAAGTCTCATAGCAAAGGGTCTGAATACTTATGTAAATAAGGTTTGTTTTTCATTACATTTGCAAAAATATCTAAAAACAAGTTTTTGCTTTGTCATTATGGGGTATTGTGTGTAGATTGAGGGGGGTTAAAAAATAATTGTATCCATTTTAGAATAAGGCTGTAACGTAACAAAATGTGGGAAAATGGAAGGGGTCTGAATACTTTCCGAATGCACTGTATGTGTGAAATAATTTTTTAGAATGGTCTACAAAAAAACGTGTCATCAATAGCCTACTTGAATGGAGGAAGCGCTTCACGCAGTTACGTTTTTAATATGCCTGGTAGGCTACAGCTGTTGTAAAGCGGATTAATGTGCTTAATTTTAAGAATTGAGTAATAAATATAGCAGCATGAGAAAGCTTGGAAACTCTTTGAAATAGTGGCCAGTCAAAACAATTTTACACGCGATTGTGTAATGACTTGGCTTATAAGAACACGTCTCACTAGGCTCTGTAGGCCATGGGCTTTCCAACGCTGTTCAGGGGTCCTATGTCTATAGGCTACGCTTAGTTATTTGGCCACTTTAGTTGTGATACGAACCTTTTCAAAACATGTATGCCTAGGCTAGCTACAAAAATGCATGTGCTGTTTCTTGCCTTAGACTGCACACGCTGGGAAAGTGAGGATATTCTCACCTATCAGACTATTCTCAATTTAATATTTTCCTTACATATACTAAGTAATATATGTTTGAAATTAGTTATGACTTAGAATGGGTCATTATCATGGACCCTAATGTGACCAATAACATTTTATTGGTAACATACACGTGGTTAGCAGATGTTATTGCGCGAGTAGCGAAATGCTTGTGCTTCTAGTTCCGACAGTGCAGTAATATCTAACAAGTAATCTAACAATTCCCCAACAACTACCTAATACACACAAATCTAAGTAAAGGGATGGAATAAGAATATACACATATAATATATTGATGAGCAACTACCGAGCGGCATAGGCAAGATGCAATAGATGGTATAAAATACAGAATATACATATGGGATGAGAATGCAAGATACGTAAACATTAAAGTTGCATTATTAAAGTGGCATTATTAAAGTGACTAGTGATCCATTTATTAAAGTGGCCAATGATTTCAAGTCTGTATGTAGGCAGCATAATAGCGAATGGAGGACGCTTCTCCTGCGGTTCGTTTTCATGCCAGCCAGGCAGGCTTCTCCGGTTGTTTATTTATTTAACTAGGCAAGTCAGTTAAGAACAAATTCTTATTTACAATGACGGCCTAGACCGGCCAAACCCTAACGACGATGGGCCAATTGTGCGCCGCCCAATGGGACTCCCAATCACGGCCGGTTGTGATACGGCCTGGAATTGAACCAGGTCTGTAGTGATGCCTCTAGCACGATGCAGTGCCTTAGACTCGGGAGTGAAGCAATGTGCTTAATATTAGGAAAGTGGAAATATAGTAATCCTAGTGGTGTTGGAGGGCCAGTAGGAGGCACTCTTTCCTCTGGTCTAAAAAAAATATCCCAATGCCCATGGCAGTGATTGGGGACATTGCCCTGTGTAGGGTGCCGTCTTTTGGATGGGACGTTAAACGGGTGTCCTGGCTCTCTGTGGTCACTAAAGATTCCATGGCACTTATCGTAAGAGTAGGTGTGTTAACCCCGATGTCCTGGCTAAATTCCCAACCTGGTCTTCATACTGTACTATCATGGCCACCTAATCATCCCCAGCTTTCAATTGGTTCATTCATCCCCCCCCCCTCCTCTGAAACTATTCCCCAGGTCGTTGCTGTAAATGACAACGTGTTCTCAGTCAACTTACCTGCTTAAATAAGGGTTAAATAAAAAAGCCTATGGGATCCTCTTTTGTAAGAGGCCATTAACTCAGTTCTCACGCTATTGCATAGCATATAGAAATATTGTGAAACATGGGCTACAGAAACACTTATTTCATGCCATGCATCAACCAGCTATTAGGAGCTGGCTTTAGCCGCTCACTCTGAATGTCAGGGCTCTCATTAAGAGTTTGATTTGATTGCATTTTCAGTGACGTCAGTGTTTAGAGGGACAATGGAGCAATGAGTACCCGGCCATTATCAAGTTTGGTAGGCTACTAATGACCAACGGCATTCAGAGTGCAGTGTTGAAGAAACCTAGCTACCGTGACTCAATAGTCACGTGGAAATTTAAC
Organism: Salmo salar; assembly: GCF_965601325.2. Classification (NCBI taxonomy): domain Eukaryota; kingdom Metazoa; phylum Chordata; class Actinopteri; order Salmoniformes; family Salmonidae; genus Salmo; species Salmo salar. The sequence continues at coordinate 37,756,625 of NC_138303.1, read as the reverse complement.
TGCGGTCATGACTCGTAACACGGTCACTGTAACAGCCTTTCTGCATGCATCTAAAATGTATTTTTATCTACACAGGGGCAATTGGTCCACTGGCTTGCCCAAGCGTAATGAGGCGAAGACGGGGGCAGACACCACGGCAGCAGGGCCTCTGTTCCAGCAGCGGCCGTACCCCAGCCCTGGAGCTGTACTCAGGGCCAACGCAGCCAATAAAAAGCCCCCCAGTGATGATGACGACGACTGACCACAGGGGTTCACACTCAGCAGGAAACACAACTGTGGGCTCCTTGCCTGCTACGTTTGGATGAAGTTACCTTTCTATTCTCAGTCTATACTCTACATGGAATGTGAGACCCCTGCTGACAAAGCTTATCTGGTGAGGCGGAAACAAGTTGTGCTTCTGCACGTGTAAATATTACTTGGTATTCTTTTGGTAGGACTGGAATGTTAACTGTAGCCTACCATTGATCATCAGATGAGTGGCATTTGCTAAATAAATGCTAAATAAATGACTTGTGCTGTTTTTTTCCCCTTTTGAAAAGAGGCTACATGTGCAATGCTATTGCAGTAATAATGGCAAATAAAGGGCATCATTCTGAATATATTAGTATTACCATTTTATTTATATATATATATATATATACACTGCTCAAAAAAATAAAGGGAACACTTAAACAACACAATGTAACTCCAAGTCAATCACACTTCTGTGAAATCAAACTGTCCACTTAGGAAGCAACACTGATTGACAAATTTCACATGCTGTTGTGCAAATGGGATAGACAACAGGTGGAAATTATAGGCAATTAGCAAGACACCCCCAATAAAGGAGTGGTTCTGCAGGTGGGGACCACAGACCACTTCTCAGTTCCTATGCTTCCTGGCTGATGTTTTGGTCACTTTTGAATGCTGGCGGTGCTTTCACTCTAGTGGTAGCATGAGACGGAGTCTACAACCCACACAAGTGGCTCAGGTAGTGCAGCTCATGAAGGTTTGCTGTGTCTGTCAGCGTAGTGTCCAGAGCATGGAGGGGCTACCAGGAGACAGGCCAGTATATCAGGAGACGTGGAGGAGGCCATAGGAGGGCAACAACCCAGCAGCAGGACCGCTACCTCCGCCTTTGTGCAAGGAGGAGCAGGAGAAGCACTGCCAGAGCCCTGCAAAATGACCTCCAGTAGGCCACAAATGTGCATGTGTCTGCTCAAACGGTCAGAAACAGACTCCATGAGGGTGGTATGAGGGCCCGACGTCCACAGGTGGGGGTTGTGCTTACAGCCCAACATCGTGTAGGACGTTTGGCATTTGCCAGAGAACAGCAAGATTGGAAAATTCGACACTGGCGCCCTGTGCTCTTCACAGATGAAAGCAGGTTCACACTGAGCACGTGACAGAGTCTGGAGACGCCGTGGAGAACGTTCTGCTGCCTGCAACATCCTCCAGCATGACCGGTTTGGCGGTGGGTCAGTCATGGTGTGGGGTGGCATTTCTTTGGGGGGCCACACAGCCCTCCATGTGCTCGCCAGAGGTAGCCTGACTGCCATTAGGTACCGAGATGAGATCCTCAGACCCCTTGTGAGACCATATGCGGGTACGGTTGGCCCTGGGTTCCTCCTAATGCAAGACAATGCTAGACCTCATGTGGCTGGAGTGTGTCAGCAGTTACTGCAAGAGGAAGGCATTGATGCTATGGACTGGCCCGCCCGTTCCCCAGACCTGAATCCAATTGAGCACATCTGGGACATCATGTCTCGCTCCATCCACCAACGCCACGTTGCACCACAGACTGTCCAGGAGTTGGCGGATGCTTTAGTCCAGGTCTGGGAGGAGATCCCTCAGGAGACTATCCGCCACCTCATCAGGAGCATGCCCAGGCATTGTAGGGAGGTCATACAGGCACGTGGAGGCCACACACACTACTGAGCCTCATTTTGACTTGTTTTAAGGACATTACATCAAAGTTGGATCACCCTGTAGTGTGGTTTTCCACTTTAATTTTGAGTGTGACTCCAAATCCAGACCTCCATGGGTTGATAAATTGGATTTCCATTGATTATTTTTGTGTGATTTTGTTGTCAGCACATTCAACTATGTAAAGAAAAAAGTATTTAATAAGATTGTTTCTTTCATTCAGATCTAGGATGTGTTGTTTAAGTGTTCCCTTTATTTTTTGGAGCAGTATATATACACACATATATATACACATAGTTGAAGTCGGAAGTTTACATACACCTTAGTCAAATATATTTAAACTCAGTTTTTCACAATTCCTGACATTTAATCCTGGTAATAATTTCCTGTCTGAGGTCAGTTAGGATCACCACTTTATTTTAAGAATGTGAAATGTGAGAATAATAGTAGAGAATGATTTAGTTCAGCTTTTATTTCTTTCATCACATTCCCAGTGGGTCAGAAGTTTACATACTCAATTAGTATTTGGTAGCATTGCCTTTAAATTGTTTAATTTGGGTCAAACGTTTCGGGTAGCCTTCCACAAGCTTCCCACAATAAGTTGGGTGAATTTTGGCCCATTCCTCCTGACAGAGCTGGTGTAACTGAGTCAGGTTTGTAGGCCTCCTTGCTCGCACATGCTTTTCCAGTTCTGCCCACAAATTTTCTATAGGATTGAGGTCAGGGCTTTGTGATGGCCACTCCAATACCTTGACTTTGTTGTCCTTAAGCCATTTTGCCACAACTTTGGAAATATGCTTGGGTCATTGTCCATTTGGAAGACCCATTTGCGACCAAGCTTTAACTTCCTGACTAATGTCTTGATGTTGCTTCAATATATCCACATCATTTTCCTCCCTCATGATGCCATCTATTTTGTGAAGTGCACCAGTGCCTCCTGTAGCAAAGCACCCCCACAACATGATGCTGCCACCCCCGTGCTTCACAGTTGGGATGGTGTTCTTCGGCTTGCAAGTCTCCCCCTTTTTCCTCCAAACATAACAATGGTCATTATGGCCAAACAGTTCCATTTTTGTTTCATCAGTCCAGAGGACATTTCTCCAAAAAGTATGATCTTTGTCCCCATTTGCGGTTCCAACCGTAGTCTGGCTTTTTATGGCGGTTTTGGAGCAGTGGCTTCTTCCTTGCTGAGCGGCCTTTCAGGCTATGTCGATATAGGACTTGTTTTACTGTGGATATAGATACCTTTGTACCGGTTTCCTCCAGCATCTTCACAAGGTTGACTTGCACTTTTCACACCAAAGTATGTTCATCTCTAGGAGACAGAACGCGTCTCCTTCCTGAGCGGTTTGACAGCTGCGTGGTTCCATGGTGTTTATACTTGTGTACTATTGTTTGTACAGATGAACGTGGGACCTTCAGGCGTTTTGAAATTGCTAACAAGGATGAACCAGACTTTGAGGTCTACAATTTTTTTTCTGAGGTCTTGGCTGATTTCTTTTGATTTTCCCATGTCAAGCAAAGAGGCACTGAGTTTGAAGGTAGGTCTTGAAATATACTGCTCAAACAAATAAAGGGAACACTTAAACAACACATCCTAGATCTGAATGAAAGAAATAATCTTATTAAATACTTTTTTCTTTACATAGTTGAATGTGCTGACAACAAAATCACACAAAAATAATCAATGGAAATCCAATTTATCAACCCATGGAGGTCTGGATTTGGAGTCACACTCAAAATTAAAGTGGAAAACCACACTACAGGCTGATCCAACTTTGATGTAATGTCCTTAAAACAAGTCAAAATGAGGCTCAGTAGTGTGTGTGGCCTCCACGTGCCTGTATGACCTCCCTACAATGCCTGGGCATGCTCCTGATGAGGTGGCGGATGGTCTCCTGAGGGATCTCCTCCCAGACCTGGACTAAAGCATCCGCCAACTCCTGGACAGTCTGTGGTGCAACGTGGCGTTGGTGGATGGAGCGAGACATGATGTCCCAGATGTGCTCAATTGGATTCAGATCTGGGGAACGGGCGGGCCAGTCCATAGCATCAATGCCTTCCTCTTGCAGGAACTGCTGACACACTCCAGCCACATGAGGTCTAGCATTGTCTTGCATTAGGAGGAACCCAGGGCCAACCGCACCAGCATATGGTCTCACAAGGGGTCTGAGGATCTCATCTCGGTACCTAATGGCAGTCAGGCTACCTCTGGCGAGCACATGGAGGGCTGTGCGGCCCCCCAAAGAAATGCTACCCCACACCATGACTGACCCACCACCAAACCGGTCATGCTGGAGGATGTTGCAGGCAGCAGAACGTTCTCCACGGCGTCTCCAGACTCTGTCACGTCTGTCACGTGCTAAGTGTGAACCTGCTTTCATCCGTGAAGAGCACAGGGCGCCAGTGGCGAATTTGCCAATCTTGGTGTTCTCTGGCAAATGCCAAACGTCCTGCATGGTGTTGGGCTGTAAGCACAACCCCCACCTGTGGACGTCGGGCCCTCATACCACCCTCATGGAGTCTGTTTCTGACCGTTTGAGCAGACACATGCACATTTGTAGCCTGCTTTAGGTCATTTTGCAGGGCTCTGGCAGTGCTTCTCCTGCTCCTCCTTGCACAAAGGCGGAGGTAGCAGTCCTGCTGCTAGGTTGTTGCCCTCCTACGGCCTCCTCCACGTCTCCTGATGTACTGGCCTGTCTCCTGGTAGCGCCTCCATGCTCTGGACACTACGCTGACAGACACAGCAAACCTTCTTGCCACAGCTCGCATTGATGTGCCATCCTGGATGAGCTGCACTACCTGAGCCACTTGTGTGGGTTGTAGACTCCGTCTCATGCTACCACTAGAGTGAAAGCACCGCCAGCATTCAAAAGTGACCAAAACATCAGCCAGGAAGCATAGGAACTGAGAAGTGGTCTGTGGTCCCCACCTGCAGAACCACTCCTTTATTGGGGGTGTCTTGCTAATTGCCTATAATTTCCACCTGTTGTCTATTCCATTTGCACAACAGCATGTGAAATTTATTGTCAATCAGTGTTGCTTCCTAAGTGGACAGTTTGATTTCACAGAAGTGTGATTGACTTGGAGTTACATTGTGTTGTTTAAGTGTTCCCTTTATTTTTTTGAGCAGTGTTCATCCACAGGTAGACTAGACTTCCAATTGACTCAAATTGTCAAATCAGAAGCTTCTAAAGCAATGACATTTTCTTGAATTTTCCAAGCTTTTTAAAGGCACAGTCAACTTAGTGTACGTAAACTTCTGACCCACTGGAATTGTGATTAAGTGAAATAATCTGTCTGTGAAAAATTACTTGTGTCATGCACAAAGTAGATGTCCTAACTGGCTTGCCAAAACTATAGTTTGTTAACAAGAAATTTGTGGAGTGGTTGAAAAACGAGTTTTAATGACTCCAACCTAAGTGTATGTAAACTTATATATATATATATATAAGTATTGCCAACAGCATGATTATGCCATTACTGTTGTAATATTGCCACTTGAGTCAGGACAAAGGACAAAATGGCTTTGCTGTTGACATGATTTTATTACAAAGATACACTGACAAAAGTTACTCACTGTACATACACACTCTTGCATTTTATGACTAAACTTTGTAAAATGAAAACGACATATCCACTGTAAGAAGATGTTTGGGGCAGGTTGAGATCAGTGTTGAAGTGGAGGATAAACGCTCTTGAACACTTTACGCACCTTTTTATTTTGAGCAATCATTTACCCACCTAATGTGGAAAAATGCATTGAACGTATAGGGAGGGTTACTTTATTCCCCCACCAATATTTTAACACTACATCACTAGGTATATGGTAAAAGCGGAGGGTATCAGTGATCTCCTCCTCCTACGTAATGGCAGATGGAGTCATAGTCCAGGGTGAAGACTTTCTCCTCATATCTGTCCAGCTGCACCATGGCTCTGCTCCTGTCTCGGTCCCTCTGGAGGATACGACCTACCTGAAACACACCATGTCATTAACAACGCACACTTAAATATTCAACATTTTGTACTTCTTCAATCCAATCAGTAATGAAAGCTATGAAACAAATCCGCATGGATATTTTACAGGCAAAGTGATGTGCCAACCCATTCACTCACTCACCTGCCCCCTGTGTTCGCCGAGTACAACCATGACGTCCTCAGAGTCAGTCTTCGGCACAATGGTCTCCAGCATCGTCTGTTTCACATCTACGTTATCATGAAGACATAAGGGCATCATTGAAGGAAAAATAGATGAGTAGAGGGAACACCAGTTGAAAGAATATGGGTTGGAGTAGGTAGAATGGAATTCAGCAGTAAACCTTGAGAACTCACCATCTAAGAATCTGCCCTCCTCAGTACGACACACACAGATGTTTGGCGACAAGACATCCTCTATTCGCATCTTCAAAAAAACAGCATAGGACCTTCATTAAACTGATTCTAAAGATCAACAACACAGGACTGTAGTGGGCCGTAAAGTGTCAACAGGCAATGAATTGTGTACCAGTGCCCCAAGTGTTAATACCTTTGAATTGTAGTATTTTCCCCCTTTGAAGGCTTTATCTACAAAGCGAACTTTCAGGTCTCGCTGGAGCCAGGAGGGGGCAGCAGGAGGTAGCTTTGCCTGGGGCTTCTCTCTAAGGAGAGAAGGGAAAAGGCGATACAAACAAAAAAAATTAAATACATTTGAAGCAATTATTTATTCTCAAATCCTTTCATTATGTGTTATCAAATGAAATGGTGTGAGTAAATAATTGCTTTAGATTTATAATTTATGAAGGAGTACTATAATCCAACATAAACACTAACTAATCCAAGTCATTAGTTAACCTCTTGTATTTAAAAAGAAATAAATCCTACACTTCCAACCTCATCCCATATTTTCAAGATCCTCTACCTGTCCTGACTAGAATCCCGGTGTTTCCTTTTTCTCTGGTCCTTCCCTCCATCTCTGTCCCTCTCAGAAGATCTACTTTTCTTCCTCTCCTCTTCCTTATTACTCCTCTCTTTCTCCTCCCGTCTCTGCCGTTCCTTCTCTTTCTCCTTCTCTTTGTGGGCCCTGCTGAGGCGACCTGATTGGTAGAAAGATAGTGTTACAATTGCAACGTCACTAACAGTCCAAGGGGACTCCATTAAACAGTTTCATCACAATGATCAAGTAGTCTCATCTGCATTATTGCTATGGTAGTGCTGATACATATCGACCTACTCAGCAATAACAAATAAGCCACATGAGAGCAGTACAATTTGCCTGTTCACAAACAACAGTACCAGTGTGAACCTCCCTCCACTCCAGAAACAGGTCCTTCTGATTACTGACAATAAGAGCAGTGACAGCATGGCTGTTTTGGGTTGGAATGGTAAAGGCCAGATGGCTCCTTTTCACACAGAGGCTCAAATGTCACTTAGCTAAAGGAGAGCGAGCCTATAGAATCAGCCCAGCTCATCACTCAACAACAGACCAGTCTGCCCTTCGGCTGTTTTTTTCCCCCTTGTTCTGGTCTAGAACCTTCCATCCATGTAGTGAGTGGGTGTCTCAGTATTGCCAAAAAGACAATATTGGAAATAGTAATGGAAAGAACATTTCCATGACCCTGTATGACATCTCTGTTTGCTCAACTAAATTATTCCAATATTTTACGGTAAACAGGTTCAATGTCATTTCAGAGAGCAATCACAATAACTAACATGGTGGTAGGAGAGACTTACTGAGGTCTTTGCCGTTTTTGTCATATTCTGTGCGGTCAACCAGTTTCAGTGCATATTGACTGATTGTTACAGTCTTGCTACCAATCGCAAGCTTGACCACTACTCGTGCATTGTCCGGATCAACTCCTTCAATCTGTAACATAGGAATGTTGGGGCAATAGGAGGGGTGTGGCGAGGAGGGGGAGACAAAACAGTCAATCAGTGTGCAAAGGCACAAGTAAAGAGAGTTACATTTGAGCAAAGTAAAGCTAGTTGTCTTGTTCTAAAACAACAACTATGATGCCTAAGATGGCCTACAAGATGGTGATATGCCACAGTGTCATGTTCTCAGGAGATTGCTGTTGCTTTCTGTAGTGCCAGAGAGTCCAGACAAACAAAGCCAGATATCTCACCTTCCCGTACAGGTCCTTGTGTGCTCCAGACTCCACCAGCACATGGCCTCCAGGCCCCAGGATCAGGGTCTCCTCCTTCTGCTCATCGCCTGGCTTGGGGGGCCTCCGGGGCCCGCTGGGCTCCAGGTCCCTTATAGCAGAGCGGTCAGCTCCCAGACCCAGACCCTTCGGCCTCAGCTGGTGCTCTATGGGCTTCACGTCCCTAGAGAGAGAGGGGAGAGAGATTAGGTGGGAGCAGGGTGAAAGTAGATTCTTCCTGGTACGCAGTCATTCCTGTGTGTGAATGCGCTTTTTAAAATCGACTTTAAAAAAAAGATTATGGGCTTAATCATAGAATGACATATGGAATCCGTATTCATTTCATAGCATCTCTATGGGCCTAATAGTCAAGATTTGTCATTTAACTTTTAAAATGTATTAGCCTACCTTTTCATGTGGCATAAACACAACCTGTCATGTATTAATCTGATTGTCTAACAATTACTTCAAAAGGCTCATGTAGTCTATTTGTGCATGTTACTCAAGGACGGTGGTTTTTCAGCCTCATTCAGATATTCTTCTGCTTATAATTTCCAACATTTTGTTAGTCAACTTGTCTATAATTAGATAGCCTACATGCAGCTTCTCTTCTGTCATTACTTGATGCTTGTCTAGAATTCTAAATAAAGCCTTGCTCCCCAGAACAATGTCATAAATCGATAGAATGATCAATGCGTCATCAACAATCTAGTTGACATCGGTAAAGTTCTTTCATTTCTGCTTCTCTCACGGAGCGAGGATTTAGGGACAATGGAGATTTCCAAATGAAGCCAGTTTGCCGGTTTCAAGGAAATCGAAAGCTTTGAAAACGATCCAACATGTTTCTGATAGTATTTCAGTTCATCTTAGATGCATATTTTACATGGTTGAAAATGAAATACTGTCAGCTTTAATGTTGCTGAAAGAAATTGCTCGTTTAGGCTACACAACAGGTCCCTGAGTGCATATTTTCATTCTTTCAAGATGCTGAAAGGAATCCTATTTCTCCACTCCTATTCCCGAGACAAAATGTAGATTGGTTCTGTAATTTTACTGCGAGGAACACTTCATTCTGCATGAGTTAACATTATAATAGGCTATATGTGAGGCCTACTGTCAGTGTTCAGACTTTAGTTACTATTCCAACTATTAGGCTACTCCACTCTAAAATAATTCCCGCATCCATACAGTGCCATTTGATAGGCCTAAATGTAAAGAGACATCACTTACAAAACACCAAAAAGTGTTATGAATGACATTGACAATTGCCCATTCATTAGGTCTACACAAGTCTATTCGCTAATTTTCCATGCGGTCATGATAAAGTGTAATAGCCTACAGTTTTCATGGAACCTGTGTATTAATGATCGTGATAGGCTCATATTTTTACCGGTATTGTGTACCCCACACTATTTGCTTTGCTGGGACTTCGTACCGGACCGTTCCGGCTTACTGTCAACCCTGGGTGGGAGTGAACTAGGAAGTATAATGGGATGAGATCGACCCCTATGTCTATGAGTCAATGGGTTTATATTTGCAGACTAGCAAACAGATGGGCTTGAAGATTAAAAACAACAGTGGCCAACCACAGTAAGATTGCATTACTACGACTACATTATTTACTGTACTCTGGGAAAAACAGCATAATCATCTTATGTCATTACTTATTTTCTGTAATATAAGTCCCATGCCAAAAACCTGATGCAACAAGAATGGATAATATTGGCATTATAAATAAAGCAGACATAGCAAACCATTTAAATGGCATTAACAATAACACCGGGATTGGGGATGAAGACCGACTATGAGAGAGAATACGCACTGTTTGAAGGTCCGCCCGATGCCCTCTCCGGCCTTCCAGCCCATCCCCTTCAGCATGGCTAACCCGTACGCCTCCACAGGAACACTGTCATAGTCTGCATCTGTGGACTGAACACACAGCAACTGATCAGACACACGTCACATTCTATATGCAGTCTCAGATAGTGAGAAAAACAGACATCACTCTTTATACACCCACTGGTACAGTCTAATGCTCTGTACATCTGATTGTCATGTGTCAGCCTGCCAGATAGTGTTTCTATAGACTGACAGATGCTTGTGTATGTCTGGACTCCATACACAGACAGAAATAGCTGATTCCAATGTTGTTGTTATACAATCCTTTGGCTCTAGGCTGACAGACTCAGTCAGACCAAGTTGACTGAGGTCACCAACCACATCACAGCAGTGTAGAGACATGCTGCTGTCATTAATGTGGGTGCTGTCTGTCCCAGTGCCATGCTCCTCACTAGCTCCCTTATGGGCTCTGTCTGCTCTAGGGGAAGCTGGGATCGCTACAGTAGTGGGAGAAGCATGAAGGTGGAATGAGCCAGCTCCTCAGCCCCTCCCTAATACAGTGCCTTCAGAAAGTATTCATACCCCTTGACTTATTCCCCATTGTTCTGTTACAGCCTGCCTTCAAAATAAATAAATAATAATTCTCACCCATCTACACACAATAACAAAGTGACTTTTAGAAAATGAAATACTGAAATCTCATTTACATAAGTATTCACACCCCCAGTCAATACTCTGTAGAATTAATTTCCCACAGTCTGGTGGAAAGCAGACTGAACCAGGTTTTCCTCTAGGATTTTTTCTGTGCTTAGCTCCATTAAGTTAATTTTTTGTCTTGAAAAACTCCCCAGTCCTTAATGATTACAAGCATACCCATAACATGATGCAGCCACCACTTATGCTTGAAAATATGTAGAGTGGTACTCAGTAATGTGTCGTATTTTCCCCAAACATAACACTTTGTATTCAGGACAAAAAGTTAATTGCTTTGCCACATTTTTGGCAGTATTACTTTAGTACCTTTTTGCAAACAAGATGCATGTTTTGGAATAGTTTAATACGCTACAGGCTTCCTTTGCACTGTCAATTAGGTTAGTATTGTGGAGTAACTTCAATGTTGTTGATCCATCCTCAGTTTTCTATCAAATCATTAAAACTATAACTGTTTTAAAGTCACCATTGGCCTCATGGTGAAATCCCCGAGCGGTTTCCTTCCTCTCCGGCAAACGTAGTTAGGAAAGATGCCTGTATCTTTGTAGTGACTGGGTGTAGTGATGCACCATCCAAAGTGTAATTAATAACTTCACAATGCTCAAAGGGATATACAATGTCTGTTTTAAAAATAAATAAAAAAATCTACCAAAAGGTGCCCTTTGCGAGGCATTGAAAAACCTTCCTGGTCTTTGTGGTCGAATCTGTGTTTGAAATTCACTGCTTGACTGAGGGACCTTACAGATAATTGTATGTGTGGGGTACAGAGATGAGGTTGTCATTAAAAAAAATTATGTTAAACAATATTATTGCACACAGAGAGTCCATGTAACTCATTATGTGACTTGTTAAGCACATTTTTACTCCTGAAGTTATTTAGGCTTTCCCTAACAAAGGGGGTTGAATACTTATTGACTCAAGACATTTCAGCTTTTCATTTTTAATTACTTGACAATTTTTTTTATTTGAAAAACATAATTGAACTGACATTATGAGGCATTGTCTGTAGGCCAGTGACAAAACATTTTTAAAAATGTAATCAATTTTAAATTCAGGCTGTAACAACAAAATGTGGAAAAATTTCAAGGGGTATGAATACTTTCTGAAGGCACTGTATCTACATTCATGACAGATGTGAGATGACAGTGATGAGAGGGTGGGGGATGGGTGATGAGGAAGAGATGCACAAAGGAAGATGACTGTTGGTCTCTAGGGAGAGGGAGGGCAAGCGAGTGTCATCTCGTTCGTAAGATGCTGTCAGATCTGAAGTGAGTACGTGTCACACACACACTTCTCTGTTGGTTCGGTTTGGTGGAAATATCCTGCGGTCAGCACTTTCACACAGTCTCTGGTTTCAGTCCCAGTTAAACTGGTCAGTCCACCTCCATCTGTCATCGCACACATTCTGTTGATCTGACTTTCACACACTTGTTAATCCATCGCGCGCTCTCATTCACTCATGCTTATCATAACCTTCCATCTCTGTTTACGAATCAACTTCTCTCTTGTAACCTGACACAACATTCAGTCGCCCTCTGTTAAAGTTGCCTGTCCTAATTTTATTTCACACATAACATTTGCTGTGAAAACGCATTGAATTTACTTCACAGTCTATTGACACAACAAGACCCAAGAACCAGACGGTCACGGTTCAGGTTCCTCTGACCCTCGCCCCATACTTACAGACTCTGGTCGCAGGTCCACCTTGATGTGGTCTCCATCCTCAAACCCACGTGGAGCCTGGTTCTGCATCAGCAGGGGGATGGTGAGGTTGGGGTCTGCTTGGTCCCCATTTTTCCACTGGTCAAGCTGCCTCTGCGATTCTGAAAGAGAGACGTGACATTGAAAGAGTGATTAAAAGTATTAACGGTGGATTCACAACATTAGGATAAGGTGCTAGTTTCTGAGAGGCATCTTCACTGAAGTAGTAACTGAAGCTGACGAACACAAACCTTCAATAATTTCTTTGACAGCCTGTGATTCCACTGAGTCCTGCTCCTGAGAGGGGGGTTGTGTTTTGGCCTTATCCCCCCCTCCATCACCGTGCCCCTGGCCAGCTCTGTTTTCCTGCCTGCTGCACCAGCGATTCCTTTGGATGAGTGGAATGATCAGCTCCTTCGGCTTCTCCACAGGCTTGATACTAAGACGGACAAAGGAGGTAGAAAGCATTTACTAACTAGACAACAATTAGCTTTGCAATGGCTATGTCCCAATTATCTCTCCTTCCTCCCAAAGTGTGCACTTGTTTGCTTTCCTTCACTGACTTGAAAGGAAATGACTGGTATAAGAGATATTGTGAAAATTCCCACGAGCCCATGGCTCCACCAATCCAGATTTTTGGGAAGTAGTGAGGGATTGTACACATTTCAGGAGAAAGTAGATATTGGAACACACCCCCAGGCCTTTTCTCAATTCGATTGCGTCCTTTTGAAATGGGTCAAAGGTAAATCGAGGGGAGGCCGCGAGGAGAGGGGAACGTCAATGACTGTTTATTTGAATGGACAAAGCCATCGATCACGTGACACCATTCATTCCTATGTGTAGACTCAATAGTGCATTTGAAGCCAAGGGAGTCGGTTAAGATGATGTCTAATGTTGTACACTTATGTAGACATACATTTGAGTTTGAGCTACTCCAGAAAGTAACGTTGCAAGCTAGCTCAGTGCTGCCCCCTCTCATTGAGTATCTCAAGCTACTGCAGGCTGCCATTAGCTACAAAGTCAATTATCCTTATTACTTATCCTTATAACTTCTTTAAAATAATTGGTTCAAGGACATACCTCTGATGTAATAGAAGCAATTATTGGTACTGTGATTGTCTTCAAGAAATGTATTTATTTACATGAAGATGGACCATGAAGATTGTCATTTTCCCCTTCACTATAAATGGGGATTCTGTTCTCTGCAAACAATGCCTGCAGTACTGAGGTCGGCCTTGAACTTTCTGGGTTCAATGAGAGGGGGCAGTCGTTCTGGTGAATGTGGACAAAAATGGCTTGTATAAAACATACTGAACATCGTGCAATGTGAATGGGCTAAATAACAATGTGATTTAAATGTGTTTTCTGAAGTTGATTATTATAATGAAATATTTAGGCTATTAACTATTTTCCTTTTTTGATATTGTTAAATAAAATTCTAAGTCTGCTAACATTTCCTAATAACATTTGACAAATTTTGACCATTATTATTTTTTACCATCTTCATTGCGGGACTTCTATTTTGAAGAGAAATCGCCAGGTCACAGCCTTATTCTTTCTATGTCCTGCTTATTCTTGCTTGCTTCTCAGAGGTTCTATCGAGGAGGGGAGGACACTCTTCAGTTAGCCTACTAACGAATTGACATCTCCTCGGACACTTACCGGTTTCCATGTCACAGAGGAGAGAGAGTGGAGGAAAAGGGAAAAGGCACAGCAAGTCGGAAGTTTACATACACTTAGGTTGGAGTCGTTTTTCAACCACTCCACAAATTTCTTGTTAACAAACTATAGTTTTGGCAATTCGGTTAGGACATCTACTTTGTGCATGACAAGTAATTTTTCCCATAATTGTTTACAGACAGATTATTTCACTTATAATTCACCGTATCACAATTCCAGTGGGTCAAAAGTTTACATACACTAAGTTGACTGTGCCTTTAAACAGCTTGGAAAATTCCAGAAAATGATGTCATGGCTTTAGAAGCTTCTGATAGGCTAATTGACATCCTTTGAGTCAATTGAGGTGTACCTGTGAATGTATTTCAATGCCTACCTTCAAACTCAGTGCCTCTTTGCTTGACATCATGGGAAAATCTAAAGAAATCAGCCAAAATCTCAGAAAAAAAATTGTAGACCTCCACAAGTCTGGTTCATCCTTGGGAGCAATTTCCAAACACCTGAAGGTACCACGTTCATCTGTACAAACAATAGTACGCAAGGATAAACACCATGGGACCATGCAGCCGTCATAGCGCTCAGGAAGGAAACGTGTTCTGTCTCCTAGAGATGAACGTACCTTGGTGCGAAAAGTGCAAATCAATCCCAGAACAACAGCAAAGGACCTTGTGAAGACGCTGGAGGAAAGAGGTACAAAAGTATCTATATCCACAGTAAAACAAGTCCTATACCGACATAACCTGAAAGGCCACTCAGCAAGGAAGAAGCCACAGCTCCAAAACCGCCATAGAAAAGCCAGACTACGGTTGGAACCGCAAATGGGGACAAAGATCATACTTTTTGGAGAAATGTCCTCTGGACTGATGAAACAAAAATAGAACTGTTTGGCCATAATAACCATAGTTATGTTTGGAGGAAAAAGGGGGAGGCTTGCAAGCTGAAGAACACTATCCCAACCATGAAGCACGGGGGTGGCAGCATCATGTTGTGGGGGTGCTTTGCTACAGGAGGGACTGGTGCACTTCACAAAATAAATGGCATCATGAGGGAGGAAAATTATGTGGATATATTGAAGCAACATCTCAAGACATCAGTCAGGAAGTTAAAGCTTGGTCGTAAATGGGTCTTCCAAATGAACAATGACCCCAAGCATACTTCCAAAGTTGTGGCAAAATGGCTTAAGGACAACAAAGTCAAGGTATTGGAGTGGCCATCACAAAGCCCTGACCTCAATCCTATAGAAAATGTGTGAGCAGAACTGAAAAGGTGTGTGCAAGCAAGGCCTACAAACCTGACTCAGTTACACCACCTCTGTCGGGAGGAATGGGCCAAAATTCACCTAACTTATTGTGGGAAGCTTGTGGAAGGCTACCCGAAACATTTGACCCAAGTTAAACAATTTAAAGCCAATGCTACCAAATACTAATTGAGTGTATGTAAACGTTTGACCCACTGGGAATGTGATGAAAGAAATAAAAGCTGAAATAAATCACTCTCTCTAACTATTATTCTGACATTTAACATTCTTAAAATAAAGTGGTGATCCTAACTGACCTAAAACAGGGATTTTTTACTGGGATTAAATGTCAGGAATTGTGAAAACTGAGTTTAAATGTATTTGGCTAAGGTGTATGTAAACTTCCGACTTCAACTGTAGGTGTCCTAGCCTTCCTCTTTCAGGTAATACATTCAATGCAGTATTAACCTTATATTTAACTAATTCATGATGGGTTATACATAATAAGCTTCTAACCTGTGTCTCATGCGCAATACGCAAGCACCTGTACTCCGCTGGCCTCTCCTTAAAAAAAACTCCTTAGCTCTTCGAGTCTCATACAGGAAAAGCTAGACTCGAATAGCTTACTGGCCATTGTTTTTTCAGCATTTCTTATTCCAATAGACTATTCGATGAGGGAAGCAAGCTCTTTTTTCCCTGAATGTTTAATACAGCAGCCGATAGATGCTCGATGGCGGTAGGCTTTTAGCAGTTATTTATTCAGACCCATAACCATTCAATCTGTGAAGAGAAGTGAAAGCCTTCTTCATCTAATTCTAGTCCTATACTATTCAAGGATGTCATTAGAAGATAGATTAGAAGATTAGAAGATAAGGACAACAAAACTTATTTCATCTAACTGTTGAAAGCGAGGAAGAAAAGACGCAGCAATAAAAAAAAGGTAGGCAAATAACTTTAGGGGAAATATAATGAAAGGTATATACACGAGTCAGCCTACTAATTATACAGTGCATTCAGGAAGTATTCAGACCCCTTGACTTTTTCCACATTTTGTTATGTTACAGCTTTATTCTAAAATGGATTAGTGTTTTTTCCCCCTCATCAAATCTACACCTCATAATGACAAAGCAAAAACTGGTTTTATACATTTTTGCAAATTAAAAACTTAAATATCACATTTACACAAGTATTCAGACCCTTTACTCAGTACTTTGTTGAAGCACCTTTGGAAGCGATTACAGCCTTGAGTCTTTCGGGGTTTGACGCTACAAGCTTGGCACACCTGTATTTGGGGAGGTTCTCCCACTCTTCTCTGCAGATCCTCTCAAGCTCTGTCAGGTTGGATGGGGAGCGTCGCTGCACAGCTATTTTCAGGTCTCTCCAGAGATGTTTGATCGCGTTCAAGTCCGGGCTCTGGCTGGGCCAGTCAAGGACATTCAGACTCTTGTCCCGAAGCCACTCCTGCGTTGTCTTGGCTGTGTGCTTAGCGTTGTTGTCCTATTGGAAGGTGAACCTTCACCCCAGTCTGAGGTCCTGAGCACTCTGGAGCAGGTTTTCATCAAGGATATCTCTGTACTTTGCTCCTTTCATTTGTCCCTCGATTCCAACTAGTCTCCCAGTCCCTGCCGCTGAAAAAGCATCCCCACAGCATGATGCTGCCACCACCATGCTTCACCGTAGGGATGGTATTTGCCAGACGATAAGCAGTGCCTGGTTTCCTCCAGATGTGACACTTGGCATTCAGGCCAAAGTGTTCAATCTGGGTTTCATCAGACCAGAGAATCTTGTTTCTCATGGTCAGAGTCCTTTAGGTGCCTTTTTGGCACTGAGGAGTGGCTTCCGTCTGTCCACTATCATAAAGGCCTGGTGGAGTGCTGCAGAGATGGTTGTCCTTCTGGAAAGTTCAGAGGAACTCCAGAGCTCTGTCTTGTGACCATCAGTTTCTTGGTCACCTCCCTGACCAAGGCCCTTCTCCACTGATTGCTCAGTTTGGCCAGGCGGCCAGCTCTAGGAAGAGTCTTGGTGGTTCCAAACTTCTTCCACTTAAGAATGATGAGGCCACTGTGTTCTTGGGGACCTTCAATGCTGCAGAAATGTTTTGGTACCCTTCCCCAGATCTGTGCCTCGACACAATCCTGTCTCGGAGATCTACGGACAATTCCTTTGTCCTCATGGCTTGGTTTTTGCTCTGACATGCATTGTCAACTGTGGGACATTTATATAGGCAGGTGTGTGCCTTTCCAAATCATGTCCAATGAATGGAATTTACCACAGGTGGACTCCAATCAAGTTGTAGAAACATCTCAATGATGATCAATGGAAACAGGATGCACCTGAGCTCAATTTCGAGTCTCACAGCAAAGGGTCTGAATACGTCTGTAAATAAGGTATCCATTTTTATTTTTTAATACATTTGAAAAACTTTTTTTTTTTAAACTGTTTTTGCTTTATCATTAAAACCTTCCTAATATTGAGTTGCAGCCCCCTTTTACCCTCACAACAGCCTCAATTCATCGAGGTGATGCTGGCCCATGTTGAATCCAATGCTGTTATCATTTGCTTTATCATATACTTTACAATGCTTTTGAATGACACTTCCGGTTTTGGCGGGAAATACCAGGTTACCCGGGAGAAAAGTGATTTATTCTCGGGATGGCACGCTTGTAAAATACCGGGGAAATATTCAACCCTAGTGTAGATGAACGGAAGGACACAGGTTAAAAAAGGATTTTCAAGCCTTGAGACAATTGAGACATGAATTGTGTATATGTGCCATTCAGAGGGTGAAAAATGTAAGTGCCTATGAATGTGGTATGGAAGTAGGTGCCAGGTGCACGGTTTGTGTCAAGACCTGCAACGCTGCTGGGTTTTTCCACACTCAACAGTTTCCCGTGTGTATCAAGAATGGTCCACCACCCAAAGGACATCCAGCCAACCTGACAACTGTGGGAAGCATTGAAGTCAACATGGGCCAGCATTACCTCGATGAATTGAGGCTGTTGTGAGGGTAAAAGGGGGCTGCAACTCAATATTAGGAAGGTTTTAATGTTTGGTATACTCAGTGTATAAATCATTGGTTCAAACAAATGTACCGGTAGAACGCCAACTGACCGAGGCGGAGAAATCATGGCGGAAGTGAATTCCGAGTTTGAAATGAGAAGCGAGTTGAGTTGTAGAAGAGGAAAGGACAACAGAAGTCTCGAAGAATGGAATGAAAAATAAAAAGTATTGATAGTTGAAGGGGATGATGGTATATATCAGACAAGGATTCGTTTCTTGTTGGGATACGATTTTTTGATGAGTGTCTCGAAGAGGGTAAATCATATGTTGGGAAAAGTTAAGTCAGAGTGACCAGGAGTGGGCTTGTCCTGACTAATTGTGTGTCTGAGAAACTGAGGAAGAGGGCCTCACTAGAATCGAGTCACCTGAAGTATCATGCTTTGAACTCCAGAGTAGAACACCTGTCATTAAGGGATTCATTTCCGTGGTGTCGATGGAAGTTAAGGAGAACAACCTAGTGACGAGAATCCCAGGTGTGATTAGTGCCTGTTGCTTGACCCGCATGGTGGATGGAAGAAAGTTTGTCGGTTCTATCGGGTTTTTTTTTATGATGAGCACCTCCCTACTCATGTAAAGCTGAGGTATATGAGGTATGCATTAAGAGCTTTTGTCCCCAAACCATTACAGTGCAGAAATTGTAAAGAATTTGACCATGTTTTAAGTGTGTGCAGACTGGTGGAGTATACAGAAGATTGGAGTGAAGAACGTCCATTTGCAATAGAGTTGTGGAGTGCCCTGTAAGGGTGAAGGAGGTTGATGAGGCAAAAGTTAGGGCGGTCCATCGGATCTCAAAAGAGCAAGTGAAGTTAAAGAAATGGTAGTAGATGCAGCAATGCCCATAGTGAATAGGACTATTTGCCAACCAAGAGATCCGGGCATGCTGTATGTAAAGAAAGTGGATGTTGTGGCGTTCACTGCAACTGTGATAAACTGCACGGCTCAAGTATAAAGGAACTCAAAGAAATAGGACATCATTGTGGCTGCGGCAGGAAGGTATCTGGGGCGGCAGGAAGGTATCTGGGGCAGCAGGAAAATATCTGGAGCTTCAGGAATTCACAGCAGAAGATTTACAAAGGTTATTGGCGATGGAAGATGTGCAAGGCTCCTACTGTGTAGGGATCTGACATGGATCATTAATTTTAACAGATGAGGCATGGAGCATGTTGATGAGTGATTTTCAGGTAGACGGTATGAGTTTTTTTTTATCCACATTTGTCTTTGAGGATCTTTTATTTTTATCCCACACAGTTGGTGGTGACAATACACATTTTTGCGTGTAGTTCACTATAAAACCCAAAGAAGAAGAAATCTAACTATGAAGGGACATTGTGGCTATGTGGTGGGGGTAAAGGACAGGAAAAAAAGGAGAAAAGTGGAACATATTATAAGTAAATATGGAATGGGGGAATGCACACACCTTCTGGAAGATCTGATGAAGGTGAAGATGGTGGACAGAAAAAAAGGTGGAACATATTTTGAGTGAATATGGAGTGGTGGATTACACATACCTTTTGGAAGAGCTACAGAAGGAAATTGAACATGACGAGAGAAGATTAATTAACTGCGGTGGCAGGTGCAGTGAAGACCACCGAGTTTGAGCCTTGTCAGGACAAGAGCAACAACTCAGGAGTTGATTCTGGCCCAGTGTGAGTGAGATTTTTGGAGAAAATGGATCCTTGCCTTCTGGCAGATCCATATGTGGTGTTAGGTTGGGTGGAGAAGAGGTTGGGGAATGTTGGGTGGGTGAAAGTGACTTGAAGTGGAATTGTGTTGATTTTTTGCGTTTCTGCCATCCACTAGGAGCATGCGCTCTGCACCACGTGACTGGGGACAAGAACTGAGACTTGCTTTCCTCTGGAGCAGGGCACCGTTGAAAGGAGTGACAACTGGAGTGGCGCTAAGTGTTGAGGAGGATCAACTGAAGTTGAAGCTTCCCGGTGTCTGTGACACCTGCCATTTGGTGCGATGCAAACCCGTTGGAGAGCGGTGTGAAACACACAAGACACGGTCTGTACTCTTGAGTTTTGATGCAGGCTTTACCAGATAAAGTCAAGTTAGGATGTGTCAGTTATCTCGTGAGAGTTTTTGTCCCGAATCCATTGCGGTGTTTTAGGTGTCAAGCTTATGGTCATGTGACAGCAGAAACCCCTAAATGTGAGAAGTGTGCAGGAGGACATGAGACAAAAAAAATTGTATTGGTGGAAAGAAATTGTGTGTGAAAACTGTACGGGTACCCATGGTGCTGGATATCACAGCTGCCCAGTGAGAGAAAGGCAGGTTCAGGTTGCCAGGATCAGAGTAGTGCAGAAGCTGTTGTATGCTGAGGCAGTGAAGAGAGTAGTAGAAGAAGACTGGTCCAGGGTGAGGGATCCTAAGAGGATTCCTGTGAGTAGGCAGAGGCCAGTAGAGAGTGATAGGAATAGCATGTGCTTCAGTAAGGTTGTTTTTTGGCATTAATGGCTATGGATGTCAATTGTACCACAGGAATGGAATGTAAAAATCACAGAGAATAGGTACATTTTACTGCAGAAAAGTTACATGTTTTGACCAATAGTGTCCCATCCTCCCAGGCTGCTGGCCTCGAGTATGATCAGATAGGTCCAAATTAGTGGAATTGTGTAGATGTTTTAATGGGTGCAGCCAGGGTTAGTTAGTATGGTAATTTTTCACAAAGTGTCATGAATTCATACAAGAGAATAGTAGCCAATGCTACTACAGAATAGTAACATGCACCAATATTTGTTTGCGGGCCGCCATAATACCAAAGAAGAAGAAATGTAACTACCGGCAAATAGTTTCTAAACGGTAAAGTCTTTGCTACCAATGGCTAAATACATAGCTAACTAGCGAATACATAAAGGGACAGCAACATGTTTATTCAACATACAGGCTAGTAACGTTATTAGCTGACTACTAGGCAACAATATGTATTAATGCAACTGTATTTAGACACCAACATTAGAAGCTAGCTAACGTTAGCTTACCTTAGCAATTCTTTCCCATCGACTCCGGTTAAATAATCTCGCTCATCTGCGTTGATAGCTTCATCCCGACTAGATTTTAATTTACTTACAGTTTTGCTAAAACCAAAAGATATAGCTCCTGATTTCCTCTCTCCTTGTTGTTGATGTGCACTAGATGTTGATGTATCAACATGAACGTTCCTGCTGTTTTGCTCCTGTTGAGAGGCCGCCATGTTTGCAAGGCAAATGCTATATGGGATGCTTGGGACGTCCCGAACCTACATTTACATTTACATTTAAGTCATTTAGCAGACGCTCTTATCCAGAGCGACTTACAAAATGGTGCATTCACCTTATGATATCCAGTGGAACAACCACTAAACTAACTACAACCTAAACATAACCCTTGCATAACCATTTTACATTTAAACTTGGGATATGGGATATGCACGGAGCATTTTTGAGGAGAGAAAATAGAGTTTTGGGTAATGCAGTTTTATGTGGGCCGACAGCGCGACTTGATGGATCAGTTTAGATACCAGGTAGCGGTGCCTGGGTAAAATCACTGGGGTAATTGCGTTGTTTGCTCAATAGCATGTTAATTAATATGCCTTGCAACCGTGATATATAGACCTAAAGGCCGAGACAATAAGAATAATAAATTCAACCACACCTTTGTTTTATCACAAAACCGGGTAGCAACTTCTGTCCAGTGAAGTCCACAAAGCATATTGTGACAGATAGGTACATGACCTACAGCACGATCAAGCAAGTTAATGTTTTGGACATTTTTGGACCACTAAACAACTATTGATTTAGAACAACAAAGAGTTAACGCAAGTTGCAAAGAAAACAGGAGCTGCCTCCACTATTCCAACACCATTTCAACATCAACAAATCTCCCCTGACCGCTTAGTCTAATTCAGTGACAACTAAAAGATACCAAAAACAATTTAGTCCAATCATCGTAAGATAAATATGATGTGGCTGTCCATGGTTCTGATTTCTGTGTGTGTATGTGTGTGTTGACTCACCCTACTTGTAGAGAAACACCAATGCCATCCTCTCTTTCATGTTGACAAAACGGTCTATCACTCTGTCATACAGTATACATTTTTATTTAGTGTTGTCCTAGGCTACATGGCTAAAACGCTTGCTCGCTAGCCAAACTTCCATTTATGGGCAACGTTAACTAGTTAACATTAGCCTTCTACATCTAGCTACATATTGAACTTCCATTCTCTCTGGCCAGGGGCACAACAATGAATGAATTAATAGTTGGATCAGAATCGCCATTATAATCATTTGCCAGTACTGAGAATTAAGTAAAACCACAAGTCCAAATCCCTATCTCCATCCATGGCTAATTTAGGAAAGGGACACTTTTAGCTAGCAGGCTAGCTAGCCACCGGAGGACAACAACACAACGAGATGCAACAATTCACGTTTTTCTGTCCATTATGTATGCTCTCAATGGGATTTGATAGGAGTAACGCCAGAATTCAAGCTGGCTTCCCCTAACACATTTTTGGGGTGCGCCAGGACCATTCACAGTTGATTTTGCTCAGTTTACTCAACGCTGATTGGCAAATTTGTTATACTTTTTTTTGTCAAGAGAGGCCAGATGCTCGCTGACTTCCCTTGCCTTCAATGCTAATGCCGGCAACAATGTCATACTTGTTTGGACCAGACAACATCAGATAGATGGCCTACACGTAGAGCGACAGAGGGGCGCTGTTTCGCTCACTCGGATGCTTTCTCCTGTGAGATACATTCAGCCTCTTGCGAATTGAACGAAAATTATGAAACATAGACAAAAGATACATGATTGTATGTGTATCTTTTTTTTATATTGGTACATTTTGGGGGGAAGCCTGGCATCCATGAACACATGCCACTGTTTGACACTACATTTCCCAAAATGCCTTTATTATAGGGAATTTTCTGTTGCACAACTGAATGCATTCAACCGATATGTGTCTTCCCCATTTAACCAAACCCCTCTGAATCAGAAAGGTGCGTGGCTGCCTTAATTGACACCATCAGCGCCCAGGGAGCAGTTGTTGTTTGGGGTTAACTGCCTTGCTAAATAAAGGGCAACATAGCAGGTTTCCCACCTTGTTGGCTCAGGGATTCGAATCAGCGACTTTTAGGTTACTGGCCCATCGCTCTTAACTACTAGGCTTCCTGCCGCCACATGTACAGAGTCTTATTGTACAGCCAACCACTTTTATTTTTTAGGCTGAAAAGTAGTCGATTGTACATTTAATATATGTTGTATTTTATATTAGAATAGGCGTTGCAGATTCGATGCCCAACCTGAGTTAGTCCAATGTGTTATTTAAGTTTAGTCCATGACTTCAACTTCAGCATACTGTGTTTGATGTTTATCATGTCAACCTCTCACCAGACTAGCCTAATGCTAAAAGATGAGCGGATCGGACAAACTAAATAAAGTGAAGGATAATATTGTAGGCCTGCACTGTAGGGGCGGTTCTTTTTCCCCATCTTCATTCCCTCCCCCAAACCCCCACGTCCCTTGGTGCTCATTTGCGTTTTCATTGTTTCTCTTTGCTTTTTGTGACCGAGAACATTATGCTAAAGTCCCACGCAATTGTGACCTGTTCAACTGCCGCAAGGCATCGCTAACGCTCTCTGGCAGCATCGCATCTCCAGTTCCGTAACACCTCTGTCCAGTTAAAATCAATATCGTCGCGTGTCTTTTCTTTACATCATTGGCCTCAACTACAGTGTAAAAAATCGGTTTAACGTCTATAACCAAACTGATTTATCAAAAGAAGATAAAAACCAAAGGGATATGCCGAGAAGAAAGCCGGAATTATGAAGGTGAGCATCGGTGTCTGGACGGGGTTCGTTTGTTAGCCTATCATTTCTGTTACCACCAATAAGTGAGAGTTAAACATAGACATAGCCCATGTTAAGTTAACCACCCATGCCATGCATCCATTATCACAACTAACCCCAGGCTGTCCATTGAATAGCCTACCAGGCTCTTGATTTATAGAGTAAACCTGTCAGATTTGCAGTTTTTTTTTTTGCCCGACTGTTTTTTTCCTCTGTCAGATCACGGGTCTCGTGCTCAGCTGTAGAGCATCCTGTACAACAGTGTCCAAATACTCCGTCTGGCGTGCACATCGCGTCTGAGTGGCTCTACAGAAACTATCGATAACAGCTGTCAATAAACTCGCGTAGTCCGATTTCAAATAGCTTGAATTGAATACATTTAGAATAGAAACGTATTTTCCATTTCTTTTTTCATATTCAATTGTGACCGTTGGGGTCAAGTGTAGTTTCGGTCGGGTCAATGTATATAGACGCGTTTAAACGTCTCCTCTTTGAACGGCTAAATTGCTTGAAAAGAATGTGTATATGTCAGCGCCAAGGCAGGTCAGTATTTTCCCCTAAATATTAGGATACCAATGTGACCATGTGTTGTGAGAGTGTGGGCTCCTTATACAGAGGATGAGGGAGGGAGATCTTCCTGATAAAGGTGACAGTTGACTGGTCAAAGTTGACCTGTAGGTTAGCTTTCAGTTTTAGCTTCTTGAATGTTTTCTTTGTGCAGTATTGCCAGAATGTGATTGTTCACCAATTTTTTTTCTTTCTATTATTGTCTAAGAAGTAGACAAGATAATCAAGACAGTCTCAACATTGTAAGAAATATAATTTAGTTTCATGCCTTGATTCCGTGTGATACCCCCCAAAAAATGTAAAACAGTTAATAATGACATAATTAATATAAGTAGTCGTCCTACTGTAATAGTAGTATTGCACATGTTCAATGGACTTGTGCCCGTTTTGCAATTAGTGTTGTCATAGACACAGCGTTTACATATTTCATGCCTACAAAATCTACTGTGCAGTGTGTGTTTGTGTGACAAACGGCTTGTATGTTGTTAATCAAATGAAATGCACACATGTTCTTGAATATCTGTGTAAGTAAG
Source organism: Salmo salar (assembly GCF_965601325.2). Classification (NCBI taxonomy): domain Eukaryota; kingdom Metazoa; phylum Chordata; class Actinopteri; order Salmoniformes; family Salmonidae; genus Salmo; species Salmo salar. The sequence continues at coordinate 37,731,448 of NC_138303.1, read as the reverse complement.
CATTTGTATAATTGTGTGTGTGTATGTGTGTGTGTGCTTGTGCATGTTTTTTTTGTGTCTCTGTGTGTTTGACTATCAATTGGTGTGCAGGGTGTGTCCCTGCTTGTTTTGAAGTGATGGATGTGTGACCCTGAATTCACACAGAGTGTTGCTCTGGGCTCTGGGAGCAGTCAAGGTTATAGTGGTATTATGAATCATGAATTAAGTCCAGGCGAACCAGAAACATGTGGCGCTATCCCAGCCACTTGTACTTGAAGACCACTGTCCCTCCACAGCTTGGCACACACTGTATCCCTGAGAGAACTGATCTTTCTCTCTCATCTCCTCACCCATTGACACCCACAGGTCTACCCATTTTAGGACTCAGTTGCCGATGGCATATCCTTGACTTTTCAAGGTCTTGTTTTTGGCATGTGCTTTATCTCTTCATATCTCCTTCTCTTCATCCCCCTTTTTTTCTATCCATTCTTTCACATAGTCTTAACCATCTGTAATTAACCTGAAATATATATTGGCCGTTTGCCAGCAGTCTTCAACATTTTCCCCACTAACCAGCTAATGAGAGAATAGCAGATTAAGTGGGAAGTGACATTCTCTTGTGTAGTATTACTTTATGTCACCAGGGAGTTGTTGATTCTCTAATGATGTGCTTGTTCTTCCCTTCACACTCATGCATATTCATGATTTTAAGGTGTGGTTAGGGGAGGAGGAGGTGGCGGACGGAGGATGTGCGGTAGTTTACCCTTGACAGGGCAGGGCTACACAGACACTCCCCCATCTGTGGACCGAATCTTTGCTCTCTGTTACTGCATTGGAATTCTGTAGTTGTAGCGTTCACTGTCTATTCTAAGACCTTGTCTCAAGTGTAGCAGTTAATGTTTGAGTTGGCCATTCTATTATTAGTACTGAACAGAACTGGCACCCATTTCCAAGATTGTTTCTTCCCTGTTTAATGTGTGTTGCTCATCTATCCATATAATTTGATAGGCACACAGACATACAGCAGTACTTTGACCAGGTACGTGTTTGCTAAGTGTGCAGACGTAAATAACCCTCCAATCGAGCGTGCAGATCAATTTAATGACAAATCAATTACAGCGTGTGAAATAACAATTGCACTGCAATAATTTGAAAAGCCTGATGGTGGTATGCTTGAGTCAGTGTGAAAACTAGGATCAATGTCAGGTGGCAGGGAACTGTCGGAGCAGTGTGGAGGGAGGGTCACCTTCACCCATCCATACTGAATCAGCACAATCCCCCACACACTCTAACACACATGCACACGCACACAGGCTCTCCAACTCCCGCTCAGTTCTGCCTCAGGTTACTGTACTGTGATCTCGCAAAACACAAAACCACACCTCTCCTCCTCCCTTTTATCAGTTCATTGCTTCTCCAGAAAGACAGCCAGCCATAATGGTTTCATCTTTCCTTTATTTCCTGGTCCTCTCTCTTTCTTGTGCTTTCCTTTATTTTTTAAAATTCTTACTTTCTCTCTCTTTTCTTTCTCTTTTTATCCCATTCTCTTTCATTCTTTCTCCCTTCATTCCTTTCTGCTTTTCATTCTCCGCTCCGTCTCATGTTTTAGAGAGAGTACTTATCCCTAATCTGAGTCAAAGGAGCTACGATGCCTCACTGACCCTTTTAATTAAAGTGAGCTCTCCGCCTGACGATGAGAGCTCATCGCTGACCTCACTGAGGAGTGATATGCTTCCTGGCAGACTTATAAGGAACCTGTTGTTGTATTTTTCTTCATAGAAGTGGAGTACTACTGGATGGCTAAATAACACCGCTTACTTGCCCCATGCATTACTGTGTTCATTTGAGGTTCGACTTAATGTTTCTGTACTTCACTCCTTAGGGAGTCACCTTTACTTAGACTGCCATCTAAAGAGAGGCGTTGTGTTTATGTCTGCACGTTTCATTTTCCGTCGATCCTCAGATCACTCCCATTCTGTACTGTGTGTTAAGCACCGTTGTGAGAGGTGTACAAAAGGATGACATGAATAGACTAGAGGCGCACACAATTCATGGAGGGGAAGAGAACATCTCTGATTGAGGGTATTGAATGGAATATCTATCGGATAGACGGGTTTACAAACAAATGCATCTTACATTGGGGTTAATGTATGCCACAGGTTTTGTGTGTGTGTGTGTGTCCATGCTTGCATGTTTGACACAGAGGGAGTTATTTTTAGTTTTTCATCCCACAAGCATTTAATCTTTTATTTTTAAATCTGCCACTGCTGTCTGTTTTGTGTTGAGCAATCCCATGTCCTAGATTTAATAGTGAGTGAGCATCAGAGACTTTTAACACACGTTGCTGCACAGCTAGTTTGCGTAGATATTCTGCAGGGGAGGTCCAAAAACAAGATGCTGATCAAGATTAAAATTGAACGCTAGAAGAAACCCTCATTTGCATTTCCTGTCTGTTAAAGAGAGTGGCCTCGCTGTATCCATTCTATTAGTTACAATGATATTTAAGGTCGCTGGCTATTTAACATGCTTTGTTAGGCTGACCTCCAACATGGACAAGCCACTGTAGGATGGTGTAAGATCATGCACCATCAAGAGCATTCTGTCTGGTTGTATCACCGCCTGGTACGGCAACTACACTGCCCGCAACCGCAGGGCTCTCCATAGGGTGGTGCAGTTAGCTGACTCAGCCCAACACATCCCGGGGGCCACACTGCCTGCCCTCCAAGACATCTACAGCACCCAGTGTCACAGGAAGGCAAGAAGATCATCAAGGACCTCAGCCACCCGAGCCACAGCCTGTTCTCACTGCTAACAAGCGGAGACAGTAAAGGTGCATCAAAGCTTGGACCAAGAGACTGAAAAACAGCTTCTATCTCCAGGCCATCAGACTGTTAAACAGTCATCACTAGCCGGCCTCTGCCCGGTACCCTGCCCTGAACCTCAGACATTGTCACTAGCCGGCTACCACCCAGTACTTTACCCTGTACCTTGGATACTGCTGCCCTACTGTATGTACTGTAAATCTGTGTACGCAGTGGTGGAAAAAGTACTCAATTGTCATACGTAAAGTAAAAGTAAAGATACCTTAATAGAAAATGACTCAAGTAATAGTAAAATACTACTTGAGTAAAAGTCTTAAGGTATTTGCTTTTAATATACTTAAGTATCAAAGTAAGTGTAATTGCTAAAATATACTTAAGTATCAAAAGTAAAAGTATAAATCATTTCAAATTCCTTATGTTAAGCAAATCAGATGGCACCATTTTCTTGTTATTTTAATGTACGCATAGCCAGTGGCACACTCCAACATTCAGACATAATTTACAAACAAAGCATGTGTGTTTAGTGAGTCCGCCAGATCCGAGGCAATAGGATGACCAGGGATGTTCTCTTGATAAGTGTGTGAATTGGACCATTTTCCTGTCCTGCTAAGCAGTAAAAATGTAACGAGTACCTTTGGGTGTCAGGGAAAATGTATGGAGTAAAAAGTACATTATTTTCTATAGGAATGTAGTGAAGTAAAAGTAAAAGTAGACAAAGTATAAATAGTAAAGTAAAGTACAGATACCCCGAAAAACTACTTAAGTAGTACTTTAAAGGATTTTTTACTTAAGTACCTTACACCACTGTGTGTACGCAACTAATAAACGTTGATTTGATTTTGATTTGAGTTGAGATTAGGAGCAGAGAGCTCAGATAAATACAAGTTAGAGTTAATGAAGGAAAGGGCTTAGTGCAGTAGAAGGGTAAGATGTTGTGACAGTGGGTTAGATTTAAGGAATAAACCGGAGGTTGATTTATCCAACAGGTTAGGCTTCCAATCATGTTGATTCAGTTATACAATACCAGCTTGGCAACAGAAACCATTGTGTTCAATCTTTTCAGTGTGTTCAATCTCTACAAATGCTTTTTAAATGCTTATACTAGGGGCATTTAAATAGTGTTAATGCTTGTAAATGTGTATAAATACAGACCTCATTCCAGCAGCACTTGAAAACGTGTTTTGTCTTAGTTTCTCCTCTTTATAATGTCTGAACAAAGTTTTCTGTGATCAGAGTAGATCTTGTCGGGAGAGATAAAGCTACCGCTATATATAAAAACACATTGACGTGGATGAAGGATGGCAGATAGATTGACACTAGAAGCACTGAGATACTCAACAGATCTGACAGTCTCTTCACCGCGAAGGCATTGTGTAATATCGCTACAGAGGCGATAGCAGGCGAGATACTGGGTGAGATAGCAAGAAGCATGGGGCTACTGTAGCAGGACTGAGATTGGTTATCAGGACAGGCAATTGAGATAGCCTATTGCCTGTGTTGTGTCTGGACCAATAGCCTTTTAAAGTATAGCATATGCTGCTCCAAATGATGCCTGTCTAAATGCTCTCTCCCCCTCGTTTTCTCCAGTCCTGTCCTGATAAATCTGCAGAGCGCCACAATTTTTCCATATTCCAACACACTGCAGGAGCTGCTTAGCTGTGGAATTCAATTAGCCACTGTCTTAATTGAGGCGTTTTGCTTACACCGTTTTCTTGAAGGTTTTGAGTATTGTACGCCCTCCAATGTCTTCACTTGTTTTCTTTTTTTTACTAGACCTTGAATGATTGAACTAAACCCAAGGCCTCATCTGAAACGGTGTTCTCTTTAGTGGGGAACTAATGTTGTGAATAAATTATCACCCTTGAGGTCTAACCTGAACTGAAAGAAGCGTCAGGAAAATCTACCATGAAATGAAAGATATTGCTTGGTTCTAGGGTCTTCCCATTGTGCAGTTTCTCGCTGTTTGTGGTACTGTTTGGGGTACTGTTTGGGGTACTGTTTGTGGTGCTGTTTGGGGTACTGTTTGGGGTACTGTTTGGGGTACTGTTTGGGGTGCTGTTTGGGGTGCTGTTTGGGGTGCTGTTTGGGGTACTGTTTGGGGTGCTGTTTGGGGTGCTGTTTGGTGGCATTTATATTACAACGAGAGGATCAGGTGGGTGATATGTGAGTGTGTGATACAGTATGTGACTGTTTGGTTTTGGTTTGTATCTTAGTATTCAATCCTAGTACTGCCTCTTTTCACAGGAGGAAGTTAAATGAACTATTTACAATCCGGTATAGTAAATGGATTGTTAAGTATTCAATGCAAGAAAACAAGCATGTTGTATGTCCCTCAGAGCTGAAAAGTACATACTTCAAATGGAGAAAAACAAATGCCTGTTTATGCTTTTCATGTTTTCCCTCTATATGTAGCCTGAAGCAGTAGCTATTCATACTTCCTTAATTAAAGAATAACGATCAGATAGGAATGAAGATTGACCTCCAAGAATAGCTTCCACGGGGAGATGAATACGTTAAGGTCTCTGTCAGGACGGACTGGTATGAAATTACCTCTGAAAGACAAGATGGCAGAACAGATCACTGGGAGGAGGAAGTCTGTGAAATAGGATACGTATTGGTCAGCTCTTCACTCTGCTAAAGGCCAGCATTTTCAATACTGGGTGATTTTTATAGTGCTAGATATCCTTGAATCTGTATAGTGTGTTCTCCTCTGTCAAGCCATTCAATTGCAGTCTGAAGTATTGCTGTTTTTATTTGTAGTAAGAGTCTTTCAGAGAGTTATCGACTTACTGAAGGATTCTCTACGGAAGTTGAAGTGTGATTTCTTTTGACAGCTCGTGTGTCTTGCAAATTTAGCATTGTGTTGTTGAACCATCTTTTAACGGTCAGGTTTTCCTAACTGTATGTTATATAGAATTCAGGACAGATACACACATTTTTTTCTTTCTTTAAATATTAAAATGTTCAAATGTTCAACGTATTGTATGTTTCTTAGGGCAACTTTGTTATGAATACAACTAGTTGAAAGAAGGACATTTCAGTACATTCACACAGCACTAGAGACAAAGTCTAGGGAGCTATGCTGTGTTGACTGGCTGTCTCTGTGTGAGAACTGGACTCTAAGGACTCAGCCTCACCAGAGCTGACACTGTTGTCCCTGAAGCTACAGAGATCAAGACAGCAGCTATGAACACCACACCACAGCGGGCATCTCTTGTAAATCTGACCACAGCCAGAGGCAGAGCCATGCAAAACCCAAACATGGGGGAACCAGATATGATAATACATCAGAAAATAGCATTTAAGCATTTATAGCTCAGAAGATGAACATCTTTAGATAGAGCGCTTGGGATCTCAAAACGTACTTACATTTCATTCAAACATGATGGAGTCAGGGTAATGCTTTCGGAAAGATGAAAAGATCACATATGTCGATGCTAATATCATTTGTCATGCGTTATTGTTTTCTTATACCATGGCATTGTTTAATATTTGTTTCTGATTGTCTCGAAGGGCATTCTAGAGTGTACATTCCCTATAATGCATGTTATATTTGCAGAGTAGAATTCAATGGTTATAGTTCATTCTTACATCTTATATGTTTGAGCTGCTTTTGAAAGCAAAAGTTGAATTGAAAACATTATTGAATTCAACTTCCTTTATTTAACTAGGCAAGTCAGTTAAGAACAAATTCTTATTTTCAATGACGGCCTAGGAACAGTGGGTTAACTGCCTTGTTCAGGGGCAGAACAACAGATTCGTACCTTGTCGGCTCGGGGATTCGATCTTGCAACCTTCTGGTTACTAGTCCAACACTCTAACCACTAGGCTACGCTGCCACCCCATAATGGCAAGCTTGGGCCGATGGTTAGCTAAACGAGCAAGTCTGTTTGTTTGGTTATCACGGCAACTACTGTAGCTACACTCCATGACCAAAAGTATGTGGTCACCTGCTCGTCAAACATCTCATTCTGAAATCATGGGCTTTAATATTGAGTTGGTCCCCTCTTTGCTGCTATAACAGCCTCCAGTCTTCTGGGAAGGCTTTCCACTAGATGTTGGAACATTGCTGCGGGGACTTGCTTCCATTCAGCCACAAGAGCATTAGTGAGGCCAGGCACTGATGTTGGGCGATTAGGCCTGGCTCGCAGTCGACGTTCCAATTCATCACTTTGTGCATGGGGGCATTGAAAGCTGAAACAGGAAAGGGCCTTCCCCAAACTGTTGTCACAAAGTTTGAAGCACAGAATCGTCTGCAATGTCATTGTATGCTGTAGCGTTAAGATTTCCCTCCACTGGAACTAACGGCCTAGCCCAAACCATGACAAACAGCCCCAGACAACTATTCCTCCTCCACCAAACTTTACAGTTGGCACTATGCCTTGGGGCAGGTAGCGTTCTCCTGGCATCCACCAAATCCAGATTCGTCGGTCGGACTGCCAGATGGTGAAGCGTGATTCATCACTCCAAAGAAAGCGTTTCCACTGCTCCAGAGTCCAATGGTGGAGAGCTTTACACCACACCAGCCGACGCTTGGCATTGTGCATGGTGATCTTAGGCTTGTGTGCGGCTGCCTGGCCATGGAAACCCATTTCATGAAGCTCCCGATGAACAGTTATTGCGCTGACGTTGCTTCCAGAGGCAGTTTGGAACTCAGTAGTGAGTGTTGCAACCGAGGACAGACTATTTTTACGTGCTACGCCCTTCAGCACTGGTTAGTCCCGTTCTGTGAGCTTGTGTGGCCTACCACTTTGCGGCTGAGCCGTCGTTCCTCCTAGACGTTTCCACTTCACAATAACAGCACTTACAGTTGACCAGGGCAGCTCTAGCAGGGCAGAAATTTGACGAACTGACTTGTTTGAAAGGTGGCATCCTATAACGGTGCCACATTGAAAGTCACTGAGCTCTTCAGTAAGGCCATTCTACTGCCAATGTTTGTCTATGGAGATTGCATAGCTATGTGCTCGATTTTATACACCTGTCAGCAACGGGTGTGGCTGAAGTAGCCGAATCCATTCATTTGGATGGGTGTCCACATACTTTTGTATATATAGTGTATCTAGTAAACTTGCTAGCGACTTCAGTGGATGTTGAACACATTTCTACTGGCAAATGAACACATTTCTCACGGCGTGTGTTAAATTCTAGAGATAATCAACTTGGGGCTCTATGGGTTCTCTGGAAAATATTGCAACTTCGTGGAAGGTTAGTTCCACTCGGCTAGTGCGTCGTGGAACACACCTTCCATGTCGTTAATTATTTTCCATAGGAAGCATAGCCTCTCGTTGATTATCCCTTACATATGGTATTAGATTGTGTATGCCTTGTTTCATGCTCATTCTGTATTTGGTGCATGTGTTTTATTGATTGGGGGACTCTTTGTTTGTGTGTACTCTGTGTGTGGATGGAAGGATGTATGGTTGGGAAGTTCAGCTGCAGAAGGTCTCACAGCAGGACAGAAAGAGAGGGAGTGTGCAGAGAGGACAATTAGCGATCAATTAAGAAATAAGCATCATTTTTCACAGATATTTTTTCTCTGGAAACAGTACCTACTCATGATTTTGCTCTTTTATCAATTCAATTCGCAGACTCACTTGGCTCTGGATGAACAGAAGCCAAATAAAACAGAAATCATTGGCCCCCATAGAGCAGACCAGACTGTAACCAAGCTCTGGCTCCTGTCGCCCTGCAAGGTCAAACTGGCGACTCCACTGCCAACCCCAGGCTGTGTGGTGCCTCTCTTTCTTTCTCTCTTTCTCTCTCTCTCTCTCTCTCTCTCTCTCTCTCTCTCTCTCTCTCTCTCTCTCTCTCTCTTTCTGTCTCTATCTGTCTCTGTCTCTCGCTTTCTCTCCCACTCTCTCTCCCCCTCTCCCCACACCCACGCTATCGCTATCCCCCTCTATCGCTCCCACCTCTCCCTCCGCCCTCTCTCCTCCCCCTTCACTACCCCTCCCTCGTCCTATCAGCTGTGGCGCCACCAGCCAGGGGAGAGGGAGGAGATGAGATGGAAGATGGAGGAGGATACATGGCTGATCAGCCAGCCAGTCAGTCAAGAGGAAGTGATTAGGCGTGTCCCTTGCTCACACTATATAAATTAGCCTCATTAGGTGTGCTGACCCTGGGCAGGTGGGCCTGGGGGGAGACTCTGCTGTCCTCACTTCCTCTGCTAAAAGCCAGCCTTCCTGTCCCTCCATCCCCTCCATCCCTGGGTCACTAAGTCACCGCATGTTAAGGTATCAACACAGGGAGCCTTCTGTGATAACAGAGATAACTCATTATTAGGACAAAAAATAATTACACAGTGCTTAAACATTACACTTTTTGTTCTCCCTGCCTTTCATTATATGTCAGTCCCTCAGTAGCGTGTGTCTCGCTTAAAATCGATCTTTATTTTTGGCTGTCTCACAGTCTTTCATCCATACACCTACCCCATCCGTCCCTGTGTTGGGTAAGTGTAACGTCTCTTTGTCTCTAAGATCCGTGTGTCTCCTGTGTAACAGTCTGACAGTACTGCTCCCATCCTGTCAGACCGAGGCACTCTCTCTCAGTCACGGTGTAGGAGCACCTGCCCTCTCTCACTGAGCCGCCCACCTGCCACTTCACTGGTTCTCAACAAAGACCTTTAAAAGTCAACTGTTGGAAGAGGCATCACACTTAACTTACAATGCTGTTCTTTTGGAATTCTAGACATAGTGGTGAATCATGCAATTCACATAGCCTTCAGTGCAACATGTCCAGTGCAACAGCACTGTTTTGACTGCATACTCATTTCCATAGGCTGCAATATCTGACTCGAAAGCAAACATTTCCTCAGCAGGAGTTTCAGTGCACATGGAATAATCATGATAGAAAGAGGATTTATAGAAGTATATTACAGTAAATGCAATTCTTAGTAGATATAATTGAGACACCACAACATTTCACTGTCAATTTATTTCAGATTTTTCTGTTTGTATTGAATTACCCATATCAATAACAGACATTCATTTCCAGTACACTATGAGGTCTCCCTGGCAACAGACTAGATCTTTCCATCTGCCATGATGAGAATATACCTACCTGTATGTTTTGTGTGTTTATGTTGCATATTGTGTATATACAATAGAAAAGGTGTTCCATTGAGGTAAAGAAGCATCCGTATTGAGTGTGACAGTTGAGCGTTTGACAGTTTGTTTACTGTATTTCTGTTCGACCCACGGTCAAGTACACAGTGTTTGTATAACACACACAGTTTCCATGTCATTCTGCTTCACATGCAGGTCCTCTGTGCTAAAGGAGGGAGTGCTTGAACTCAGTGCTGTCCTTTTACTGCAATTGTTTTGTATTGAGGATATTTACATTTTCTCAACAGTACCTTGGGAGACGTCAGGTTAATGAAATCCTGAGACATGAAATCACACCTTAATAACACGATTGTGTCAGTGGCACTGTCTTCCCTGTTTCTGTCTCACACCCTCTCTCGCTCTCTCGCTCTCTCTCTCCCTCTCCCCCTCTCCCCCCTCCTCAGCTCTTTTGCCATGTCTAAGGCAGCCGTGAGGAAGCTGCACTGGCGCTCCAAGGTCCAGGAGAGCTTCATCCCCCTGGTTGGTTCCTCTGGGGAACTGGGGGTGGCCGTGGGCGGCGGAGCTGACTATGGAGAGTTCCCATTCGTCACCGCAGCCCCCGGGGGCGGGTTCACAGTGGGCGACATCATCCTAGAGATTGGGGGTACCCCTGTGTTAGGGATGACACTAGGAGATGTCCGCGGGGTCCTTAACTCCTGCCTCCATCCCATCCGCATCAAGACGGTCTCACCAGGTACTGTATGGCTCAGTGTGGTAACTTACTCCTTGGTCTGGGGACACATTGTGAATGCTGCTGCTTCATCCGTCAATGACTAACATCGTTGTCAACCCCAACTTCTCCTTCACATGATAACACTATGTGAATGGTCACACTGCCTCCCTTAGGCAACTCATAGAATAACACGCTTCCCAAGTGGTTATCCAAACATAGCTGAATAATCACTGATACTGGAAAAACAAACTTGACAACTGCAAGGCTCAGTCTAACCACCAGTTTGCTGGCCCGGAGTACTTAGCACCTCTGAACGTAATTTGTGAACCGAGTGTGCACTGATTTTACACGTAGAATCGCCTGAAAAGTGGCAGCAGTCAGACGTCTGCTGCGGGCGGTCCCTAAAACACAGTGTGTGGAGAGAGGGAAGTCTTCAAATTCCCGATGACACATGTGACAAGGAGTCCAGAGAGGGCTGTGACGATGTGACGATACAGTTGTCTATCACCCTGGAGGGGCCTTGGAATTTATAGAGGGGGGTGAGGTGACGGATGTCTTTGTTAGGTCTGAACGGAGCAATATGTCAGCACTATGTCACCTGACCGTGGCTCCCCATGGCCTTGCTGGGGTAGATTGATGGCTAAATCGCCAGCAGGACTGTAAATGGGGCCCTTTAATCCTGGTCCCTCTGCCGCTGGTCCATCCATTATCATTCTGTGAGCCAGGCGGTCAGGCCAACCTCCCTACCTGGGTATTCCGACTGCATGTACTGTGAACAGAGATGGATGGGCTGAGCTGTAATGTGCTGCTGTACTGCCTGTGCTCTAGGCCTACACCTCCTCATTTCTCCTCCCTCATGCTCCTCCTCTTCCTCCCCTTCCCCCTCCTCCACCTCCGCCTTCTACACATCCTCCTTCCGCCTCCTCCTCCACCTTCTCCTCCTCCACAGTCCAGGCTGTCAGGGACACCATAGTGTTTTCAGGCTTTACACCACTAATGATATGATATGAGACTAAGTAAGTGTGGCAAATGATCCCTTCATTATATCTGTGTGACACAAGGATTAAAGGGCTTGTACCAACCCTGTCCATGCTTTGACAGACAAACACAATCATTACTGTCTATGATGACCTTGAAAGCTGATGTGTAGGACAACACCTTACTTAACTGTGATGTGCCATATTGTGTTGTGGTGAAGCAGTGTTCATGGATGTACATCATATGTGCTTTTGTCTAGTGTATTCTGTTGTTTCTGTGAAAACAACATAGCTCTGTGAAAGCAAGCACTCCAGTTCATTTTACTCACAGTATATATGACAACATTAGTCTGATGTATTTTTTATATTCATCAAGCACAATGCTGGACAGCTGTTTCACAATGCCAACAAAAGCTTCTCATTATTTCTCCCAGGAAGCTGCAGGCCCGGGTCTTGCGCGTCATACTGGCCATATGTGGCGGGTCATGTGTGGGTGTAGGAGACTACCTGTGCTAATAAAGTTTTATTACAGAGACGTTTTAATAGCAGCACAGCGGATTCAATCTGCACTCACATCTGGGCCCAGCTTATAGTACAGGCCACTTTACCAGAGACAGAGGGTTGGGAAGCAGTAGCAGCAGGGGCAGGGGAGGAGTGGATGTGGTGGTTGTCTGTCAGTGTGACGAGCAGGGAGATGCTCTCAGGCCATCCATAACACCAAGTGACTTGTCATCAGAGGCCATAAAGCACTTGAGATTAAACAAATAGATCAGAGAGTGAAATAAGTGCCTGGGCCAACAGCCCAGCCTCCTGTGTGACAGCACCACACCGCCTCTGTGTTATTAGGCTATGCATGAGAGGCCGGGAAATAATATATTATGCACTCAGGATGACTGATAAAGTGTTAAGAAGGAGATGTAGTGTTTATTAGAGAGGGAGGGATTGGGAAGGAGGGGGCTGGAATGATATAGGGGTAAATCAAAGCTACTATAGCGATACAGTCTGGGGAATGTTGGCTTGGGCTGTCACTCTCCTTTTGACAGGGTATACAAATATTTACACAATTCGTCAGTTTTTGACTGTTGAGCTGATTTAGCAAGTTCTCTCCGTCTGTCTCCGTCTCCCCCCCCCCCCTCTTTCTGTTTCTCTCCCCTCTCTCTCCCTGTCTCTGCCTCTCAGGCTCTGCCTTGTGTAAGGACCTCAGGCTGTATCTGAGTAAGTGCTTCACTCCAGGCTCCATGGACAGCCAGCTTCAGCAGGTCATCCGGGAGAACCTCTACCTCCGAGCAGTGCCATGTGAGTCCCATGACGCTGTGCCCAGCACCTCTCCCTCACACTGTGCCCGTTACTGACCCCTGTTGCTGTAACTTGCGAGTCCCCTTTAAGTCCTTTGCAGCTATGCCCTCTAAATCCGTTGGGACGCTATAATTGTGAGTCCACCTCTGTATCTGTTCCAGAGTCTGTAACATGCGAGTCCATTCTAGGTTAGTAAGTACTTTTTAATAAGAGAAATAGGAATTAGTATCTCTATGCTCATTACATATCTGGACATCGCATCTCAACATTTAAACACTTCAACAATTTCCTTATTTAAGACCTTCATTTAGATTTAGTGTAGACCTACATGGCTGTCACTATGAAAACAGTGTTAATTGGTGTGCAATCACAATCAGAGTCGGGAAAGCTGTTCTTGCCACGACCGTGTGTAAATATATGCGCGTAGACATGTGTTGAGTGGATTTAAAAAGTGATTTGTCAACCCTGGCTTCATCAGTCAAACATTCAATTACAAGTCAAGTTTAGGTGAGAGAAAGCACCTAGAGGAATATTCCCTAGGACATTTCCATGGCAGCTATCTGTATTTTTACACTGTTAACTTTATCCAGTTTGTATCGGTAGCTTTTTCTGTCTTCATTTTCTGCTATTTCACAGGTTCATGTCTGTCTCTTTCTTGTTTGGTTACATATTACTTTTTCTCTTTATTTTGTATGTGTTTTCATCTATTTATATAGTTAACCTCAATTACTTTGTTCAATGATAATGATTTAAAGTTGTCTAAAACATTTGAAGCAAAGACTTCTGGGTATATAGAGTGTCAGTTGCTCTCTCAATCTTCTCTCTAAGGGCCAGAGGGATGTCACAGTGAGAGTGGACTGGAGAGGACTATGGTGTGGATTTCTGTGAAGCTCTTATTTTGGTGTCATATCACTGACTGGTGTAATATCTGTCTGATAGGTTTGGCTTGTGTCATGTTTTCTCTCTTAAACTGTCATTAGTCTGCCTGGCGGGCTGGCCACAGACCACTCTGGCCAGCCCACGGCGATGGGGAGTTTGGCGCTAATCTCATGTTTAGCCAGGAAGTAGGTCATGTGGAACAGTCTGCCAAACCAGTCAGCATCTCCGCCACGTCTCTCTCACACACACACACACACACACACACACACACACACACACACACACACACACACACACACCGTGCGCACGCGCGCAGGTTAAAACTCCCAAGAATACGCCAGAAAACAACAAGACATTCTGTGTCTTTGAGCTTTGAACATTGCGATATACAGGACGTTCACATAAAAGAAGCATACACATTCTCCAAGCCAAAGTCCTTTTACATAACAATTCCATTTATCCAGTTTGTAATTAGATGGGGGTGATGGATCAGTCTGATCTTTAGTCTGTAGCATCTGTACTATAAATATGCTCAGCATTTATGGATTATGGATTAGAGAGTGTGGTGTACAGCCGCCCTGGTGCTGCTAGACCCGGGTGGAGATAGACTTGTGACACAACTTCCTGCCTGGCTCTCTAAGTTGGAGTGACAGCGAGGCGGCACGCTCATCCCCTGGCTGTGTAATCCTCTGATCTGCAGGAGATGGATGACACAGTAAGATGCTGCTGCTCTCCCGCTCCCTTCTATACCAACATAGACAAACACTGTAACAATGTTGAAATCCTAGTTTAGCCCACTTGCAAAAACACGAGCAAGTCAGCTCAAATGACACTCTTGTACTACTTCATGATATACATCTATGCTCCTACTTATATTCCAGGACACAAACAACCTATTGGGGGAATGAAATGTGTTATTTATACAAATGTAAAAGCATTGAGGTAAATGAAGCGAGTTACCAAGTGTAGATCACAGACAGGGGTGAATGGTGTATCAATGTAGTCCATCTGAAAGCCCCTTATGTACTTTGCTAGGCCTGCTTTACTGTCTCAGATCAATATGTTTTTAAGATGAGGTGGCAAACCATGCCTTAGCTGGCAGTTAGCAGTGGATAATAAGTTGCATCCTATTATGTTCATGTTTTTTTGGATGTATTGCCTTTTTAAATAAGTGGTTCATGTTTTTAATATTTTATTTGGAACTATAGGCAAAAGAAAAATGTGAATTGCTATTTGAACAAAGTTAGTGTGTGGATATCCTCACTGTATTTGTCTTTTGTTCTTAGAAGAACTGAGAAATAACGGATGTGCATTTTGCTTTGAAAGTATCTCAATCCCCTCGCGATTTAAAACATACTGTGTACTCTACTCTACATTATGTTGCCCCTGGCAAGAAATATGTTTACACACAGTGACTCTCATAAGAGCATGACATGATTTTTTTTTAACGCTAAACAGAATGAAGTAAATGCAAGTCATTTATCAATAATTTAGAGGCAGAATGAAATGAAAAGCAGATGTGCGTTCGTGCCTCGGGGGAGGGCTGGCAGTAGACAGCTACCTAATATCTCCATGGGTTGTTGTGGTGCATATAGTCATTAGACAGAGACACAACATTATCATAATTCATTTGGGAACTACATACCACATACTCTCTTCTAGGAACTATTTGTACATATGTCTAGTTGCATCAAACTGTATGTGTCTCTCCTATCTGCCCTTTACTTTGCATAGGATGACTCAATTTTAGGAAAGACTTAAGGACAGCTGAATTCTTTACTATCCCTAGTAAAGAATGGAGTGATCTCCATGAATTCTAAATTACTAACATATAAAAACTGTTGTATTATTTACATTATTTTACATTTGGTTTATGTTGGCCAGTAGTGATGTTGGCCTGTAGTGATGTTGGCCAGTAGTGATGTTGGCCTGTAGTGATGTTGGCCTGTGGTGATGGCCTGTAGTGATGTTGGCCTGTAGTGATGTTGGCCTGTAGTGATGTTGGCCTGTAGTGATGTTGGCATGTGGTGATGGCCTGTGGTGATGTTGGCATGTGGTGATGGCCTGTAGTGATGTTGGCCTGTAGTGATGTTGGCCTGTAGTGATGTTGGCCAGTAGTGATGTTGGCCAGTAGTGATGTTGGCCTGTAGTGATGTTAGCCTGTAGTGATGTTAGCCTGTAGTGATGTTGGCCTGTAGTGGTGTTAGCCTGTAGTGATGTTGGCCTGTAGTGATGTTGGCCTGTAGTGATGTTGGCCTGTAGTGATGTTGGCCAGTAGTGATGTTGGCCAGTAGTGATGTTGGCCTGTAGTGATGTTAGCCTGTAGTGATGTTAGCCTGTAGTGATGTTGGCCTGTAGTGGTGTTAGCCTGTAGTGATGTTGGCCTGTAGTGATGTTGGCCAGTAGTGATGTTGGCCAGTAGTGATGTTGGCCTGTAGTGATGTTGGCCTGTAGTGATGTTGGCCAGTAGTGATGTTGGCCTGTAGTGATGTTGGCCAGTAGTGATGTTGGCATGTGGTGATGTTGGCCAGTAGTGATGTTGGCCAGTAGTGATGTTGGCCTGTAGTGATGTTGGCCTGTAGTGATGTTGGCCAGTAGTGATGTTGGCCTGTAGTGATGTTGGCCAGTAGTGATGTTGGCCTGTGGTGATGTTGGCCTGTAGTGATGTTGGCCTGTAGTGATGTTGGCCTGTAGTGATGTTGGCCTGTAGTGCTGTTGGCAAGTAGTGATGTTGGCCTGTGGTGATGTTGGCCAGTAGTTATGTTGGCCTGTGGTGATGTTGGTCTGTAGTGATGTTGGCATGTGGTGATGTTGGCCTGTGGTGATGTTAGCCTGTGGTCATGTTAGCCTGTGGTGATGTTGGCCTGTGGTGATGTTGGCCTGTAGTGATGTTGGCCTGTAGTGATGTTGGCCTGTGGTGATGTTGGCCTATAGTGATGTTGGCATGTGGTGATGGCCTGTAGTGATGTTGGCCTGTAGTGATGTTGGCATGTGATGATGTTGGCATGTGATGATGTTGGCAAGTAGTGATGTTGGCATGTGGTGATGTTGGCCTGTAGTGATGTTGGCCTGTTGTAATGTTGGCCTGTAGTGCTGTTGGCAAGTAGTGATGTTGGCCTGTGGTGATGTTGGCCAGTAGTTATGTTGGCCTGTGGTGATGTTGGTCTGTAGTGATGTTGGCATGTGGTGATGTTGGCCTGTGGTGATGTTAGCCTGTGGTGATGTTGGCCTGTGGTGATGTTGGCCTGTAGTGATGTTGGCCTGTAGTGATGTTGGCCTGTGGTGATGTTGGCCTATAGTGATGTTGGCATGTGGTGATGGCCTGTAGTGATGTTGGCATGTGGTGATGGCCTGTAGTGATGTTGGCATGTGGTGATGGCCTGTAGTGATGTTGGCCTGTAGTGATGTTGGCCTGTAGTGATGTTGGCCTGTAGTGATGTTGGCATGTGGTGATGGCCTGTAGTGATGTTGGCCTGTAGTGATGTTGGCCTGTAGTGATGTTGGCCTGTGGTGATGTTGGCCTGTAGTGATGTTGGCCTGTAGTGATGTTGGCATGTGGTGATGGCCTGTGGTGATGTTGGCATGTGGCGATGGCCTGTAGTGAAGTTGGCCTGTAGTGATGTTGGCCTGTAGTGATGTTGGCCTGTAGTGATGTTGGCCAGTAGTGATGTTGGCCTGTAGTGATGTTGGCCTGTAGTGATGTTGGCCAGTAGTGATGTTGGCCAGTAGTGATGTTGGCCAGTAGTGATGTTGGCCTGTAGTGATGTTGGCCTGTAGTGATGTTAGCCTGTAGTGATGTTAGCCTGTAGTGATGTTGGCCTGTGGTGATGTTGGCCTGTAGTGATGTTGGCCTGTAGTGATGTTGGCCTGTAGTGATGTTGGCATGTGGTGATGTTGGCATGTGGCGATGGCCTGTAGTGATGTTGGCCTGTAGTGATGTTGGCCAGTAGTGATGTTGGCCAGTAGTGATGTTGGCCAGTAGTGATGTTGGCCTGTGGTGATTTTGGCCTGTAGTGATGTTGGCCTGTAGTGATGTTAGCCTGTAGTGATGTTGGCCTGTAGTGATGTTAGCCTGTAGTGATGTTGGCCTGTGGTGATTTTGGATAGTCAGTTGTGCCCACTGTGGGTTTGATCATGACAAGTTCTGACTCCTATCCTGTCTTTGACTGACAGCTGTGTCTTGGTGTTGATAAGAAGCTCTGCTTAATTACCCCTCTACTCCTAAAACTCCTTCTATCTTGCTCACTCTTTCTCCCTCTCTCCCTCTCTCCCCTGGCCAATGGGATCAGTGGGGGGCCTGAGGGGAGACGCATGGAGGAATATGTCAATAATCCCAGCTATCTCCTGCTGACATGTTATATATATCTCAGAGGAGGGCATTGGTAATGAGTCCTAGCCACACACACACACACACACACGCGCGCGCGCGCGCTCACGCACGCACGCACACATACACACACACACACACACATTTCCTACTTCCTCAGTATTAGCATTAGTGAGTCTACTCTGTCCTGAGGGGAAGAGAATAATTCTACACACGTCAGAGGGCATCAGGAGATTTGCTATCAGATGTTTTATTAGAGATAGAGCCTCATCTTCTGTTGCTGATTGGGACATATTAACAGGCTCTAACACAGTATAAAGAGGAGAGGCAGGCAGTGTTGTGTTGTATGTGTGTCATTGTCATTGTAGTGTGGAGTGCTGTGCCCTCCCTGATGGTGAGACAGCAGTGCATTAATCATATGTTTTATGGAGTAACTGGGTTTGACTCCCTCCTACTGGCCCCACTCTGCCATGATACAGTATGTGCTCTTCCAGGAGAAGGAGAAGGACATGAATTTGACCTTAGCTTGCTGTTTGGAAGGGATTCATTTCAAACTGAGGCCTGATTAGGGTTTTTTTGGAAGGTTTACAAGCAAGTTTCACCCATGCTGACATGTAACAAGTAAGCATTGATTTAACCCCTTACACTCGTGGGAATTGGCATATATGGATGGGGCTAAATTGAAATGTTTCTTACAGAAGAAATATGGAAAGCATATGCGTAACTATGGTAGCTATTAAAGGGGAAGAGTTTGGAGATTATGGGAAAAGTATTAGACTAATGGTGTGGACACAACAGTTCACCTGACACAAGACTGAATCCAAACACTACACTGTTGATTTTATGTGCATTTTACATATACTGTACTTTTTGCAGCATTAAAATGATATTTTTCTAAAATTTGATTAGGTGAAACATAAGACAAAAATATTACAAGGCTTTGAGTGAGAGGTCTAACTGGTGTCTCCAAGTGGACACACACCTCTCCAAAGTGTGCACAGTTCCTCCGTAATTTTAATGCGCTTTTATGACTCAAAGAAGTCTTCAACTATAAGGTGCTTTTTTGAGCTCTCCAAGCTGTGCCATTGAGGAACTAGAGTAAGCACACACAATTGCCCTTCCAGCTGTCACGTCCTGACCCTAGTAAGATGTCATTTTCTATAGTAGAGTAGGGCAGGGCGTGACAGGGGGTGTTTTGGGATGTTCTATGTTTTCTATTTCTATGTTTAAGTTCTAGTTTGTCTATTTCTATGTTGGGATTGTTTGGGGGTTGATCTCTAATTGGAGGCAGCTGATCCTCATTGCCTCTGATTAGAGATCATATTTAAGTAGGGGTTTTTCTCATTGTTGTTTGTGGGTTATTTTCGTTTGAGTAGTGTGGTTTCCTCTCTGCGTCATGGTTTGTTGTTTTTTCAAGTTATTTATGTATTGCATTCAGTTTCACGTCTAATAAATATGTGGAACTACGAACACGCTGCATTTTGGTCCACTCCTTCAAACAGCCGTGACACCAGCAAACAAAAATTGGTTCTGTGAAAGTTCCCAGAACATTTGTTAGATGTTCTCATAACAAAAATTGTCCAGTCATGCTGATAATTATAGAATGTTTGGATAAAACATTCGCCTGATATTGCAAGAATGTTCTCAGAACACATTTCGTCTGTTCTTTTAACGGTTCCCAGAATGTTTAATTAAGTTGTGGAAACAGTCTGGTGGGAACATTGTTGGGGACATCACAAAAGATATGTTCCCACAACACAAAAACTATCCAGTTGTGCGGATGATTCTACAATGTTTCTATAAGGGTGAAAAAAATGTGTTGTCCGCAGCAAATTTTCTTTACAATACAACAAATATAGGCTCCTTCTGTTCAGGACAACCCAGGGTATAACGCCATGTCATCTTGTAACTCTACATCCAACATAGTGATCATAAATGTTGACACTGTATATTACATGAGTTTCAGGATATGGAAATATGAAGTGCTCATTTGGACTCACGGGTATTTGGCTTGCTTGTATGACATCAAAGCAGTATTTATTATAATCCTCAACGTCTCATTTTACGAGTCCTCTTAATTTACAGCATTTCCTCACTCATATATATATTTTTTTTTACTAAAGTTGCCCAATTAGCGGGAGGGATGGGGTCAACTTCTTGTCATGTGCGGTGCTCAAGTTCAGAAAGTCTGTCAGTCAAAACCCATACAGAGCTGTGAAGCGCAGAGCCTGAGCTCTGAAACCATTTATAGCATGTTACTGTACAGTCACAGCATTCCAATTTAGGCACTTATCAGTGTACAAATCTGCAATTTTCAACCCGTATACGGGTACAAGTGTAGAGGGCTACTAATCAACCTACAGATATTGGATCTTAATTTGACCAGTATTGATGCAGCAATATAATTTTTTGCTGGAACAAGTTGAGTCCATTCACACGTTTCTGCTGATGTAATGTCGCTTGATCAGTGGTTAGGCTATTAGCTGGCCAAAATTAGGCAACATGAAAGTGCAGTGCTGTCACGCCCTGACCATAGAAAGCCATTGGTTCTCTATGGTGTAGTAGGTCAGGGCGTGACTAGGGGGTGTTCTAGTTCAATATTTCTATGTTGGTGTTTTGTATGGTTCCCAATTAGAGGCAGCTGGTAATTGTTGCCTCTAATTGGGGATTATATTTAGGTAGCCATTTTTCCCACCTGTGTTTGTGGGATATTGTTTGTGTTGGTGCTTGTGTCACCATGTAGTCACGTTGTGTTGCTTGTTTATTGTTTTGGTTAAGGAAGTTTCACTTTAAATAAATATGTGGAACTCAACAAACACTGTGCCTTGGTCCGTCTCTTACAACAAGTACTGTTAATATAGCCGTGTGTTATTGCGGGTTTTCACTGAATTTCTGTTAATCCTGTGGTGTAAGAAAATTCGCAGCACTAACAGGGTGATCAAATTTTGATCTGACATCTGTACCTTCCTTTCATCTCTAAGAAAGAATATGAAATGCTGTAGACTACAGTGCCTTCAGAAAGTATTAATTTCCCTTGACTAATTCCACATTTTGTTGTGTTACAGCCTGAATTCAAAATTGATTAATACAATTTTTTCTCTCACCTGTCTACACACAATACTCCATAATGACAAGTGAAAACATGTTTTTAGAAATGTTTGCACATTTATTGAAAATGAAATACAAAAATCTAATTTACATAATTATTCACACCCCCACACCCATGTTAGAATCACCTTCGTCAGCAATTACAGCTGTGAGTCTTTCTGGGTAAGTCTCTAACAGCTTTGTATACCTGGATTGTACAATATTTGCAGTTTATTATTTTTTGAATTCTTCAAGCACTGTCAGGTTGGTTGTTGATCATCATCAGCCATTTTCGTCAGCCAAGTCTTTCTATTGATTTTCAAGCCAATTTAAGTCAAAACTGTAACTAAGCCACTGAGGAACATTCAATGTTGTTTTGTTAAGCAATGCCAGTGTATATTTGGCCTTGTATTTTAGGTTATTGTCTTGCTGAAAGGTGAATTTGTCTTCCAGTGTCTGTTGGAAAGCAGACTGAAGCAGGTTTTCCTCTAGGATTTTGACTGTGCTTAGCTCTATTACGTTTATTTTTATCCCAAAAAAAACTCAATTGCAGGTGACAAACATACCCATAACATGACGCAGCCACCACCATGCTTGAAAATATGAAGAGTGGTACTCTGTGATGTGTTGTGTTGGATATGCCCCAGACATAACACTTTGTATTCAGGACATAAAGTTAATTTGCCATATTCTTTGCAGTTTTACTTTAGTGCCTTATTTGTAAACAGGATGCATGTTTTGGAATAGTTTATTCTGTGCATGCTTCCTTCTTTACACTGTCAATTAGGTTAGTATTGTTGAGTAACTACAATGTTGTTGATCCATCCTCAGTTTTCTCCTATTACAGCCATTCAACTCTGTAACTGTTAAAGGCACCATTGGCCTCATGGTGAAATCCCTGAGTGGTCCTCTTCCTCTTCGGGAACTGAGTTAGGAACGACACCTGTATTTTTTTATCTTTGTAATGACTGGGCGTATTGATACACCATCCAAAGTGTAATTAATAACTTCATCATGCTCAAAGGGATATTCAATATCGACTGAGCTTACAGATAATTGTGTGTGTGGGGTACAGATATGAGGTAGTCATTCAAAAATCATGTTAAACACTATTATTGCACACGGAATGAGTCCTTGCAATGTATTATGTGACTGTACATATCCTAATTGCACATGCTATATACAGTATCAGGTTCAATACTTTTTGTATCATTTCATAAGGGGTATGCTAATGCATTAAGTTCTAACAGTGAACTGTGGAGACAGATTGGGATGTGTAACTTTCTCTCGTCTCACTCTCCAGGCACGACCAGACTGCCCCATGATGGGGAGATCTCAGGGGTGGACTACAACTTTGTCTCCATAGAAGAGTTCTTCTCTTTGGAGGAGTCAGGAGCTCTTCTGGAGAGCGGCAAGTTCAAAGGTGAGGAGAGGAGAGGTATTTACTTCGCTAAGTCATCTCCCTCTGACTTCAACTGCATTTAATTTCATAGACATTATTTCATGATCAACACACTGTAGGTCGTGTACTGTATATTGCAGATAGAGCATGCTAGTCTATCTATAGGGGTAGAGGGTTAACTCACAAACCAGTCCACACAGTCTCTTACCAGGCAGGCACATGGCTGGTGAATATCATTAATATAATAGGATATAAGATAATTTTCTCAGAGGAAGCCTTATTACTTACATGTAGTTAATGACACCAGGTCTTGAACAGGTCTCAGTCGCTCCAACCTGCACAACCCACCCCAGTCAGGGGAGGGTTAAAGTTGGACCGCTTCCTCTGATTAAAAAAGCAACCCCGGATTAGCATGCATAATTCATATGAGTTTAATGGGCACAATAAATGCCATCTTCACTTTGCCTCACATGTGACATTGACGGCGGTACGGCTCCTGCAAAGCAATCCGGAGAATCAGCGAGTCTGCAGTACAGTGACACTGTGGTGGGATAACCTTGACGAGTACATCAACAACCTAATGTTTCTCTGTACTGGAGCTGGAGGAATAGATTTAAGTCATTTGATTTGTACTCTAGCTGCCACAACAGAAGGATATAATTGAAGAAGGAAAACGTATACTATACTGTACTGTACTGATCCCTAGGTTGGATGGTAAATCTATGTGATGTATGCATTGCACTGGAACACTGCCATCATAATATTTCAGATTTACTGTATTTTCTATATTTCATATAATGATAGCTATTTCAACTGTGTGTTTGGGATCTCTAGATGGAATCGCTTTACCTCTTATCCTTTTTATCCTTTTCACAATCATATTTGTTTTATTTATTTATGTATTTTTATTCTTGGCACCAAAGACCAAAAGCCAAAAGTACCAATATGCTTCTAACAATACAAATATATCTTATTACTTCACTTTATACGTCACTCTCTCTCCCATCCTGTTTTCTCCCAGGGAACTACTACGGCACCCCCCGGCCAGTACACATTGGTCCAGAGAGTCCTCCCATCACCTACCAGGAACACCGCAACCTACTCCGGAACTTCCGAACACGCAGCAAGTCGCTTAGCAACCTGGAGAAAGCAGCCGAGGAGGGGGAGAACAGCGAGGAAGATTCTGGCCTGTCAGGCAGGTTTACCAAAGACAGACTGTCCCGTAAGATTATATGGGTGACCAATCTACTACAGTCATATAGTGGTAATAAGTAGTTGTTGTATTAGTAGTAATTATAGTAGTAGTAGTAACAGTTGTGGCAGTAAATCATGTTTAATTCAAAACCTTTTTGTGATTTTAAGTTGCCAAAATGTGTGATTTGTTTTCCGCCATTTTATTTAGCTAAGTATGGTGGCCAACAGCTACTGTAAACTGTATAGACTGCCTTGTCCCTCTGTACCTCTGAGTTTTTGATGGCCAAATTAATCAATGATGGGCATGATTAGTATGCTCCTAGCTCTTTGTGGGGCTGTGGCTGCATCGATCGCTGGACCTGCTCCAGAGGAGGGTCTAGCTAACCGCGGGCAGGCTAATCTGTGTGGCAGGCAGGGAACAGGCAGAGAGCAGGGAGTTGTCCATGGTCCTGACCTGTGCTGCTGAGTCATCTATCGCCAGGTCAGGTGGTGCTGAACAGAGCGCTTGCTGGGCTGGCTCTGACTGCAGCCCTGGGTGTGCAGCAGGCCACATCCTCCCACGCCTAGTACATTCTAAAGGACAGGAGGGTCAGGAAAAGCTGTTTAAATATAGTTTTCAAGTTGTATTAGTCGTATGTACGGGATACGCATGGTATACATCGTCCAACTAAATGCTTATATGCAGGTTCCTTCTCGACAATGCAACAACAATATGAAATAGTAAAAAAATAAGAATATGAACATAAAGTAAATGACAGTAGAATAGAATAAACGTTTGAGCATAAATATAATACTGGAAGGCACAATTTATAGTACAATATTTACACGTGTATTGGGGAAGGGGGGGGAGGAGGGGTAGTGTATAAACTGGGCATTACAATAAGATTCTGATAACAGCAGTTGTGACGTGTGTGTAGCATGAATGCATATATGTGTGTGTGTGTGTATGTCTCCGTGGGTGTGTGCATGAGTAAGTGCATGTGTGCTAAGGTGAAGAGAATCAGAGCAGGTGGTCAGTCCAGTTCAAGTGTTCAGCAGTCTGATGGCTTGTAGATAGAAACTGTCTCTGAGGCTGTTGGTATCAGATCTCATGCTCTGATACCGCCTGCCCAACGGTAAGGGAGAGAACAGCTAATGTGTGGGGTCCTTCATGATGCTGTGTGCCTTCCTCAGGAACTGTTTTAAGTGGATGTCTTGGATGGGTGGGAGCATGGTCCCAGTCATGTTCTGGGCCATCTTCACCACGTGCTGGAGGGCCTTGCTGCCATGGACGGAGCAATTCCCGTACCTGGCCATGATGCAACCGGTCAGAACGCTCTCGATGGTGCAACGGTAGTATTTGGAGAGGACCCGGGGCGGCATGCCGAATTTGAACAGGGAGTACAGCAGAGGACTGAGGACACACTCCTGTGGGGCCCCCTGTGTTAAGAACCAGTGTGGAGAAGGTGTTGTTCCCAATCCTCACAGCCTGTGATCTTCCCGTCAGGAAGTCCAGGATCCAGTTGCAGTGGGGGGTGACCAGACTCGGGGCTCTGAGCTTGGTGTCGAGCTTGGAGGGAACCATGTTGTTACTGAACTGTAGTCAATGAACAGCAGTGCATGCCTTGCCTTTTGCGATTTTTGAAACACTTAACTCAATGGATCTGGATCTGTGAATGTGGATTTAAAGCTGTAAACTACATTCAGTGTAGCCAATGTCCATGATTTCAGAGAGTAAGTTATTCAATGGTTCTATTTTCACTGAGTGTAGGCTATCTGAGAACTTCTATAGCAAGATGTGTCAAACACAAGTTTTCAGTGACTTACTTTTCACTGTCCTCTTTATTGACGCTCCAGGTGGATTAGTGGGTATCAGCAATGCACATCCCGTCTCCTTGTCCAGAGGGTCCAGTGGAGGGGATGGCAGTGCCATGGAGAACGGCCATGGCAGCACCAGTGCCAGGGTGCGAGCAGTGATGCCTAAAAACTGGGAGGTGGCCTACAGTGACTCAGGAGAGCCTTTCTACATCGAGTGAGTGACTATTCTATATGGATAGACACTCTCTTTGACTGGGCCAGGATCAGTTTCCTCTAAATCTTGAATTTGTTGACTTGTAAATACTGTTATATAGCATTACCATGGTGATTGATTGGTGACTTTGAGGTGGCCTGTTTGTCACTCTCTTTCAGCCATAACTCCAAGATGACCAGCTGGCAGGATCCTCGTGCACAGAGCAGCAGAGAGACAACGCTTGACAAAAATACATGTGAGCTCTCTCCCATGGAAGTACTGCTGGAGCATTTAACTCAGGGTTTCCCAAACTCGGTCCTCGGGACCCCAAGGTGTGCACGTGTTGGTTTTTGCCCTAGGACTACGCAACTGATTCAAATAATCAACTAATCATCAAGCTTTGATGATTTGAATCAGCTGTGTAGTGTTAGGGCATAAACCAACACGTGCACACCTTGAGGTCCCGAAGACCGACTTTGAGAGACGATGGTTTAACTGTTGCACTGCCTAATAATGCTATCTGTACATTAATTAGACTAGGATCATAGGACCATAGGCACAGTGAGCCTGTTAATAGAGTCAAATGAAATGAATTGAGCTTTTAGTAGAATTTAGATACTGTGTAGTGATTAAGCCCTAACCCGATAACAGCAAGCCAGAACCTGGAACTAATGGCAGGGAGCCATTTTGCTAGCTGCTATGTCTGACAGAGGCCATGTGTTGGGCATGACACTGACAACCTACTATCATAATTATGTTATGTGATTCACAGATAACACAATAATACATCAACGTTTGACCATTATAGCTGATTATAGCAGTGAGAGATCCCATCTGCCAGAATATCATGAGTAAAGCTGGTCTGAATCTGTTGAGTGGGTTGCAGTTTACTGTTGTAACCAGCAGGGGGCGATACATATCAGCCAGAGAGTTTGTTTTCCTTTCAAGGTGCTTGAATCTTCTCTGTGGGATATTATGACAGGACAGAAAAAACACTTTGCCTGCATGTCTATTTATTTCTAAACGTTTTGCACTAAGTGCCATCTGGCCATGAGTTTTCAGTGTTGTGCATCTCTCAACTCAGCTCTAAGTGGCACATTCTAAGCAGTTTACACATTCACACACACAGGGTGCAACCTCTCTCTGTCTCTCTCTCTCTCTGTCGTTCTCTCAACCTCTTCATAGTGACCTTTATTTCCTCTTTACCTTCCAATTGCACAAAACCTCTCTGTCTTTCTCCCTCCCTGTTGTAAGCCTCTCTCTCTGTGTTTCTTTGCCCTTCTCGCTCTTTTCTATATCTTTCCCCCCCTCTCTTTCCATCCCTCCATCGCTCTTTCTCAGTACCAGGGTTCACAGAAGAGCCAGGGGAGCTGAGGGGTTACTCTATCCACACACGCTTCTCTAAAGGTCCCAGGGGGTTTGGTTTCAACATTGTGGGGGGCAGCAGAGCCAGGGAGTTCCTCCAGGTCTACAGTGTCACGCCAGGGGGACCTGGAGCGCTCAACACAGGTAGGAGAGGAGGAAGAAGGGAGGGGAGGGACAGGACAATATGCAGAGATGATTGTCATTTATGCGAAGTTGTAAAGTTGTGAAAGTGATTTGAAACAACAAAAATGCATTTAAAACTTTCTTTGATAGTAGAAAACAGACTTTTCTAGGGCTATGTCAGATTCAGCTTCCCTACGGTATCATAACTGGGCCAATGTTGATATCATGTTCCTCGTAAATGCCCTCCCATGCCCAACTAATACTGTGCCCCTGCCCAGTCATGTGAAATCCATAGATTAGGGCCTAATGGATTTATTTCAGTTGGCTGATTTCCTTATATGAACTATAACTCTGTAAAATTTTATAAGCATTTCGCTTCACTCGCAATAACATCTGCTAACCATGTGTATGTGACCAATAACATCTGCTAACCATGTGTATGTGACCAATAACATCTGCTAACCATGTGTATGTGACCAATAACATCTGCTAACCATGTGTATGTGACCAATAACATCTGCTAACCATGTGTATGTGACCAATAACATCTGCTAACCATGTGTATGTGACCAATAACATCTGCTAACCATGTGTATGTGACCAATAACATCTGCTAACCATGTGTATGTGACCAATAACATCTGCTAACCATGTGTATGTGACCAATAACATCTGCTAACCATGTGTATGTGACCAATAACATCTGCTAACCATGTGTATGTGACCAATAACATCTGCTAACCATGTGTATGTGACCAATAACATCTGCTAACCATGTGTATGTGACCAATAACATCTGTTAACCATGTGTATGTGACCAATAACATCTGTTAACCATGTGTATGTGACCAATAACATCTGCTAACCATGTGTATGTGACCAATAACATCTGCTAACCATGTGTATGTGACCAATAACATCTGCTAACCATGTGTATGTGACCAATAACATCTGCTAACCATGTGTATGTGACCAATAACATCTGTTAACCATGTGTATGTGACCAATAACATCTGTTAACCATGTGTATGTGACCAATACAATTTGATTTGTTTTGAATTCTTAGAAATTGTTTTTGTTCAGTATATATACATTTCTCTCTCCCTCCTCTCCCTCAATCTCTCGTTCTGTCATTCTCTCTCTCCTGACTGGAGATGGATTATAGTAGTGGGATTTTTCTGTGATCTCTCACAGAGAGTATATCTCAATCAATCCCTAATGGTTTGAATGCCATAATCTATCATCCCATGCATCAACACACGTACAGTACCGGTCAAAAGTTTAGACACTACTCATTCCAGTGTTTTTATTTAATTTTACTGTTTTCTACATTGTAGAATAATAGTGAAGACATCAAAACCATGAAATAACACATATGGAATCATGTAATAACCAAAAATAGATTTTAGATTTTAAATTCTTCAAAGTAGCCAACCTTTGACTTGATGACAGCTTTGCACACTCTTGGCATTCTCTCAACCAGTAGTATTATGTAGTGTTATGTAGTGTTATGTAGTGTTATGTAGTGTTATATTATGTATTTTATTTGTCTTTTTGTTTCCTGATTGGAGCCCAGGAAGCAAGGCTGCAGCTAATTGGGGATCCCAATTAAACATGAAATAGTACTACACACACCCAAAAACACATGTACACAACAGTATACGAAGATAGTATACCATTTATGAACTACAGTACATTGTTGTGTCCCTTCAAATTATCTGTAAAGTACAGTACAGAGTGTATGTTTGAAATGTATACTAATGCAATGGGATAACTTCACCAGACCTCCCTCTCAACCTCTCCTATCTGTCCATATAGCAGATATCCTGGTTTACATCAACGGCATCTGTGTCCTGGGAACGTCCCACAAAGAAGTGGTAGAGATGCTGAAGGCAGTTCCTGTGGGCCATAGTGTGGACATGGTCCTCCGGAGGGGATACCCCATGCTCTACAACCCCGACGGCTGCCCCAAGCAGCCCCATCCTGGGTTCACCGACATCTGTGACCCCTTCCTCGCACCCACCACCACCCAGCCCCAGCCCTTACACCAGCGCCTCCCCCTCCTCCGCCCATCCACAGCCCCAACCCAGACCCAGTATCATAATCTAAACGGCGTCCTTTCTCACCACGATGACGTGGGTTATATGGGTCCAGGAGTGAGGCCAGGACTTGATGCCAATGGGAATGCCACCTCCACAGCGACCCGACCACCATCCTCTTACAGACACTCCAGCGGTCATCTTTCCCACTCCGCTGACCCACCATCGTACAGACTGTCTAGTGGGCACCTTGCTCACTCCGCTGACCCACCCTCGTACAGACGATCCAGTCGCTACCTATCTGACTCCACCTCCCCTACACCACCCTCATACAGACAATCCAGTGGTAGCATCACTCCCACCACCCCCCCGGTCCGCCCGCCCCGCT
This sequence comes from Salmo salar, assembly GCF_965601325.2. Lineage (NCBI taxonomy): Eukaryota > Metazoa > Chordata > Actinopteri > Salmoniformes > Salmonidae > Salmo > Salmo salar. Next base: position 37,701,804 of record NC_138303.1, on the reverse strand, counting down.
CCCTGAGGGGCCTTGCCCGCCTGCAGGCCTCTGACAACTGCCAGAGTGACAGCGAAGTGGTCTCAGCCATCGGCTCACACAGGTATGGCAGAACACACACTCACACACACACACGCACACAAACACACACACACACAAACAATGTAATTTAGAGATCATTTACTCTCATAGAGAACCCTGACTATCTTTCTTTCTCTTTTCATTCTCTGCAGGGCTTTCATGATCCGTAACCACAACAATAACTCCCTCTCTACCCCCCCTCAGCCCCTGCGCTACAGAACCTCTAAGAGTGACCTGTCTGAGAGCGCCCTGTCCACCTCCTCCACCCTCCCTGTGTCCAGACTGCCCCTGCCCCAGTCAGAGACACCCCGTCTCTCATCCTCCCCTGGCGGAGGGGCGTACTCCCGCCTCATCAGGCCCCAGGCCTCCCTGCTGAGACCCCCTCCCACCCCTGACAGCCCCAACCTCAGCTTCAATGGCTTCCATGGCAATACCAGCGGCAGTGGCAGCCCCATAAGCATCTCGTCTCCCGGGGTGATGAGCCTGGTCAGTGGCCTTGGGGTGGGAGGTGGAGGGGAGCTGGTGCCAGTGGCCCTGGCTCAGTGTGAGGGTGGAGGGGGAATGGGTTTCAGTGTGACGGCCGGGGGACAGGGGGGCAGGCTGGCCCTTGTCAAGAGGGTCTGGGACAGGAGGCAGTGCTCCTCCCTACAGCCAGGGGACGCCATCATGAAGATCAACGGAGCAGACGTCCAGAGTCTCAGCTTTGCACAGGTACTGAGGAGGGAAAAGAGCAGAGAAAGAAGATAAGGAAAGAGACGGAGAATAAGTATAGGGACATTTAGATCAGAGATAATAAAGTGATGCTTTTCCATCCAGGTACAACAGGTTCTCCAGGAACACACCAAACAAGGAGAAGTAGTCTTATTGGTTCACAGAAGAGGTAAGAACATGAGCTAGTTTCCTGCAAACTTGTTCTCAAGAGTTGTATTTTATTTATGACTATATTCTCAGCCCAAGTGATGAATAGAGACTCAAAACATTTCTCAAGAATTCCTTTGTCTTTAGTGACGTTATTTCTCTTCTTCAGGTTCACACCGTTCTTCCATCTCCCCCAACTCTATGCAAAGAGTCCCCTCACCACTCCTCTGCCCCCATCCTCCACCCGTGGCGTCAGACAACAATCCTTCACCCCCTGCGGACGTCCTGATCCTACCCCGTCCCTCCTCCACCCCTCCTCCCCCGACCATGGTGCGCTCCTCTCTGGTCCAAAGCACCAGTTTCCTGGAGTCAGTCCCAGTCACCCTCACCATGGAACCCAAAGACTGGCTGAACGAGGGCATGGAGGATGAGGGGGACAGGGAGGTGGGGATCCCAGGACCAGGGCAGAAGGGAGGGGGACGGAACCGTGTGCCCCGGGGGTTTGATGTGGAGCTGAGGAGGAAGCCAGGAGAGGGGTTCGGATTTGTCATCGCTTCAGAGGATGTAGAGAACAGGAAAGGTGAGAACTGATTGATTTGTAGCAGAGCACTTGCCACGTTACGTCTTCTAATTGGTTGGATTGATGACTTACACTTTTCCCAATTTCCCCCCTCTCTTCAATGGTTAGGTATTGTAATGGAGTTACTGCAGAAAATAGGAAGCATACTTTTTAAGACCAAATCCCTTATCGTGTCCCTTAACAAATGTCATCGCCCAGTGAAAAGATGGCCTTCAGCTTGAAGAGAAAAGCTTCCCAATTGGCCGTACTGTTCTGTAGGATGTTGAATATATTATGATGGCTGCATGACAGTCACTGAGGCATGATGTTGAGTCATAGGTCTCTGTCACGTAAAGACAGACCTCCCCACCCCCAGTAGTCCCATGATGACATCATCCTGCTCGTTATGTATTTAGTATTTTGAACAGCACTACAGAGACTATGGAGTCAGAAAACACAGTAACAGTCCAATGACAGCATTTAATGTACTACGTGTATCATCATTATGCTAAAGCTGGGGTGTTGTGCTGCTTAATTCCTTGTGTGTGCGCACGTGTGTGTGTGCGCGCGTGCGCATCCTTGTCTGTATCAAGGTGTTATGTTGTTGTTATAGGGTGTAATATTTTGTGTGGTGGTGCCCAAGTGTGCAAGTGCATTTGATTAATATTTGTTAGTGTGTGTGTGTGTGTGTGTGTGTGTGTGTGTGTGTGTGTGTGTGTGTGTGTGTGTGTGTGTGTGTGTGTGTGTGTGTGTGTGTGTGTGTGTGTGTGTATGGGTATCGCATGTGAACTCGCTGCACCTCATGAAAATCAATGGAATCGATAGTGAGATTATCCAGCGTGAAGCCCCATGCCACAGGGCTATTAGGAGCTAAGCCACATAGGGTTTTATATGTGTCAGTGCTCTTATCTAAATCAGCCTGTCAGCTCCATTTGCCTCCCACAGAATAACCTTCTGATATAACACACTGCTTTACACTCATAGTCTTAATGCTATTGTAACCCTACACAGTACACTGCATCTCTATCCCATTTAGTTAACAGCACAGGGATTCTTGAAAGTTAGATCAATCCTTGTCCGGCAGGGACATTTATTTTTATAGTTAACCATTTTTGATTTTGTTGCATTATTTAAGCTTACAAATTATATTTAGGGGAATTTGCTTTTGGAATTTTCTAAATATTTTCTATATTTTTCATTTCCACGTCGGCTCTATGCCCGTAATTACCCTTATCCGGAGCAAGGGATCCCAATTTCAAACCCTCCCAAAAAGTGTTTAAAATTCAACTGGCAATAATGAACATTATGTCACGATTATCGTCGGTGAAGGAGGACCAAAATGCAGCAGGACTGTGTTTGTTCATTTTGAACATTTATTAAATCAAAATGAACACAAAAACAACAAAACGATATACCGCCAGTCTTCTCAGGCTCATACATGCTAGACAAGAAACAATCTCCCACAAATACACAGACAAACACACCCAACTAATATAGGACTTCCAATCAAAGGCAACACCACACAGCTGCCTTCAATTGGAAGTCCACCCCAATTAACCAAACATAGACATACAACCAACTAGATCAACATAGAAATACGTAGACAAGGAACAGTGCCCAAAAACCCCGGAATACTAAATCAAATGCACTTTTTAGAAAAACACCACCCCGAGCCACATAAAACAAATACCCTCTGCCACGTCCTGACCAAACTACAATAATTATTAACCCTTATACTGGCCAGGACGTGACACATTAACTGAAAAATGATATTTGTAGTTTCTTGCAATAGCCCTCTCTGACTTTAAATAATATTTCTCTCAAAATTGTGATTTCTAAAAAATGTGTCTGGGGATTTGGTCAACCCAGTCAGATTTGTCTAAAATCCTAAATGAATCAGGAATGAACAGGGTCAGCGACACCACAGGGTCAGCGACGCCATCTTCATGTCTTCATTACATGTAGTGCAACAAGACCACTCATGGTCTGGAAAGTTCTCTACTTTTGATAGATTTCAAGAAATAATATTGAAATCACCATGGTCACAACCATAAACTGTCAACTCCATCTGCCTGATAGATTAAGATATGAATTTTGGTTCAAATATGTTTATTTTAATTAGGTTTTAGAGTCATGAAGCAACTGATGAAAAATACAATTGCTACTTTGTATACCACTTGAATGAAGAAGATAAATTCAATTTTTGTCAACTCCGTAAAACATCAACTCTGTCAGAATTTTGTCAAACATCAACTCCGTCAGGTTGTTGAAATCTCTGATAGAATGGTGATGTTTTAACTGGGGATTTTCAAATGAATCATTTTCTATATTTTACAAATGTTTAAATTGAACTTTTATTTTTAGAGGCAAAAATTCGTCTGTTTTAAGTATTTGTTGTCAACTCCGTCAGTGGCTTGTCAACTCCGTCACTGATGGCTAACTCCCTTAAGATACATTTTTGTTGTTGTCAATATTCAGAAAAAATATTTGAATCACTGTTCTGCAACATATGCTTAAACTATTGACGTGTTTGATGAGCTAGATCGGATCTAATGTTTGCTTTATAAATGTTGTTTTATGTTCTGAATCTAGAAAACATGCCAAAATGCTAACGACATTTGCCCTGGAACATTATATAGCACTATAAAATAAAACGTTTGAAGATTTGTATTGCATATTCGACGCGTACGAACACACGGGTGTGATCACTCTACAGTGGTCCCTGCAGCCTACGCTCAAACCGATGTGATTACAATTCATTACAATGTCTAGTTACGATTGATGCAACAGTCAGCGTTTGAGCTGGACATTTTGCACAAACACAGTCTTTACAACACTATGTCCTCAATGCGAGCAGTTTATTTCTGGATGCAGTGTTCAGACAGTCACAGAAGTAGCAACAACAACATTTGAGGGCCGCCACCGGGTTAACTTTCCTGTTGGGTAACAATCACATTTTGGAACAATGAGCGCTTTCTGACGTCACGTTCATAAAAGACTCACGCTGGTGGAACCGTTAGAGAAATTTGGAACGCACGCATGAAAAGGTTAAACACTTGTTGGGCAATAAATGTAAAAAGGAAATGCCTTTTATCTTGTCTGATGGAGTTGACATAAATCCAGTACTTTGCATTTTCTGAAAATATGAAATCATTATTAGGTTGTTCCTTTACATGGTGTGATAGCTGATACTTTGGTCTATCAAAATATATATTTCAAATGTTGTTAATATTAAGACAAATGTTTGTGAGAAAAAAGTCTCGTCTTTCAAGAATCTCTGAGCACAATGAAGCTAGTTTGTGTAATCATTATGGCTGTGAAGGGGAAAACATCCCACCTGATTAGCTATTAGCTAGAGGGCACTAATTATATAGCGTAAAACGTCAATTAAATGGCGAGTCTCAAATAGCCACCTGATTCTTTTAATAGCCAGGCAACAGCACACATTTCAGCAAATAAATGCCTGTTTCAAGTAAACACCAGGTGTAAATTAAATGTTTACAAGGTTACCATGAATTACCATGAATTGTTTACAAGGTTTGCCGTTTGCTTTGTTCCATAAAATAATTCAGTAATGGCTCGTAGAAATGATGGCAATCGTCCTTTTTTATCGGCAGTAAGAAACTGCTAACAGCTGAGAACTGCTGCTAGCTAACTTGCAAGCACAACAAATCAACAACTTAGGTTATTAGAATCAGGTGTGCTGGATGAGGATTGGAGTGAAAACCTACAGGACGGTAGCCCCCCGAGGAACAGGGCTGGAGAGCCCTGGTGTAGATGATAACACAGTATATTATCCATTCCATGTGATTCATTATCTCACTGGTCTCTCCTCTCTTTGTATTTGCCCATCTGACCATTCAACTCTAATGCAGTTAAATTTTCTTTATGGGCAAAGCTATCATACATTAATGTTGTCGTAGCAGGATTAAGGTTGTTGGTCTTTCGTTTTCTCGCCTCGGACAGGACAAAGGCTGTCTCTCGCTCCATTATCTTCTCTCTCACCCACATTTCACCCCTGTCTTATCTCAATAACTCTTCTCTCCCTCTCCATCCCTCCCTCTCTCTTTCTGTATCTCGCTCCTCCCATAATCTATTATTTTCTATATACCTCACCTCACTCTCCCTCTCGTGAGCACCCGCCCCCTCTATCGCTTTCCACACCCATTCGCTCTGCAGTAAAAGGGTTCAGTCTGGTTTCTCTAAAGATTAAAGCTCTCTCTCTCTCTCTCTCTCTCTCTCTCTCTCTCTCTCTCTCTCTCTCTCTCTCTCTCTCGCTCTCTGACTTCAGTGAGACGCTACGCTGAAGCTTTCCTCAGCAGAGCAACACCAGGGATATGTTTTAGTTCATTGTTTCCTATTGATCTCACTCCCATGCATTTGGATCTAAGCATCTCCTGGCTGTTTTAAGGGAATTCAGGATTTTCTTTGCGCTACGTATGTTATCCTAAGAGTCATGTTGGAAAGACTACAGTCTGCTTTGAAAACTGTCAAGGACTCCAAACGTAATTATGTTGCGTAGTTTACGTTTAATGCACTTAGCTTTGGATAGTGCTGGTATTTATATGTACGTGTTTTGGCTTTCTGGTTTCTGGTTGAATGCTGTCTGTCAAAGTTTGATGCTTTGCTTGAATTGTCACACTGTATGAGTGTGTGTGTGTGTGAGAGAGAGAATTTTGTTTAATTTAAATTAACATTACAGATTTGCACCAGATGCTGTCAATTAGTTCAACAACTGCAATATGTTTCTCGTCCTTTGTTTCCTCGAGCACCATTGGCGTTTGAGTCATTCATGGTATACTGTAAGCAGTAGCTTAAACAGTTGTTGTACTGTAATTGAGGATGTAATCCTACAAGTGGTTATAGTACTGGTAAAAGAATCCGTAGTAGTAACATTAGTAATTGCAACAGTAGTGGTAGTGTTAGCAGTTTAACAGTGGCAGCTTAGGTAGCAGCCAGCGGGTATGATAGTACAGTAGTACTGTAGTGATGGCAGTAGCAGGTTTAATAGTAACATCTGTTGACGTAGCTGCGTAGCAATCATGCTCGTTATCAGTTGTGCTAATAGCATTAGCAAGCATGTAACGTGCCCACTGCCTCTCCTGGCTTTAACATATTTCCTCTATATGCGGCCTGCGGTGCTGGAGGGATCTCTGCACTGCCTGATTGCCTGATGCATGGGAGCTGTAGAGGTACTGTTATCAGTACTGAGCGGTGATCAATGCAGCGCGTCACAGTCACAGTCAGTCTGCTCTGCTACTGGGCATACTTTACTGCAGTGGGATTACTACTGACAGACAGGAGAACAAGGAGAGCCAGAGGAAGTGTGTGTGTGTGTGTGTGTGTGTGTGTGTGTGTGTGTGTGTGTGTGTGTGTGTGTGTGCGTGTGCGTGTGCGTGTGCGTGTGCGCACGCACGCATATTGCTGATGCATTATGCATGATAACACTATCTTATAAAACTCTGCTCTGATTTGACCTGATTGCAGTTTCATGCCTGGGTCACCCAGATTGTACTCAGATCTGGAGAGAGAACTTAGTCCTTTGACTAATTTAAAACAATGATTATCCGGATGTGATCCCCCGCACACCACATCTGCCTGACTATCATAGTCTGGGATTACACTCTTGTTGATTGTACAATAACAACGGGACAGATCAGGAAGTACTTAGTGTATGGTTTTCATACTAAGACTAGGAGGAGGGAAGGGGAGAGAGTGTGGCATCTCTGATGCATGGGTATCTGTCTCTGGGTGTTGATGTTGTCTGATTGGTTATATAATGACGATGGCAACACAGGACAGCCAGCCGTCACCACCCACAGCCCAGTACACCTAGGAGAGAGAGGGGGGCTTTGAGAGACGGCGGAGGCAGGCACAAGGGTGTTACTGTATGGCAGGGTGAGGGAGACGAGGAGGAGGGAGAGAGGAGGGATAGAGAGAAAGGGAGGAGGGAAGAAGAGAGAGAGAGGAGGGAAGGAGGATGGTCCTGTAAGAAGCTTTTCAAATCAAATCAAATTCTATAGGTCACATCCACATATTTAGCAGATGTTATTGCGGGTGTAGCGAAATGTTTGTGTTCCTGGCTCCAACAGTGCAGGAGTATCTAACAATTCACAACAATACACACAAATCTAAAGTAAAAGAATCGAGTTAAGAAATATATAAATATTAGGATGAGCAATATCGGAGGGCTTTGACTAAAATACAGTAGAATAGAATACAGTATAAACATATGAAATGAGTAAAGCAGTATGTAAACATTATTAAAGTGACTAGTGTTCCATTGTTAAAGTGACCAGTGATTCCATGTCTATGTACAGTTGAAGTCGGAAGTTTACATACACTTAGGTTGGAGTCATTAAAACTTGTTTTTCAACCACTCCACAAATTTCTTGTTAATAAACTATAGTTTTGGCAAGTCGGTTAGGACATCTACTTTGTGCATGACACAAGTCATTTTTCCAACAGTTGTTTACAGACAGATTATTTCACTTATAATGCACTGTATTACAGTTCCAGAAGTTTACATACACTAAGTTGACTGTGCCTTTCAACAGCTTGGAAAATTACAGAAAATAATGTCATGGCTTTAGAAGCTTCTGATAGGCTAATTGACATCATTTGAGTCAATTGGAGGTATACCTGTGGATGTATTTCAAGGCCTACCTTCAAACTCAGTGACTCTTTGCTTGATATCATGGGAAAATCAAAAGGAATCAGCCAAGACCTCAGAAAAATAATTGTAGACTTCCCCAAGTCTGGTTCATCCTTGGTCGCAAATGGGTCTTCCAAATGAACAATGACCCCAAGCATACTTCCAAAGTTGTGGCAAAATGGCTTAAGGACAACAAAGTCAAGGTATTGGAGTGGCCATCACAAAGCCCTGACCTCAATCCCATAGAAAATGTGTGGGTAGAACTGAAAAAGCGTGTGCCAGCAAGGAGGCCTACAAACCTGACTCAGTTACACCAGCTCTGTCGGGAGGAATGGGCCAAAATTCACCCAACTTATTGTGGGAAGCTTGTGGAAGGCTACCCAATACTAATTGAGTTTATGTAAACTTCTGACCCACTGGGAATGTGATGAAAGAAATAAAAGCTGAAATAAATCATTTTCTCTACTATTATTCTGACATTTCACATTCTTAATATAAAATGGTGATCCTAACTGACCTAAGACAGGGAATTCTTACTAGGATTAAATGTCAGGAATTGTGAAAAACTGAGTTTAAATGTATTTGGCTAAAGTGTATGTAAACTTCTGACTTCAACTGTATATAGGACTCAGGGTTGAGTAACCGGGTGGTAGGCGGCTAGTGATGGCTATTTAACAGTCTGATGGCCTTGAGATAGAAGCTGTTTTTCAGTCTCTTGGTCCCAGCTTTGATGCACCTGTACTGACCTCGCCTTCTGCATGATAGCGGGGTGAACAGGCCGTGGTTCGGATGGTTGATGTCCTTGATGATCTTTTTGGCCTTCCTGTGACATCGGGTGATGTAGGTGTCCTGGAGGTCAGGCAGTGTGCCCCTGGTGATGCATTGGGCAGACCGCACCGCCCTTTGGAGAGCCCTGCAGTTGCGGGAAGTGCAGTTGCCGTACCAGGCGGTGATAGAGACCGACAGGATGCTCTCAATTGTGCATCTCTAAGGGTTTTTTAGGGTTTTAGGGGCCAAGCTGAATTTCTATAGCCTCCTGAGGTTGAAGAGGCGCTGTTGCGCCTTCTTCACCACGCTGTCTGTGTGGGTGGACCTTTTCAGATCGTCTGTAATGTGTACGCCGAGGAACTTGAAGCTTTTCCCCTTCTCTACTGTGGTCCCATCGATGTTGATAGGGGCGTGCTCTCTCTGTTGTTTCCTGAAGTCCACGATCAGCTCCTTCATTTTGTTGATGTTGAGGGAGAGGTTATTTTCCTGGCATCTGACCTCCTCCCTGTATGCTGTCTCGTCATTGTTGGTAATCAGGCCTGGGGTCGGCCCGTCAGGAAGTTCAGGACCCAGTTGCACAGGGCAGGGTTCAAAACCAGGGCCTCAGAGCTTAATGATGAGCTTGGAGGGTACTATGGTGTTGAAGGCTGAGCTGTAGTCAATGAACAGCATTCTTACATAGGTATTCCTCTTGTCCAGATGGGATAGGGCAGTGTGCAGTGCGATGGCAATGCATCGTCTGTGGATCTATTGGGGCGGTAGGCAAATTGGAGTGAGTCTAGGCTGTCAGGTAAGATCCTTAACTAGCCTCTCAATATGATCCTTAACTAGTCTTTTAGCTGAGTTAGTTTAGGAGATTAATGAATGAAGCCAATGGGTTAATTTTCGTGATTTCAGTGAATTATTGCGACATACTTTTTAACGATATTGGTTCAGTTTTTAGGGTTGAGATTGCATTTTTCATGGAAACAGACATGACATTTTATAACGGATTATCCATTTCCCATGTCAATCCTCAGTTATGATCTAACATTTTTTCAGAGAAGCACAAACACACACACACACACACACACACACACACACACACACACACACACACACACACACACACACACACACACACACACACACACACACACACACACACACACACACACACACACACACACACACACACACCATGGGCCACCTTAGCTGCAGTCTGTGTCTCTGATGTTGTGCATGACAGTGAGGGTGAGTCAATGCAGTGTGAGTGATATTTTGTAAGCTGAGTTGAGGGAGGTGGGGCTTGGAAATGCTGGACAGTGTTCTTCTCACAGTCAGGGAAAATGTCAGCCAAGCACAAACATCATAGACTGAATAAAGTGTGTGTGTGTGTGTGTGTGTGTGTGTGTGTGTGTGTGTGTGTGTGTGTGTGTGTGTGTGTGTGTGTGTGTGTGTGTGTGTGTGTGTGTGTGTGTGTGTGTGTGTGTGTGTGTGTGTGTGTGTGCGTGTGTGTATATGAAAGAGAGAGTGTATTTAAATAGGTCAGTATAGACCAGGTTACTGTCCTTTGCTAATTGTAGGCTAATTATGCAACCCATTTCTTGCCTACAGTTTAGAAAAGGACTGCAGTATTGGGATAGCGAAATGGACAGAGGGAATTATTACATTATGTATAGAGTTTATAAGAGTCAACCATTCTTTGCTTGTCTCTGGTACTAAAAAAGGTTGAAACACACACAGTTAGAAGACATGTCATGCTTGAAAATGTTGTCAAATGAATAAGGGCAAAAGCTTGTCCTTGGCGTGTCAGGGGGATGGAGCGATAGGCTGATTGATGGGGAAATGAAGGAGGAGAGGAGAGCTTTGGAGATGGGAAGAGGGAGAGTGTACAGACTAAGTGCAGTCATTTATTATATAGCCCTGCCAAAAACAGCATAGGCTTAATTACAGCTTGTTTTGAGGGATTCTGGCCAGAACCAGGATGATTTAGATCCCCTCTCTCTGTTCCCACGTGTCCCTTTTAGATGACCTCACTCAATAGCTCTTCACTCTAATTAGCAACCAATTCAAACAAAAATACAAGTATTTGTGAGAAACAGGTTAGTGTCAATCTCTCTCTTCAAGCGTTAAGGTTTCTACTGTATCTACAAGTTTCTACTGTACTTCAACCATTGGTTTGGTGTCTGAGATTTGAGGAACATGTGCTCTTGTATGATCCTGTATGATACAGGTCTAATTAGGGGTTTATGAGATGGTGGAACTGTGGAACTTCACTTTATCATCTCTCTCTCTCTCTCTCTCTCTCTCTCTTTCTCTCTCTCTCTCCAGCCGCCTCCCTCCTCCCTCACCGGTTCGTGACGGTGCGTCGGGGCAGTCCTTCGGCGAGGAGCGGTCAGATCCGGCCCGGTGACCGGTTGGAGGCGGTCGATGGGCGTTCTGTGGTGACCCTACCCCACCGGGAGCTCGCCCATATCCTGCGCCGAGCTGGAAACACCCTACGCCTCACCATCATCCCCCGTCCTAGCACCTGTGAGTACCTAGAAACACACCTGTATATACAAACATATCTACACACACACAGCCTATACACTCACATTTAAGAAGAAAATAAACTCATCACCTCCCCATTCTAGTTCACACGGTCACTAAGACACTGTCAATGTTCTCTGTGTGTACATGCATCCAGTACCTGTTTACTCTCTGTCTTCATTGACATGCTAACCTCACCCCTCCTCTCTCTCAGACTCATCCAGCCTATCGGAGACCGCAGACTATGACCCCAATTACAGAAGCAGAAAAGGGCACAGGTCACGAACCAAGGTGAGGGCAGAGGCCATCCATCCATTATGTGTGTCTGTGTGAGTGTATAATGTCCTCGGGTCCGTGGCTCCTTTCCACAGAGACACTCGCTTTCACCGTTTCTCTGTCTGTGTATCTTTCTCTCCTCCGGAGACTGATATGCACCTCTCTCTCTCTCTCCCTCTCTGTTTCTTCTTTAGCATGACTCTAGGTATTACAGTGTGGATCTGGACCGCGGCCCAACAGGTTTTGGGTTCAGTCTGCGGGGGGGAAATGAGTACAACATGAGTCTGTACGTACTGGGACTGATGGAGGGAGGACCTGCCTCACGCAGCCACAAAATACAGGTGAGTGTATTGTTTTAGAATGTCGGACCAACCGAAGGTACCTCTTTACAGAAGCGTTGTCTAATGTTTCCCTGTAAAACTGTAAGTTACCTCAACTTGAGGACTGTGCTGTAACTGTGTGCTGTAGGTGAGTGACCAGTTGGTGGAGATCAACGGGGACAGCACAGCAGGGATGACCCACAGCTTGGCTGTAGAGCAGATACGCAGGGGAGGACACCGCATACACCTGGTGCTAAAGAAAGGCAACGGATACGTACCAGATTACGGTAAGACACAGAAAAGGACCGGGGGGTAGAAGTTGGAAGCACTGTAAAACCCCAGAGACACTCCTCCCACAGCACAAACTGTCACTCAGTTTCACTTGATTTTAACAGACTAGGTGGGATGAGGACTGAGGATAAGGTGGCGGGAGACTAGAGAGAATCAGGACATTCAACTGAGCATAACCACTAGAGAATCTACCTCAAACTTTCAAACTTCTGTTGTTTATCTCTCTTGGCTGTATTATATCTCTCTTGGGTGTATTATATCTCTCTTGGGTGTATTATATCTCTCTTGGGTGTATTATATCTCTCTTGGGTGTATTATATCTCTCTTGGATGTATTATATCTCTCTTGGGTGTATTATATCTCTCTTGGGTGTATTATATCTCTCTTGGGTGTATTATATCTCTCTTGGGTGTATTATATCTCTCTTGGGTGTATTATATCTCTCTTGGGTGTATTATATCTCTCTTGGGTGTATTATATCTCTCTTGGCTGTATTATACACTGCTCAAAAAAATAAAGGGAACACTTAAACAACACAATGTAACTCCAAGTCAATCACACGTCTGTGAAATCAAACTGTCCACTTAGGAAGCAACACTGATTGACAATAAATTTCACATGCTGTTGTGCAAATGGAATAGACAACAGATGGAAATTATAGGCAATTAGCAAGACACCCCCAATAAAGGAGTGGTTCTGCAGGTGGGGACCACAGACAACTTCTCAGTTCCTATGCTTCCTGGATGATGTTTTGGTCACTTTTGAATGCTGGCGGTGCTTTCACTCTAGTGGTAGCATGAGACGGAGTCTACAACCCACACAAGTGGCTCAGGTAGTGCAGCTCATCCAGGATGGCACATCAATGCGAGCTGTGGAAAGAAGGTTTGCTGTGTCTGTCAGCGTAGTGTCCAGAGCATGGAGGCGCTACCAGGAGACAGGCCAGTACATCAGGAGACGTGGAGGAGGCCATAGGAGGGCAACAACCCAGCAGCAGGACCGCTACCTCCGCCTTTGTGCAAGGAGGAGCAGGAGAAGCACTGCCAGAGCCCTGCAAAATGACCTCCAGCAGGCCACAAATGTGCATGTGTCTGCGCAAACAGTCAGAAACAGACTCCATGAGGGTGGTATGAGGGCCCGACGTCCACAGGTGGGGGTTGTGCTTACAGCCCAACACCGTGCAGGACGTTTGGCATTTGCCAGAGAACACCAAGATTGGCAAATTCGCCACTGGCGCCCTGTGCTCTTCACAGATGAAAGCAGGTTCACACTGAGCACGTGACAGACGTGACAGAGTCTGGAGACGCCGTGGAGAACGTTCTGCTGCCTGCAACATCCTCCAGCATGACCGGTTTGGCGGTGGGTCAGTCATGGTGTGGGGTGGCATTTCTTTGGGGGGCCGCACAGCCCCCCATGTGCTCGCCAGAGGTAGCCTGACTGCCATTAGGTACCGAGATGAGATCCTCAGACCCCTTGTGAGACCATATGCTGGTGCGGTTGGCCCTGGGTTCCTCCTAATGCAAGACAATGCTAGACCTCATGTGGCTGGAGTGTGTCAGCAGTTCCTGCAAGAGGAAGGCATTGATGCTATGGACTGGCCCGCCTGCTCCCCAGACCTGAATCCAATTGAGCACATCTGGGACATCATGTCTCGCTCCATCCACCAACGCCACGTTGCACCACAGACTGTCCAGGAGTTGGCGGATGCTTTAGTCCAGGTCTGGGAGGAGATCCCTCAGGAGACCATCCGCCACCTCATCAGGAGCATGCCCAGGCGTTGTAGGGAGGTCATACAGGCACGTGGAGGCCACACACACTACTGAGCTTCATTTTGACTTGTTTTAAGGACATTACATCAAAGTTGGATCAGCCTGTAGTGTGGTTTTCCACTTTAATTTTGAGTGTGACTCCAAATCCAGACCTCCATGGGTTGATAAATTGGATTTCCATTGATTATTTTTGTGTGATTTTGTTGTCAGCACATTCAACTATGTAAAGAAAAAAGTATATAATAAGATTATTTATTTAATTCAGATCTAGGATGTGTTGTTTAAGTGTTCCCTTTATTTTTTTGAGCAGTAGGTATCTCTTGGGTGTATCACCTCTTTAGCTTCTACTAAATTACGAACAACGCTTTTTTTTTTCTCATTTTGGGGCTTTCCTTCCTTTTATTATTTCTCTTATTTTCTTGGGATTCATTCTTTGAACCCTCCATCTCTCACCTTCCCTCTTACCTCCCCACCACGTTTTCCTTTGTTCTCTCTTTATTTCCTGTCTTCTTTCCCTGTTTTCATTTTACTCCACATCTTTCTCTTCTTCTTTGCTCTTCCTCCATTCCTCTTCTCTCCCCGTCAGTGGAGCTGTCCAGTCTGTCTCTATGTATGACCAACTCCAAGCTAGGCGAGCCTTGCTTCTATGTCATCGGCCGGACAGAGAATACGCGGTTGGTAATCGTTCCTGTTAGTCCTCCATTTATTTGTCTCCTTACATTCCTCTCCTCCTCAATCCCTATCTTGTCTTTACTGTTGTCTTTAATGTCGTCTCTATTATGTCTCTGCTGTTGTCTTTACTGTTGTCTCTACTGTTGTCATTGTTGAAAATACCTTTTGTGTACTGTGCGTTGAAACCCTCATTGTGAGACCATGATCATCCACATGCTGAAATGTTGAGACAGGGGTATAACTAATGACTCAAACCTCAGTTTTAACGAGAAAACAAATGGCCAGTTAAGTCAATGAGAACAATATCCCTTGGTTGAATTGATTCGTGTGCCACTAGAATCTTCTAAGTGTTGCTCAATGCAGAAGAGAGCTAGTGATCTCTATGCTTCAACAATGCAGGAGACATTTGCATGAGAGCACACAACGTTGATATACTGTAATGGTTATAACGAAGGGTTACCTGGAGGTCAGGAAAGTAGCAGCTGTTGAGACAACACAATCTACACACATACAGCTACAGTTTCTTACAAGGATTCCCTGTGAACTCTGGAGTTCCTCTACAGTGGTTATGTAACATCACCTGCTTCTCTAACTCTCCTCATTCTCTCCACCTGTTCAATGTGTTCTCTTTGTTCCCTACTTCCTGGGTTCCTCCCTGTGTGTTCATCAGGCCGTGAGCGCAGAGTCCCCTCCCCCTTCCTCCCGCTGCAGCACCCCGAGGAGCAGAGTGTGGCTGCAGTAGACCTGGCCCGCCGGGCGAGCCGCAGCTACAGGTCCAAGGTGAAGAAGCGGGGGAGGTCTTCGAAAGGGAGAGAAAAGAAGAAGAAAGGAAGTAGGTCAGGGAGAGGCAGAAGCAGCAGCTCAGAGGGAGAGGAAGGAGCAGGGGAAGTTGGACACAGCCTTGATTCAGACCCTGGTCCTGAGAGACAGGAGGAGGAGGACAGTGAGACAGGAGGCAGCGGCCTGAGAGAGAGGACTCAGGTGAGAGGGAGGGATAGCAGGAGGAAGAACAGGAACAAGGGAGGCTCTCACAGTTTACCCAGAGATGCCCTGAGGAAACATAACAACGATAACATACACATAGAGGCAGAGAGGGGGAATGAGAGAGGGAGGGAGAGAGAGAGGAGGAGAGATAGAAAAAGGAAAAGCAAGAGTGAGGAGAGGGTCAGGAAGAGGGAGAACAACGGGAAAACAGAGGAAGAGGAGGAGGTGAAGGAAAGAGAGGAGAAGAAGGATGTGGAGGAAGAAGAGGTTGAAGAGGAGGAGGAAGATGAAGAGGAGGAAGAAGCTTATCTCCCCATTACTAACAAAAGGCTGCCCAGGCCAAAGCAAGACTGGGAGGAAGAGGATGTGGAAGAGAGGGAGAGGAAAAGGAGAGAATGGGACATGGAAAGAGAAAGGGAGTTGGAGAGTGAGAGATTGAGGGACAGAGAGTGGGAGAGGGAGGATGGGAGGTTGAGGGAGATACAGTGGGAGATGAAGAGGATACATGATGAGGAGAGAGAAAGGTCTCAATCCCTAAACAACCTGCTCTCCTTGGAGTCTCGCGTGGCCTCTCCACTACAGAGAGATCCCTTCTCCTTCCTAACTCCCTCCTCTGAGCTGGAGTATGCAGAGTCAGTAACCAGCCACTCAGATGGCAGTGTGTATGCTGCCAGTGTCTCTGGCCTCTCGCTGGCCCTCACAGAGGGGTCTGTTCTGGGGACCCCGGCCCTGCTGCTCCCAGGCCCCTGGCTCAAACCCAGCCAACAGAGGATCACTGAGGTCATACAGGAGAACAGGCTTGCAGGAGAACAGAGAAAAAGAGGGAGAGGAAGGGGAAGAGGAGTCATGGAAGAATCGGGAATATAGATAGCAAAGCAAAAGTATACATGCTGTTTGAGGAAACTGTTATTATATCAAGAGTTCATGATCAAGAAGAGTACCAAACTGTATCCCCTCTCACATACCGGTATATGCTTGCTTTTTAAAACTATACTCAACACAGTTTGTTTTATTGGGATGCTTTTGATATGTCATATTATTTAGTAATATTCTTTGTGCCTTTTGACAGCTGGTTTCTGACTGATGTTACTGTTGACAATGTTCATTTGTAAATATTTTAAGATGTTCCAGTGGAACAAAAATCAGTTTCTCTCTTCTCCTCTGTGGAAATCCTTTCTGTACACAGCACCTTTCTCTGCTCTCCTTCAGGAGTTGCAATACAATTGTCCTCCTGCAGTTTTTAGGAACTGGCATGGTCTTTCTCTCTGTAGTGATACATGCCACTGTACTTAAGTATTGGAGTTTCAGTTCCCTTCCACTGTAGATAGAGAGACAGCATAATACCTCATGATACTGAGCAATAATATGCAACAATCCCAGGCTCCACTTTGTCCAGGGAATGTGAAGGGAAGGGGTGGTATTGTATAGTACCTGCAACTCCTACTGTCCATCCAACTGTTCTGACATAGATGCTGTTGTGTGTGTTCATTTGATTGTGATGACTTTCAGAGGACCGTGACTTTGACAGCCAGTTTGTGCTGTGTGTGCAATCTATATACTGTCTAAATATTTGTATTAAATACATATCTAAATGCTATTGTATATACAATATTTAATGGAGCCCTGAATAGTATTGTTGGTTCTGTGAAATATAATAATACATATAAAAGATAAAGGCTACTGAAAACATTTTAATCAACATTATAGACTTGGGATTTCATGTTATTGAAATTAATGTTGTGATATTGGTTAAGTATCAGGGTAAACCCTTCTATCAAACAAATCTTACCAAAGTAATACAGCATGCATAAATATTTAAATTGTCAAAATGTTATTTCCTGGAAATAAGAACAGAGCCACTATTTATTCTACAGTAGTGCTGTGCCCTCTTCAATAGTGGTGGAGAGTTGACTCCAAAAGAGTTGATTCCTTGACCACAGAGTCAGAGTCGACTCTTAAAATCCCAGTAGGGTCATACCTTATCATGCCACTGACGCTGTGAGACATACGAGATGAGACAGGATGTATGTTACCTCCACCAACAGTGTGTGTGGTGTCTCTCTTGTCGTGATGGTGTGTTTTGTCCTACATTTTATTTTATTTTGTATTTTTAATCCTAGCCCCCGTCCCCGCAGGAGGCCTTTTTCCTTTTATTAGGCCGTCATTGTAAATAAGAATTTGTTCTTAACTGACTTGCCTACTTAAATAAAGGTTAAAAAACAATAAAAATACTAGCTAGCTGCACAAGCAACCGTGGTTAACACTACTCCCTGGACCAGAGCTAGTGTTCACAGACAACACGGCGTCAGCACACATAATCTGCAGCGAGATGCTTCAAAAAATCATAGAGTCGTTCAAAGAAATGTGCCGTGGGAACTAGGCTGATGTTGGCTACTGGTTAAGCCTAGAATATTTTGGTTATTAGTGTCAAATGGCTCCATATGCATTGCTAATCAATCACCCAGTTCAGCGCACACACTCTGACATTGCAGCTGTAGCTAATTTGAGCTAATTTTGGAATGTTTTGTCAAATTGAAGTCGGAGTCGAGAAAGAGCCGACTCCAACCGCTCGGATAGCAGGAGTCGGAGTCGGATTCAACTCCCAAAATCCCGGAGTCGTTCACCACTACTCTTAAGTGCCACTTGCAGTTGCCTTGGTAACCAAACCCATACTGAACCATTAAGCTGGCTCATACTGTGTATGTGGCATTTGGATAATGAATGAGTAGTGAGTGTGTCGTTATAGTCCCCTGTCATGACTAAAATGATCAAATATCTACGTATTTTTCTTGTCTATTGATCTTCAGTAAAAACAGCCAACGGCTCCTGACATTGAGTTATCTGAATAAATAAAGGACAATATATTAAATCAATCTGTCATTGCTTTGCCAAACAATTGGTAACTGGTAAGCCAGTTATGGGAGTTAGGGCCCAAATAGGATATTTTTGTACAGATGTATTTTTTAAATCCCCAGGTATTGAGATATATAATCGATAAACCAATATATATATTAAGTTAAAGGACTGAAAATGAAATACAGGAAGACACATATTGCTTTCAATTGACATTCTATTCAAGACATTTGGAGATGGCGCTGTCTGCATTGAATTATCTGACCCACCGAAACAGTGTTGTGAGGGAAGCAACTGAGTATGTATAAATTAAGATGTCTAATTTTAGATACAGTTTTTACATTCTTTTTCTCATGCCAATGGAAAAAAAGCAGAGGTGTCACTTCACAACTGGCACAGCACATCTCCAGTGTAAACCAGAACATGAATAAATGATTACACATCAGCACATGACTACCAAACCAGTCCAGTTAAGCTCCATTTTTTATTGAGACTGTTGTTGTTACTGTTGTAACTTATGTTTTTGAATGCTTCTTCTTTTCATTTTCATAAAGAAGATAATAGCCAATAAATTGTTAACAAACTTAAAATAAACTGCTAATAAAATATTTATATTACTTTACATCATTTTCTCATCTATTTTGACAATACTTGTGTGAGTATGAGACGAGGTTCATTGAGAAGATGTTTTCTACTTAAAGCAGTAGATGGCAGTAAAATTTGGTACAGTGCGGAGGGTGAGGGTGGAAATGCATCTAAAAAAGTGTGTGTGTGCATGTGTGTGTGTGTGTGTGTACGTGCGTGTGTTTTCATCCATCTTATCTTTGGTATCACTGCAGGGCAGTGCTTCAGAGCACATAAGAACCCTGTTCTCCTCTACCCTGTACTGAAGTTGACAGCCATCAAATCAACATAATCCCCACTGAGTCAGAGTTGAGACTCATAGAGGGTTACAAACAAACGAGAGATAAAAACAAGTAGCAGAAGAGAGCTGGAAAGGAAGATGGCATAGAGAGATACAGTATATGGGAGTGAAAAAGGAGAGAAATTGGAATGAGAGATGTATAGCAGGAGTGAAAGGGGGAGAGAGGTGGGGTCTGAATAGCTTCAGTGTTAGCATGGCAGATGGAGTATGTATGGGAATGTTTAGATGCGCCTGGAAAGAGAATGCATGAGAGGGAGAGGAGGAACAGGGCACACAGTGTGTGTGTGTGTGTGTGTGTGTGTGTGTGTGTGTGTGTGTGTGTGTGTGTGTGTGTGTGTGTGTGTGTGTGTGTGTGTGTGTGTGTGTGTGTGTGTGTGTGTGTGTGTGTGTGTGTGTGTGTGGCAGATGTATGAGTATCAGGAAAAGGCAAATGGCTGATCCTTTAGTAACACATGAATGATTTACCAGGCTCTGTGGAAGAGCAGGGATTTCACATCTCTCCATGTACTCTCTTATCTAATATCAGGCTTTTTACTATTAGTGTACAACAAATTGCCTCACCTTTAACACATGCACACCCACATGCATGCACTCTCTCTCTCTCCATCTGTCTTTCTCCCACATACACATACACACACAGTTATTGTGACATGAGCAATTACACAAAGACCTTTACAAACTTTGTACTGGAAAATGACAGTTATTTAATCCTGTATTACTAAAAATATTGTGGCACAGAGGCCCTTTAGTGGACTATTTTGGCTATAGTCTGACGCTTCATTGAAGTAGTGAAGTGTCATTAGGCTTACTCTGACGAAAATGCACATAGGGAGCCATGAGAGGAGGCAATAGCCTATTACCAATAGTGACATATTACTGTAGGCCTATGCTGGTAATGACTAGGTTCTCCTCAGCATAGCGGTTTGCAATTAAAGTTATTGATAGCGCAGAAAGCCAGCGCCCTCTGGATTTTCTCCAACTGAGTCAAGTGCGAAATGAATCGGCTTTAGGAAATTACTTTAACTTCCCTTCACTGTGGAGATTTTGGGGAATGTTTACAAAGAATAAGACTTACATCTAACCAGTAATCTATATAGCCATAATGCCTCAAAACCAATAAGAAAAACAGTTCAACAGTTAGAATTAAAGCCATTGATAAATGCATATCATATGCACATAACGATTTCGTTAAATTGATCATTGCACACCATATTTCAATCAAAACGTTTTAGAAAAATATACATTTTAAGGTAGCCTACATTTGTCAATCGCCTATAATGTGCATCATACGTTGCGCGTCCGCACAAGAGCGCTCCTGAGCCCCACGCGCGCTCATAGCCTACAGTTCACAGATTTGCCAGGAGTCCATCTCTTCGTATATCTGTACCACCACTGGTGTGACGTTACTGCGACTCTTACCATAGTGGATTACAGATGGGTAAAACATTGACAATCGTTTGATAAATGCACTTTATTTATTTTAATCACATGGGATTTTAGAAAGTGCGCAGCGGACTGTTTTATTGGTTTTCCCTGAAACGTCGGGAACAGGACACAGGCAAGTGAAAACTCCTTATACAGATCAAGTATGTGTATTGAAGACATGTGGAGTATTTTACAGTTATATCATTTTTCAGCTAACAAATTTCGGAAAGAAATTTAACTGTCTAAAGATTTTTTAAAGACTCGAGTTCGAGTAGGCAACTCTTCGTCATGGACGCGTGAGGTGAAGCTACACGTTGCGGTGATCTACGAGGGACACTCGGGCAAAATCTATAGCCTAAACCATCCTCTGGCTTTTGGATGTGGTCTGTACAGGGCAGGGGTGAATACTTGGAGCTCTAGCTATGACATGAATCAGTCTTCTAACGTCTTAATTTTGTCTTTTCCAAAGACACATCTAGTTATGGGGTGAAGAGGATGAGGTAGGGACTGCAGGGATAGTCTGTGGGAGGGAACATGGAATGTTTTCTATTATATAATCTTTGACAAAACTGCTTATTAGTGGGAGAACATAACAAGCCAATTTCCCTGACCCCTTTCCCCCTCCCCTTTTCATCTGGGAAGACAGAAAACTTTTTGTGATCATTGATCATTTTGGAGAGAATCAACCTGTTTTCAGACAAATTGGCTGTTGAAACGATAACACATCTTGACTGAAGTTGACAAGGAGAACACTGGGGTCTATGACAAGAGTCACTGGTGTGTATTATTGTTATTTCACTGATCTTGTATTACACAGTAACCCCCTCTGTCTGCCTCTCCATAGGAGAGAGGAATATTGAATTACCAAGATGGCTAATGTGCATTTATTGTTTCAGATTTCAACTATACCTCTCTGTCTCTTTTTTCTCTGCCTTGATCCATCTCTCTTTTTTATTGTTTGATTTTGGTTGATCATTTGGAATGACACCTGATGCCCAAGGTCCTGGATTTCTATCTTCCGTCATCCTTCATGATGCTGAATTTAAAGACACTAAGCCTTCAGCTAACCACACTCAGTTGTACCCCTTACTTGTTTTTCACCTTTGCACTCTTTTCTTTGTGAAGCCATCTTTTGTGGACGTAGAACAATTGCAACCAACTCCATCTTGCTGTGAGATACTGTGATATGTAATCATTCGAGAAACTGTCGACACACCGTTGTGTCCCTTGCCGTCTCTGAATCTCTGAAAGGCTTTTTGCGTAAAGTAGAAAGGGAAAAAAACAATCCACAAGTTAATTTTCCTCCAGCCCCCCTGTCCGTCCTCCCTCCCCTCTCCCCCCCCCACTCATCAGGGCTGGTGGGGGGGTGGGATCTGGAGCTCCAGGGTCGTAACGGCGGAGGTGGTGGTACCCTGGAGCCTCCTTGTAGCAAGGCCTCCCATCATGGAGACCAGTCCAGAGAGCCCCAACCGGGCCGTGGAGTACCTCCTGGAGCTCAACAACATCATCGAGAGCCAGGCCAAGCTCATGGAGACCCAGCGGCGGCGCATCGAGGAGCTGGAAGGCCAGCTGGACCGAGTCAGCCAGGAGAACCAGGACCTGAGGCTGGAGAAACCCACTCCTCCACGAGCCCCGGAGCTCCCCGAACAGAACCATAGCAACACCAACCACAGAGCAGAGCAGCCCCTCTCCCTGCCCATCCACCCTGGCAGCAGTAGTGGAGGTAGTGGCAGCACCCCCAGCCCCATCACCGCCCCACCCCCTGCTGTGGTGGTGCCCCCTGCAGGGCCGAGCCGGGAGAGACGTGCCCACACCAGGCTGACCCGGGGCATGTCCTGTGGCTCGAACCCAGCTGAGAGGGAGCAGCGGGACAGATTGGACCACACAGACAGCTCTGACACCAACAGCTCCACCATCCGCAGAAAGTGAGTTCTGTTTCTCTTTTGTATAATTCCCATGTTTCCCCCCAGTGCATTCTTTCCACAACCCACTGAAGCATGGGTTGCTTGATGGATATGGTGTTATGATTTTATTCCCTGACTGAGTAAAACGTTGTCACTAATTGTCACTGTTCCTTGATGGTAGTCTCTCAGCATCAGCTGGATGTTCCCAACATGCCCAAATTATTCATGCCCAATGTGTCCCCTGTGGCGGATTTGATTTAATCTGGCTTAAAAGGAGTTGGCATACTGTTCATTTAATTGTGATCAGACAAACAAACAGCTCTGCTACAGTTATATAACTCCTCTGTCTACCTCAGGGAGTGACATCACCACTGAGTAAAAGTGAAGGGATATTTGCATCCAGATCACATTAGTTTGAAGGGAAGTGATGTGCTCACTGTAACCACACTGTCTCAAATAGGTGTAGTTGTGTTCAAGGCGTGAGTGTGTGACATACCGAGGACTACAGGATGATTAGATATTGATGAAGATGCTTGGAGCTTTGCTTTATGGGTCCTGTGTGTACTTAGGGGGTTAGGGTTTGATTTTACACAGGCTGACCGTTACTGTAATACCTTCTAAGTTTTAGTTCAGCGAGAGCAGAGTATAGTCACTGCATTGTGTGTTCTGTTCAACGCAGTGACTTGCGTGTTTGTGTGTGTTCCTCTTTCTGTGGGAGTTCCATTTTATGAGTGTGCTGATTTTGTTAGCGGGGTTGTGAGATCTGTGTGAAGGAGTGATTCTTTGATGCTTTATGTGTAGGAGTGGGATGTGTAATGTGCAGAGGAAGACAGTGTGTGTGTGTGTGTGTGTGTGTGTGTGTGTGTGTGTGTGTGTGTGTGTGTGTGTGTGTGTGTGTGTGTGTGTGTGTGTGTGTGTGTGTGTGTGTGTGTGTGTGTGTGTGTGTGTGTGTGTGTGGAGAAACCATATGAAATGATTATGCTCTGCTCCGTGCCTTTGTCCTTCAAAATCATAAAAATATAGCTTGACGCCCACGTCTGCTCAGAAATGCACTTTCCTTTAGGTTCGTTTCTGAGTGAGAGGTCAGGTCTTATTGGCCATGAATGTCTAGCTAGAGGTCAAGCTAAAGTGAAGGTCTGGAACACACTTCTGTGGCAAACAATATAATCCTCTTTTCAGTTTTACTTCCACACACAGATAATAATATTTGGTCTAATATGTTCAGGTACTAGGCGTATTATCTAAGCTGTTTGTGTGGAGGCAGATCCCTGTAAAAATACTATTGTATACTAATATATGACCATTTGTTGCAATTTTTTTTTTTTTACAGTATGTGTTATGAAGGCATAATAACATCACCAAATCATATTAATCCTATCATATTATTTCTCATTTTGGTGGACTACGACTTAATTCCCTCCTTTTGACTACATCTTCATTTATTTGTTCTCATTAATTGGTTCTCAGTCTCTCATCAGATTGATTCAGACTCTTGACTAGACAAAATCCCCTATTGATAGAAACACATATTAGTTATTTATGTGGGTGTTAAACACACTGATGAATTGCAAATGTGGGACAGTTTGCAGATTCAACCCCTGTTAATGGTAGTGCTTGTGACACATTAGCTCTCTACTTTAGGTTTTAAGCTAATAGCTGTTGTTCTTCAATTTAAGTACCACATTCAATACATGTAGTATACTTAGCTTGGTTGTTAAAGGAATTGCTACTGCTCTTCAAGTGCCACATTTACAGTAATATGGAGTAGTGATTTATTTTAGGTTATCATGTGTTGGTTTCTTCTCTGCCCTGACCTTGTCCTCAAACCCTTACCCAACTCACACCATTCAGCTCATTCTCAGGCCACTGGTGAGGCCTGTCATCTGTCATCAACAACCCACTAATATACACAATATTTACAACATCCATGTTTAGGTCACCCTCAGCCATCTAAATATGGTTCAGATCAAAGAGAGAGAGAGAGACAGAGGGAGGAGGGATATAGAGATGAAGGGAGGGAGATAGAGAAGAGAGGATGGGAAAGAGAGAGAGAGCGACCCCGACTCAGCATGTTTCACTCTAAAAGGGAAACAGTGGAACACACACACTGGTTCACCATCTGTTATCAGGGAGGTAAAGAGAGATGGAGGAAGATAGAGGTAGCGAGCTAGAGAGATGGAGGAGGAGGGAGGGCAGGACAAAGGGGCTAGGTTTAGAGACTAGGTTTTTGTGGGCACTTAGTTTGTCTGTTGGAAGAAAATGTACTATCTCAACATTGCCCCTGTGACTGTCCGGTCCTCGTGCTCTGATTTCTAGGGCTGTGATGTTCAGTAGAATGGCCTGATTTAAAGGATGATAAACTATGTCCCTTCTGCTTCTGAACCACAGTAACAACAACACAAACTAGCCCATCTCTTCTTCCAGCAGCACAGCGGTGTAGCCCAAACAGCTGTCCCATATTCCATTCCCTCTGCATCCACTAATGGGAAGATGAACAGTGTGAGTTGCAGGCCTTCGGGCATAGCCACGGGAAGTAAGGGTTCTGGGGGATACATTGAAATCATTTAGCAAAAATTAGGCTATACAAAACAATTTCCCCCAAAATGATATTTGTCCTGTCTGAAGAGACATAAATAAAATAATTCTAAATACTACACCAGAGAGCATCATTTAGCCACAGAGGATAGCTTCTCCAATAACATTTGTGGAGTAAGTTTTATCACAAGCACTTACAGTCGGGGATGCAGCAATTTGGGAAACACGCACTCCAACATAGTGTGGCCATAGATATAATCCATAGAAGGATTTTGGAACCTCAAACGTTAGCACTTTGATTGTTAATCTTTGACTGAAAATGTGGCGCCTGACAAGTGACTGGGAAGATTTTTTAGTTTATCGGACATTTGAGAAATTTACTGGCCATCCATAAGGCACTGGGTGCGTAACCCATTGGGGTGTCCACCCACGCAGCCAGGGTCGTCAATAAACGAGGGATATAGGCTAAATGAGCTACATTTACATGTCCTTACAAACAGACTATAACAAATTACAAAAACACTGTTCATTGTGTTTGGATGTGTATCATATGTGTCACGTTGGTATAAAGAGTCGGGAGACAGGCACAGGAATGCGTAATGGTTTTTTTTATTGACCCAAATTAAAGCGTGCCATGTGAAGGTACAGGGACGAAGACCAAACAAACACGAGAAGGTGGTATACAAAACACAGGGTCAAACCCAAACAAAAGAGCGAGGAGTACCTCGAATACATACACGGGGTGAGACCCGAAAACACAGCACAGGTACTCACATGACAATTGGACATTGTAACAATAATCGACAGCTCAATGGAGAACCAAAGAGCACATTTATACAAATCAATCAGTGGGAAATAGGAACCAGGTGTGCGTAATTTGACAGTTCCGGAGGGATCCGTGACAGTACCCCCCTCTGACACACTGCACTAGCAGCGCAACAACGCCGGCCTTGAGGACGATCACAGGAACGCAGTGCGGGTTGATCAGGACCCGATGCAGCTGCCGAAGTTGCGTTGTCATCGGACGGACCAGTAGCAGTGGCCTCGGACGGACCAGTTGTGGCGGCGTTGGACGGGCCAGTTGTAGCTCCTGAAGTTCAGGCGGCACAGGATAGACCAGTCGCAGCGTCATCGGATGGGCCATTCCCGCTGTCTCCCTTAATGGTCGATTATTGTGTCACGTTGGTATAAAGGGTCAGGAGACAGGCGCAGGAATGCGTAATAGGGTTTTTTATTTACCCAAATTAAAGCGTGCCATGTGAAGGCACAGGGACGAAGACCAAACAAACACGTATACAAAATACAGGGTTAAACCCAAACAAAAGAGTGAGGAGTACCTCGAATACATACACGGGGTGAGACCCGAAAACACAGCACAGGTACTCACACAACCAATGGACATTGTAACAATAATCGACAGCCCAGTGGAGAACCAAAGAGCACATTTATACAAATCAATCAGTGGGAAATAGGAACCAGGTGTGCGTAATTTGACAGTTCCGGAGGGATCCCTGACAATATGCAAAACTTGTTTGCCTTTTTTTGTATTGTTTTTTACTTTCCTAAAACAATAAATGTCCACCTCACGGTTCAGCTGTCAGAGATTTGAGCACTAAATGCATCAGGGCATTGCATGCATAGACTTATAGGCTTAGGTGTCCACTGTATGATATTAATATTAAAAAAAGAAATGTAAAGGAAGAGAAGCGTATGCCTAACCCCAGAGAGAGAGACAGAGAAATGCTGGCGGTATGCTACGACACCAGCATGCATTTCTTTAACCTTGTCAGATAGGCTACTGCGTCTGCTATACAGATACAGGCGTACAGAAGAAGACAAATTTTACACTTTTCAATCAGAATATTTTTTATAAAGATAATCATTATATTGTTAGATTCTAGGAGTAACTCTGGTAGGCCTTAAGCATTCTTCCTCACCTCAAGTTCAACTGTCTGGAGTCAGGTGGAGTGCCGGTGCGCATTGCCTTCATATCATAGGCCTGCAGTATAATAGGCTAATAGCCACACCACACCAAAACTTCACAAAAGTTTCTAAACTTTATTAGGGGAGTATCAAAAGTAAGTCAAGCCATTGTTTATAGGGGAAATACGAGCAGGATATTATATCGCGGCAAACATAACATTACAGTTTGAACTTAATTTGGCCATAGAAAATGTCTCAATATAATAAAACAAAACATTTGCGAACTGGTTTAAGTCTTAACAAAAGTTTTAACAGGCTATATAACAGCAATTACCAAGAAAGGCTAGTGCCTACAGTACCCCTCCCCCCAAAATAAAAAAATATGTTTTATTGTCACACACCAGATAGGTGCAGTGAAATGTGTTGTTTTACAGGGTCAGCCATAGTGGTATGGCACACCTGGAGCAAATTAGGGTAAAGTGCCTTGCTCAAGGGCACATCAACAGATGTTTACCTTGTCAGCTCGGTCTTATCGAACCAGCGACCTTTCAGTTACTGTTCCCACACTCTAACCGCTAGGCTACCTGCCACCCTAATAAACAAGTTACAGCAATAGGCTAATTATATTTATTTTACAAACGGCCTACTTATAACCTATCTTAAACTAAATACAGAGCACACAATTAAAAAGACAGATCGAACTTAATTTAGCCAACCAAAAAGTCTGAACAGAATTAAACAAAACACGTTTTTGTCATGTATACTCCCTCTCTGGCCTCGAGGTCATCAGGCTGCTGATTATCCCGCATACCTGTCACCATCGTCTCGCGCCCCTGCGCCTCATGACACTCACCTGGACTCCATCACCTCCTTGATTATCTTCCCTGTATCTGTCACTCCCCTTGGTTCATTCCTCAGGTGTTATTGACTCTGTTTTCATGTTGGTGCGTTGTTTGTGTTTCGTGTTCATTTTATTTATTAAAACACTCACTCCCTGAACTTGCTTCCCGACTCTCAGCACACTCGTTACAGTTTTGCATATTTAAAGAATTACCTTAGATGAATAAATAGGCCTACAATAATAACAATGATATACAATAATAATAATGATGAAACAAAGTATTATAAATACAAAAAAGGAATAAATAAGTAAAAAAATGGCATCCTTCCTGAATAGCGAGTTGCACAGTAGTACTCTGCATTTGGCCATTTGTGTGGTATTAAAAGATATTCTTCTGATGTCTTCTATCATGTAAAAGACGTAGAATTGCATGAAATGTGTTTATAAAAGGACCATACAAAAAATAAATAATCCCCATGTGAGGAAAGTAAAAACGTGTCTTCTCAGCGGTATGCCAACTGTATGCCATCCCCCCCATCCCCCCATCCCCAACACAAAACATCTTCCCTTTGGGTTATTGAATCTGACGTGACGTCAATCCCTTCATCTCTCCAGTGGGGTCAGCAGAGTTGAGGTCATCACCACAGTCTTAGTCCATGGAAGTGGATGCGTCCCAAATGGCGCCCTATTCCCTACATAGTGCACTACTTTCCCATGGTCTGTGGTCAAAATTTGTGCACTTGTGAATAGAGTATAATTTGGGATGCAGAGAGTTTGTTTGTATTCTGTTATGTAAGTGTGTGTGCATTTTTGCATGCTTGTGCAAATGTTTGGGAGTGTCTGACTGTGTGAAATAGAGAGGGAGACCCACACAGAGGGAGTGTGGAAGATTAATTAGTGTGACCTTAGTATAATTACTCCTGGCCCAGGGGTGATAGTTATTTGGGTGTGGGTGTGTGTGTGCATGATCTCATGGGGTGTCCATTATCAGACAGTCAACACTCCTGGTATCTTATGGCTATCATGGTGTCTTTTAATGGGAGGATATGACAGTTCTCCCCATGGTGAAAGACTGCACCCCTGTAGCATGTGCAGTAACTTTGATCTAGGTGAAAATTGCTTTCTCATAACATTTCCCTATTGAGTTTCTGAGTATTGCTTCTGTGTTATATAATACAGAAGAAAGGAAATAGTTGGAGCTTCCCCTCTTCCTCATTTTCTCATGAGGTTTAGAACCTCAAATCAGCATTGTGCAGGTGGTGGCTGTTTTTTACTCTCTCTCCTCCCTCCCCCCTCTGCCTCTTCCTCTCCTCCCTCCCCTCTCTGCCTCTCTTCAGGGCACTACATGTATATATTTCCTCTGCTTTGTAGGCTGACATTTATTCTGTTTTGAAATGCAGGGGATGGTATGGGCTTTTGTTGCAGAGGAAGCTAATTCTGTTGAATCTCTCACACACTCACTCTCTCTTTCTCTTCCTTTCCACTCCATCCTTCTCTCTCTCTCTCTCTCTTTCTTTTTCTACACTCCATATTTTTCACTCCCCCACCACTTCCTCTCTCTCTCTCTCTCTCTCTCTCTCTCTCTCTCTCTCTCTCTCTCACTCTCTCTCTCCCCCTCACTGTTTCTGTTTCTCTCTGCTGCAGATATGACTCAGAGGAGCTGCAAAAATTACTTTTCAATCCTCCCTCCCCTCCCTCCCTCCCTCCCTCCCATCACTCACTACCTCTTTTCTCCTCCATCACCATCTGGTTCACCCTTTCTCCTTTTTTGACTGAAGGAATGATAGATGTTGACAATAATCATCAATGATCACATCGTTCATTTGGTTATCTGACAGAAGCCCCCTCAAGCCTCTTTAACATGGAAGTACTGCTGGTAAGTTACTGCTGAAAAGAACGTTGCCTCAGGCAGATCTGGGAATAGGATTTAGCTCAACCTGCTTGACCAATACCAATAAAGAGCAGTATGCTATATACGATAATAAGATCTCTCTGGACCCTCTCTAGTAAAGATGCCCTGAAGGCAGCAGCATCCTCTTCAACAAGTAGTCAATCTCCTCCCACTACATCCCCTACATGGAAGCTTTTCTGGTTGTGTAGTCTACTCTCACGTTCTACCCTACAGTCACAGAAACACTTTCCTTTAATACTTTCTTGAGAGAAAAGGCATATTCTATCTAAGAATTGTGATGATGCAATGTATCATATTGTTTGATATTATATTGTGCATTTCTCCACAATGAGGGGACTGTAATCTGAGACTGCAGCCTATTCCTCGACCATGGGAGTGTTATCTCCTGTGATGTCGGTCTTTATGAGGTCAGGTAGTGTCATGGCCATGATGACCATGTCCAATTGGACCTGAGCCCCCGTCACTGTCTCCCGAGTGGCTCGACCAATGACCTTGGCTCTCTCTGCACGTGCTCGTACTGTATTCACCACTCAGTGGAACTCCCAGGGATTTCATGTCACTGCACAGCAATCGAAGCCAAGGTCTCAACCCTACACACCTCTACTCCCTGTAGAGAGACAGACAGTGTGTTTCTTTAGGTTGTTTCTTTATATTCAATTCTATAGAAACATTTAGGGGTTTTGTCGGTCCACTCTGTTTGGTATTCAGTTGTAGCTCTAGTAGGCTTGGACATAAAGTTCTGCTGCAATGCTTCAAAAACCTTTGTGTGACCTTCTGAAGTGTGAAGACAGATTGTTGGATATTGATATTGATTGATGTTAAAGTGGAGTGCACTGTCCTTATCTTAGGTTTATAAAATATTGTGTAAAACATGGTTGCTGTGGAAACTGTAAAGCGTTCCCTAAGGCAGTTACGATGTTGTGCTTCCATCCTCTACCCTGCCTCTCCCAGACCCCCTCACTTCACATATTCACACAGGGGTGGGTGGGTTGACGCTGGGTCTGAACACCCCCACCTCCTCCGCTGATGTCACAGCAGCTTGGAGCTAGAACGATCACGATTAGTCATTTGCTCCTGTAAATTAGTGGTTGTGTACAGAACAACAGTTCAGAGTGGTGACATAGTCATTTAGAGTTGCACTGTGGTAATCAGCACAGAGGCAGGAAATTACAATGATGACCTATGACACATTCTTTTGTTGACACATGAGTAGGTTAACTATTATAAAAGATGCACTCTTGACCCCTAGAATGTGGATTCAGTTTAGCATCTATTTTATTTGAGTGTAAGCTAGGAGTTTGTTTTCAATGTTGCACAGTAGACTGCTTTATCATATGAGCTCCAGTACTGGGTCAACTGTAAGAAGGAAAATTCAAAATACATACACCACACACACACCACACACACCACACACACACACACAGAGCAGCCCTTTACACAATCTCCTCCAATAACTACATTTGGGCAACAATTCTCTAGAGGGTGTTCCTTGTGTCCCAGATGTAGGGGTTAACATTTAGGGGAATGGTACTGTACAGCAGAGAAACTATAGGAATTGTCATTTGGAAATGTTATTCTGAGTGCTGTAGGAAGGTTTAGCATTGACTGACTGAGGACATTATATCTGCATTATTACTATACTGATCTGTCCATATATCTATCTATGGCTGTGATTGGACTGAGCCAGTTCGCTGTAGTTGACATGTCAGCCCTCCTTTGGCCACTGGCCATTGTGGATTGCTTAACTATTACTTGATTCAGTGTCTTTGGCATTCAGATGTAGACAAGTGGTAATTTGACGACGTGACGCGGTGGAACACATGTGCACGCAGCGCTGTGGAGCAGAAGACTGGTTACCGTGGGAACGCTGTGAGCTCCTCTGTAAAGAACTCTGTGGGCGAGAGAGAGAATAGAGAGAGGGAGAGAAGCGAAGAGAGGAGAGGGTAGGAGTGAGACCAGGAGAGGAGTGAAAGACAGGCGATAGTATGGAGAGAAGAGAGAGAGATGGAAGAGAGCTGCTGAAGAGAGCTGCTGGGAGAGAGAGAGGAAGAGAGCTGCTGAGAGAGAGAGAGAGAGAGAGGGAGAAATAGTCATTTTTCATTGGAGGGTAAGCTACAGGTCTCCTCAATTGGTAAAGTTGGGCCACTTTTTCTTTGGTCAAATGATATGAGGGATCATTATAATTTTCACACTGACTAACTGATCCTGTGACAGCCTGACATAATGTCAGTCTCTTGAGTAAATCTGGCTTCCCACCTCTTCTACTCTTAATGAAACCTAATTGTGTCTCTCCAAACAAGCACCAGAAAACACATCTGATAGTTAAACCCACCCACCCAGCATAGTATTAAAACCCTCATTTTAGGGTAGTACACACAGTGGTATTGTTTACTCTACTAGAGAGCTCCAATAGATAGCAGGTGCTGCTGCTACATAGATGGAGGTAATTGTAATCATGCCCCTCTTCTTCTCCGGTAAATGAGCGCCTCTATCGCCTGGCACTCAGCACCAAACGCCCACACAGGCAGTCCGCGCTGTTGCCAAGCAGCGGGAGACTCGGAGCCCAGAATAGGGGGAGGGGGTTTCGAAAAACACTTAACTTTAGGCTAGAGGCAGCGCACACGGGCAGGGGGGGGGCGGCTCCCCCACACACACATTCTCATCTGTAGACGGGGGGGGGGGGTTATGACGCAGTAGGCTCCCACACACACACTCCCATCTGTAGATAGTGAATACAAAAATGTAAATGTTGAAATAAAAGGGTTTTCAAGAGGCTTGTGCTTCAGCTGGTTAAAGTAGGTTTGTGCCTGGTTACTGGCGCAGGCTAGTGAATGTGAATCCTTACTGGCCATGAACTGTAATGTGTATCAGAGTTGAAATGTTCAAGATGTACGACGTGAAACAGGTAAAGATACTCACCCAATGGCAAAGATAACTGTACAGTGCATTCGGAAAGTAATCAGACCCCTTCCCTTTTTCCACATTTTGTTACATTACAGCCTTATTCTAAAATGGATTAAATAAATACAAATCCTCATCAATCTACACACAATACCCCATAATGACATCTCATGTAACGGCCGTCGTCAGAAAGAGACCAAGGTGCAGCGGAGGATGTGTTCATCATAAAGGATTTAATGAATCACATGAACACTATAAAATAAACAAAACGACCAGCAACAGTTCTGTCCGGTTACACACTAAACAGAAAACATAGAAAAATGAACATAGAACGCCCACCCAATGTAACACCCTGGCCTAACCAAAATAAAGAACAAAAACCCCTCTCTATGGCCAGGGCGTTACAGTACCCCCCCCCCCCCCCCCCCCCCCCCAAGTTGCGGACTCTGGCCGCAAAACCTGACTCTGAAGGGGAGGGTCCGGGTGGGCCTTCTTACGGCGGCGGCTCAGGTGCGGGACGTGGCCTCCGTTCCACCTTCGGCGTCGCCCACTTAGGTGGCGCCCCTGGCCGCGCCGGAGGACTGGCGGGCGACCCTGGCCGCGGGTGGAGGAGGCACAGGACTGACCAGGATGGGGAGACCCACTGGAGGCCTGGTCCGTGGAGGAGGCACAGGCTTGACCAGGATGGGGAGACCCCCTGGAGGCCTGGTCCGTGGAGGAGGCACAGGACTGACCAGGATGGGGAGACCCACTGGAGGCCTGGTCCGAGGAGGAGGCACAGGATAAACCGGGCTGTGGGGGAGCACTGGAGTTCTGGTACGTAGGCTCTTTACCCACACTCCAGGCTGAATGCCCACTTTGGCCCGGCACGGGCGGAGCGCAGGCATTGGGCGAACTGGACCCTCCCAGCGTCCTGGAGACACAGTGCGCAGAGCCGGTGCAGGATAACCTGGACCGAAAAGGCGCACTGAAGACCAGACGCTCTGAGCTGGCACCATCCGTCCTGGCTCGATGCCTGCACTCGCATGGCACTTGCGGGGGGCTGGCCTATAGCGCACCGGGCTATGAACGCGCACTGGAGACACCATGCGCTTAACCTCTCTAGGGTATGTGGGACGAATTCGTCCCACCTACTCAACAGCCAGTGGAATCCCGTGGCGCGATATTCAAATACCTATTACTTCAATTTCTCAAACATATGACTATTTTACACCATTTTAAAGACAAGACTCTCGTTAATCTAACCACACTGTCCGATTTCAAAAAGGCTTTACAACGAAAGCAAAACATTAGATTATGTCAGCAGAGTACCCAGCCAGAAATAATCAGACACCCATTTTTCAAGCTAGCATATAATGTCACAAAAACCCAAACCACAGCTAAATGCAGCACTAACCTTTGATGATCTTCATCAGATGACACTCCTAGGACATTATGTTATACAATACATGCATGTTTTGTTCAATCAAGTTCATATTTATATAAAAAAACAGCTTTTTACATTAGCATGTGACGTTCAGAACTAGCATACCCACCGCAAACTTCCGGTGAATTTACTAAATTACTCACGATAAACGTTCACAAAAAACATAACAATTATTTTAAAAATTATAGATACAGAACTCCTTTATGCAATCGTGGTGTCCGATTTTAAAATAGCTTTTCGGCAAAAGCACATTTTGCAATATTCTGAGTAGATAGCTTGCCATCACGGGCTAGCTATTTTGACACCCACCAAGTTTGGCACTCACCAAACTCAGATTTACTATAAGAAAGATTGGATTACCTTTGCTGTTCTTCGTCAGAATGCACTCCCAGGACTTCTACTTCATCCACAAATGTTGTTTTGGTTCAAAATAATCCATAGTTATGTTCAAATATCCTCTGTTTTGTTCTTGCATTCAAAACACTATCCGAACGGTGACGCGCGGACGCGTATCGTGACAAAAAAAATCTAAATATTCCATTACCGTACTTCGAAGCATGTCAAACGCTGTTTAAAATCAATTTTTATGCGATTTTTCTCGTAAAAAAGCGATAATATTCCGACCGGGAAACCCTGTTTTCGTTCAAAGACTCAAAATCTAAAATGGACTCTTCACGTGCACGTGCGCCCACGTCTCATTGTTCTCAGATCGACCACTTACCAAATGCGCTACTGTTTTTCAGCCATGGGCAGCAAAGTCATCATTCAACGTTCTGGCGCCTTCTGAGAGCCTATGGGAGCCTTAGAAAATGTACGTTACAGCAGAGATCCTCAGTTTTCAATAAAGAGAGTGTAGAAGGCCAAGAAATGGTCAGAGAGGGCACTTCCTGTACAGAATCTTCTCAGGGTTTTTGCCTGCCATATGAGTTCTGTTATACTCACAGACACCATTCAAACAGTTTTAGAAACTTTAAGGTGTTTTCTATCCAAATCAAACAATTATATGCATATTCTAGTTTCTGGGCAGTAGTAATAACCAGATTAAATCGGGTACGTTTTTTATCCGGATGTGAAAATACTGCCCCCTATCCTAGAGAGGTTAACCGCATAACACGGTGCCTGACCAGTACTGCGCTGCCTCCAGTAAGCACGGGGAGTTGGCTCAGGTCTACCGCCTGACTCCGCCAATCTCCCCGTGTGCCCCCTCCCAAAAAATGTTTGGGGCTGCCTCCCGTGTCCGTCGCTCTCCCTCGGCAGGTTGTTGCAGTGGTCAAATAATTGATCCCATGTCCAGTCAATCCTTGACTCCAACACTTCCAGCGACCAGGATGCCATGACCTCCCGAGCACGCTGCTTCATCCCCTCCTTGTGCTGCTCCTTCCTTCGCTGCTTGGTCCGTTTTTGGTGGGTGATTCTGTAACGGCCGTCGTCAGAAAGAGACCAAGGTGCAGCGGAAGATGTGTTCATCATAAAGGATTTAATGAATCGCATGAACACTATAAAATAAACAAAACGACCAGCAACAGTTCTGTCCGGTTACACACTAAACAGAAAACATAGAAAAATGAACATAGAACGCCCACCCAATGTAACACCCTGGCCTAACCAAAATAAAGAACAAAAACCCCTCTCTATGGCCAGGGCATACATCACAATACCCCATAATGACATCATCCCTTTTCTATGAGACTCAAAATTGAGCTCAGGTGACTCCTTTTTCCATTGATCATCCTTGAGATGTTTCTACAACTTGATTTGAGTCCACCTGTGGTAAATTCATTGATTGTACATGATTTGGAAAGGCACACACCTGTCTATATAAGGTCCCACAGTTGACAGTTCATGTCAGACCAAAAAACAAAGCCGTGAGGTCGAAGGAATTGTCAGTAGAGCTCCTAGACAGGATTGTGTCGAGGCACAGATCTGGAGAAGGGTACCAAAAATTTTCTGCAGCATTGAAGGTCCCCAAGAACACAGTGGCCTCCATCATTCTTAAATGGAAAAAGTTTGGAGCCACCAAGACTCTTCCTAGAACTGAGACATCAGGGTAAAAGGGTCTCGGTCAGGGAGGTGACCAATAACCTGATGATCACTCTGACAGAGCTCTAGTGTTCCTCTGTGGAGATGGGAGAACCTTCCAGAAGGACAACCATCTCTGCAGCACTCCACCAATCAGGCCTTTATGGTAGAGTGGCCAGACGGAAGCCACTCCTCAGTAAAAGGCACATGACAGCCTGCTTGGAATTTGTCAAAAGACACCTAAAGGACTCTCAGACCATGATAAACAAGATTCTCTGGTCTGATGAAACCAAGATTGAACTCTTTGGCCTGAATGCCAAGTGTCACATCTGGAGGAAACCTGTCACCATCCCTACTGTGAAGCATGGTGGTGGTAGCATCATGCTGTGGGGATGTTTTTCAGTGGCAGTGACTGGGAGACTAGTCAGGATGGAGGGAAAGACGAATGGAGCAAAGTGCAGAGAGATCCTTGATGAAAACCTGCTCCAGAGCTCTCAGGACCTCAGACTGGGGCAAAGGTTCACCTTCCAACAGAACAACGACCCTAAGCACACAGCCCAGACAACGCAGGATTGGCTTCGGGACAAGTCTCTGAATGTCCTTCATTTGCCCAGCCAGAGCTCGGACTTGAACCTGATCGAACATCTCTGGAGAGACCTGAAAATAGCTTTGCAGCGACGCTCCCCATCCAACCTCACAGAGCTTGAGAGGATCTGCAGAGAAAAATGGGAGAAACTCCCCAAATACAGGTGTGCCAAGCTTGTGGCGTCATACCCAAGAAGACTTGAGGCTTCTTAAACTGTAAACTGTATCCAATACTGTAAGTTGTTATGAGTGTCTCTTACTCTTCCTCTATAGATAGATAGACTCACCTACACACTGACATGTCCTGACACTCTATTTACCCTGCTGTGTGTTGGAGGAAGTCCTTTATTTGTACTGTGAACACCCCTCCACACACCATATTTCCGTTGCCTCTTCCACTTTCACCTATCCTCTCCTCTCCTCTCCTCCGCTCCTCTTCACTTGATAATTTTCACCCCTTGGCCTCCTCCGTATACAACCTCTGTCCTTCTCTCTCTCCTCCCACTCTTCGCTTCCTCTCTCCATCCAATTGGCTACAGATTTTCATACGAATATAAAGAAATCTGCAGGGAAAACAATATGCGCATTTTTGCACCAGAGATGTGTTTCCTTCAAATGGACTTGTTTACGGATAAAAGGCTGTTGAGATGACGTAGTTAAATTTGCAGTTACATTTAATCGCATTTTCAACTGTACTGATTGTTTTGTCACAAAGAAAGTTTGCATTATATAGAGAATGTGTCCACTGATATTTGCATGCAGCCAACAGCTTGCAGATACGGTGCGGATATAGCCTACATTATGAGATTATTATGGACAAAAGAACGAGATAATTGTTATTTGTCAAATGGCAGCCAAGCATCGATCATCATATCACCAGAATAAGACCCTCGTTATTTATTGGAAAGGAGCATCAAGCTCATCACCGTGCACTTCCACCACCCAGTGAAGTTCATCATTTATTTAATCTGTAGCATAATACACTGCATGGTTTCCTGGGTCATAGTGGAAGGATCACACAACATATCATTGCGTGACTCCAAGTTTCCCTCGATATGGTGGTTATTATGTTTACAGTGCATTCGGAAAGTATTCAGACCACTTGACTTTTTCCAGATTTTGTTATGTTACAGCCTTATTCTAAAATGGATTGAATAAATTTTTTTCCTCATTAATCTACACACAATACCCCATAATGACAAACCAAAAACAGGTTTTTAGAAATGTGTGCAAATATATTACAAATGTCAAACTGAACTATCACATTTACAAAAGTATTCAGACCCTTTACTCAGTACTTTGTTGAAGCACCTTTGGCAGTGACTACAGCCTCGAGTCCTCTTGGGTATGACGCAACAAGCTTGGCACACCTGTATTTGGGGAGTTTCTCCCATTCTTCTCTGCAGATCCTCTCAAGCTCTGTCAGGTTGGATGGGGAGCGTTCTATTTTCGATCGCGTTCAAGTCCGGGTTCTGGCTGGGCCACTCAAGGACATTCAGACATCCTGTTAGAAGGAGAACCTTCGCCCAGTCTGACGTCCTGAGCGCTCTGGAGCAGGTTTTCATCAAGGATCTCTCTGTACTTTGCTCCGTTCATCTTTCCCTCGATCCTGACTAGTCTCCCAGTCCCTGCCACTGAAAAACATCCCCACAGCATGATGCTGCCACCCCCATGCTTCACTGCAGCGATGGTGCCAGGTTTCCTCCAGACATGACGCTTGGCATTTAGGCCAAACAGTTCAATCTTGGTTTCATCAGAGCTTCTCATGGTCTGACAGTCATTTAGGTGCCTCTTGGCAAACTCCAAGCGGGCTGTCATGTGCCTTTTACTGAGGAGTGGCTTCCGTCTGGTCACTCTACCATAAAGGCCTGATTGGTGGAGTGCTGTAGAGATGGTTGTCCTCCGGGAAGGTTCTCCCATCTCCACACAGGAACTCTGGAGCTCTGTCAGAGTGACCATCGGGTTCTTGGTCACCTCCCTGACCAAAGCCCTTCTCCCCCGATTGCTCAGTTTATCCAGTGAGCCACATTTAGAAAGAGTCTTGGTGGTTCCAAACTTCTTCCATTTAAGAATGATGGAGGCCATTATGTTCTTGGGGACATTCAATGCTGCAGAAATGTGTTGGTACCCTACCCCAGATCTGTGCCTCGACACAATCATGTCTCGGAGCTCTATGGACAATTCCTTCGACCTCATGGTTTGGTTTTTGCTCTGACATGCACTGTCAACAGTGTAACCTTATATAGACAGGTGTGTGCCTTTCCAAATCATGTCCAATCAATTGAATTTACCACAGTTGGACTCCAATCAAGTTGTAGAAACATCTCAAGGATGATCAATGAAATCAGGATGCACCTGAGCTCAATTTCGAGTCTCATAGCAAAGGGTCTGAATACTTATATAACTAAGGTATTTCTGTTTTTTTTAAATCCATTTTAGAATAAGGCTGTAACAAAATGTGGAAAAAGGGAAGGGGTTTGAATACTTTCCGATTGCACTGTATATCAATATTTGCACATAAAAGCGTGTCCACCGCCATTCCTCACATAATGCAATTTACAGATATCCGAGTTCATCTAGTGTATTTTGTTTTGTAAAAATTTGGAAAGTTAACTGACAAATTAGCTGTTTCCATCAGCACTGTCATGACATTTTTTTATCCGACATGTACTTTACTTGCATAGAAAGGTTGGATGGAAACCTTGTTAGTGTCACTCTCCTTATTCACTCCCTGTGTGTTGCTATCGTACTCGGCTCCACGAGGGCCAAAAAGGGGCTTAACCCCCTCAGTTGAAATTTGGGACAGAGCGTGCCATGGTGTGTGTAGGGGGACTATGGAAAGCCACCGAGGCACAGAGTTTCCGTTAGCCGGTAATTGCCAACTTTTGGCCAATAAATAAATGAAAAGCCAATAAATAAAAATATAGCCAGTCAAATTGTTCAGGGATGCCCTGATGCTGAGGAGAGAGAGCCTTGGCTTAGGCCACTGTTGATTGTGAAGATGGAGGCCTTTTTTACTGAAGTAAAACAAAAGTTAGAAAGTATGCCTATAGTGAAAAGCCTACAAGGCAGGGCTCCAGACTGAAAACATTTGGTTACATTTTGCAACCCTTTGACACCTGGTTATCCTCATGATTCCTGTAATGAAAGTGTCTGCCTGCCTGTCCCTGTAACTGTTTTGCTGGGGCCTGTTGCTGTGGAGCAGAAAAATAGTTTTCTGATTGTTTAACAAAAAATCCAATTGTTGGGAAAAGCCAGCTATCCTGTTGTCGCAGATGAAGAGAGGATGTTCTCAGTTGTTTGTAGGTATACTTTTTATTTCTCAACTCTCAATAATGAGCTCAATAGCAACTATTTTACAAAGATATTTGATATTGAGATGCGAAATGTGCATTGGCCATTGCGAGTGCATAGGCCGCATTGGACAGTAGGCTACAACTGCAACGTTTTTTTTTGCATTAAATGAACTGTTAGATTAATGCATGGCTACTATGAGTGGTTATTATCTTTAGAATTAGTGATATAGTTAATGTGTTTTGAGTTTCCACTTACTCATGTGGTGAATTAGCCCTAAATAAATTAGCCTATGATTTCAGAACACATAATGATACAGGAATATTAATCTCTAAACCAAAATATTCTGGAGCCCTATTTTAACAGTAATATTTATTTGGCAAGACAGCTGTGCATGGCTGCATCTCACTGTAGTAGGATGTAGGATATGTTTTGGTTTGAATTTCCATTCACCTTTTGTTTACTGCGTTTGTTTACTGTTAATGTAACCAGCCTAAATATGGATTGTGTCATGATTTTATCGATACAATATTTTATTTACTAGGCCTACCACTCGGTACTGCTGTTTCATTCATTCACTTTCGCAGTTGTGTCGGTATTCTAAGCCAAACTGCTATTCAGTATGTTTGTTTGCATGCATGAGTAACTAGGCTACTACTTTCAGCATTTAGTCTGCATTATTTTGGTAAGACAACTGCATTCACATAGGCTGTTTGTAATAGGTGAATTACGCTATGTATCTTGTAGGCTATATTCATTACTAAAACGACCTTGCTTTAGTGTGTAGGGCGATGTCTATTGTGCTGATACAGCGCAGCGGAGATTGGCGCGAAATCTGTAGCCTACCTGTCACTTCAAAAGCACTCAATGATCTTGGAGTCTCTGCATTTGAACTGTATGTTTATTGTGGTATAGCGGGATATAAGCAGAATTCAATATATACTGAACAAAATATTAAAATATTTTCAAAGACTTTACTGAGTTACAGTTCATATAGGAAATCAGCATTTAAAATAAATTTCTCCTAGAGATGAACGCACTTTGGTGCGAAAAGTGCAAATCAATCCCAGAACAACTGTAAAGGACCTTGTGAAGATGCTGGAGGAAACAGGCACAAAAATATCTATATCCACAGTAAAACGAGTCCTAGATCGACATAACCTGAAAGGCCGCTCCGCAAGGAAGAAGCCACTGCTACGGTTTGCAACTGCACAGGGGAACAAAGATCATACTTTTTGGAGAAATGTCCTCTGGTCTAATGAAACAAAAATAGAACTGTTTGGCCATAATGACCATCGTTATGTTTGGAGGAAAAAAGGGGAGGCTTGCAAGCCAAAGAACACCATCCCAACCGTGAAGCACGGGGGTGGCAGCATCATGTTGTGGGGGTGCTTTGCTGCAGGAGGGACTGGTGCACTTCACAAAATAGATGGCATCATGAGGGAGGAAAATTGTGGATATGTTGAAGCAACATCTCAAGACATCAGTCAGGAAGTTAAAGCTTGGTCGCAAATGGGTCTTCCAAATGGACAATGACCCCAAGCATACTTCCAAAGTTGTGGCAAAATGGCTTAAGGACAACAAAGTCAAGGTATTGGAGTGGCCATCACAAAGCCCTGACCTCAAACCTATAGAAAATTTGTGGGCAGAACTGAAAAGGTGTGTGCGAGCAAGGAGGCCTACAAACCTGACCCAGTTACACCAGCTCTGTCAGGAGGAATGGGCCAAATTCACCGAACTTATTGTGGGAAGCTTGTGGAAGGCTACTCAAAACGTTTGACCCAAGTTAAACAATTTAAAGGCAATGCTATTAAATACTAGTTGAGTGTATGTAAACTTCTGACCCACTGGGAATGTGATGAAAGAAATAAAAGCTGAAATAAATAATTCTCTCTACTATTATTCTGACATTTCACATTCTTAAAATAAAGTGGTGATCCTAACTGACCTAAGACAGGGAATTTTTACAAGAATGTAATGTCAGGAATTGTGAAAAACTGAGCTTAAATGTATTTGGCTAAGGTGTATGTAAACCTCCGACTTCAACTTTATGTCATGACAGAGTAAAAAAGTGTTCACATTCAGATTTGGTCTGAATCCTTTCCCTAGTGTTCTGCTCTGTAGGATTCCTATAACATTTGAATAAAATGCCTTAATATTTATGCGGAAAGCTTTTTCATCAGTACAGAAATAGCTGTACTGTTACCTGTATTTAATCTGTATAAATAGGGATGTGCTGTGATCTCAGCTACCACATTCAGCATTATCAAAGCCACTGCTGACAGGTTCTTCTGCTTTAATTGGAACTCTTATCATCAGCCACGCTACACAAACGAGCGCTGCCTCTGCAATGTCTGCATAATTATAATCCTTAGTCATTTTGAACCTCTTTCATTTTCTCTCTAAGCCACTATCTCCCTGTAACTGCTTATGCTGATATACTGATTTCTTTGGGACCCTGTCACACCCAACGTTTTGGTCAATTCCAGTTGAAGTCTGATGAATTGGAATTCAAGTCATGAGAAGAAAACGTATCAATATAGGAGGATGCATGACATAGTTCCAATAGAACGCAACCTTCTTGTCACTCTCCCAGCTTCTTGTTACTCTCCCAGCTTATTGTCACTCTCCCAGCTTATTGTTACTCTCCCAGTTTATTGTTACTCTCCCGAGCCTCTCCCAGTTATTGACTCTCCCAGCTTATTGTTACTCTCCCAGCTTTGACTCTCCGTTAGCCTCTCCCAGTTTATTGTTACTCTCCCAGCTTATTGTTACTCTCCCAGCTTATTGTTACTCTCCCAGTTTATTGTTACTCTCCCAGCTTCTTGTTACTCTCCCAGTTTATTGTTACTCTCCCAGTTTATTGTTACTCTCCCAGCTTATTGTTACTCTCCCAGTTTATTGTTACTCTCCCAGCTTATTGTTACTCTCCCAGTTTATTGTTACTCTCCCAGCTTATTGTTACTCTCCCAGTTATTGTTACTCTCCCAGCTTATTGTTACTCTCCCAGTTTATTGTTACTCTCCCAGTTTATTGTTACTCTCCCAGTCTTATTGTTACTCTCCCAGTTTATTGTTACTCTCCCAGTTTATTGTTACTCTCCCAGTTTATTGTTACTCTCCCAGCTTATTGTTACCGACACTCTCTCAGTGTCTCTAGTCGCTTGGCTAACTCTTTTCCATAAATACCTCATAGTTATCCGCAATTTCATAGTTAAATGCAATTTCTTTCCCCCAAATATTTGAAACTCCACTCGCTTCCTCTAACCCATTTAGCTACTTCTGTCTGAGGGACCAGTTTAAAACTACTTTCCTGGTCAGGTATAATTAATCCAGGTGACCTGCTGGATCTTTCAGTGAGCGGCCTCTCTCCCTGGCCTCTGTACCACACGCAGCGGGGCCCCAATTTGAAATTACTTGGACTGTCACTGTGTGTCTGAGTGGGAGGCCTGCTGTTATCACTCTAATCTAACTCATCCAAGAGCTTTCCTATCTCTGCTCTCTCTCTCTCTCTCTCATCTCTGTCATCTCTCTCCTCTATCCTCTTCGTTCAGGCGTTTAGATTCTGCAGATGGAATTACTCAGATTTTTTGGTAGAGGAGAATTTAGATTCTAGACTGACTTCAAAAAGCTTACGGATTTTATGTGCACTTGTACTGTATTACGGAGAGTGGTTGAACTTTTTTATAGAAGACTGCAGAAGACCAGTACAGTGTGGCAGAATGCAGTGTTGGGTTATATAATCCGTTAGTGTTGGAGTTTTCAGATATAATCCTCCCTCTCTCTCTCTCTTTTTCTTTTTCTTTCTCACTCCCTATTTATATATCCCTCATTCTTTCTATCTCTCTCTCCTTTTCTCTCCGTCCATCCACCCTCTCTCTCTCTTTCTCTCTCTGTCTCTCTCTCGCTGTCTCCTCTCTTTATCACACACTCTGTCTATTATCAGGCCTATTTACTGTACATGCCTGTATTTTTCTTCTCTAACTCATGTCCTCTGTCCAGGTTTTTCTG
The DNA here is from genome assembly GCF_965601325.2 of Salmo salar. Lineage (NCBI taxonomy): Eukaryota > Metazoa > Chordata > Actinopteri > Salmoniformes > Salmonidae > Salmo > Salmo salar. Next base: position 37,657,528 of record NC_138303.1, on the reverse strand, counting down.
GAGTTGGATGCCATCCTTGACCTTTTTCCAGACAGTCAATAGACGATGATGATAAGAGGTCAGGGTGGTTGGCTGACTGGATGACTGAGGAACACCATTGTTTGCAGAAGCTCTGTACCTTTGTTGTCCCTCACTCCTGAGTTTGTTAGTCACTTCAGTAGGACAGTCATGTACATTGCAATTCATGATACATTTTTTTATTTTAATCTCTCTTATATGTCTTTCTTCTGTTTACTACCATTGCTGCTTCACTCAATGACAATGTTCTTGTGTGTTGCTTCAATTCAATTGTCTCTCTCTTTCTTCATTTTTGCTCCGTCTCTCTGTCTCCGTCTCTTTTCCTCTCTCTCTGTACATCTGTCTTTCTTTCTTGGTCTTTCTTAAGTGTCAGGCAGTCACCATCTTACTCAAGCTATCCAATCTCTGCTCCCACAAGCCCTACTGCAGCCAGCCCCTATGCCACCCTCCTCCCTACCAGTCTGACTGTTAACAGCTTCTTCAGCCTCCATCAGTACTGCTGCCCCTCGTCTGCCAAGCACTCGCAGCAGGCAAGGTAAGGGCCACCTAAGGGCCTTCAAAAGAACCCCAAGAACCCTTTAATACCTCACAACAATCCTTACCTCCTGCAAGACCCTTAGAACCCTAAACAGATCCTCAGTCCTCCCCTGGTCACCAACCCTTACTTCAAAGCTTGCCCTCCCTTTCCTCTTCCTACAAAACCCCTTCACTCCCCTGGTTAACCCCCTGGTTACCCGTCACCCTAAGACCCTTACCCTTTACCCAGCCCCTGACCTGTGCAAGAACCCTCCATTGCTATGTCACCTCATCGTTGTTTCACCCTTTTTCACCACCTGCTTTGCCTTTCATCACCTGGTCTCCCATACACCGGTGGGAATGTGTCACCAGTTCACTCCTGACCCTGGCCTATGCCATACTGTCATGCTGCCTCCTCATCTTTCTTGACTATCAGAGAGTCCTCACTGTTGTCTCCATCTTAACCGCTGTGTCTGAGAGGGGAGTAGAGGGGATGGCCATCTTTAAAGGGTGAATCAGCAGTTGCTACATACATTTTTGGACTTAAAAATGGATGATATGTACCCATTGATTCTTGAAGAACATAACTTAATGCCTCATGAGCTTAATTCACTGTCGGACCCCATCAGAACCAATAATATAAGCTTATTTTACTTCAATATTTGTAAACAAAAGTAAATGTAAACAAACACTCTATAGCCTCAAAACATGGTTAAAACTATAATGTTGACATCATGGATGGTCAGTCCTTTCATCCATAGCTCTGTCTATGAATTTGAGAGTGGTTCCATTTCTCCAGCTCCATCCAACACCTTTTACCGAAAAGGGTCAGGGGGAGAATGCTTTGTTGTTGTTTCCACTGATGATTGCTACTTTAACAGCTTAACACAGAGAGACAGGGAACTCACTTAAAAGGGCCATTTTACAAAGAGAGAGAGAGAGAGAGATGTCCCCACTTAGAGAAGAGAAAAAGCAATCTTCTTGAGTGGAGGGTCTGAAGGTAGTCTGAGTCACCACTAAACCCACTGAATCTTCACCTTCTCTCTCTCTCTCAACATGACCCTGCGATATACTGGAGCAGACACCAGCTTCAGTGCATCATGGTTCAGGACTGCCATCTAGTGGGATATACAGGCCTAGTGTGCAGTCAGTGAGCGCTAGTTAGCATTGTTGCCTGGACAGAATACTATTGAAATATGACCTAGAATACAGCAGCTGATAGCTAAGAAACACAAATTATTATTATTTATTATTTTTTTTACACAGGATATGACATGAACATTTAAGACAGCATCCTGCTCCTCTCTTCTCTCAGTATCATTTCCACTACTGTATTGCGTTGATCAGCTTTTTCTCACGTATTTATGTCTCATGCCTTTTCTCTTTTTCTTGATGTTTTTCTCTGTTTCTCTGTGTATTCGTCTGTCTGTCTGTCTGCCTCTGTGCATGTCTCCCTGCCTACTTCTCTGTCTGTCTCCCTGCCTGTCTGCCTGTCTGTCTGTCTGCCTGTCTGTCTGTCTGTCTGTCTGTCTGTCTGTCTGTCTGTCTGTCTGTCTGTCTGTCTGTCTGTCTGTCTGTCTGTCTGTCTGTCTGTCTGTCTGTCTGTCTGTCTGTCTTCTTCTCTCTGTCTCCTTCCCTTCCTATTTATCTGTCTATCAACCTGTCTCTTTTCCTCTCTGTCTGTCTATTTGCCCATTCCCGTTGGTTCCTCAGAGAGGAGTGCAAGGATGTGCCCTCCCATCAGTTCTGTTGTCCCTCCTCAGGGTGCAGTAGCCCCTCCTCTCGGTAACCCTGGGCTTTGATTGGTCTCTTGGCATCAGTCTGGACAACTGATTGGTCTCTTTGTGCCTAACTGGACAGCTTACCCAATCCACCTGAGTCGGACCCTCTGGGGGACTCTTGTTATTTACTGAGAGAAAACTGGAAGCCTCCGCAATACAGTTTAACATATGAATGACTCTGGAGGGAGCCTCATCTGGCTGGATTTAATCTGATCATCTTCAGAGTTGCATGCAAATTCTAGTATTATGATAGTTAGTGATAGTGATTTACCAGATACAGTGCCTTCGGAAAGTATTCAGACCCCTTCAGTTCAGCCCTTCAGCCTTATTCTAAAATGGATTAAATAAATAAAAATCCTCAGCAATCTACATACCCCATAATGACATCACAATACCCCATAATGACATCACAATACCCATAATGACATCACAATACCCCATAACGACAAAGCGAAAACAGGTTTTTAGACACTTATGCAGATTTATTGAAAATAAAAACAGAAATACCTTATTTACATAAGTATTCAGACCCTTTGCTATGAGACTCAAAATTGAGCTCAGGTGACTCCTTTTTCCATTGATCATCCTTGAGATGTTTCTACAACTTGATTTGAGTCCACCTGTGGTAAATTCAATTCATTGTACATGATTTGGAAAGGCACACACCTGTCTAAATAAGGTCCCACAGTTGACAGTGCATGTCAGAGCAAAAAACCAAGCCGTGAGGTCGAAGGAATTCTCCATAGAGCTCCTAGACAGGATTGTGTCGAGGCACAGATCTGGAGAAGGGTACCAAAACATTTATGCAGCATTGAAGGTCCCCAAGAACACAGTGGCCTCCATCATTCTTAAAAGGAAAAAGTTTGGAGCCACCAAGACTCTTCCTAGAACTGAGACATCAGGGTAAAAGGGTCTTGGTCAGGGAGGTGACCAATAACCTGATGATCACTTTGACAGAGCTCTAGTGTTCCTTAGTGGAGATGGGAGAACCTTCCAGAAGGACAACCATCTCTGCAGCACTCCACCAATCAGGCCTTTATGGTAGAGTGACCAGACGGAAGCCACTCCTCAGTAAAAGGCACATGACAGCCCGCTTGGAGTTTGCCAAGAGGCACCTAAAGACTCTCCGACCATGATAAAGAAGATTCTCTGGTCTGATGAAACCAAGATTGAACTCTTTGGCCTGAATGCCAAGCATCACATCTGGAGGAAACCTGGCACCGTCCCTACAGTGAAGCATTGGGGTGGCAGCATCATGCTGTGGGGATGTTTTTCAGCGGCAGGGACTGGGAGACTAGTCAGGATCGAGGCAAAGATAAACAGAGCAAAGTACAGAGAGATCCTTGATGAAAACCTGCTCCAGACTCCTCAGGACCTCAGACTGGGGCAAAGGTTCACCTTCCAACAGGACAACGACCCTAAGCACACAGCCAAGACAACGCAGGAGTGAGTCCATGAGCGGCCCAGCCAGAGCCCGGACTTGAACCCGATCGAACATCTCTGGAGAGAACTGAAAATAGCTTTGCAGCAATGCTCCCCATCCAACCTGACAGAGCTTGAGAGGATCTGCAGAGAAAAATGGGAGAAACTCCCAAATTCAGGTGTGCCAAGCTTGTAGCGTCATAACCAGGAAGACTTAAGGCTGTAATCACTGCCAAAGGTGCTTCAAGAAAGTACTGAGTAAAGGGTCTGAATACTTTTGTAAATATGATATTTTCATATATTTTTTTAATTAGCAAACATTTCTAAAAACCAGTTTTTGGTTTGTCATTATGGGTATTGTGTGTAGATTTATGAGGAAACAAACAATTTAATACATTTTAGAATGAGGCTATAATCTGACAAAATGTGGAAAAAGTCAAGGGGTCTGAATACTTTCCGAAGGCACTGTATTATGACTCCACAGTAGACTCATGAACCATGATGATCTCCTCACTTTGTATATCCATCCTCTGTCTCACTGCCTAACATTATTAGCTTTTCTTTGCTCGTCTTGACACCTGTCACCTCTGTTTTAAGTAGTCGTTCTCTATGTTCAGTAGCTGCTACACTGCCACCCAAGTCTGTGAGAAGCTAGGCTTATCATAACTCAATGAAATCTAAGAGAAAAAAAAGCAATTTCAATGTCATGTCTTGGTATTTGTTTGTGTTTGTTTAGAAATGTTAGATGATGTTGCTCCATATCTGAAATAAACATATCATGTTTGGTGCATAGAATAATATATCTTTTTTCTGATGTACTGTAGACCTCTGGACAGCAGGGGGCATAGTTATTATATTCTCAACGGTAGAGTTGTCCTACTTCTCAACTTTGTCTCTGAGACACATACAGTAGTTGACCAGTAACTGTGGGCACAGGCATCCTCAATAAATGTTGGTGGCCAATAGAACATTATATCTGTGTGAATTTATGATCTATGTGTGTTTTCTTTACTCTAATCATACACTAGGTGCTATCTAGAACCTAAAAGGGTTCTTCAGCTGTCCACGTAGGAGAACCTGTTAAAGAACCCTTGTTGGTTCCAGGTAGAACCCTTTTGGTTCCAAGTAGAACCGTTTTGGGTTCCATGTAGAACCCTTTCTACAGAGGGTTCTACATGGAACCCAAAATGGTTCTACCTGGAACCAAAGGGGGACTACCTGGACCCAGAAAGGGTTATCCTATGAGGACAGCCAAAGAACATGATCACACTCATCAAGGTAAACTACAGAGTAAAGCAGAAATGCAGTATGACATCATATACACCAGGTATGGAGATACATAGAGCTGTATATACACTACCGTTCAAAAGTTTGGGATCACTTAGAAATGTCCTTGTTTTTGAAAGAAAAGCAAATTTTTTTGTCCATTAAAATAACATCAAATCGATCAGAAATACAATGTAGACATTGTTAATGTTGCAAATGACTATTGTAGCTGGAAACGGCTGATTCTTTATGGAATATCTACATAGGCGTACAGAGGCCCATTATCAGCAACCATCACTCCTGTGTTCCAATGGCACGCTGTGATAGCTAACCCAAGTTTATCATTTTAAAAGGCTAATTGATCATTAGAAAACCCTTTTGCAATTATGTTAGCACAGCTGAAAACTGTTGTGCTGATTAAAGAAGCAATAAAACTGGCCTTTAGACTAGTTGAGTATCTGGAGCATCAGCATTTGTGGGTTCAATTACAGACTCAAAATGGCCAGAAACAAAGACTTTCTTCTGAAACTCGTCAGTATATTATTGTTCTGAGAAATGAAGGCTATTCCATGCGAGAAATTGACAAGAAACTGAAGATCTCGTACAACGCTGTGTAATACTCCCTTCACAGAACAGCGCAAACTGTCTCTAACCAGAATAGATAGAGTAGTGGGACACCCCGGTTTTATTGCTTCTTTAATCAGAACAACAGTTTTCAGCTGTGCTAACATAATTGCAAAAGGGTTTTCTAATGATCAATTAGACTTTTTAATTGATAAACTTGGATTAGCTAACACAACATGCCATTGGAACACAGGAGTGATGGTTGCTGATAATGGTCCTCTATACGCCTATGTAGATATTCCATAAAAAATCTGCCGTTTCCAGCTACAATAGTAATTTACTACATTAACAATGTCTACACTGTATTTCTGATCAATTTGATGTTATTTTAATGGACAAAAAATGTGCTTTTCTTTCAAAAACAAGGACATTTCTAAGTGACCCCAAACGCTTGAACGGTAGTGTAGGCCTGACTCCATCCCCTTATTGTTGGAATTTGAATGAGAAGTACATTACCACCCCCTCCTCTCTGTCCCTTTTCTCTCCCAGCTTTTCTGTTGTGACTGGTGTGTGTGTTTGTTCTATTTGTCGTTATGTAATAGTGTGCCTCCCTGTCAGTCAGCTGGGTAAAGTGAGATAGCAAGGTGCAGGAGGAGGGAGGTTGAGAGAGTTTGGGCAGGGTGAGTAAGTTCCGAGGTGTCAAAAGGCTGAAGAATGTAGCCTTGCAGCTCTGCAGGGTGAGCGAGAGAATGTGAGTGTGTGTGTGTGTGTTCGTGAAGTGTGTGTTTGTTAGGGTGTGTTTGTTATCACGCTCCACCAGTCCGTGTGGGACCTCTTTAACCGTAGGAGCACGGTAAGGACCTTTGAATTCACTCCTAAACTTTCTGTACAGAACAACGGAGATGACATGCTGTAACTAGTGGTAAGTCTTGAGTGATTGTCAGTTGGAATGTATGCAATACTTGTGTATGCACGGTTTGTGCTTATTATAGAGCTGACTGAGTCAGTGTCTCAGTATGGTGAGCCTACTGTGCAGCGTACATGAGTGTTGCGAAGGCTGTTGAATTCAGCTTTATGAATTTATTTTTATTTAAATAGCTTTTATAGATACTATCAATGTGGATGTGCAGTTTATTGTAGACAATGGTGTTGAAAGTGTCTAGTGAGGATAGTCAGGGTTTTTGATAGCGTTCACTACAGTTCATTACAGTAAGTTCATGTTTATGACAGTGAGAGGTTACATTCAGTATCAAAAGCATGTAGGACCGAGGGAGGAAGTAGATTGAGTGAAATTCACGAGAAGATGTCTGAGTGTGATAATGAATGGGTGTGACCTGTGACAGAGTGTATGTCATTACACTGACAGAGAACAGAGCCGTTGGGTTATACTAGAGGCTGTCTCCCTGTTTCCATCGCAAACAAACTCTCACTCACTCACTCACTCACTCACTCACTCACTCACTCACTCACTCACTCACTCAGTGAGCGTTACAGTAGTATGCGCATACAGCATGTACAGTGTCAGTGTGTGTGTGTAATGTCTGTGAGGAGAGAGAGTAAAAACAACATTTATGTTGGAGATTATAAGAGAGGCAGTTAGATGGTGGATTGGAATCAGTGGATAGAGTGTAGGAGGCAGAAGAATGCTTGGATGTGACAGATGAATGATTAGATTGTTCTCACAGTATTCACTTCTTCTGAGTTCTACAATAGAAGTTCTTCAACTCGTGGGTAAATGTGTTCTTCCTCTTTCACACATGTGAGAGCCATTATCGACATTTCCATCGTTCCAACACTAGAGTGGTTTGAAGATGTGACGTCGTCTAATAGCAGTGAGGGTTCAAAGCTGAGATAAACTAAAGTCTGTTGTTGTTCTCTCTGAATGGATGGATGGATGGATGGTCAGTGTTGTTTCCCTTTGATGGGTCTTGAAAAGGATTGTATTATTCTATCACTAAGCAGAAAGCTTGGGTTGCTCTCACCTCTGGTGTCTGTCTGTAAAGCAAATTAAATCAAATGTATTGGTCACATACACGTGTTATGGCAGATGTTATTGCGGGTGTAGTGAAATGCTTGTGCTGCTAGCTCCGACAGTGCAGTAATATCTAACAAGTAATATCAAACAGTTTCACAACATATACCCAAAATACACGTAAATCTAAGTAAGGAATGGATTAATACATATATGTCAGAGCGGCATTGGACTAAGATACCGTAGAATAGTATAGAGTACAGTTTATACATATGAGATGAGTAATGCACGATATGGGGACATTATTAAAGTGGTTAGTGATCCATTTCCTTAAAGTGGCCAGTGATTCCTAATCTATGTCTATAGGCAGCAGCCTCTGATGTGCTGGAGATGGCTGTTTAACAGTCAGTGGTGTAGTATAGAGTACAATACAGTATATACATATTTAATGAGTGATGCAATATGTAAACACAGTATAAAAGTGACCGTCTCTGATGTGCTAGTGATGGCTGTTTAGCAGTCTGTTGTGGAGACAGAACAAGAGAGAGGTGATGGGCAAGTGAGGGGTGAAGGACAGACAGAGACAGGGGAGATCAAGAGGACAGGACAAGGAGAATTGTGTGAGAGGAGCCTGTTAAAGTAAGTCTTTGGTCAGTCACAGTGCAGATCAATAGAGTATTATGACTTCTCATCAATGGCAGGGAGCACATGTGTTTTTAAAATCCTAGCCACTCTCCTGTTGTGGACCCATGGAGACTCTGCCTCTTCAACACACGCTGACAGGCAGTCCATCAATAATGAATATGGAGGAACAGGAGGAACAGGAGGCAGAGGGCAGCTAGCGAGGAAGTGACACTGTTTCACACTGCAGATAATACATCTCTTCCCCACTCACTTCTCTCCTCTTCTGCTCTCTGCTTCTGCTTTCTTCTTCTCGTCACATATTGTCAAAAGTTCCCCATCGGTTTCTAATCTGAATTTCATCCGAGGTGAAGAGAGTTATGTTGGTGCCCTCTGAGTGTACCTGCAGCCCCACAGAGGGCCTCAGTCAGTAGCAGCACTGTGACAGGCCTACAGGAGGCTGATCCATAAAACATGAGGCTCTGATGTGATCTGTGATATGGCCACCCTCATGATTTATACAACAAACTTTTTACTCCAATATAAACTTTGTGTAAGCATATTATGTGAACACATGAACACAGTCACAAACGCAGGAAAAACATTAACATGTTTAATTCAGTCTAAAGAGTCAAAATATTACAGCGCCCAGTTGTTGGCGCAATAGAAGGTGGAGCATATTTGGGTCCTTTAACAAAAAATATATGTTTTATTGTCACGTACCAGTCAAACGTTTGAACACACCTACTCATTCAAGGGTTTTTCTTTATTTTGACTATTTTCTACATATACACATACATATACAGTGGGGCAAAAAAGTATTTAGTCAGCCACCAATTGTGCAAGTTCTCCCACTTAAAAAGATGAGAGAGGCCTGTAACTTTCATCATAGGTACACTTCAATTATGACAGACAAAATTAGAAACAAAAATCCAGAAAATCACATTGTAGGATTTTTTATGAATTTATTTGCAAATTATGGTGGAAAATAAGTATTTGGTCAATAACAAAAGTTTATCTCAATACTTTGTTATATACCCTTTGTTGGCAATGACACAGGCCAAACGTTTTCTGTAAGTCTTCACAAGGTTTTCACACACTGTTGCTGGTATTTTGGCCCATTCCTCCATGCAGATCTCCTCTAGAGCAGTGATGTTTTGGGGCTGTCGCTGGGCAACACAGACTTTCAACTCCCTCCAAAGATTTTCTATGGGGTTGAGATCTGGAGACTGGCTAGGCCACTCCAGGACCTTGAAATGCTTCTTACGAAGCCACTCCTTTGTTGCCCGGGCGGTGTGTTTGGGATCATTGTCATGCTGAAAGACCCAGCCACGTTTCATCTTCAATGCCCTTGCTGATGGAAGGAGGTTTTCACTCAAAATCTCACGATAAATGGCCCCATTCATTCTTTCCTTTACACGGATCAGTCGTCCTGGTCCCTTTGCAGAAAAACAACCCCAAAGCATGATGTTTCCACCCCCATGCTTCACAGTAGGTATGGTGTTCTTTGGATGCAACTCAGCATTCTTTGTCCTCCAAACACGACGTGTTGAGTTTTTACCAAAAAGTTATATTTTGGTTTCATCTGACCAGATGACATTCTCCCAATCCTCTTCTGGATCATCCAAATGCTCTCTTGCAAACTTCAGACGGGCCTGGACATGTACTGGCTTAAGCAGGGGAACACATCTGGCACTGCAGGATTTGAGTCCCTGGCGGTGTAATGTGTTACTGATGGTAGGCTTTGTTACTTTGGTCCCAGCTCTCTGCAGGTCATTCACTAGGTCCCCCCGTGTGGTTCTGGGATTTTTGCTCACTGTTCTTGTGATCATTTTGACCCCACGGGGTGAGATCTTGCGTGGAGCCCCAGATCGAGGGAGATTATCAGTGGTCTTGTATGTCTTCCATTTCCTAATAATTGCTCCCACAGTTGATTTCTTCAAACCAAGCTGCTTACCTATTGCAGATTCAGTCTTCCCAGCCTGGTGCAGGTCGACCATTTTGTTTCTGGTGTCCTTTGACAGCTCTTTGGTCTTGGCCATAGTGGAGTTTGGAGTGTGACTGTTTGAGGTTGTGGACAGGTGTCTTTTATACTGATAACAAGTTCAAACAGGTGCCATTAATACAGGTAACGAGTGGAGGACAGAGGAGCCTCTTAAAGAAGAAGTTACAGGTCTGTGAGAGCCAGAAATCTTGCTTGTTTGTAGGTGACCAAATACTTATTTTCCACCATAATTTGCAAATAATTTCATAAAAAATCCTACAATGTGATTTTCTGGATTTTTTTCCTCATTTTGTCTGTCATAGTTGATGTGTACCTATGATGAAAATTACAGGCCTCTCTCATCTTTTTATGTGGGAGAACTTGCACAATTGGTGGCTGACTAAATACTTTTTTGCCTCACTGTATATATATACTGCTCAAAAAAATAAAGGGAACACTTAAACAACACATCCTAGATCTGAATGAAAGAAATAATCGTATTAAATACGTTTTTCTTTACATAGTTGAATGTGCTGACAACAAAATCACACAAAAATAATCAATGGAAATCCAATTTATCAACCCATGGAGGTCTGGATTTGGAGTCACACTCCAAATTAAAGTGGAAAACCACACTACAGGCTGATCCAACTTTGATGTAATGTCCTTAAAACAAGTCAAAATGAGGCTCAGTAGTGTGTGTGGCCTCCACGTGCCTGTATGACCTCCCTACAACGCCTGGGCATGCTCCTGATGAGGTGGCGGATGGTCTCCTGAGGGACCTCCTCCCAGACCTGGACTAAAGCATCCGCCAACTCCTGGACAGTCTGTGGTGCAACGTGGCATTGGTGGATGGAGCGAGACATGATGTCCCAGATGTGCTCAATTGGATTCAGGTCTGGGGAACGGGCGGGCCAGTCCATAGCATCAATGCCTTCCTCTTGCAGGAACTGCTGACACACTCCGGCCACATGAGGTCTAGCATTGTCTTGCATTAGGAGGAACCCAGGGCCAACCGCACCAGCATATGGTCTCACAAGGGGTCTGAGGATCTCATCTTGGTACCTAATGGCAGTCAGGCTACCTCTGGCGAGCACATGGAGGGCTGTGCGGCCCCCCAAAGAAATGTCACCCCACACCATGACTGACCCACCTCCAAACCGGTCATGCTGGAGGATGTTGCAGGCAGCAGAACGTTCTCCACGGCTTCTCCAGACTCTGTCACGTCTGTCACGTGCTCAGTGTGAACCGGCTTTCATCTGTGAAGAGCACAGGGCGCCAGTGGCGAATTTGCCAATCTTGGTGTTCTCTGGCAAATGCCAAATGTCCTGCACGGTGTTGGGCTGTAAGCACAAGCCCCACCTGTGGACGTCGGGCCCTCATACCACCCTCATGGAGTCTGTTTCTGACCGTTTGAGCAGACACATGCACATTTGTGGCCTGCTGGAGGTCATTTTACAGGGCTCTGGCAGTGCTCCTCCTGCTCCTCCTTGCACAAAAGCGGAGGTAGCGGTCCTGCTGCTGGGTTGTTGCCCTCCTATGGCCTCCTCCACGTCTCCTGATGTACTGGCCTGTCTCCTGGTAGCGCCTCCATGCTCTGGACACTACGCTGACAGACACAGCAAACCTTCTTGCCACAGCTCGCATTGATGTGCCATCCTGAATGAGCTGCACTGCCTGAGCCACTTGTGTGGGTTGTAGACTCCGTCTCATGCTACCACTAGAGTGAAAGCACCGCCAGCATTCAAAAGTGACCAAAACATCAGCCAGGAAGCATAGGAACTGAGAAGTGGTCTGTGGTTATCACCTGCAGAACCACTCCTCTATTGAGGGTGTCTTGCTAATTGCCTATAATTTCCACCTGTTGTCTATTCCATTTGCACAACAGCATGTGAAATTTATTGTCAATCAGTGTTGCTTCCTAAGTGGAGAGTTTGATTTCACAGAAGTGTGATTGACTTGGAGTTACATTGTGTTGTTTAAGTGTTCCCTTTATTTTTTTGAGCAGTGTATATTAGATACTTCAAAGTAGCAACCCTTTGCCTTGATGACAGCTTTGCACACTCTTGGCATTCTCTCAACCAGCTTCACCTGGAATGCTTTTCCAACAGTCTTGAAGGAGTTCCCACATATGCTGAGCACTTGTTGGCTGCTTTTCCTTCACTCTGCAGTCTAACTCATCCCAAACCATCTCAATTGGGTTGAGGTTGGGTGATTGTGGAGGCCAGGTCATCTGATGCAGCACTCTATTACTCTCCTTCTTGGTCAAATAGCCCTTACACAGCCTAGAGGTGTGTTGGATCATTGTCCTGTTGAAAAACAAATGATAGTCCCACTAAGTGCAAACCAGATGGGATGGCGTATCGCTGCAGAATGCTGTGGTTGTCACGTGTGCTCCCTCTCCGGCCTCTAGGTCACCAGGCTGCTCGTTATGGTGCACACCTGTTACCATCGTTACGCGCACCTGCACGTCATCAGACTCACCTGGACTCCATCACCTCCTTGATTACCTGCCCTATATATGTCACTCCCTTTGGTTCCTTTGTTTCCATTGTTTCTGTTTCCTGTCTGTGCGTTGTTCGTGTTTCCTGTTTTGTTCATTTGTTTATTAACTTCCCTGAACTTGCTTCCCGACTCCCAGCACACTCATTACAGTGGTAGCCATGCTGGTTAAGTGTGCCTTGAATTCTAAATAAATCACTGACAGTGTCACCAGCAAAGCACCCCCACACCATCACACCTCCTACTCCATGCTTCACGGTGGGTACCACACATGCCGAGATCATCTGTTCACCTACTCTGCATCTCACAAAGACACTGCAGTTGGAACCAAAAATCTCCAATTTGGAAATCATCAGACCAAAAGACAGATTTCCACCTGTCTAATGTCCATTGCTCATGTTTCTTGGCCCAAGAAAGTCTCTTCTTCTTTATGGTGTCCTTTAGTATTTTTTTTTGCAGCAGCAATTTGACCATGAAGGCCTGATTCAGTCTCCTCTGAACAGTTGATGTTACGTAGTCTCCTCTGAACAGTTGAAGTTGAGATGCGTCTGTTACTTGAACTCTGAAGCATTTATTTGGGCTGCAATTTCTGAGGCTGGTAACTATAATGAAGATATCCTCTGCAGCAGAGGTAACTCTGGGTCTTCCTTTCCTTTGGCGGTCTTCATGAGAGCCAGTTTCATCAGAGCACTTGATGGTTTTTGCGACTGCACTGAAGAGTTCTTGAAATTTTCCAGATTGACTAACTTTCATGTCTTAAATTAATGATGGACTGTCATTTCTCTTTGCTTATTTGAGCTGTTCCTGACATAATATGGACTTGGTCTTTTACCAAATAGGGCTGTCTTCTGTATACCACCCCTACCTTGTCACAACATAACTGACTGGCTGAAACGCATTAAGAAGGAAAGAAATTCCACAAATTCAACAAGGCATACCTGTTAATTGAAATGCATTCCAGGTGACTACCTCATGAAGCTGGTTGAGAGAATGTGAAGAGTGTGCAAAGCTGTCATCAAGGCAAAGGGTGGCTACTTTGAAGAATCTCAAATATAAAATATATTTTGATTTGTTTAACACTTTTTTGGTTACTACATGATTCCATATGTGTTATTTCATAGTTTTGATGTCTTCACTATTATTCTACAATGTAGAAAATAGTCAAATAAGAAAACCCCTTGAATGAGTACATTGGATAGGTGCAGTGAAATGTGTTGTTTTACAGTGTCAGCCATCGTAGTACGGCACCCCTGGAGCAAATTAGGGTAAAGTGCCTTGCTCAAGGGCACAGACAGATTTTTCACCTTGTCGGCTCAGGTATTAGAATCAGTGACCTTTCAGTTATTGGCCCAAAGCTCTAACTGCAAGGCTACCTGCCGCCCTAACACACTAACACTCACAGGAGGAGTGGCAACAGCAGGGGTATCAAATTGAGATGAGGAGAGCAGAGAAGGCCTTTGGGAAGGGAGGAGTTAAATGAGAGCAAGGATGTTCAGAGAGTTATCATCAGTAGCCTAGAAAGCATTGTTCAGTATGTTGTGTTTTCATGTGTGATATGATGCAACCTAGGTTTGGATATGGGGGGGAGCCAGACGTAAAAAGGCCATCTGAGTCCTTCTGTGTGATGTGGCAGCCAGCGTGGTGTCCCTATCTTTTGGTGTATAACTGTGTGGCTTTGTCAGCAACTGTCCATGTTTTCATTCCATAAAAGGAGCACTCTCGTGGTGCACAGTGGTAAATTGTATACTATTTATACGTCAAATGGAAGACAGACCTGCAATAGAGACTGGGTCTGTGAGTTTACTATCTGTTTGTGTGACTAACTACAGTAGCCTGCTCAGTGCTATATATTTATGTGCTGTGTGTATACACACTGAGTAGATTTGTTGTAACACACACTTGTAGCATTATGCTCATGATGACTGTCCGTCACTCGCGGCCCACAATGCATCTACACCGACCTAAACGGTGTTAATAATCCATCGTCATGGCAACAGTGCTTCTCATCCCTCAACTGCCTCTCCGCCCACATAGGTCTCACAGCAACCGTCACTAAGCAACCCCCTCTTCCTTCTTAGTTTCTGCATTTGTGAGGCTGCGGGGGCAGAGAAAGAAATGGAGTAAGAGATGATGTTACATCAAGAAAATATATCATATATGATGTGACAAAAATATGATATTATATATGATGTGACAAAAATATGATATCATATATGATGTGACAAAAATATGATATTATATATGATGTGAGCCAAGAAAATCCCTGCCATGGACTGGCGCAAGAGGAATGAACTCTTCAGTAACCTATAAACTACATATTTCCTTCCTCCTTTTTGTCTCCCTTTTGCTCTCTCCAAAAGTGCGCATACACACATCACACACACACACACACACACACACACACACACACACACACACACACACACACACACACCCCCGTGAAAGTGTTATTGGTTGTGATTTTATGATTTTCATCATGTGATAATTTAGGGGTTTTCCACTTTTTTTTAAACGCCACTCCTGAATAAGAAACAATGTACAAATTAATTAACAAAAATGACAAAAATATGATATCATATATGATGTGACAAAAATATGATATCATATATGATGTGACAAAAATATGATATTATATATGATATGACCAATGACCCAACACACCTCCAGGCTGTGTAAGGGCCATTTTACCAAGAAGGAGAGTGAAGGAGTGCTGCATCAGATGACCTGTCCTCCACAATCCCCCGACCTCAATCAAATTGAGATGGTTTGGGATGAGTCGGACCGCAGAGTGAAGGAAAAGCAGCCAACAAGTGTGGGAACTCCTTCAAGACTGTTGGAAAAGCATTCCAGGTGAAGCTGGTTGAGAGAATGCCAAGAGTGTGCAATGCTGTCATTGAGGCAAGGGGTGGCTATTTGAAGAATCTAAAATGTAAAATATATTTTGATTTGTTTAACACTTTTTTGGTTACTACATGATTCCATATGTGCTATTTCATAGTTTTGATATCTTCACTTGATGTCTTCACTATTATTCTAAAATAGTAAAAATAAAGAAAAACCCTTGAATGAGTAGATGTTCTAAAACTTTTGACCGGTTAAATATGATTAGAAAGAGGGGAAATATTGAAAGTGGTTTTCACTGAAGCTAGAGATCTACAGAGCTTATCAAGAAGATATTGCGATACATTTTTAAAGTCTGATTAAACATAAATAGAGTAGGAGGAAGTTATCTTTATATTACTTGGCCATATGCAACGTGAAGTATAGTACAAATCACAGAAGGTTTGGTGCACCTTAATTGGGGAAGATGGCTCGTGGTAATGGCTATAATTAGTGGAATGGTATCAAATACATCAAACACATGGTTTCCATGTGTTTGATGCCATTCCATTTACTCCATTCCAGCCATTATTATGAGCCGCCCTCCCCTCAGCAGCCTCCACTGATACAAATGTAACAGATATATTGGCCACTAACATTTTTAGAGGTGGTGGAGTGGTCAGAGTTGTGTCTCTGTACAGCTGGCTCCAGTCATTGTGACTACTGTTGTTATTACATGACATGCTATGGTTCCCTGTGTTCAAACAGCCTTTCACAGTATTGTGGCCTTGTTTCACCCTTTTTTATCAGAGAAAACAGTGTATTTCTCGGTACAGGAAATGCTGTTGAAAACCACTATGACATGTGTGCACATGATGGTTGATGGTTGTAACATCAACACTCTATTACACAAATAACACAGTATTCTCAACCTTAACTAATGTGTCTACTGTGGCTGTGTAATTCTATAGTCCTCCAGTGTTCCTTCCTCCCCGTCATATATTTTCTGTCAGCTTCACACCGACCACAGGAAACCACTGCTTCTCAGGGGAAGAGAAGGAAACAGGAAGAAGGGAGGACCAAATTGAGAGAGAAAGAACATAACTTTCCAAATTGTTGTACCCTATTCCTACAGAGCATGTTGTAAACATGTGGGCATTTTACAATGATGTTGGCCTGCTTTATAGTCTGAATAAAGCTTTGCCCACATAAATGTGCATGCTGCCCCAGTTTCTGTTTCCTTGGGCCTCGGCTCTGTCATTACGTTTCCTTCAGGAAGTGAGAAAGAACCAGAGGGCAGCGCCTGGGCAGAGTGGGTGTGGCAAGGGAAGGGAGGGAGGGAGGAAGTCAAGGCAGGGGCATGTGACTTGTGACTGTGGTGAGGTGAGGTGGTTACTCACTGACGGACTGGCCGACTGGTTCTCTGGGTGACTGTTGCTACATGGGATAGAGAGCAGGACAGTGGAGTAGCTGTTGGATTACCTGGAAGATCAGGGCCTGAGGGGACTGTTGGGCTGGATAGGAGGCTGCCTGCTTACCCTGTCTGTACATGTCTGTTTGGAGAGATGCAGCTCTGTAGGCTACATACAGTAGGTCAGACAAGTGTGTGTTGCAGTACTGTACAGGCCTAGTGGGAAAAGTTAGCGTTCGTGTGTATGTGTCTGTTTCATAATCTATTTGTCAAAAGTGCAGTCCTGTGCGTGCATGCGATTGGCTGTTATTGTAAACACCTGGTCTTTCCCGACAGGTGTGGAATGAGTGGTATGTGGCACTGGCAGTGAAATGTGTTTGTGGCTAATGACTGCCCTAATGTTCAAAAAAACTGTTATTTTAATGTATGACAGAGAGAGTGTGAGACAGAGAGGGAGAGAGATACTTGGTACAAGACAGAGAGAGAGAGAAGTCTGAACAACGGTACTAAACTCAGTAGTACATTAACTACACAGGGAGTTTTCCGGCCTGGACAAACAAAGAGGGATAGAAAGGGTACAGAAAGAGAGAGAAGGGTCAGAGAGGGAGTGAGAGGGCAGAGACTTTGTTTCACAAGGCAGGAAACGACACGTGATTCTGTCAGCTCCAGTGCAAGGAACATTTTGGAGGAATGAGAAATTCTGCTCCGATCACGTTCTATTACCATTTGTGTGACTGGAAGGGTTGCTGCACATGATAAAAAACATATATACAGTGGCTGAGTAAATTCTGATCTTTGTTGTGGTGAGAAGCTAAGTACAAAGTGCCAGCGTGAATGTGAGTAAGTCTGGTCCTCCTCCCTCATGAGATCCAGCAGGAGAAGTTTCCTGCCACGCCGGTCTAATTTCTACATGTGAGTGACTTACCTATGAGTGACAATACATCTGTATTTGGGGCTGGAGATTACTAAGTTAAGTATGTCCCCTTTTCATCAAGCCCTTTCCCCTCTCATTCATCCTTCTGTCCCCACAGTGTGGAAACAGAGACCCAGTGTGCGGAGCCTCCCGGGGCCCACTCAGACGGCCCCTACAGCCAGACCACAGCGTACCTGCGTGGCACAGAGCGCTACAGTGACAGCAGCAGTGGTCCTGGTCCTCCAGGCCCTCGGGGGCCTCCGTGTGTGGCCCCTCCCAGCTCGGCTAGCCTTGCCTGGGCACTGCGAACACGCCATCAGCCTGCCAGCCTGGCCCTCCGCAAGCAGGAGGAGGAGGAGAACAAGAGGTGCAAGCCCAGTCTCTCTGACAGCTATGAGCTCTCCACAGACCTGCAGGACAAGAAGGTACCCTGGGGTATGGGGGTGTGTATACAGAATGTGTCTGTACTGTATGTTTTGAACTCTGTGTCGTATGTGTTGTGTGTAGAGAGAGAGAGAGAAACAAGAAGCGTGATGACATGCGTTACTTTACTGTTGTGGTAGCCCTGTCTATAACTCCTCTGTCAGGTGGAGATGTTGGAGAGGAAGTATGGTGGCTCCTTTGTGAGCCGCAGAGCAGCCCGAACCATCCAGACGGCCTTCCGCCAGTACCGCATGAACAAGAACTTTGAGCGCCTCCGCAGTTCGGCGTCCGAGAGCCGCATGACGCGACGCATCATCCTGTCCAACATGCGGCTGCAGTACTCGTTTGACGACCGCCAGCCGCAGCAGCAGGGGGCCGGAACACAGACCAACTTCACACACAGCGTGGGCATCGGCCCTCCTCATTCACCTGACGCAGAAAGGACAAGAGACTACACACACCTGGAGGACTCCTTCACCAAACAGGTTGGTCTGGTGCATTCGCTATAGCAGTGATATGTTGAATCAAGTGACTAGTTAACCTCTTACATCTAGACGTTCCGCTAGCGGAACACCTGCTCCAATATCCAATGATAGGCGTGGCGCGAATTACAAATTCCTCAAAAATACAAAAACTTCAATTTTTCAAACATATGACTATTTCACAGCATTTTAAAGACAAGACTCTCCTTTATCTAACCACACTGTCTGATTTCAAAAAGGCTTTACAGCGAAAGCAAAACATTAGATTATGTCAGCAGAGTACCAAGCCAGAAATAATCAGACACCCATTTTTCAAGCTAGCATATAATGTCACAAAAAACAAAACCACAGCTAAATGCAGCACTAACCTTTGATGATCTTCATCAGATGACAACCCTAGGACATTATGTTATACAATGCATGCATGTTTTGTTCAATCAAGTTCATATTTATATCAAAAACCAGCTTTTTACATTAGCATGTGACGTTCAGAACTAGCATACCCCCCGCAAACATCCGGTGAATTTACTAAATTACTCACGATAAACGTTCACAAAAAACATAACAATTATTTTAAGAATTATAGATACAGAACTCCTCTATGCACTCGATATGTCCGATTTTAAAATAGCTTTTCGGTGAAAGCACATTTTGCAATAATCTCAGTAGATAGCCCAGCCATCACGTCTAGCCATTTAGACACCGACCAAGTTTAGCCCTGATCAAACTCCGATTTACTATTACAAAAGTTTCATTACCTTTGTTGTCTTCGTCAGAATGCACTCCCAGGACTGCTACTTCAATAAAAAATGTTGGTTTGGTCCAAAATAATCCATCGTTATATCCGAATAGCGGCGTTTTGTTCGTGCGTTCCAGACACTATCTGAAATGGTAAAGAAGGGTCGCCCGCATGGCGCAATTCGTGACAAAGAAATTCTAAATATTCCATTACCGTACTTCGAAGCATGTCAACCGCTGTTTAAAATCAATTTTTATGCCATTTTTCTCGTAGAAAAGCGATAATATTCCGACCAGGAATCTCCTTTTCGGCAAACAGAGGAAAAAATCACAAAGACGGGGGCAGCCAGGTCACGCGCCTAAGCCCACAGTCCCTTGATCGGCCACTTGAGAAAGGCGATAATGTGTTTCAGCCTGGGGCTGGGATGACGACATTCAGGTTTTTCCCGGGCTCTGAGCGCCTATGGACGACGTAGGAAGTGTCACGTTAGAGCAGAGATCCTTAGTAAAAGATAGAGATGGCAAAGAAGTTCCAGAAATGGTCAGACAGGCCACTTCCTGTAAAGGAATCTCTCAGGTTTTGACCTGCCATTTGAGTTCTGTTATACTCACAGACACCATTCAAACAGTTTGAGAAACGTTAGGGTGTTTTCTATCCATATATAATAAGTATATGCATATTCTAGTTACTGGGTAGGATTAGTAACCAGATTAAATCGGGTACGTTTTTTATCCAGCCGTGAAAATACTGCCCCCTAGCCATAAGAGGTTAAATGAATTCTCAGTTAGAGATTCTATTCCTGTTTGAGTCTCTGTTTTGTCATACTGCAGGTTGAATATCTGTCCCTTACTGTACCAAGATGTTCTATCCTCTCCCTCCATGTGCCGTTCAGGTGAAGTCCCTGGCTGAGTCCATGGACACCGCCCTGACCTGCCGTAGCGGGCGGGATGACTCCCAGGAGGACTTTGGAGAGTGTGTGTGGAGCAGCAGCAGTAACCCCTCCTCTCAGAGAGGCCTGTGTGAGAGACCCCGAGGAGGGGGAGGGGGCCTCAGCATGCATGGAGACAGCACAGCCACCTCCTACAGTGATGTCACTCTATACATGGACGACTGCATGCCCTCCTCACCCCTCTCACTGGACCGGGCCCCCAGCAGCACAGACACTGAGTACTGGGGCCCTGGGGGAGGCGTGGGGGCCCGTGAGGACAGCAGGGACACTGAGGGAGGGGGTAGCAGTAACAGCCGTCGCAGCACTCCCTGCACGGAGTGTCGAGACTACCGTCTGAGGGGCGCCCACCTGCCCCTGCTCACCATCGAGCCCCCCAGCGACAGCTCCGTGGACATGAGCGACCGCTCGGACCGTGGCTCCCTCAGCAGACAGATCTACGAGCAGGAGCCAGTGGGAGGAGCGGGCTCTCCTCAGGGAACACTCAAACACTCCCCTAACACTCCCCGCTCTGTCTCCACAGCCGCAGCGCAGGGCCAGACCCGCGCCCCCGGCCGGGGCCCCCCCCTGCCCACTCAAATCCCCCACCACGTGGCACACCACCATCACCACCACCCTCACCACCACCAGTACCCAGACACCCCCTCGTCCTCCTCCTCCCCCCAGCAGCCCCCAACCACCCCCCTGTCCTCCTCCTCCTCTGCTGCGCTGCCCCCTGGTGGCCTAGAGCAGCCCTGTCTGTCTGATGGGGACAACGACTCTCTCAACTCCACCACCAACTCCAATGAGACGGTGAACTGCAGCTCTGGCTCCTCGTCTCAGGACAGCCTGAGGGAGCCCCTACCCCCCCTGGGCAAGCAGACCTACCAGAGGGAGAGTAGACACAGTTGGGACTCACCGCCATTCAACAACGACGTGGTGCAAAGACGCCAGTACCGCATCGGACTCAACCTATTCAATAAGTAAGACTTTTGCAATCCATTTATATTTTACATTTAAACTACGTAAAACAACCACATGTCACAATCAACCACATATCACAATCATTGAATGTAAAACCTTCGAAACAGGAAAAGTAGTGTCAGGACATAGTGTCAACGAGAGGGAAGTGGGAGTCGTTCTCTTGTGATTTGTCATTGTCTGATTGGTCTCTGTGGTTCTCAGGAAGCCAGAGAAAGGGATCCAGTACCTGATCGAGAGAGGCTTTGTGTCCGACACTCCGGTCGGGATCGCTCGCTTCATCCTGGAGAGGAAGGGCCTTAGCAGACAGATGATCGGAGAATTCCTCGGCAACCGGCAGAAACAGTTCAACAAGGACGTACTGGAGTAAGGGAATGAGGGACGGAGAGGGGGAGGATTCCGAATGGGAGTATACAGTAAACAGGGGATTACTAGAAGTAATTGGAGAGGCTACTGTTACAGTAGTGACTGTGTCTCCTGTGTATGTTATAGCTGTGTGGTGGACGAGATGGACTTCTCAGGTATGGACCTGGACGATGCTCTGAGGAAGTTCCAGGCCCAGATCAGAGTTCAAGGAGAAGCCCAGAAAGTAGAGAGGCTCATAGAAGCTTTCAGGTGTGTGTATATTGTATGTGTTCAATAGTCAAACTCATGTGTCTATTGTGTTGTTAGACTCTGGAAATAGATTGAATGTACAGTGAGAATGTGTGTTGTTTTTGGAAATCTCTCTGAAATCTACACTACTACTACTCTTGAAAGTACTTGAAACATATTCTCCTTTCTCCCCCAGTCAGCGGTACTGTGTGTGTAACCCGACGCTGGTCCGCCAGTTCCAGAACCCAGACACCATCTTCATCCTGGCCTTCGCCATCATCCTCCTCAACACGGATATGTACAGCCCCAACGTCAAAGCAGAGAGGAAGATGAAGATAGAGGACTTCATCAAGAACCTCAGAGGTGCAGTTGGAACAAGCAGATCCATACACATGCGCACAAACAAAACATTGAACTTAAGGTCCTCATGTGAGAAACAAGATTCTCAGGCTGGCCCCCAGACTATAACATGGCAGTATACTGTGATCAGTGATGACTATTTCCACTGCGTTTGTTTCATCCTTTTGGGTTGTATGAGTTTTGAACTTAAAAGTGAGCCTGCTACCTCCCAGACACTCATAATGCAAGACACTTTCCATCAAAGAGTTCTTTCAATTGAATGAGCAAAATATTTAAACACAGCAGGAAGTAGACTGATGTAGGCGCGTTTAACGCATTAAAAGCCTCTCTCTTTCCCTGTGTGTCTACTAGGAGTGGACAACGGCCAGGACATTCCCAGGGATCTGTTGGTTGGGATCTACCAGCGCATCCAGAAGTGGGAGCTAAGGACCAACGACGACCACGTGTCCCAAGTGCAGGCGGTAGAGAGAGTCATAGTAGGCAAAAAGCCTGTGAGTTGTCTGGGCTTGAAATGTAACTGTAGCCCCGTGTCATTTCCCTGTTTAGCCTGTCAACATCTGTGGTACTATGTGTTGTTGCTATGTGTTACTGCATTGACAAGCTGTAACACTAGTTTGTTCTTTGTGTTACTGCTCAGCCTTAGGGAGATGTAATTCTAAACTATTTTCTTTCTTTGTGTTTTGTGTAGGTGATGTCTCTGCCACACCGCAGGCTGGTATGCTGCTGTCAGCTCTATGAGGTGCCTGACCCCAACCGACCCCAGAGGACAGGAGTTCACCAACGGGAGGTCTTCCTGTTCAACGACCTGCTGGTGGTGAGGCTTCCTAACACATCCTCCTAACAATGGGACCTCCTATGAGAGCCTCCTGCTAATGCATATGGAGAGTTGGAGACCATCAGGCTATCCTAAACAATGTAGAAATATATATTATGTTCTCTTTTCCCCTCCCTTTACAACCACATGTTCTCCATGTGCCTTCTCAGGTGACTAAGATTTTCCAGAAGAAGAAGACTTCTGTGACGTACAGTTTCAGACAGTCCTTCCCTCTGGTGGAGATGCAAGTCCACATGTTCCAGAACTCATGTGAGAGCCTGTTTCCTCCTCTGCCTCTTCCTCATATTCAACACTAAACCCCTCCAGACATCTGCACATTTACTTATCAGTAGTTTTCTTCTCTGTACGCTCTGTACTCTTTCTCTCCCTCTATTAAGTTGATGAATATGCTCCTCTCGTATCTTTGAATGAGTTCACTCTCGTTTCACTCTGTGTGTGTCTCTGTCTGTCTTTATGACATCGGTCATAAAGTTAACAGCCAGATGGTAAATGTTATGTTTTTACATTATTCTCTTTCTCTGTCTGTCTCGGTCACCCAGACTACCCCCACGGTATCCGTCTGACCTCAGCAGTGTTGGGTGGAGAGAGGAAGGTCCTTATCGTGTTTATGGCTCCCAGCCAGCAGGACCGCACCCGCTTTGTCAGTGATCTTAAAGAGAGTATCGCTGAGGTGCAGGAGATGGAGAAGTACAGAGTGGAGTGTGAGTACACCTCCCCCTGTTGGTCATTATGGGGAACTACAGCTGTGTGTGGCTCGACAGTGTAATAGAGTAACTATTGCTTTCCTGCATCTTACCCTATCCACCTGTAAGTGAAAAACAGGAAGAAAGGTAGTGATGTGTATTAACTATTTCTATTGTCAATCTTCTTCTCTCGGTCTTCCTCTCAATCTCTCTTTCTCTCCGTAGCCGAGTTGGAGAAGCAGAAAGGCGTGATGCGGACTGGCCTGCTGACCGGCTTGGTCGGAGGTGGAGTGGTTGTGAAGGGTGAGGTGGCGAACGGCACCCTGGGAAGGCCCAGTCTAGATGACAACTACTCTGCGGGAGAGGGACTCAAACGCTCTGCGCTCAGCTCATCTCTCCGAGACCTATCAGATGGAGGTAAAACACACAAACACACACACACACATACATACACTACCGTTCAAAATTTTGGGGGTCACATAGAAACGTCCTTGTTTTTGAAAGAAAATAACATTTTTTGTCCATTAAAATAACATAACATTTATCAGAAATACAGTGTAGACATTGTTAATGTTTTTTTTTAATGGAATATCTACATAGGCTTATAGAGGACCATTATCAGCAACCATCACTCCTGTGTTCCAATGGCATGTTGTGTTAGCTAATCCAAGTTTATAATTTTAAAAGGCTAATTGATCATTAGAAAACCCTTTTGCAATGATGTTAGCACAGCTGAAAACTGTTGTGCTGATTAAGGAAGCAAAATAACTGGCCTTCTTTAGACTAGTTGAGTATCTGGAGCATCAGCATTTGTTGGTTCGATTACAGGCTCAAAATGGCCAGAAGCAAAGAACTTTCTTCTGAAACTCGTCAGACTATTCTTGTTCTGAGAAATGAAGGCTATTCCATGCGAGAAATTGCCAAGAAACTGAAGATCTCGTACAACGCTTTGTACTACTCCCTTCACAGAACAGCGCAAACTGGCTCTAACCAGAATAGAAAAAGGAGTGGGAGGTCCCGGTGCACAACTGAGCAAGAGGACAAGTACATTAGAGTGTCTAGTTTGAGAAACAGACGCCTCACAAGTCCTCAACTGGCAGCTTCATTAAATAGTACCCGCAAAACACCAGCCTCAACTTCACCAATGAAGAGGCGACTCCGGGATGCTGGCCTTCTAGGCAGAGTTCCTCTGTCCAGTGTCTGTGTTCTTTTACCCATCTTAATCTTTTATTTTTATTGGCCAGTCTGAGATATGGCTTTTTCTTTGCAACTCTGTAAAGAAAAAGAAAGGAAGGTCTTCGTTTCTGGCCATTTTGAGCCTGTAATCGAACCCACAAGTGCTGATGCTCCAGATACTCAACTAGTCTAAAGAAGGCCAGTTTTATTGATTCCTTAATCAGCACAACAGTTTTCAGCTGTGTTAACATAATTGCAAAAGGGTTTTCTAATGATCAATTAGCCTTTTAAAATTATAAACTTGGATTAGCTAACACAACATGCCATTGGAACACAGGAGTGATGGATGCTGATAATGGGCCTCTGTACGCCTATGTAAAATCAGCCGTTTCCAGCTACAATAGTCATTTGCAACATTAACAATGTCTACACTGTATTTCTGATCAATTTGATGTTATTTTTAATGGACAAAAAATTATATTTTCTCTCAAGAACAAGGACATTTCTAAGTGACCCCAAACTTTTGAACGGTAGTGTATGTATGTATGTATGTATGTGTATATATATATATATATATATATATATATATATATATATATATATATATATATATATATATATATACACACACACACACACTACCGTTCAAAAGTTTATATATATGTAAGTACATACGAACCACTTCCTGGAAATTGTGTCTTATGCTAATAAAATACTCTCAGTAATCCTGCCGTTTAATAGAGATATTCTATATGCTCTTTTTACTGACTGACTGTGTTCTTTATAATGATTCATAGAAATCCTTCAGACACTAATGTCTGGACACTGAGAGTAGAGGGTACCTGGTCCATGGGGCTGTTTGAGATTCTTCCTTTGCTTCTTCTGGTCTCATCTTGTTCTATTATCTCTGACAAATGAAAGAACACTAGCTTCTGCAAGCAATATCTTTCACCTCTCTGCAATCTCACTCTGCAACATTCTGTTACTCTATTTCCTCTCTTTTGTAACCTGCCTCTTCCTGGCTGGGTGCAGGTAAACGTGGTCGCAGAAACAGTGTTGGCTCCCTCGACAGTACCATGGAAGTAAGTCTGAATGGACAAACTGAATGGTGTACCTGCCCCTTTAATACATATACCTCAAACATAGCCATCCCAGTATATCCCTTTAACAGAGCCATAAACGCGTAGTCTTTCCCCTTGTCCTCGTCCTTGACCCTGACCCCTTCCTCAGCATGCTCTGTGTGTTTGACATGTGTGACTGACATGTGCATGCGTGTGTTCTGGAATGAGCTTTTCATACCTCTGTGCTCTTGTAACAGTGTAGGTTCCGTCCCTCTCTTCGCCCCAACCCGGGCTCGAACCAGGGACCCTTGCACACATCAACAACTGACACCCACGAAGCATCGTTACCCATCGCGCCACAAAAGCCGCGGCCCTTGCAACGCAAGGGGAACAACCACTTCAGGTCTCAGAGCGAGTGACGTCACCAATTGAAACGCTATTAGCGCGCACCACCGCTAACTAACTAGCCATTTCACATCGGTTACACTCACCCCCCTTTTGACCTCCTCCTTTTCCGCAGCAACCAATGATCCGGGTCAACAGCATCAATGTAACAGTGTAGGTTCCATCCCTCTCTTCGCCCCCAACCCAGGCTCGAACCAGGGACCCTTGCACACATCAACAACTGACACCCACGAAGCATCGTTACCCATCGCGCCACAAAAGCCGCGGCCCTTGCAACACAAGGGGAACAACCACTTCAGGTCTCAGAGCGAGTGACGTCACCGATTGAAACGCTATTAGCGCGCACCACCGCTAACTAACTAGCCATTTCACATCGGTTACACTCTCACAACAGCCTGTGCATGTTCTTGTTCTCAACTCTTGTTCTTCTCCATTCTTGCATTGTCAAAATCGTTATTTTCATTGGTTTGTTGTTGGTTTGCAGGTGATGTGGTGTTTGTCATTGCAGTGTTCCAGTGATTTGTCCAAGGCGTTCTGATAGGATGTCATATGCATGAATTACTTCCTTTCCAGAACTCCTTCTCAACTCTCCTTCCTCTTCCTCTTTGTCTTCCTCAGGGTTCCATCATTAGCAGCCCCCAGCCGCACCAGCGTTACCCGGTTCCGGGTGTGGTCCCGGGCTGCTACCCTACAGAAGACTACCGGCCGCATCGCCCCATCCTGAGCCCCGGAACGGGGGTGGGGGGTGGGCCGGGGCAACAACACACCACTGCTGGGACGGGAGTTGGGGGGGTTCCCAGCAGTGTAGAGAGAGCAGGGGTGGGGAGTGGCCCTGGGGGGGGCAATACGGGCTCCTTCCTGGGCTCTCTATTCGGCAGCAAACGCGCCAAGCCGCCAAGTCCCCTTATACCACCGGGGCCACCCTACCCCGCCCCTGTCCCCCCACCCACTACGGGAGGGCCCCCTCCTCACTCCCCATCATCTCTGTGCCAGTCGGAGGGGGGCCCTTCCAAGATCCAGGCCCTGCATGCTCAGTACTGCCACACGGCCGCCGTGCAGCCCCCTCCTCCCTACTACCATCACCATCGCTACCACGTCCAAGCTGGCCCTCCTCCCTTGCCAGGCGGGGGCGTGCCCCCTCATATCCTTCAGAGAGGGCCGTTCCCCTGTCGTCCTCCTATTGGCCCCCCTCACGCCCAGCTCCAGCAGCTGGCCCATCTCTCCCAACTTTCCCAGCATGGCATGCAGGGTCGCTACAGCAACATGGCGGTGGGCTGTCCTCCCCCCCTTTCTCCTCACTCCCAACATTCCCAGAACCCCCAGTTCACCCTGTACCACACACAGCCCACACACTCTATCAGGGCGGGCGCCATGCCAGGCAAACCTCCTCTGACTTTGTCTCACTCCCACCCGCACCCCCACGCACACTCCCACACCCACCCCGGGCACCCCCTCAGTGCCGCACCGCACCCCGCCCCCCACCCACATCAATCTCGCTTCATCTTCGGCACGCTGCCCCACCAACATCAGCATCAGCAGCCGTCCGCGTCCGTCAACACCCATCACGCTGCGCCCGCCGCCCAGTATCAGCCCCAGTACCCTCCTCTCTCTTCTATCCCCCCTCCCCCCCCCCCACTCCCCTTTACCCCCCCCTTCTACCCCCCTTATCCCTCTTATGCCTCTCTGCCCTCACCCCCCCCAGCACCCCGGGCAGCCTCAGCAGGGGCCCCAGGTGACGGGAGCTGGGGCGACTGGCACAGGGGGCAGCTCCAAATCCAAACCTATCAACCGGATCAGCACGGTGGTGTGAGCAGCAGAACGTGGGGCCACAGAAGGCAGAGGTCAGAGGGCAGGATGGAGG
The DNA here is from genome assembly GCF_965601325.2 of Salmo salar. NCBI lineage: Eukaryota > Metazoa > Chordata > Actinopteri > Salmoniformes > Salmonidae > Salmo > Salmo salar. The sequence continues at coordinate 37,629,213 of NC_138303.1, read as the reverse complement.
AAGGGGGCGGAGCTAGGGACAGGGATAGAGCCAGGGCTAGTAGAGGTGAGCAGGACAGCAGCAGCAGTAACAACAGCAACAGTGACAAGAAGAAACGCAACTTATTTCGCCTCTGCTACTTTCACCTCCGCTTCCCACACATGTAGACCGAGAGAGCAAAGGAAAGAGAGTTGGAGCTGAATTACCTGAACACATACAAGACACACAGGCAGAATAAACACACATAAAGCAATGCCCACATAAATGTAGGCACACAAATATGTTTGGATATAGGCAAATAAGTTTCTCAGGTGAACTCTGTTAGCACACAAACTCATAAGGGAGAGTCACAGGTAGGAGCAACACACACACACAAAATCAACAATTTCTCTAGCCATAGGACTGATGCTGGTTGTAAATGTACAGTAGAGGGCCTGTACCCAGTGTTTCACTGTCTGAAGTATTATTGGAAACGCTGGACTTTGCCAAGACATGAGCTTGAGAGTGTTTTAAACATAAGTACCAACATGTAATCGTGCAACGTTATGAATGGGGCAAATCTGACGATGAAAACACGCAAGATTTGGTTCTGGTGTTGTTGAAATAAGGACAATGCTGACCAACAGAAAGACCATCTCCACCCACCTGGATATGAAAAAGACTTCACCACTAAATACATTCCAGCAGGGTTGTGCATTGTAAACAGCCATTGAGGATAGTTGCAAAAATAATCCCCTCGATTTTGCAATAATTTATTCAGCTTCATAATAGGTTTGTCAATTACCACGGCAGGTCTTCATCACTGAAAGGTATCCTTTTTTTAAAGTAGACCTCAGAGACATTTGCTTTGTCTTCAACTTTTATGACTCACAGTTCAATGGCAGTCTTAGGCTCTATGGTCTTTTACATGTAAAGAGAAGTCAGCTGGTTTCATAGGATTTACATGCATTCCCTATAGGGTGTGTGGATTAATGATGCTACCAATAATATTTTTGAATGTTTTTAAGCCTTTTTGCTGTTGTATAAATGTTACATATATAATTGCTGAGTATGATGAATATTGTCTAATAACATAACTGTTTTGATCCAGTGATTAATTAGATATTACAGATGTTTGATTGATTAAAAAATGATTATACAGAGGATATATACACTTATTCATTCCCTCATACTTGTATGTAATGAGGGTGTTATAAAGTGTGATTTATTTTTGTTCTCTATGATGGTTGCCATTGATAACTTCTATTATCAGTTATTATTATTGAATGTTAAAAATATTAGTTCATATTTAGGACAATTTTTGTTCTTAGAGAGTTGTGTACCCTATATCTCCCTCCATTTTGTCTGTTTATTTTTAGGAGACTGGTGATTGTGTGAACTAGTAGTTGCACAATGTCAAAAAGAAAATGGTTAATTGGAGTCAAAATGCATATGAATTAATATGCTTTCCCACCTCAGACCCCTCTGAAAGATCCCCTTAAGGGCTTTGACCATTTACCTGCTCATGGACAATGATCCTCATTTCATTGGTGACCCTGTCGTTTATGTCCTCCCTGTTATCCTCCCTGTTATCCTCCCTGTTATCTTCCCTGTTATCCTCCCTGTTATCATGGGACTCACTCAGAAGCATCTGGTCTTGTTGAGAGAGTTTCTCACATGGCGTGTGTTTGGATGGTCTATGTCTTTGAACAAGCACGCTTTGTAATATAGTTTTGTGGTTTTGCACACGTGGTGTCTTAAAGTCAAAAATAGCATTATTTTAAACACCCTCCTCACATACCCCCTTGCCAGTCCTCAGAAGACTAATAGCCTACGCCCCAGCACCCTTACTGAATGGGCTTGTCATTAGATCAAACAGGTTTGTTAATCTTCTCATCTCTGTTGACCACCTTTCTTACTTCCTCTCTCTGTTTTTCTATTGCACTGTGTTTGAACAATGGTAGATTGAACAAGGGATTAGTGTTTCAGGATAAAGGGAATCATTTAGTTTTAGGATGGTGAATTGTAGTTAGACATGCTAGACAATACTTGAGGACAAAGAAGAGACAGATTAATGTTAAAAGCCAGAACAAGAATATGGGTAGTCAGGGAAAAATGTAAGGTTTTAGGGGTGGTTGAGGTTGAAGTTTTTTTGTTGGCTTTTTCCTGCATAATTCCCTCTGTATTGTCCCTTTGGGACCCCTCTTGCATGAATATATCTGCACTTATTGAATGGATTGTACTGTATAAATCTGAATGTACATATTGAGGTGTGTGTGTGTGTGTGTGTGTGTGTGTGTGTGTGTGTGTGTGTGTGTGTGTGTGTGTGTGTGTGTGTGTGTGTGTGTGTGTGTGTGTGTGTGCGCGCGTGCGTGTGTGTGTGCGCGTGTGCATGTTTGTGGGAGTGTGCATGTGTGCGTGTGTGAGAGAGAAAGACGAGTAGGGGACTTTGGTTTGAATATTGAATTATTTTTATTTTAGACTGAGGGTGAGAGAATAATTTGCAGTAATTAGGTGTTTGTATGTCAGAGAACTAATTGATATTATTTTAAACATACAGGAAGTATGATCTTAAGACTTTAATTTGTGTATGTAATAAGTATTAACTGGAAGAGTAGAGAATTGAGATGTGAATATTTATTGCTTCTGATATATTAAAAAGTGTCCTTGCAGTGAAACAATCTTCCGTCTTTTATTGATGTCTTCATGACAGAATAAATGTCTGCAAATGTTATGGACAGCAACACATTTTCTTTATTTATAGGGGGGGGGGGGGGGGTTTGGGGGTTGACTGACTCCTGCTATCAGAGTCGTTAGAGTCGACTCTCAAAATTAGCTACAGCTGCAATGTCAGTGTGTGCACACTAATGAATTAAGTGATCGATTAGCAATGCATATGGAGCAAGGTTATTATAGTTGTGCGATTTTCTATTCTTTTTTTTTCTGTTCATTTTTAGATTTGATTTGAAGTTCAGTTCAGTTTCAGTTAGTTTTCAGACTTGATTTGCTAGATTTTATTCAGTTTAATTTTGATAAAAACATGAATATTTCATTTTTACATTATTTAGTTTCAATTTTAGTGTTAGAGACAGAAAGTAGCCTTACGCATGGGAGGCTAGGAGCCATTTATGTGTTGTAGGCCTAAAGCAGGGGTATACTCAAGTACTATTTGAGACAGTCCGGGCACACACATTTCCTGGGTGGCAAAGGTCCGGAACAATATTGTCATTTATCAGCATAATAACAAACCCCCACCTCGCAACCCATGTGACCCCAAACTGTTGAAACTGTTCACAAATTTGCAGGTTTAAAGCTAATTTCCTACAATTCTACAAATGTTTCACATCTTATGTGTGTTCATATGATACCAGGAGTTGAATCCTGGCCGAATTCCAAAAATAAAATAATAGCTCTCTCACCTTGTCTTTATCCTGAAATTCTTTGTGGGTGCTGTTCAGATGAACTTTGAGGTTGGCAGGGCTTTTCCCTTTATCTCTGTTCCACACGCTGCCATCTTCTGACACTACAATACATTTGTTTTTGTCCGTTCTATCAATGTACTAAAAATAATCCCATATTAGGCTTTGGCTTTTGTGACCGACCACTGCTGGTGTTGGGTTTGCTGCCAACATTGTTCACTGGATAGAAAACACTCTGGAGTTTCTAAAACTGTTAAAATAATGTCTGTGAACTGATATGGCAGGCGAAAACCCGAGGAGAATCCATCCCGAATTTTTTTATTTTGAGACACAGTCCATTCAAATGCTTGTCTATGGGATATTCAAAGGAATTCCTCCCAGATTGCAGTTCCTATGGCTTCCACTAGATGTCAACAGTCTTTAGAAAGGGTTTCAGGCTTGTTTTTTGAAAAATGAGTTAGTAGTTGTAGTTTTTCAAGGTGGCTCTCATTTGGACTGTAGTCTTGTGGCATGCATGGATGAGGGCGCGCACTTCGCTATTTATCTCCGGTATTGAACATACTATATTCCATCTTAAAATGTATTGTTTATTTACATATTAGGGTATCTGAGGATTGATTAGAAATGTTGTTTGACTTGTTTGGACGAAGTTTATTGGTAACTTTTGGGATTCCTTTATCTGCATGTTGAACGAGTGAAACGGGTGGATTACTGAATCAAACGCGCCAACTAAACTGACTTTTTTGGGATATAAAGAAGGACATTATCGAACAAAACGACCATTTGTTGTGTAGCTGGGACCCTTGGGATTTCAAACAGAGGAAGATCTTCAAAGGTAAGTGATTTATTTTAGCGCTATTTCAGATTTTTGTGACGCCTCTGCTGGTTTGGAAAATATTTTTAATGCTGGTGTATGCGTGTATGCGGGGCACTGTCCTCAGATAATCCCATGGTATGCTTTCGCCGTAAAGCCGTTTTGAAATCTGACAAAGCGGTTGGATTAACAAGAAGTTAAGCTTTTAAACGATGTAAGACACTTGTATTTTCATGAATGTTTAATATTACGATTTTTGTATTTTGAATTTCATGCTCTGCAATTTCACCGGATGTTGTCGAGGTGGGGCGCTAGCGGCACACCTAGCCCAAATTACCCAACAATGCAGTTCAAGAAATATAGTTAAGAAAATATTTACTAAATAAACTTAAGTAAAACATTTAATAAAAAGTAACACAATAAAATAACAATAATGAGGCTATATAGAGGGGGTACCGGTACCGAGTCAATGTGTGGGGGTACATCTTAGTCGAGGTCATTTGTACATGTAGGTAGGGGTAAAGTGACTATGCATAGATAATAAACAGCGAGTAGCAGCAGTGTAAAAACAATGGGGGGGTCAATGTAAATAGTCAGGGTGGCCATTTGATTAATTGTTCAGCAGTCTTATGGCTTGGGGGTAGAAGCTGTTAAGGATAATTTTAGACCTAGACTTGGCGCTCCGGTAACGCTTGCCGTGCGGTAGCAGAGAGAACAATCTATGACTTGGGTGACTGGAGTCTTTGACAATTTTTGGGGGCTTTCTCTGACATCGCCTAGTCGGATCTGCCCCTTTTTTTTCAATTTTTGCCTAAAATGACATACCCAAATCTAACTGCCTGTAGCTCAGGACCTGAAGCAAGGATGTGCATATTCTTGATACCATTTGAAAGGAAACACTTTGAAGTTTGTGGAAATGTAAAATGAATCTAGGAGAATAACACATCTGATCTGGTAAAAGATAATACAAAGAAAAAAAGGTGTGTTTTCGCGTATTTTTTTGTACCATGAAGGCTATTCCATGTGAGAAATTGCCAAGAAACTGAAGATCTTGGACAACGCTGTGTAATACTCCCTTCACAGAACAGCGCAAACAGGCTCTAACCATAATAGAAAGAGGAGTGGGAGGCCCCGGTGCAAAACTGAGCAAGAGGACAAGTACATTAGAGTGTCTAGTTTGAGAAACAGACGCCTCACAAGTCCTAAACTGGCACCAGTCTTAACGCCAACAGTGAAGAGGCGACTCCAGGATGCTGGCCTTCTAGGCAGAGTTGCAAAGAAAAAGCCATATCTCAGACTGGCCAATTAAAAGAAAAGATTAAGATGGGCAAAAGAACACAGTCAATGGACAGAGGAACTCTGCCTAGAAGGCCAGCATCCCGGAGTCGCCTCTTCACTGTTGATGTTGAGACTGGTATTTTGCGGGTACTATTTAATGAAGCTGATAGTTGAGGACTTGTGAGGAGTCTGTTTCTCAAACTAGACACTCTAATGTACTTGTCCTCTTGCTCAGTTTTGCACCGGGGCCTCCCACTCCTCTTTCTAATAGCGTTTCAATCAGTGACGTCACTCGCTCTGAGACTTGAAGTAGGGTTTCCCCTTGCGTTGCAAGGGCCGTGGCTTTTGTGGCGCGATGGGTAAAGATGCTTCGTGGGTGTCAGTTGTTGATGTGTGCAAGGGTCCCTGGTTTGAGCCCAGGTCGGGGCGAAGAGAGGGACGGAACCTACACTGTTACACCTATGTAGATATTCCATTAAAAATCTGCTGTTTCCAGCTACAATAGTAATTTACAACATTAACAATGTCTACACTGTATTTCTGATCAATTTGATGTTATTTTAATGGACATTTCCAAACTTTTGAACGGTAGTGTACATAAAAACACAGAACATGTGAAATATGGGTCTACTTCTCTGCTATTTAAATCTGAAATCAGAATGTTAACATCTTCTACCAATTCAACAATATAGCTGTTTTGATAACTACTTTCTCTCAACTTTTACAAACAAATACAATTTTCTCCACTTTCCCAACAACTTACATAAAAACTATGAGCTTATGAAATCTTGGTCTGCTTCTCTGTTTTTCAAATCTGAAATATAAACCGAAATATCTTCTACCAATCAAATGATATCACTGGGAGAGCCCATTTAACTTTTATTTAAGACTGATTGTGCCACACAGCTCACCCCATCCCTTAAAAATAGCCCACTATAACAACCCTCACACTCACTAATCAAACTACAATAGTGACCCCACTTCCTATAGCTAACCTGGTCATGGCCTACCTATCTTAAACATGAAGTATTACTACTGTAATGTACTGCTACATGAAGTTCCGGGGCTACTTAGGCTACTCCGCTTGGTAAACGCCCTCCGTGCACCTTTTATTATGAAAATAACACCATTTATTTGCAGTATAACTATTGGAATTAGGCCAGGCATGCAAAAGACAAATTGTTAGTTTATCAATAGATTATTGTGTTTCTATGTCCTGCCTTGGTATAGGTTCTGAGATTAAATAGGTGTCACACCCTGATCTGTTCCACCTGGCTTGTGCTTGTCTCCACCCCCCTCCAGGTGTCACCAATTATCCCCTTTGCATTTTTATATATATATTTAAATTATTATTATTATTATTATTTATTTATTTTTTCACCCCAATTGGTAGTTACAGTGTTGTCCCATTGCTGCAACTCCCGTACAGACTCAGGAGAGGTGAAGGTTGGGAGCCGTGCGTCCTCCGAAACACAACCCAGCCAAGCCACGCTGCTTCTTGACACACTGCTCACTTAACCCAGAAGCACCAATGTGTCGGAGGAAACACCGTACACCTGGCAACTGTGTCAGCATGCCCAGCCCACCACAGGAGTCACTAGTGCGTGATGGGCAAGAACATCCCTGCCGGCCAAACCCTCCCCTAACCCAAACGACACTGGGCCAATTGTACACCACCCCATGGGTCTCCCAGTTGCGGTCAGCTGCGACAGAGCCTGGAGTCGAACCAGGATCTCTAGTGGCACAGCTACCACTGCAGTGCCTTAGACCACTGCGCCACTCGGGAGGCCCCCCTGTGCATTTATACCTATGTTTTCTGTTTGTCTGTTGCCAGTTCGTCTTGTCTCGACAAGCCTACCAGCGTTTTTCCTGTACTCCTGTTTTTCTCTCTAGTCCCTGTTTTCTAGTTTTCCCAGTTTTGACCATTCTGCCTGCAATGACCCTGAGCCTGCCTGCCGTTCTGTACCTTGTGACACTGCCCTGGATTACTGACCTCTGCCTGCCTGCCCTGACCCTGAGCCTGCCTGCCTTTCTGTACCTTCCGGACTCTGCTCTGGATTACTGACCTCTGCCTGCCCTTGACCTGTTGTTTGCTTGCCACTGTTTTTGTAATAAACTATTGTTACTTAGAACTGTCTGCATCTGGGTCTTATCCTGAGGTCTGATAATAGGAAATGATGTCACGCTCCTATTGCACAGCAGTACTGTAGCTTACCCATACTGTCAAATATTTTACATAAACTACCGGTCTATTTACTCTGTTGGCAGGATGTTTTAATCTTTAGCAGTAATGTATGCTGTATCTGGAAAAAGACTGTCAGTTTCTGAAAGAGAAAACAATGCAAATGGTTGTGGACCTGTCCACAGAACGTGTGAATTCAACAATGTTTTGCATTGACTTTTTCCCCATCCTAAATAGTCTGAAACATTGTCTAAAAGGCAAGCTACAAAAAAAAAAAAAAAATTACGGTACTTACAGTATCTTACTAAGGCCTACTTCAATGTAGAAGATCAACTGTTAACTTGTTAAATTCGACTGTATAAGCCTACTACTACTACCTAGTCTCCCACTGAAGGCTACTATCAGCTATTTATAAAACAGTCACTCCTTTACAAATTTGTAACAGATTGTATGAATTGGAATTCGTAAAATATCATATGAATTGCACAAAAAAAGATATATGGCAGGAGGTAACATATCATACAAAATGAATGACGTTGTACACAATTTTGGCTCGTGAGTTCTACTTTCAGAACTACTGGATAAAAACTACTGGATAAAAAGTATTTAAAACCTCTGGAATGCATCTTTGAAACATTTTTTACTTCTTCAACTACCACACAAATGATTTTAAATAGCTATATTAAGTCACACAATTTTTCTCCATGGAAAATTACCATCCAGTTGATGTTGATATTGTACTACACTGTTGAGGGTGCTTGCAAGTAAGAGTTTCGCTGCACTTTTTATACCGGTCCTGCTATCTGGGATCCTTGTGACTTCCCTACCCCATTGAAGTTTAATGTAAAATGGTCGGTGGCGATTTTAGCATGTACATCTCGGTGGGGCAAACTCACTACACAACACTAAACAATACATTAATTGCACTATAACAGTGAAAACCAGTGCCCAAAAACTGTTAGGGCCTACATAAAGCTGTCCCCTCAGCAGAGCTTTCTTTTCAGCACCGTGGAGTGAACCCTTACGACATCTACACCTGGGTATCAGAGGATCCTTGTCTGGCAGCGAAACTGTTCATTCAGCCTCATTTACTGCCTTTAAAAAACATTACTGATATGGCTGACTTGCTTAAACAAACGTGGTTTCTACTGACAATTGAGATGTACAAACTATGGCATAAGGGAACGGTGAGCAGATAAGATGCAATCCGTAATTTCAATTAAGACATTAGTGAGCGAGCTATGATGGACATAGTCAATATAACAATTTGTTCAGCACTTTTGAAATGTACAGGACAGAATTCAGAACATGGGCCATTCTTACAGTATTCTCCGTGTACACCAAGTCATAACGGTATGACAAATAAAGGGGGCATATAAAGAGACAATGAAAGCTCTTACAATATTCAATGATGACATTTCTCTAAAACAGGTTATAGGCTACATGTGCACCACCAAGTCAGAACAGTAGGCTAAGTTATCAGGGGGAAAGGGACCAAATTATTAGGTTGGGGCACATGGGCTACTAACAGCTTACTACACAACATACACTTAGTATTACTTTCTTAGCTACAGTATACATATCTCCCTGGCATATTACATAATTTATGCAGCAGCATATACGTAAGACATGTTTGTCATGAAACGTTTTCATTAAAGTCTGGCATTCTTTGGATTTATGGTGCTTTCAAGACAACTGGGAACTCTGGAAAAAAACAAGGTCAAATCATGACGTCAGTGATCTTCTGGCCTTCTTTAGAGGCCCAAGTTCCCGACTTGGAATTCCCAGTTGGATGACCGCTCAAAACGTATTTTCCCAGTCGGAGCAAATTTTTTAAGAGTTCCCAGTTGTCTTGAACTCCTTAAAGTCTTATATTTCCCAGTTCCTAGTTTCCAGTTGTTTTGAACATGGCAGAAGTCATGCAGGATTGACAGCATGGCCAATGTATTCAAGTTTATCTGGCCTATGGTGTTGCGTGTGAATGTTCATCTTTTGAAGCTTGGATAAGAGACCCTTAAACTCAGACTTGGAACACGCACCCTCTCCACCGAATAGCAGGCAAGGGAAGCAAAAAGTGATTGCTTTGCGATGCTTGCAGTTAGACACTGATTCCTTCCAAACCACTCAATGTTGAATTTGCAATTTCCAACTTGTTGTGTAATGTTTATGTCCAATGGCCGATGAGCACTGATACGTTTTATCTATCATTTCTCTTCATATGACAAGGATTGAAAAGGATTTGCCAATAGATTGTCGATGTCATTCATGATGATGACTGCTTGTCTAGCTTGCTAGCTAAGATTTTGAAAGTATGACGTTGACATGATCATTCCAATCAAAGCTACGATAGATATAACGTGATTTGATGTTGTTTTATCTGTGGCTATGACCTTGAGCCTTCTTGGATAGGCACTTCTAATGTAAATATATGGCAGATTTACAGTGCTCATCGACCATATCAGTGCTCATCGGACATAAACATTACACAACAAGTTGGAAATTGCAAATTCAACATTGAGTGGTTTAGAAGGAATCAGTGTCTAACTGCAAGCATCGCAAAGTTGTCTGAACTTTCTACATCTCCCTGTAGATTTTGCAGCGACATAGTGTCCCCATGAGTGACAGAACACGGAGCCAATGATGGTGCAACTTGAGAAGATTTGTATCCCATACGCTTTGTATTTTCCCTGGCTGCCCCTCCACCACAGAAAGCACTGAGCTAGGCTGAAACACATGCATTTTGGAGCTGCCTCACTCAATAAAGTAAAAAAGAGAACATGTTTTCAGCAGCTTTATAAATTCAATAGATTATTTTTTTTTACATTGTTTGCAAACTGATATGTTATTTTGTATTATTATTAAACATATTTTTTTGCTATACACGTGGGGCTCTGCCCCCACCGGCCCTGAATGAGGAGACTCCACTGAAAATGGTTAAGGTTATGTTAAGGTTATGTTAAGGTTATGTTATGTTATGGTTAGGGTTATGGGTAGTGGTAGGGGTTACGTTTAGGGTAGAAACAGCCCAGGGATTCTGGACAGCACTGACCATTTATAGCTACTGTAAACGGTGTACGTGACTAATACCATGCCAGTAGGTATTACTCCGTCCGTGCCACCTGCGTGCATGCATGCACTTCTGCCATCCTCCACATCAGCATTTTTTTTAAATGGCACACGTTTTAAACTATGTACTAATTTTAATTAGCCAAGCGTATATTAGTAAATAATTCCGCGAATGGGTATCATAATTCGTGAAATAAGTCAAGATCAGAGAAAAAGCGTCTCCGAACTACTTTCTCTAAATCGAACGAGCGTGGAGGGACTAATTCCTGCCCTCTCTTCCACTCAAATAACTCAGCTGTCGTAGTACTAGTAGTTGAGAGACTTGAGGTTGCGCTTAGGCAATGATGAAACTAAGATGGCGTTTAAACCCAGACAGGATGAACGGGGGATAGCGAAATTGGTCACACATTGATTTGATGGGGACATCATTCTCACAGAGATAGTCGTTTACAAGCAAACGAGTCTTCAAAGTGGATCATCTTTACACTTATAATCAAACAGAAGTGGGTATATGGGGGAAGCGACGCTGAAAACGGCCAACCCTTACGTGAGCTATCTGGACCTTGCTTTCTAGCTAACGTTAGCTCGTAACATTACTAGCTACAGTAGCTAGCTCACCAGCGACAGCTAGCTAACGTAGATAACGTTAGCCAGCCGAGCTAAACAACAACAACACTGTCAACAGGGAGGAGGGTAGTCTCAGGAGAAATAATTGTCTACGGGATTGTCCGGAGTATTTTGATTCAAAATAAAACAATTAATATCTGTCTTGGGACAGGTACGAAACAGAGAAGGAACCAATATTTCCAGTGAAACTTCCACGCCAATTCGCAGTGCTACCCGAGACCGGAGGTGCTGCCTGGGATGGGCTGAAAAGTGGAGGCCGTAACGTTAGCTTCAGCCACCGTAATCGTGACCCAGTGCTGAACAATAGACCCCGTGAGCTTTCAAGACACCTACACGGCCCATCATATTATTGGTGACACCTGAATCCATAATTTCCTCTGATCACGTTGAACGTGTTAGGCAGAGTTGCTGTCCAAGTGCCTGCTAACGTTATCTAACATGTAAGTCTAATAACGTTAGCTATACTCTAGCTAGCCATATTTCTTATCCGGTAAGTTAGCTAAGATGCTAGCTTGAGAAATCCTAGTTAGCAACTAACCAACTAACTACAGTGAAACTTAAAGTAAACCAAACAGCTTGGGATTGTCTTAGCTTGTCAGTCACCAAGGACCTCCCGTTATGTAGCTAGCTATGTGACAAATGACCCATATTTTGTGATGTTTGACAATGGCTATATTCATTTGTTTCCTAACTTGAATCCCCATATTTGGTCTTGCAAATGGGAGCGTGGATGGATGCAACCAGGCCTTTAAATCCTGTGACGTTTTTATGTTGAGATTAGGGGCTTTAGCTATATTTAGAGAATGTGTCCAGCATTTGTGAAGCTTTCTCAAATGTCTTTATCATTATTTGCTATTGAAAGGAAATGTAGGAGGCCTTCAGATGGGTCCTGTGAAATCAATTGTAGGAAACAAACCATATCCCAGACAGTATGAGTCTTTTTATATCACCAAGTATCAACATACTTTGTTAGTTAGTGTATTATTTTCTGTTGATGACCAAACACCAATTTGACCTTAAGAGATGACAATGGCACCATGTAAGAAGTGCATTATTTGCTATGTCTGTAAGGTAAGGTAGGGGGAGGGGAGAACAGTTACAAAGAACGCCTCCCTCATATTGGGTTAACAGGTTTGGGATTTTGGTGTTTTACTAGATTGAAGGTTCCATGATGTTCCAAAGACTTATTCCAACTATTAGAACATGATTCAATTCAAAGACATTACTCACAAGTAGAAGAATCATGTAACGTTTGTGAAACAATGGCCATTCAAAATTGTAGGTTGTGTCCCTTAGGGCCCTTTGTTTGATCTGATGAAAAACAGACTCTAAAGCGTTGTTAATCTATCCAATTCAATTTATGGTACTGTACATATGCATTTTTGAAGAACTGGTAATCCCATAAGGAAAAATCCCTTGTGATTATTTTCTCCTTAGCCTAACTTTGAACCCGACGTGGACATTTTCAAGAAATGCATTTGAAATATACAATTTTTATAGTAGATGTGTTATGTAGAATGCGTTGTTTACAAAGACTCCAATAACTACATAAACAATGGATTAATACAATCTTAGGTTTGGGGTTATGATAGGGTAAGATGGTTTTTCCAGCCTTATAAGACATGCATAAATGTATTCTTCAAGAATCAATGGGTAGCCTATATATAGGGCCTGTATCATTCATTGAAATGACCATTGATTAGCAAGAAATCTTACATTGACTTCTCATGGTGACAGTTATTTTGACTGCCAATCTGTTTAGCTAAGTAAGTAGCTGCACTGTGTAGTGACTTGACATGCAGATTTGACCTTACCTGTTGCCAGGGCGATGGAGGGGGAAGACTTTGTGCCTCCTCCGGAGTGCCCAGTGTTCGAGCCGTCATGGGAGGAGTTTCAGGATCCCCTGGGCTACATTGCCAAGATCCGTCCAATTGCAGAGAAGTCTGGAATCTGCAAGATTCGTCCTCCTGCTGTAAGTGTTTACTGATGACATGCATCTATCATTTAACCCCATGAAACCTGTGTGGAGTTGAATATGGTTGTTTTCCTCTGACCTTAACCAATCTGGTGTAGTCTCACTGTTATTTGTGTGTCTAGCACACACAAGTACATTTTCTCTTTCTTACAAGCTGAGCACAGGATTGAGTGATTGCAGGATGACAAGTGTTTACATCAAACATAGACATTGATCAAAGCTTTCCTTTCCCCACAGGACTGGCAGCCACCCTTTGCTGTGGAGGTGGATAGCTTCCGCTTCACACCCCGTATACAGAGACTTAATGAGCTGGAGGTTCGTCTCTCTCCTCATATATTGTACTGTTGAGTCTCAGAAATGGAATGAATAGAACGGTCATCCCCATTCAAGTCAATGATGGCATAATGGGTAGACTGGCATCCATTTTGAGTGTAGCCATGCCAGGAAGTAAAAGCAGGAAGTGTACCTGTGCTGTGATTTCAGTCAACTCAACTGACATTACACAAAAGACATTCCATTGCATGAGCTACATCAGTTAGCATGATTTGAAAAAAATATTCTACATTACCATGGCAATCCATCATCAGGCAGCCATTGCTCATGTTAACATGAGTTTACCAGTCAAATTGCCAGGGTTAGAGCTTCCAAGCCTGTTCTATTTCTATGGGTTGATATTGAAGAACTGTTTTAGCAGTCACATGTTCTGGTTGACCCAAAGATTATATTTTAGTTTTCAGTCCATTCTAATAATATTCAATCCTGACCCCCCCCCCCCCCCCAGGCGGAGACACGAGTCAAGCTAAACTACTTGGACCGGATCGCCAAGTTCTGGGAGATCCAGGGATCCTCTCTCAAGATCCCAAACATCGAGAGGCGCATCCTGGACCTCTTCAGCCTGTCCAAGGTGCCAGAGCTGACTGACCCATTTTTTTATTTCTCAGTAAACCCCCTGTTGCATGTCTTTATTTCTGTAAAACAAAGAAATAACACGTTGAGACTCTTACCATTGCTAACACTATCCAATAGTACTTTAGCCAGTAAAACTGATTTGTCCGCACTTGTATTATTTTGTGTTGTAGGTTGTGATAGAGGAGGGAGGGTTTGATATAGTCAGTAAGGAGAGGCGCTGGGCTCGCGTGGCCCAGAAGCTTGGCTACCCTCCAGGCAAGAACATTGGCTCCCTCCTGCGCTCACACTACGAGAGGATTGTCTACCCCTTTGAGGTGTTCCACACTGGTGCCAGCCTGCCGGTAACGCTACTCACCCACTTTGCTCCTGCTCTTTTGTGCTTACACAAGCGATCTATCAACTCTGATCTATCAAATAGAATTCGACATGCATTAACTTACATTCTTTATTTGTTTAGTCAGTTACACTGTTTATAAATGGTGTCCATCCATAGTCATGAATGCAGAAGAGGGTTTAACCCCAGGATTTCTATGTGTAGCAGACTAAGCCAAAGCTATATGATGGAGAGGAGGTGCATAGAGAATACAAGCCCCACTCCATCCCCCTACGCCAGTCTGTCCAGCCCTCCAAGACGAGCAGCTACGGACGCAGAGCCAATCGTCTCCAGCCAGACGTGAGTGACAGCACCATGCTCCAATGACCGATGTACATAATTTCCCTCTTAACAGTATCAGTCGTGTGTGTATAGTTCACAGATACTAATAGAAGTTGGTTAATTTGACTAATTTCCATGATCATGTTGATCGTTCCAAGGATGTAAGCATTCACTCTCCACAGCCATAATCTGTTAGTAGCCTTATTTAACCAGTCTCGTTCAGAAATGGGGTCCAAATCTATTCATTGGGTGGCGATGTACTGTCTTCTGAGAACTGCTAGTGAAACTACTGATCTGCACCGGTTCACAGATCTCAGCTAGGGTAACACCTGCCATTAACACATCTTACTCGTAGGTTTTTCACACTGATTGTTTTATCTTCTAGGTAGACTATCAGTGACGGATTTGGTTAGGCAGGAAGATAAAGTTGTCATACGCCCATACAATCGTGTAATAATACTCATCTTTTTGGCATTGAAAAACGGAATTACTTGTCATTCATATCGTTGTATTCCTAACTTAGTCCGATTTGAAATAACGTAATATCAAATTAGTCATTCATCCAAATGAATTGAATCTGAGTTCCAGCTCTTTCTCTCCAAATTGGAAAGGAACATCTAGATGGACCCGACGATGCGCTCAGAACGCAACCAGCATGCTTGCTCTGTGTACCGCTACACTGCTGCTATGGTGTCTGCTGCTACTGCCTTTTGCCACATGTTACACTAGCTCTCGTTATATGCTATATGTCACCCTATATCTTCCTTTCTCTCTCTCTTTCCCTCTTTAAACACCACGGATTGTTCATTTTGTCACCCCTGCCATTGAACATTGCTAACCCATTGTAGTTACCTGTAGGGTACCCATGTCTTTCACCCATAGAATACATTTTGTTTGTACCATTTTGCATTTTAAAGTGGTGGTGTGGTGAGATCTTTTGATTTGCTTCCTCATATGCCTTACTCCAGATTTGATTTGAACAATGGCAAGAAATGCTTAACGGGATAGTGTGAGATTTTGGACATCTACTTCCCCAGAGTTAGATGAACTCATGGATATCATTTTTGTGTGTCTGCCTCCAGTATGAAGGACGTTTAAGGTCGTTTTGTGTGTGAAAGCGAGCTTTCATAACAGCTTCAAGACAAATTATTAATGAACAGTAGCTTATTTTCCAAATATTCCAACCTAAGAAGGTATTGTCCTAAAGTTGCCACTTTCAAGAATGAAAGTCGATAGCCTAGTCTATTATTTGCAATAAATGTTATTGTCCAGGCTTGTATAGGCTAACCTAACTCAGCCCGGTCCTGATCAAACTCCCATCATTTGTGTGTCACACAGACACACACACACAAACCTGTTCCATGCTGAACTCCTCCACCAGAAATTAACATTAGAAAAGATTTGCCTGCATTTAGCCTCAGCCCAGGCTTTCAACAACATTATCTTACGTCATGATTCGTCTAGTTGTAGCATTCCATTTCACACGGTTATTTTAGGCAAGTTAAAAAATTAATAGTTTAAAATAAATGCGAATAGTTGGGTTGGTCAATATAACAGTGTGTTATGGGTACATAATCATGATGGGACAAAGGTTGCCCAACCGTAACTGGAAGTCTACCAGAACAGCTAGCACTGGATGCAGAGCCATAAAAATGGTATCTGTGATTTAATCTGACCCTGAGTAAATAGAGAAAGGGCTTAAAATCTTGCACTGTCCCATTAAACTTTCCACTGAGATATCATTGGCTTGGTCATAGCCCACCATAACAATCTGATGATATGGTTTTGTTTTAAACCCACGTATGCATCCTTGTGTGTGTTTAATTTTCCGCTAAAATGTTTTATTACCTAGACCAGGGGTCTCCAACCCTGTTCCTGGAGAGCTACCCTCCTGTGGACTTTCGCCCCAACCCAAGTTGTCACTAACCTAGTTCAGCTTATCAACCAGCTAACTGATTAGAATCGGGTGCGCTAGATGAGGGTTGGCGTGAACCTGCAGGACAGTAGCTCTCCAGGTACAGGGTTGGAGAGACCTAGGCTATGCGTTCTCTGAGGGCTCAGTTCTAAACAGATCAAAAAGACCTTGTGATGTGATCAGTACAAGCACAGCTATATTTGGCAAACACATGGTCTACCCACACCTATTATAGTCAAACACAAGTCATTCTATTTCATCACACCAGATTTCCATCTCTCCATATACCTTTTCACTCTTCCAATGGCAGTTTTTTCTCCTTAGCCATTTCTTTTTCTTCCTCCTCCTGTCTCAGTTCTTTGTTGCTGTTGTTGTCTTCCTATGCAGGGTCCAGAGGATTCTGCCCCCCACCCTCTCTCCACTGGCTCTCAACACATCTCTACATCGGTACTGCCTGTCTCTCTTGAGCACAATGCGAGTCCTCGCTCTATCCCGGGCTTACCTTGCCCCATGTCTCTATCTGGCTCGGTTTCTCGAGCAGCAAACCCCTCGCTCTCTCCCGGCTCTACCCTTGCCCCATGTCTCTATCTGGCTCGGTTTCTCTAGCAGCAAACCCCTCGCTCTCTCTCTCACCTTTTTTTTTTTTTGCAGCAGCAGGCCTCTTGCCATCCTTTTCTAACGCTTAACAAACATCACCATTCAACAGCCTAGCATCAAGCTTTAGATGTCTTTGGCCCTTATTCCTCTCACCCACCCACTCACTCACTGTTTGTCCCTGGCAACAACTTATGGAAATGAATAAGCAATTATCTGTCTGGCCTGTACTTGTTTATGAAATCAGTGTGAATCTCTCTCTCTCCCGTCTTATCTCTTTACTGTTAGTAAGTCTCTGTGCGTCCTTTCTTAATGCTTCCATTCCCTCACTTCTGCAGTGCTATTGTGTGACTGCATGTGTTCTGCTGAGTGCAGTTGAACACCAGTAGGTTGTGTTTGACAAGAACCCTGTTAGACACTCCACTTGGCCTTTTGAGAAAGTAAAATATTTGGAAAATGCAAACACAGCTTTGTACATTTTATGCTCTGAAGCATTGCCCCTTCAAAAGTTTTACAGATTTAGGATCTGAGGTAGATGACGCCTCACCACCTCGACTTGAGTCCATTTTTAATTGTATTAGTCACTCAGTTCAGCTGAGTTGAGACTTGTATGTAGGTTCCCCAAATGAGTTTCCTTTGTTGGTACGTGTGTCTAGACGTGTGTTTGGATGCTTTTTCTTATAACACGGTGGTGGGTCATTACCTTTGTTTAATAACTGTCAATAGTCAAAGATGTACTACTATTTTCCCTTATCCTCACACCATCTCCTGACCCCTTGACCCTTCTGCTTCTCCATTCCCTCTCAGTATACCTGAAAGTGTATTGGTGTTGCTCCCATCACATCTCCATACTGACTTTTTGCCATCTGTCACCCTAGCCTGATCCCACAGAGGAGGACATAGAGAAGAACCCAGAGCTGAAGAAACTACAGATTTACGGTGCAGGGCCTAAGATGATGGGGCTAGGACTGGTGCCCAGGAATAAGAGCATTCCCAAGAAAGGTAACACAACTCTGCTACAATCCTTCACCCCCCCTACCTGGGTCTGAAATGTGGGCTCTGGTCATAAAGTAGTATCATATAGAATACGGTGCGATTTTGGATGCGTGTTGACCACTTCTCCGATTTCCCCTCCTTCCAGAAGAGCTGCCTCAGACTGTGACTGTCCGGGCTGCAGCTCCTGCTGTCCAGGTCAAGGAGCAGCCAGGGGAGGTCAAAGAGAAAGGAGGAGATGGCAGCACAACCACAACGGCTCCTCCTCCTCCCTCTGATGCCATGATAAAGAGTGAGGTGAAGAAAGAGGAAGAGAAACATGAAGGTGGAGAAGCTCATGACAACGGGGACCAAGACAGTGGTGAAAATGGTGACGGGCCCTGCACCAAGATGACCATGAGGCTAAGACGTAACCTCGGCAACCCTCAGTTTGTAAGGGCCTTAGCCTACATTCACGCTTAGATTAAGGCTTATCCTGGACCAAGAAGCATGATCACTGGAGATTCTCTGTCTGGGAATCCAGCCCTGTAGGTTATGTCTGATCCAAAATCAGATGTTATAGATATTTGAATCATAAGGTGGCAATTTAAATGGGCAAATAAATAAAGCTAGTTGAACACCATCTATGCTGCCAGTAATTTAATGGGTGAACAATTTCCATTTACTATTTTGTTAGTCAGCTCCTTTCCAACGTATTTGAGTGTGGCAATTTAAATGCAGAACTTTAATTCTGTTTCACTGATCCGTTCTGTGTTCTGCTTAGGTGGATTCGTTTGTGTGCCGGATGTGTGGCCGTGGCGACGAGGATGAGAAGCTCCTGCTGTGTGACGGTTGTGATGACAACTACCACACCTTCTGTCTGCTGCCCCCTCTCACCGAGGCCCCCAAGGGCAACTGGCGCTGCCCAAAATGTGTGGCCGAGGTGAGAGCGTCATAAACCACGTTTCCATCCACAGAGTAGTCATACCGTCTAAAAAATAAATGCTGCCAGGTAATTTGTTCAATCGACATAGTGGGATCTTTTTGTGTCGGTAAAAGTAATTACCGGTATGGGAGAAATGGCAGTGGAAACAGGTATTTTTATTTATGCGTAAATATTGATATATTAACCATCATATGGAAGTAAACTTGAGTCACGAGATGACATGTTGTGTGGTCCTCCCACTACGACTCATCAGCAAAGCATGGGGTTTATTAGGCTAGAGATGAAATAAATTATGATCAACTTCACTGGGTGGTGGAAGTGCACGGTGATGAGTTTGACGCTCCTTTCCAATAAATATCGAGGGTCTTATTCTGGTGACATGATGATTGATGCTTGACTGCTGTTTGACAAATGTTAATATTATCTTATCCATAATAATCTCATACTATCCTACCCACACAGCCTACCCCCACTGTATCTGCAAGCTGTTGGCTAGAGTGCACGTGCGTAGACCAGAGTAGACACATTTTCTATTTTACCCAACAGTTTTTGTGACCAAACTATCAGTATAGTAGAAAATGTGATGGAAACACATTGAACTTCGATTTTTTATTTATTTTATTCGGTACATGAGAAAGTCCATTTTGTGTGCACTACGTCATCGCGCACGGGTTTTTATCTGCAACAAGTCCGTTTGGTGGAAACACGCATATTTTCTTTATGCAGATATTTGAATAGTCACATTCATCTGTCACCAATTGGATGGAAAACTAGCTATTGAGACCTACAACATCCTGTTTTCAAACAAACATCCTGCTATGTGGCTGCAGCCATCCACTGTCTAATTAATCTGGAGCCTCTGCGTGTATATTTTAACCTGAGGAGTCTGGAGTCATTGAAGCAGGTTTCTGGCAGATGTAGCTTGTAGGGGAAACGTGTGTTTGATGGAACCCGGGGCTGGACGCCTGGTCAGGAGAATTCTGTCTATTGAACACAGGCTATTGACATGTAAACCTGTCAGGAAAAACACTGGGCGTAAACTTTTGCCTTATAGTCATCTGTATGTCTGGTAATTATTTGATTTGCCTCCATCCAATCCAATTCTTCAGTGGCCTCTTGTCTGCCTCGCCTCTTCTTCCCTCCAGGAGTGTAAGAGGCCAGCGGAGGCCTTTGGTTTTGAGCAGGCTACTAGAGAATACACCCTGCAGAGTTTTGGGGAGATGGCCGACACCTTCAAAGCAGACTACTTCAACATGCCTGTCCATGTAAGTGCGCCTGTACAAACTATAAGTGAATGCTTTGCTCTGATGTGGAGATCAACTAGTCCTTACTAATGAAGACATGCTAGTTGACTATATTGATACATTATTCTTCTCCCATATGATTTTTTTTGTTGGTGTACAAACGTCTGTGTGTGTCTAGATGGTTCCGACAGAGCTGGTGGAGAGAGAGTTCTGGCGGTTGGTCAGTAGTATAGAGGAGGACGTGACAGTGGAGTATGGAGCAGACATCCACTCTAAAGATTTTGGCAGTGGATTCCCCATGAACAACGGCATGAAGAACCTCTCACAAGAGGAAGCGGTAACTAGCTATCAGCCTTTTCATATCTCACTCCTGTTGTTTTCTCCTTTTCCTTATATTAGTTCTTTAAATATATAGTTATTTAAATATACAGTGTTTGTCTAATCTGCTCTCATTGATATGCCATTAATATGATACTTGCACAACATGTATAAAACAATATATATTACAATATATAAACCTGCACAGTTTAGTCTGACCCTCTTGCTGCCCTCTTCTGTGTCTGTCTGCAGGACTATGCCCGGAGCGGCTGGAACCTGAACGTGATGCCGGTTCTGGAGCAGTCTCTGCTGTGCCACATCAACGCAGACATCTCTGGCATGAAGGTGCCCTGGCTTTACGTGGGCATGGTCTTCTCCGCTTTCTGCTGGCACATCGAAGACCACTGGAGCTACTCCATCAACTACCTGCACTGGTAAAGAGGACACTAACTGTACAGTACACAAAACATTACAGCCCCTACGGGAGACACGGGGTATTAATAGGTAGTTCATCTGTAGATGGTTGTCCTTTTATGTCCGATAGCTTTATACAGGACAATGTACTGACTGACTGATAGATATGGTTAGTGAGAACCTGTTCGCATCCCCCCCCTCTCTCTCTGTTCCTCTCTCTCCCCTCGCTGTCCCCTTTACCTCTCCCTGTCCCCCTCTCCTCCTCCAGGGGTGAGCCTAAGACGTGGTACGGAGTTCCCTCTGTAGCAGCAGAGCGGTTAGAGGAGGTGATGAAGAAGCTGACCCCAGAGCTGTTTGAGTTCCAGCCTGACCTCCTTCACCAGCTGGTCACTATTATGAACCCCAACATCCTCATGGCCCATGGGGTCCCGGTAAGTCACACACACACACCAGAGTATGTGAGCGGAGAGTGGAGCGTTCCCAATTTGACTGGAGCGTGGAGCGAGTTTCCCAAACGCTGGAGCGTCGGCCTTCTCGCCCGCTCCAATTTCACTTCACAAGCTCAGGGCATGCCCGGCCCAGCATGCATTTGTAGTCTACTTGTGTGCTGCTATAGCCCCTTGCTTTAGCTGCTGCTATTTTCATAAAGAAACTGATAAAACACACAGGTGCTAAATCAAGGTGACTGACAGTGAGGGAAAAAAGTATTTGATCCCCTGCTGATTTTGTATGTTTGCCCACTGATAAAGAAATGATCAGTCTATAATTTTAATGGTAGTTTTATTTGAACCGTGAGAGACAGAATAACAACAAAAAATCCAGAAAAACACGTCAAACATGTTAAATTGATTTGCATTTTAATGAGGGAAATAAGTATTTGACCCCCTCTCAATCAGAAAGATTTCTGGCTCCCAGGTGTCTTTTATGCAGGTAACGAGCTGAGATTAGGAGCACACTCTTAAAGGGAGTGCTCCTAATCTCAGCTTGTTGCCTGTATAAAAGACACCTGCCCACAGAAGCAATCAATCAATCAGATTCCAAACTCTCCACCATGGCCAAGACCAAAGAGCTCTCCAAGGATGTCAGGGACAAGATTGTAGACCTACACAAGGCTGGAATGGGCTACAAGACCATCGCCAAGCAGCTTGGTGAGAAGGTGACAACAGTTGGTGCGATTATTCACAAATGGAAGAAACACAAAAGAAATGTCTTTCTCCCTCGGCCTGGGGCTCCATGCAAGATCTCACCTCGTGTAGTTGCAATGATCATGAGAACGGTGAGGAATCAGCCCAGAACTACATGGGAGGATCTTGTCAATGATCTCAAGGCAGCTGGGACTATAGTTACCAAGAAAACAATTGGTAACACACTATGCCGTGAAGAACTGAAATCCTGCAGCGCCCACAAGGTCCCCCTGCTCAAGAAAGCACATATACATGCCCGTCTGAAGTTTGCCAATGAACATCTGAATGATTCAGAGGACAACTGGGTGAAAGTGTTGTGGTCAGATGAGACCAAAATGGAGCTCTTTGGCATCAACTCAACTCGCCGTGTATGGAGGAGGAGGAATGCTGCCTATGACCCCAAGAACACCATCCCCACCGTCAAACATGGAGGTGGAAATGTTGTGCTTTGGGGGTGTTTTTCTGCTAAGGGGACAGGACAACTTCACCGCATCAAAGGGACGATGGACGGGGCCATGTACCGTCAAATCTTGGGTAAGGAGAACCTTCCCTCAGCCAGGGCATTGAAAATGGGTCGTGGATGGGTATTCCAGCATGACAATGACCCAAAACACATGGCCAAGGCAACAAAGGAGTGGCTCAATAAGAAGCACATTAAGGTCCTGGAGTGGCCTAGCCAGTCTCCAAACCTTAATCCCATAGAAAATCTGTGGAGGGAGCTGAAGGTTCGAGTTGCCAAACGTCAGCCTCGAAACCCTAATGACTTGGAGAAGATCTGCAAAGAGGAGTGGGACAAAATCCCTCCTGAGATGTGTGCAAACCTGGTGGCTAACTACAAGAAGTGTCTGACCTCTGTGATTGCCAACAAGGGTTTTGCCACCAAGTACTAAGTCATGTTTTGCAGAGGGGTCAAATACTTATTTCCCTCATTAAAATGCAAATCATTTTATAACATTTTTGACATGCGTTTTTCTGGATTTTTGCTTTTATTCTGTCTCTCACTGTTCAAATAAACCTACCATTAAAATTATAGACTGATCATTTCTTTGTCGGTGGGCAAACGTACAAAATCAGCAGGGGATCAAATACTTTTTTCCCTCACTGTACAAAGATGAAGAGCTAGAGAGGGAGTGTGGCGATGTAATGTCCACAACTAAAGAATCATCGTGGAGTCTGAAAAGACAGGTATCCCGAAAGCATGAGGGTGTCCTTGGTACGTGTGCAGGCTAACAGAAAGAAATGGGTAGTTAGCTAAGTGTGTCATTGTAGCAAAGTATTTCTAAACCAAAAATCTGATCACTTAAAATGTTTGTTCTGTTATCTAGACAACAGGCAGTCATTGATTTTGGCCCAATAGGCCTGGCATATTACCTCTTCAAGGAGCTTTCTGTTTTTATAGGGTTATTTTACTTCAAATCCTTTAGGCCTACATACAGAAAGAAAAACTACTACACCCAGCCTGGCAAGAGTGGCCCAAAAGGGTGTTTAGCATCCCCAGTGGCTCTGCAAGGCTCCTGGCCTGCTTTCCAGGCACCATCACATGAGCCTGAAGACACAGACTGGCCAAACTTGTGTTTCTAAAATTGAATTCGAAGGCGCTGTGGATGGAGCCTCGTAAGGCATTTTTCGTTTAATTTGTAATTAATTCTAAGTCACAGCCTATATGTGCAATTTATAGACTAATGATTTAATAAAACACGTTTGACCAAATGCTGAGTGCTTAATGTCCCTTCCAGCCTAGTGTGTCGTACTTGCAAATGCTTCACAATTTTTTTTTATTTGTAGGCCTTGAAATAATATAGCCTAAATAATTAACTTGTGTATTTAAAAAATAAAATCTTAGCCTTCCTGTCTGGTTCCTGACCTAGTTAGTGTTTTTAAATACTGTTTAATACGAACATGAGTGCTTCTTAGTCACCTTTTCATGTTCTTTATTAAAATACTTTTGATTAAAATCATATGGTTTGGTTTCAATACTTCAAAACCAGACGGTAGGTCTAGGTAGTAACAAAAATAGATGGGTGTTTAAAAAGTGATTTTAATGAATGGAGCGGCAGAGTGGGGAGGTTTTTTAGGGCAGAGTTGGAGAGGACGTGGAGCACCGCTCCATGAGCGGCTTTTCCCGACCGCTCAACTCCACTCACTTACTCTGACACACACACACACACTTACTTAGGATTGCAAGTGTAACACACTACCTCTCATACCCATACTACACCTCATTATATTATGGAGTTGAAATTATGACAAATAACTGTGAAATATTTGTAGACAATGGCCATTCTGATGACCCCCTTGTGGCTTTTGATCGACAGGTTGTGCGCACCAACCAATGTGCTGGCGAGTTTGTCATCACTTTCCCCAGAGCTTACCACAGCGGCTTCAATCAGGGATACAACTTTGCTGAAGCTGTCAACTTTTGCACTGCAGACTGGGTAAGGCTCTCATCTGTGTCCTGAGAACTAAACTGACTCTAATCTTCCCAACTAGGTCTCTATACCTACCTAATGGGAGTGTCGTACGTTGTTTTCAAATTGTCTCTTGCATTCACCCGTTCCCCCCCAGCTGCCCGCAGGGCGCTCCTGTATCGAGCACTACCGTCGTCTGCGACGGTACTGTGTTTTCTCCCACGAGGAGCTGACCTGTAAGATGGCCGCCTGCCCAGAAAAGCTAGACCTCAACCTGGCCGCTGCCACGCACAGAGAGATGTTCAGCATCGTCCAGGAGGAGAGGGAGCTACGCAAGGGCTTGCTGGAGAGGGTGAGACTAATACATTTGAAGGGAATGGATGTTTACTCTGGGTCTCCTATAGGCCTGTCTGTGCTTTGGTCACTGACTTGAGCAGTCAGTGAAATGACTTTGTGGTGTGTGTTAGCTGTTTGATTGTTGTAGCTTCTTGTGCTATATTGACTGTTTGGTTTATGTGAGTTAGTGGTGTATGTTGTGTAATACTGACTGTGTGTGTAAAGCAGTGTTGCTTGGCTGTGTGTGGTTTCTTAAATCCCTGTGTGTGTGTGTTCTCTCAGGGCATCACAGAGGCTGAGAGGGAGGCCTTTGAGCTGCTACCTGATGATGAGAGGCAGTGTGATAATTGCAAGACCACCTGCTTCCTGTCGGCCCTGGCCTGTTCAAACTGCACTGAACGCCTCGTCTGTCTCTACCACACTCAGGACCTCTGTAACTGCCCCACAGACAAACTCTACCTCAGGTGCGACTGACTGACTGAGTCTCTCTCTCTCTCTACGTATCCTTTCTTTACCGCTAGCGCCTCACACCTGACTCCGCCTCTGTTTTTCTTCTCCCTACAGGTACAGGTACACACTGGATGAGCTGCTGGCCATGTTACACCGGCTCAAAGTGCGAGCCGAGTCATTTGATTCCTGGGCCAACAGAGTGAAAGAGGCTCTGGAGCAGGAAGAGGGCAACAAGACAGGTCAGAACTACACACCCATAGACACAAACTATACACTTGACAAGTATATCGCTCTATACTCTTGTGTGGCTGAACTACACTTCTGTGGCTGAATAATGTCCCCAAAGAAATGTCTTAAGAGTGAATGAAAATGCATATTGACTTTGAGTTGATGTTTCTCCAGGCGTCATGGATCTGGAGGTGCTGAAGGCAGAGGCAGCAGAGAAGAAGTTTCCTGACAACGAGCTGCTCCAGAGACTCAACACTGCCCTCACTGACACACAGCACTGTCAGCACACCAGCACTGAGCTCCTCAACAAGACACTGACCAGGTAACACACACTGCCATACCCAATGCATTTAGCTCCACGGTGACTCACATACACCATAACAAACATTGCTGTGTATGTGTTGCAGGAGGATGACCCTGGCTGAACTCAAGGCTCTAGTGGAGAAGATGGAGAACCTGCCTTGTGTGATAAGCCAGCTGGAGGACGTACAGGTGAGTAGCCTCCAGCTGGACCTGAGCCACCAGAGAGAACCAGTAACTCTGCTGTAGCGTTGTTAATGTCCGGCCCTCTTCCTTCCCTACTTCCTCTCATTCCTTTTTAATTCCCCCTCTCTCAGGCAGTCCTGCGTACGATAGAGGAGTTCCAGACTCAGGCCCAGGCTCTAGCGAGCGACAGGGACTGGCGGCGAGACGCCCCTCCCCCAGAGCAGCTCCAGGCCCTGTTGGAGCAGGGGGCCGGCTTACCTGTCGATGCCCCTGAGTGTGAGCTCCTGAAGGGGATGCAGGAGCAGAGCCGCTGGCTAGGCGAGGTGCGCCGGACCCTGGGGCCCGAGGGGAGTGAGGTGACCCTGGTGGTCCTCAGGAACCTGATGGAGGCGGGCTGCATCGTGCCCCAGAGCGTCTCTGTGGAAACGGCCATGGCAGAGCTGCAGGAGCTGCTGACGATAGCAGAACGCTGGGAGGAGAAGGCCCAGATCTGTTTGGAGCAACGGTGAGGGACACCGACACCTCATACTGACTCACTCTTTCTCTCCTCACTGTCTCACCCACACACACTCATCTCTCTTTCTTTTAGACTCACTCACTGTTCTCAGGTTGTTTTGCTCTTCCTAATGGCCCTCTCTCTCCTGGTGAGATTGCAGGCAGAAGCACCCTCTGTCCACCTTGGAGGCCATAGTGAACGAGGCCCAGCTCATCCCAGTCAAGCTGCCCAACATCCTGTCTCTCCGGGGCTGTCTGAGCCGGGCCAGGGCCTGGGTCACTGACCTGGAGGAGATCCAGGCAAGTAGCACCAACTCTTACTGTCTGTCATAACCTGGGCCACGTTCAATTGGCAAACGTTGTGCAATGATGCAGATAGGATATGCATGAATACCGGTCAGAGAAGTATGCTTGTTCTACAATGTACATGTCTATCACATTGTTCCACAAAGTTGTGCCCTACTAAATGTAATCCAGGCTTGTACTCTCTTCCGCTCATGTGTGCGTGTACTGTAGAATGGGGAGCACTACCCGTGTCTGGATGACCTGGAGGGCCTGGTGGCGATAGGTAGAGACCTGCCAGTCAGGATGGAGGAGCTGAGGCAGCTGGAGCTGCAGGTAGCCAGCGCCCACTCCTGGAGAGACAAGGCCTCCAAGACCTTCCTGAAGAAGAGCAGCCAGCACAGCCTGCTACAGGTCAGACAGGCCAGGGGTGGAGCTTGTGTGCGCCTGCTTAGTTCTTCATTTACAGTTGTTTTGCACTGCACTGGTTAAAAAGGATTTGCTGCACATATCAATCACGCTTAGTGGGTAGGGAGGGAAGCCTTGGGACATAGTCAGTATCCATCTACACACTTTGTTGAACTGACTCTTGGGTGTATGTGAACATTGTCAGCCCTGACATGTCTTTCTATGTGAGTGTATTAGCCAGTAATGTTGTGTGTGTGTGTGTGTGTGTTAACATGTGACTCTTACTAACACCTTGAGCCTCACAACTTTGTCTTGCTGTAGGTGTTGTGTCCATGCGTGGAGAAGCGTAAAGCGAGGGGAGAGGAGACGGGTTGTTTAGATGACACTGATACCAACACTCTGGGCCTTTCTGCTCAGGACCTGAGAGACCCTGGAGCCATTGTGAGTCTGCATGGAGTCTGGCCTAGCCAGGATCTAGTCTGTTCAGTGTGTTAATGTTACCTACCAGTTTCACAATGTCATATCCAAACAACTTGATTAGTCTTAAGGCAGTTTCTATTAGGGCTACAGCGACACTTCAGTCACATACAAACGGCATGCAGAGACCATTAAAAAGTGCATAATCCGTCTGTCCCCCTCTAGGTGACGGCGTTTAAAGAAGGAGAGCACCAGGAGAAAGGGGCTCTGCTGAGGCTCCAGCAGGTCAACCTGTCTAAACCAGGTGTGGAGAAGAAAGCCGAGAAAGAGGTAAAGACTGAGCAGGAGGACAAGGAGAACGGAGGTGGGAGGTGGGAGGACACCATGGAGCTAGACACAGCCCTCCACTCTGAGAACTGTGGAAAGGGGAACGGGGACAGTAACCACACAACGACAGGCAGCAGCACTCCTCCTCAGTCAGTGTGTGTGTGTGGCCGGGCGCCTCGCCCCCCTCTGCTGCGCTGCCACCTGTGTAAAGACTGGTTCCACGGTGGGTGTGTCCCGTTCCCCTCCCTCCTGCTCCCCTCCTCAGCACCCCCCACCAACCCCCTCTGCTGGTGGGACTGGGACTCACGCTTCCTGTGCCCCCGGTGCCAGCGCTCGCGGCGCCCGCGTCTGGAGACCATCCTGGCCCTGCTGGTGGCGCTCCAGAGGCTGCCCGTCCGTCTGCCAGAGGGAGAGGCTCTGCAGTGTCTCACAGAGAGGGCCATCACCTGGCAGGGGCGCGCCAAGGAGGCACTGGACACCCCCGAGATACAAGGGGCACTAGAGAGGCTGCAGGAGCTCAAACAGAACCAGCCTCACAGGGAGGGAGAGGAGGAAGAGGACGGGAAGAAAGGGAACTCTGAGTCGGTGATAGTGCTGTCGGATTCGGAGGGAGGGGAGGGAGAGGGAGTGATAGACCTCACAGAGGAGAACTCTCCCAAGAAGAAAGAGATGAACGGTGGCACGCAGGCTGGATGTGAAAACGGCGTAAGCCGTTACAATGTAACAGGTCAGTAGCCAATATTGTAACACCTCCAGTCCATGATGTAACCCAGTAGACTTTTTCCCCCTGTGTCTGACTGTACCCCTCTGAACCTCCACCCAGGTGTGGGCTCTCTGCTGCCGCTGGTCCCGTCACTAAAAGGCCCAGTGATAGAGCTGTCCCTGACCACCAGGACCCAGCTAGAGGAGTTGCAGCTGGAGGGAGACCTGCTGGAGGTGTCTCTGGACCAGACCAGCACCATCCACAGGGTCCTCCAGGCTGCTTCAGAGCCACAGAGACATACACTCCAAACACTCATACTGGTGAGTGACCAGGAGACCTTTACCCTTTAGCTGTGTATGTTGTAATAGCTTAACTCCAATGGTGTTGGTCCTTTGACATTTCCCATTTAGTTACAGTCAGTAGCTCTATTAGTTTTAAACTGTCTGAATAGCATGGGTTGATGTATCATGTTTTGTCCTGACTCCCCCTCTCTCTCCAGATTGAGCTCCAGGAGCAGAAAGGAGCGGGCCGTGGGGGGCGGGCCAAGGACAAGAGGAAGAGGAAGAGCCAGAGGGGCGACACAGGGGCGGAGGGAGGACCCCTGTCCCAGGACACCTCAGAGTCCAAGAAGACCCGGCCCCTCAACCACACTCCCTCACACATTCCCATCCAGGCACGCCCTGAGGTAACGCTCACCCAGGCACGCCCTGAGGTAACGCTCACCCAGGCACGCCCTGAGGTAACGCTCACCCAGGCACGCCCTGGGGTAACGCTCACCCAGGCACGCCCTGAGGTAACGCTCACCCAGGCACGCCCTGGGGTAACGCTCACCCAGGCACGCCCTGGGGTAACGCTCACCCAGGCACGCCCTGGGGTAACGCTCACCCAGGCAGGCCCTGGGGTAACGCTCACCCAGGCAGGCCCTGGGGTAACGCTCACCCAGGCACGCCCTGGGGTAACGCTCACCCAGGCACGCCCTGGGGTAACGCTCACCCAGGCACGCCCTGGGGTAACGCTCACCCAGGCACGCCCTGGGGTAACGCTCACCCAGGCACGCCCTGGGGTAACGCTCACCCAGGCAGGCCCTGGGGTAACGCTCACCCAGGCAGGCCCTGGGGTAACGCTCACCCAGGCAGGCCCTGGGGTAACGCTCACCCAGGCAGGCCCTGGGGTAACGCTCACCCAGGCAGGCCCTGGGGTAACGCTCACCCAGGCAGGCCCTGGGGTAACGCTTTTGTTTTGCTCTTTTGTTTATTTTCTATTTTTAGTCCCTCGTGTGTTTTTTACAACCTTTGTTCGAGGTAATTAGTTGCATTACTTATTTGAAAGAAGTTGAACCAGTTAAACTCATGCTTCTCTCTCTCTCTCTCTCCAACGGTCTTTGTCTCCCTCTCTTCCTCAGATCTTATGATATGGTTATGGATGCAACACTGGAGAAAGGAATGGTCAGACGTTTGGAGATAATAGAATGGACAGATCACTCTGGGCCGGAAGACAGCGTCAAACTGTGGAAGGAAAGATGCAGGCCATCCCCCCTCGTCTACAGCTCCCCCCCTCGTCTACAGCCCCACCATCTATCCCCCCCTCGTCTACAGCCCCGCCATCTATCCCCCCCGTCTACAGCCCCGCCATCTATCCCCCCCGTCTACAGCCCCGCCATCTATCCCCCCGTCTACAGCCCCGCCATCTATCCCCCCCCGTCTACAGCCCCGCCATCTATCCCCCCCGTCTACAGCCCCGCCGTCTATTCCCCACCTCCCCCCCGTCTACAGCCCCCCGTCTATCCCGTCTTCTTAAACACTAACACAGTGATTCTCTCTTTCTGAGCTCCTACATCTATATTCTACACTCCTGTCTAATTCTCTTGCCCTCCCACTCTATTCTGATCTTTCTCTTCTGCCCTGTACTTTACACCCCCCCTCTGTCTGTCTTTCGCTATCTACCTCTCTCCATCCTCCCGGTGAACGTTTTCGGAGTGTGTGAGCTGGCTTCGTCATTGGAGAGTCTTAAGTAGGGATCCAGGTCAGTCAGTCAGTATGCTGTGTGTTTTCAGCTCTATTAAATGCTAGTTTGGAACAAGCCTCAGACAGACAGACACAGTGATCTGGTTAAGTTGACCCACACATACCCACTTACTGAAGTAGAAATGAATGATATTGATTTATTTTTCTGGGGTTTTTGGGCATGAAGCTTACTTACAGCTGAAGTTCAGTACAGTGGAAGGTTGTGAATCACAGCAGATCATAGGTGTCGATGGTCACCGTGGTAACACTTGTATTTTTTTGTATTTGATCTTGTTTGTTGAGGCTGGGTTGTCAGAGGGGATTTTGCATTTTGAATAAAACCCATTTGGATATTTTGGGAATGTTTTTTGGTGCTACTTTCCCAAAATAGGTATCTCTTTCACTTTTTCTTGCTCTCTTTCACTACTCTCTCTTTCATTAGTTTTGATCCCCTCAGATTTATCCTTTTATTCTGTCCTGTTTTTCAGTCTCATATTTCTTCCCCCTTTCTCTCCCCTTCCAAACTAAAGGAACACTTCACTTTATCACAATTTACTTTTTCTCCTCTTGGTTAAAATAATAATTATTGATATTGCAGACACACAGTTGTCGTGCGTTTGTGTATAAACTTTTCATTTCAATGTTGCCTTTTGTTTCTTTTCACTCTTGTTAGAAAATAAAAGTTTAGTATTGTTTTAGGAATCTTTTGACTCCTGTCCTTTTTTCCATCATATTTTCTTTTCAAGAGGTTTGACAGAATAGTGAATTTGTGGTGCTGAATCGATCAGTACACTCCTTGTGTTGTGAACCTAAACCACAGGTGTAGTTGTCCCTGAGCTTCAGCAACTCCCTTGTGACAGTTTTGAGCATGGTGGTGTATGACAGAAAATATGCGAACAATTCAAAAGGACGAAATCACTTCAACTATTTTGAATTAACAAATTATATAAAAAGCTTTTATTGTAAAACATTTATGGACCAGACATCACAGTATACTGAACAAACAGCCACATTGTTTTCTAGTCTAAGAATTAAACAAATTAAGAACATGTCACATCCACAATTTCACACCAACTTTTTGTCACGTTTTTTGAAGTATGTTACTTTTAACATTTATAGTCAACATGCAAGTAATCAAATGTCAAAGAACTACTTTCAACTCCTCAGATTGTGCTGTCATACTGTATAAGTAACTCCATCGCAGAATACCATCGTACCAGCCATCAAGAAGACACGTTCAAGAAGATTTCCTCAACTCTCAACCACCAGAGATGGAGTTGTCATGTTTCCTGTGCTGTGGGATTTGGTGTGCTTTTTTTCCCTCACTGTGCTTCTCAATTTATTCATATTGAAACGTGCTTATCAGATCTTACCACAATGTCGACGTTTCATTCATTAGTCAGTCATTTTGTCCTTTACTTTGTTCTTGTTGGCCAATGTCCTTTGTATACTCTGTAAATGCCATTCACAACCTTATCAGTGGGCATTCATGGCACTATCCTTATAAGAATGGTATAGCAAATAAATGCTGGTCAATAGCTACAGATTGGTTTATTTCACCAGCGCTTTCTTTTCACTTCTGTTGCCTACCTGCCTACATTCATAATTCTCTCAGGCAGAAATTACAGCTTGCAATATGGGTTACTGGTAATTATGTTCTCTTCTACACTGCACCACTCTCCCTTCCCCTCTCTTTTACTTCGTCACAGCTGATGGTAACTAAGGAGAAGGTTGTACAGTCTATCACCCAATCTCTCTCCAATATGCAGTGACAGATCACAGTAGACAGTTGGTTTCTTTCCCTTTCCAAAGCAACCCACTTCCTCTGGACCATTTATTTCAATCACTCCTACACTTCCTCTCTACCTCACTTTGTTGGTCACCCTCTCCTCTCTTTTCTTTCTCGGTCTTCCACCCTCTCCATTAGACAGTGGTGACTGACAGCAGAGGGTTGTAGACCTTCTTGCCGTCAGGTGACCTGGTTCCGTGGGCCAGCAGTTCCTGGATGGTGATCCAGTTGTCCAGGATCCTACGGCTCCGTTTCTTCTGGCTCCTCCTGTGGCTCAGCTCCAGGATGGTAGTGGGCTCCTGTCCATGCGGAGCCCCCTGTTGTCCACCGCCACTGGACTCCCTGTCCCTCTCCCTCAGGCAGTCCAGCCTGCTCTGCATCATAAACTCCCTGCGTCTGCGCTGTTCCCTGGCCCTGAGAAGCTGCTGCTTCCTTTCCTCCTTGGACCAATAGCGGCCCATCTTCATCTCGCTGACGGCGTCGTCGTCCGTGGTCATGCCGCTGCGCTCCTCCCGGATCTTAATGGCCCGGGCCTTCAGGAGGCGGTCCCTAACGGGCCGCTTGGCAACATAGCGGGATCCGTCGCTGCGTACTTTGACCTTCCACTCCATACGCGGCGAGGTCGGCGGAGGCAGGGGAGGGGGGATGGGTAAGGATGGCATGGACACAGGGCCCTGGGGGATGTCCTTGCATGTGCTCCCCAGGCTCATGGGACTCTCGCTGCCATCCCTGGGTCTCTCCAGGCCCTCGGATGTGGAGGGGGACCTCAGCTGCATGCAGCTCTGGTAGCGCAGGGGGATTCTGGAGCCAGAGTGGCGGCGGGACAGATAAGGGCTGTTCTCAGCGCTACGCCCTTCCCTCCCCTCCACTGTCCCATTGGCTTTGGGGCATCTCACCCCTCCGTCTGACCCCCTCCTTGCCCCCCCGTCGCGGGACAGGGATCTGAACTTGGCCCCTCTCGGGCTAGAGGTCTTAACTTCCGCTCCCCTCCTGTGTGAGCTAGGGGAGTAGGGCTGGTTCAGGTTAGCCTGCCCCCTCTCACCCCTGCCTCCCCTCTCCCTGTGCCGGCTGGGGGTCCGAGACGGCAAAGAGGCAGAGTCTCCCCCCTCCAAGCTGCTGTGGCCATGTGCAGAGGGGGAGGGATACTGTTCGCTGACCAGAGGGGTGCTCCTGCAGCTCTCCCCTCCTGTGTTGTAGGCGCTGGTGCTGTCCTTGTCGGAGCGCTCCCTCTCAGGCAGCTCATTAATGTCTGACAGCTCATGGTGACAGGACTCCTCACTAACCAAAGGAGCCAGCCGCCCAGCCCCGGCCCCACCTCCAGCCCCACTTTCTTCCTCCAGGGGCCATGCCTTGAGACAGCGCTCCCGGAGCTGCTGCATCTTCTGGGCCCTCAGGATGTTACGACACTTGAACTCCAGGTGGCGTAGCTCCTCTTCCACGAGGGCCATCTCATGCTGCATCAGGGTCTCATTCCTGTTCACATCCAGAGGAACCCCCCCATCACCCCCATGACTCCCCTGTCCCCCATGACCCCCATGCTCCCCTAGCAGCAGAAGAGCATTGCTGTTCTTCTCATAATAACACTTGATCTCCAGGAGCTCCCTGTACCTCTCACACTCTTCTTCTGTCAGACCCGGCATCATCATCATCACTGGGTCAGCTGCGTAGACCCTCTCCCCTGCCAGGTCACCACCTCCTCCCCCACCCAGACAGTCCAGACCCAGTAGAGAGTCAGTGCTGAAGTGGAACTCTGTGGAGTGGCCATGTAGAAGGGGTGGGGTGTCCCTGTCCCCCTGGCCAGAGTGGAACCTGCGCATGCTGCCGGGGGTGTTGGTGGCGTTGGTGGTGGGGGCGCTGGTCTGGTCATCTCCTAGTAGGTCGTGTTCTGAGGACTCCTCATTGCGGGTACTCTCGTCTGTACGGCCCACCCCGCTGTCCAGCTCCTGGCTGTTACTCAGCAACGTGTGGAGCAGGCCTGGAGAGTCACGGTGACCTCGCCCACGGACCACCACCACACCACCCCCACCCACGACCCCTGGTCCTTCACCCAGCATGGAGGCCCTGTTCCTCAGCTGATGGGGGCTGGGAAGGTGGACAGCATTATCCAGAACCTCCAGGTCCAGTTCATCTGGGTCGAGCTGGTTGTCATTCTGAGTTGGAGAATGTGTTTCACGGATTGTGTTTATTTTGTTTGATTGCCATTGTGGTTTCGTTATTGAGTTGAAGGTGTCATTGAGGCGGGAAAAGGGCAAAGGAGAAAGGAAAAGAAAGATTGAAATTATATATTAGATTGAACAGGTTCAATTTGTTGTACTCTTGGGAACCTCATACAACATGTTACAGAGGTATGTCTGTTAGCGTTTATCTCAGTCACTAGATGGCGGTAGGACCTAAGGTAATGTGTGATTTCATTACCATTTTAAAGGCATTTTTACTGAGGGGTATTTTCCACTGTGCTGTCTGGATGAAAAGAAGGAAAATTGGGCCCATCGTTAAATGTATGCACATGCATGCCCACCCACCCACCCAACTATATGCATGCACGCACGTGCACTTACAAGCACGCGTACACACACAAACACACACCACCACTCTGTGCGGTGTTTTTACTACCAGTGAATAGTACAGGAGAATTACAAATTGCTTGTTTTAATTTACTCCCTTTATCCAGATCCCCCTGAGATATTGATTAAATGTGTATGCTTTAATTCAGTAAACAAATCACCGCTCAGAGTGGAGTTGATTACATTTAACCCTTAGAAACCTGGACCCAGTTTTCCTTGCATAAACAAAATCAGAAGTGAAAGGAGACTCCAAATAACGTATTTCTGGAAAATAAATATAAAAACTGTTGGTATGCAAAAAAATCTATGCTAATGTGTGGTTTGCATCACTTAATGCCCTATGTTTCATATATATAACAAACTTTCAAGTGACTGAATATTTTTGCTCATAGTGTCATTACAAAGATCGGCCACCAGATGGTAACAAAAGTGTTTATTGCGATCACATCAAGTTACTCCTTTTTATGTATTGATCATGTACAGACACTTTACCAGGTGTTTAAAGACAATGTTACATATATGTAACATTGGGCTTTAAAGGGTTAATTGATTTGGTTTACACTTGAATTGTTTAACTGGATTCAGGTTGAGAGATATTATTACTCAAAAAAAAAAATATTTTCATTATTTCTCTGTCGCTCTCTGTTGCTCTTTCCAGACCGTTGAATAAATCCTTAATATGTGCTCATATATACCGTCCTTGGATGATCCCCATCTCTTCTCCTCTCTTCACTATGTGTTTTCAATGTGAGACTATACTTTATCGATGAATCTTATTATTATAGTTTTATTTTTTGTAAGATTACATTAGTTGTCCTTTTTTTTAACAATACTAAACATACACAAACCATTAATAACATACAGACGCACACAAACATTCATAACATCACCCCTGCACAGACCCACCTGCTCACACCCCCATCTCCCCCTGCCACATGGCCTCAAACTGCACTATTTTGTTTCTCTCCGTCTCCCACACAGTTTCAACATTTAGATAATAAAGCATTAGGCCTTTCCATTGTGTTAACGATAGAGGATTGGTTGATTTCCATTTTTTAAGTATATGTTTTTTGCATGATGATTGACTAGAAAAATATCTTCCAACCCATAGGATATCTCACTGAAGCCTCATATGCCATGTCTTGGAATAGGCAGACAGACAGAGTAAAAGTACATTTACACTGTAATACTTCTGACAGCCAACTTTCCAACTCCACCCACAACTCATGGGCTTAATTGGGGAATTTTGTCCCTTGTGTAATGCATTTGAAACATTAGTTTTGTTGGTGCTGACATCTTCAGGACAGGAATACCGGTTTACTTAACGGAGGAATAAACACACATGTTCATCATTGGTGTCTTAACCAGAACGGGGAAAATGCACTTTATTTATTTTCGCACATGCGCAGTCATACATCTCTCATAGGGCATGACTGTACCAGTGTAAGAACACAACTCAACAACATATTAGTCCACATGCCAACAAGTTTATACTGGATTAAGCATACATTTTCGTTACCTGCAATTTCGTTAGTTACAATACAGAGGGAAAAAAGTATTTGATCCCCTGCTGATTTTGTACGTTTGCCCGCTGACAAAGAAATGATCAGTCTATAATTTTAATGGTAGTTTTATTTGAACGGTGAGAGGCAGAATAACAACAAAAAAATCCAGAAAAACACATGGCAAAAATTGTATAAATTGATTTGCATTTTAATGAGGGAAATAAGTATTTCACCCCCTCTCAATCAGAAAGATTTATGGCTCCCAGGTGTCTTTTATACAAGTAACAAGCTGAGTTTAGGAGCACACTCTTAAAGGGAGTGCTCCTAATCTCAGTTTGTTACCTGTATAAAAGACACCTGTCCACAGAAGCAATCAATCAATCAGATTCCAAACTCTCCACCATGGCCAAGACCAAAGAGCTCTCCAAGGATGTCAGGGACAAGATTGTAGACCTACACAAGGATGGAATGGGCTACAAGACCATTGCCAAGCAGCTTGGTGAGAAGGTGACAACAGTTGGTGCGATTATTCGCAAATGGAAGAAACACAAAAGAACTGTCAATCTCCCTCGGCCTGGGGCTCTATGCAAGATCTCACCTTGTGGAGTTGCAATGATCATGAGAACGGTGAGGAATCAGCCCAGAACTACACGGGAGGATCTTGTCAATGATCTCAAGCCAGCTGGGACCATAGTCACCAAGAAAACATTTGGTAACACTACGCCGTGAAGGACTGAAATCCTGCAGTGCCTGCAAGGTCCCCCTGCTCAAGAAAGCACATATACATGCCCGTCTGAAGTTTGCCAATGAACATCTGAATGATTCAGAGGACAACTGGGTGAAAGTGTTGTGGTCAGATGAGACCAAAATGGAGCTCTTTGGCATCAACTCAACTCGCCGTGTATGGAGGAGGAGGAATGCTGCCTATGACCCCAAGAGCACCATCCCCACCGTCAAACATGGAGGTGGAAACATTATGCTTTGGGGGTGTTTTTCTGCTAAGGGGACAGGACAACTTCACCGCATCAAAGGGACGATGGACGGGGCCATGTACCGTCAAATCTTGGGTGAGAATCTCCTTCCCTCAGCCAGGGCATTGAAAATGGGTCGTGGATGGGTATTCCAGCATGACAATGACCCAAAACACACGGCCAAGGCAACAAAGGAGTTGCTCAAGAAGAAGCATATTAAGGTCCTGGAGTGGCCTAGCCAGTCTCCAGACCTTAATCCCATAGAAAATCTGTGGAGGGAGCTGAAGGTTCGAGTTGCCAAACGTCAGCCTCGAAACCTTAATGACTTGGAGAAGATCTGCAAAGAGGAGTGGGACAAAATCCCTCCTAAGATGTGTGCAAACCTGGTGGCCAACTACAAGAAACGTCTGACCTCTGTGATTGCCAACAAGGGTTTTGCCACCAAGTACTAAGTCATGTTTTGCAGAGGGGTCAAATACTTATTTCCCTCATTAAAGTGCAAATCATTTTATAACATTTTTGACATGCGTTTTTCTGGATTTTTTGGTTGTTATTCTGTCTCTCACTGTTCAAATAAACCTACCATTAAAATGATAGACTGATCATTTCTTTGTTAGTGGGCAAACGTACAAAATCAGCAGGGGATCAAATACTTTTTTCCCTCACTGTATGTTCCAACATTCCCTCCATCTTGTGTCAATATCAGTTATTTTTAATTGGTTCCAATAGTTCATATTTTTTTCGAGGAGATTGTCAGGCAGATAGGCCCTCTGCAAGGTTTTGTTTATCTTACCTATCATATGAATAGCATTTTCTGACTCAAATAGGATTGCTCTGACATCCAAAAGATTTCAAATAGAAATATCTTGATATGAAACATTTAAGTTGCGTGTATTTCAAAATATCTACATTTGTCAGTCCAAAATTGCTTTTTAAGGATTTAATGGAAATGCATTGATTTCCTTTTACCAAGTCATGTACAGTTCTATGCCTTTAGTTTTCCATGTGGACCAATGTATCTGTGAATTCTGAAAAGCTATCCAAGGATTGTTCCATAGGGGTGTGTTTTCAGGGAGTGTTACTGGTTCTTGTAGAATCCGTTTCATTTTCTTCCATATTGTTATGGTGTTCCTATCCATGACATTGTATTGTTATTCTAGCTGCAGTTTTAGTCTACCCTGCATCTCACGTCTCTCTGCAGATTCGAGGGTGCCAGATGAATAAAGGGAATTTGAGGGTACTTGCAGTGGTGACTTTGTCTGGGTAGCAGCCTACATTTAATGGCCCTCTCTTAAATCTGCCCTCTAGCTCATTCTGGGCTGAATGTGGACTGCATTCTGATTTCAACACTCTGAGTGTGTCTCAGAGCACACACACATTTGTTTTTGCATGGCTGTGTGTGAGAAGGTATATTGGTGTGTGTCTATGCCTCATGCATCACTCTCAGTATAAAAATGGTAAACTATGCCGTTCCATCTGGAGGTGTGTGTGTTCAGTGACTACCCATTTGCTGGGTGTGTATATATATATATTATGGGATGTCCCGGGACTGTGTCCTTCTGTCTGTTGAGCTGTGACCTTGAGGGAAACAAAGCAATGCCACATTGGCACGTACTGAAAACAACCAGGCTCTCCCTCTCCTCGCTAGCTATCGCTCCCGTCCAGCTCCGTTTCTCCCTATCTGTCTCCCTCTTACTCCTCTCACCTTTCCTGTCTCCTTACATGGGTTAACAGGGTACGGGGAGATTCATAGTTCCAGTCTTATTTCTTTTACACAAATGGTGTGTCTCTAGTGTAGAGGTTCCGATATGACCTTTCTTTATGCCATTTCTTATGTCATTTCTGTTAAGAAACTAGTTGACTTGAATTTGAATGAATTTTGGTGTGAAGAATGAAACAACTTTGGTGGTTATATGGTATTTACTGTACTGTAGTTATCCTGGTCTGGGTTGGTTTGTTTATATGGTATTTACTGTACTGTAGTTATCCTGGTCTGGGTTGGTTTGTTTATATGGTATTTACTGTACTGTAGTTATCCTGGTCTGGGTTGGTTTGTTTATATGGTATTTACTGTACTGTAGTTATCCTGGTCTGGGTTGGTTTGTTTATATGGTATTTACTGTACTGTAGTTATCCTGGTCTGGGTTGGTTTGTTTATATGGTATTTACTGTACTGTAGTTATCCTGGTCTGGGTTGGTTTGTTTATATGGTATTTACTGTACTGTAGTTATCCTGGTCTGGGTTGGTTTGTTTATATGGTATTTACTGTACTGTAGTTATCCTGGTCTGGGTTGGTTTGTTTATATGGTATTTACTGTACTGTAGTTATCCTGGTCTGGGTTGGTTTGTTTATATGGTATTTACTGTACTGTAGTTATCCTGGTCTGGGTTGGTTTGTTTATATGGTATATCAGATAGTAAACCAATTCAGAGGGTCTCTCACCTCTATTTCAGGCCGGGCCAGGAGCAGGGAGATGTTGGTGCTGTCCTCCTGGGTCAGAATGGCCACCGCCTCCTCTCTGTTCTGGATGTCCACCCCGTTTATCTGAGACATATCAGAAATGTTCTTGTCTGACCCTGCTTTCTGCCATAAATTATAATAGAACGTTACCTAAAATGTTCAACAATCCTACCTGTAATATTCTATCCCCCTCTCGGATACGGCCGTCCATAGCAGCTATACTATTGGGGTTGACCTGGAGAGAGAGAGGATTAGGTTAGCTGGCAAACAGGCGATCAGAGCGAGGATAACCATCCTCCTCACCTCGCCCACATAGATCCCCAGATCCTCCTCATCATCTGTCCGGTAGCACACCGTTAACCCCAGTTTGTCCTGCTGACGAGACTTATACAGCTCCACTTCCTATTGAAATGTGTGGCAGACAAAACACACAAGTTAAACACATGAACACTGGTAATGGAGATGGAGATGGCATGAAGAATGGGATTGCTGTTGAATTACACGGTAGGCAATTTGATTTGACAGGAAAATGTGGCCTCACCTCGTACTCCAACTCATCCTGCCTGAGATCCACCTCGTGCTGAGTGATGTCAAAGTAGTCATTGGGGTCATAATATTCAGGCTCTAAAAGGCTGAGAAGAAAACATAGAGAATATGTCAGTGTATCAACATTTAAGCAGAACTACAAACGGCAGAGCTTTCAAACATCTAATGGAAATTGAAAGGTAAATTGAATTCTCTCTCTCACACACACGCACACTCCACTCACAGCTCGTTGAGCAGGTTGGGTTCCAGGATGGGTGGCAGTGGAGGGGAGGGGGGCGGGTGAGGGGGCGGGGCTCCACCTTGGTGGTGGGAGGTCCTTCCCAGAGTCAACATGTGTTGGAAGCTGATGTCAGTCTGAGTGCCGCTGTCCACACAGTCAGTCAGCCCCCCTGGAACTGCTGCTGTCCCATCCAGCCCCACTAGTCGCCCTGCCAGACCAGCCCGCCGCCGGGCCCCCCTTTTCAACACGTGAGACAGCAGGGGGTCTCGCACATCCAGGGTGGGGTCCCGTGAGAGACAGGACAGCTCCTTACCATTCACCTAGAGGAGGGGAGCGAGACCAGAGGTCAGATAGGAGAAGGTCGTGGAAAAGGAGAAAAAAGGAAGAGTAGGAGAGTGCTGTCTAGAACCCAAAACGGTTCTTCGGATATCCCCATAGGAGAACCCTTTGAAGAACCCTTTTTGGGTTCCATGTAAAACCCTTTACAAAGAGGGTTCTAGATGGAACCCAAAAGAGTGCTACCTGGAACCAAAATGGGTTCTGCCTGACACCAAAATGGGTTCTCCTATGGGGACAGCCAAAGAACCCTTTTGGAACCCTTTTTTCTAAGTGTGGTGAAGAATGATTAAACACAAAGGAGTACCAGGGCACATACAGAGGGAGACGTGGAGAAATTGAGAGAGAGTAACACAAAGATGGAAAACAAGCAGTTTATAGAGAGAAGGGGCAATGAGGGGAGACAGTGTGTGATTACAAAACAGGTGCACCCAACAGGAGTATAGATAGCAGACTTTGAGCCACATTAGAGGATCTCTCGCTAGACATACAGACAGACCAGGTTAGTTCACTGTGTGTTAGACTGAGCCACAACACAAGGACTGAGGAGGAGAATACATGAACGCAACACATACAGACAGGCCTAAAACACAGAACTAGGGTTAGACAGCCAACAGATAGCCGTTGAAGATAACAGAGAATAACACAGTACACCTCAACACATAGGGAAATGTGTAGGTTTAGTGTATGTTCATAATACACACATCACATGTAGGGTTACAAAGGCACATCACAGTACGTGGTACATTTCTCTCAACTTAAAAGGTTTTGATATCACACAGCGGGGGAGAAGAAAAACTTTATACTGAGACCTTCAATCGACCTTCTCCGTCAAAAGGACACAGCGGGTTACTTATTTGACCCTTCTGTTGAGAGAGGGGGGGAGAGCAATGGAATCATTAGAGAAGACAAGACTTACGTTAATAGGGTAGGTTCTGAGGAAAAGGTGAAAGTGCAATGTTGTTGTAAGGAAATGGGTTATTACTGGTTGAGAGAAATGCTGCCTGTTGGTAGACTAATCTCTGTATTATTCCTAAATCCCTCTGCATGTGTCTAACCATGCTGTACATGATCCTCTCTCTAGCCTCATTTATACCTTGTGCTAACATGTGTCCTTTGTCCTGATCTTGTCCACATTCTGATTGTTTTTCATTCTCAGAAATATGTCTACACATGGTATTAAAATGTGTCTCTTATCAATCCACTGTGTACACATTGTGACCACATTTCCTGTTCCCTCCCTGTATGCCAATTATTTGACAGCTATTCTTTCAAAATAATATTTATTTTCCCTATTTTAATACACATTTTGATGTCATAAGTCAATGATGCCACCTGTCAATGATTTCAGAAGGTGGGATAATGATGATTTAAATGGTTTCACTGTCCAGATCCCTCTACACTTGCTAACATATGCCTGACTACCTCCGTAGGTAGTCACAATGCGTCTTTTAATCGTCTACACCTGTCTGGAAATGTGGGCACAATCAGAATGTGGACAGGATTAGGACAGAAGATGCATGTCAGAACCAGGTATAAACTGGGCTTCTGTGAACCAACACAACTCAGTCACATAGAATACATCAAACCATCACAACTCAGTCACATAGAATACATCTCTGTGTAAATCAACGTGTGCCAACCCAGCCTAATAGATAAACCCTCTCTAGTTTCCTATATCTACATGTCTGTGAAGCCAGTTTCATAGTTCTCTCCCTCTCTCTCTCTCTCTCTCTCTCTCTCTCTCTCTCTCTCTCTCTCTCTCTCTATCTCTCTCTATCTCTCTGTATCTCTCTGTATCTCCATATCTATGATGTTTGCCCCCTGCCAGTTGCTACAGATAAAGGGGGATTTATAATTAGGGATTATGGGTGTAGATCTGCTGGGGGAATCAGATTGAAATAGCTGGGATGTTGATTTTGAGGCGACTGAACTTTCTCTGTGAGAGAAGCAGTGATCCTGGTAAACTGATGCAAGACCCCCCCAACATTACGTTTGTTAAGAGGTGAAACATCAAACCACCATTTACACCCCTCTGACCAAATGGTAATGTGCTTTTTGGTGTTTATACAATCTGCTGCTTGAAGTCATGAGCATACTGCACACAGCTGGGTGAATGTGCGTGAGGGTGTGTCACAAGTGTGTCTCCATATGTTTTAATGGAGACCTGTAGACAGTATCGAGGTACTCTGAGTGACAGAAGACAGACACCTGGGCATACAGATATTGTGTTAGTGCATTCATGGTCACACACCGACCTTGGCTGTCTGGGGATTTCCACATCTTTATACCCTGCTTCCATGCCTCCATCGTTCCCCTCTCTTTTCCTGTCCCCTTCAAATAATTGCAATTCAAATCGATGTTCCCCTGTGCAGTCAACCACAAAAACGTTCTTGCCACATTCGCTCTCTATTCTTTTCCATTTGGTTCTGGCCCTCCATGCCTTTCTGTACCTCCTCTCTCCATGCCTTTCAGTACCTCCTCTCTCCCTCTCCATGCCTTTCTGTACCTCCTCTCTCCCTCTCCATGCCTTTCTGTACCTCCTCTCTCCCTCTCCATGCCTTTCTGTACCTCCTCTCTCCCTCTCCATGCCTTTCTGTACCTCCTCTCTCCCTCTCCATGCCTTTCTGTACCTCCTCTCTCCCTCTCCATGCCTTTCTGTACCTCCTCTCTCCCTCTCCATGCCTTTCTGTACCTCCTCTCTCCATGCCTTTCTGTACCTCCTCTCTCCATGCCTTTCTGTACCTCCTCTCTCCCTCTCCATGCCTTTCTGTACCTCCTCTCTCCCTCTCCATGCCTTTCTGTACCTCCACTCTCCCTCTCCATGCCTTTCTGTACCCTCCTCCCTCTCCATGCCTTTCTGTACCTCCTCACTCCCTCTCCATGCCTTTCTGTACCTCCTCTCTCCCTCTCCATGCCTTTCTGTACCTCCACTCTCCCTCTCCATGCCTTTCTGTACCTCCTCTCTCCATGCCTTTCTGTACCTCCTCACTCCCTCTCCATGCCTTTCTGTACCTCCTCTCTCCCTCTCCATGCCTTTCTGTACCTCCTCTCTCCCCTCCATGCCTTTCTGTACCTCCTCTCTCCCTCTCCATACCTTTCTGTACCTCCTTTCTCCCTCTCCATGATTTCTGTACCTCCTCTCTCCCTCTCCATGC
The DNA here is from genome assembly GCF_965601325.2 of Salmo salar. Classification (NCBI taxonomy): domain Eukaryota; kingdom Metazoa; phylum Chordata; class Actinopteri; order Salmoniformes; family Salmonidae; genus Salmo; species Salmo salar. The sequence continues at coordinate 37,584,649 of NC_138303.1, read as the reverse complement.
CTTTCTGTACCTCCTCTCTCCCTCTCCATGCCTTTCTGTACCTCCTCTCTCCCTCTCCATGCCTTTCTGTACCTCCTCTCTCCCCTCCATGCCTTTCTGTACCTCCTCTCTCCCTCTCCATACCTTTCTGTACCTCCTCTCTCCCTCTCCATGCCTTTCTGTACCTCCTCTCTCCCTCTCCATACCTTTCTGTACCTCCTCTCTCCCTCTCCATGATTTCTGTACCTCCTCTCTCCCTCTCCATACCTTTCTGTACCTCCTCTCTCCCTCTCCATGACTTTCTGTACCTCCTCTCTCCCTCTCCATGATTTCTGTACCTCCTCTTTCCCTCTCCATGATTTCTGTACCTCCTCTCTCCCTCTCCATACCTTTCTGTACTTCCTCTCTCCCTCTCCATGCCTTTCTGTACCTCCTCTCTCCCTCTCCATACCTTTCTGTACCTCCTCTCTCCCTCTCCATGCCTTTCTGTACCTCCTCTCTCCCTCTCCATGCCTTTCTGTACCTCCTCTCTCCCTCTCCATGCCTTTCTGTACCTCCTCTCTCCCTCTCCATGCCTTTCTGTACCTCCTCTCTCCCTCTCCATGCCTTTCTGTACCTCCTCTCTCCCTCTCCATACCTTTCTGTACCTCCTCTCTCCATGCCTTTCTGTACCTCCTCTCTCCCTCTCCATGCCTTTCTGTACCTCCTCTATCCCTCTCCATACCTTTCTGTACCTCCTCTCTCCCTCTCCATGATTCCTGTACCTCCTCTCTCCCTCTCCATACCTTTCTGTACCTCCTCTCTCCCTCTCCATGCATTTCTGTACCTCCTCTCTCCCTCTCCATGCCTTTCTGTACCTCCTCTCTCCCCTCCATGCCTTTCTGTACCTCCTCTCTCCCTCTCCATACCTTTCTGTACCTCCACTCTCCCTCTCCATGATTTCTTTGCTCACACTTCTTTCCAAACCCCACTCCCCTCCCATTGTGTCTCCCTCTTCCTCTCTCCCTTTTGTCTCTCTTTGCCCCCCCCCCTCTCTCTCTCTCTCTCTCTCTCTCTTTGCCCCCCTCTCTCTCTCTCTCTCTTTCTTTCTCTCTCTCACTCTCTATATCACTCACTCACTCACTCCCTATATCGCTCTCTCTCCTCATGCTGCCTCAGCACTCTTCTTTCTCCAGCCCCTCCCTAGAGGATACAAAACATGCTCTTATATCTGTGCCGTTTCCTTCCCTTGCCCGTTTGTCCTTCCTATACTAATGACTCTCCATACATCTCTGTCTCTCTCACCCTCTTAATGAGTTCTTTCACTTGAAGACAAAATAAGAAACCTCATTTTTTTGCATGGCATCTTCCGCCACGCCAAATGGAGTTAACAGTGTGAAGCCTGACTGTATTTTTTATTTGCCAAGTCTGATGAAATTGTCCCTTTACAAAAGCTTGTCCTGCAACTTGTATTTTTTTCCTCTCTCTTCTTTTGTCTACACATGATAGGAACCAGGTGAGATGGAGCATTTGAGACAATGAGTTGTTTTTCTCCTGTAACACCATCATCAGGACCAATGAGGGATAGGGTATATAGAAGACCAGCCCTTTGGCCATTGCTGACAGTCTGAGAACACTTAGAGAGAGGATGGAGGGGGACGTCGCTGCATTCATTATCAATGAGAGGCAGTGAGATTGCTTTGAGGATGGCTTCGTACAGGTTCATGGTTGTTGTGCATTAGATTGGAAGGATAACTCATCTTGACGTGTTGTGCAATGCATTATACATCCACTGGTCCATTATGTCAGCTGATTTCATGACCTATAACCTCTGACCTTTGCAGTGTCTCACATTATCCAATGACAGTCAAGACGAATTGCCAATGAGAGAGAGAGAGCAGGGTGTGTATTGCTCATTCTTCCATTAAAGTTATATTAAATAACAGGCGTGAATTGAGACTGAGTTCCGTACCGTTATATATTCCTGTTATTCTCTACGTTATTCGGAGTAGCACAGTAGGGGGGTGGTTGGGAGAGGCTGTGGAACGAGGGGTGGGGTGAAAGAGAGAGGGAGATGAAAGAGAAGCAGGTAGTTCAAAGGGATGAGAGAAAAAGCGAGGGAGAGGTGCTGATGGAGAGCAGCACCGGGGGAAGGGGAGGTAAAATGATGAAGGGTGGTGAAGAAAGAGGAGTGGAATACAAGGACAAAGAAAGAGGGAAGGAGCTTTCGAGGACTCGTAGATTGTAAGTTTATAATACAATTTTTCTCATTTTGGGTGGGAATGTCTCATAGCTCCATGCTTGTTGGTAAAGTAAATAGTGGAAACACACAGAGGAACCTCCAGGGAGATGTAGTGGTAGAGGCTTAATGAGGCTTTATCTCGAACCTTTTAGCTGCAGTTTGATGGAATATCTACAGTACACCAGACTCTGGGTGGTGTACTGTACACCCAACCCAAACATATGAGCAGTAAAGGAGGATTTGACAAATGTATCGACTCATAAACTCTATACTGACTCGTATTCTTCCCTGTGAATAATTTAGCTTATCACTAAAACAATTTGCATAAAAATGAATAATAAACAATCCAAATGGTTTCCCTCCTTCTTTTGTAATGACTGCGTGCTGACCATGCCCTGCTGCCCTGCTGCCCTGCTGCCCTGCTTCCCTGCTGCCCTGCTTCCCTGCTGCCCTGCTGCCCTGCTGCCCTTCACATATTCAATTCTACTTGTTGGGTAATTGATTTTTCTCATCTCTCATGCTTTGAAGGGTCTAGTCCCCTCTTCACAAAATCAATTATATCTGGAGACATGCTCTGCACCGTCTGGTTCTAACCCCAGCTGTTTGATATCGCAGGAGGACATTTACACAGGCCAATGGGCAGTGGTTGAGCTCAGACAAACAAAGATGAGCTGCTATTGACTTGGGGACTATTCAAATATTCAGGGAAATTGGGAAACTAATAAACTAACAAGCATATTTTGGGTTAATAGATTGATTCTCAGAAACACCATTATCAACAGAGCTATCAATATCTACACTCTAAGAAAAACATTTTCCAAAAGAGGTCTTCGGCTGTCTCGATAGGAGAAGCCTTTTTGGTTCCAGGCCGAACCCTTTTGGGTTCCATGTAGAATCCTCTGTAGAAAGAGCTCTACAGAGAATCGAAAGGGTTCTACCTGGAAGCAAAAAGTGTTCTTCAAATGGTTCTCAAAAGGGCTGAAGAACCGTAGATAGATAGATAGAAGATAGATAGATAGATAGAAGAACCGTAGATAGATAGCATAGGCTAGAGTGTAGGCAGATTAGTTTTTCTTGTATTTTTTAAAGCTTATTTTGGAGCTGTATGTATTTGTTATTGTCTAAGAAAGTGGTAATGTATATTCTCTCTCACACACACACACACACACACACACACACACACACACACACACACACACACACACACACACACACACACACACACACACACACACATGACCAGACATACAACCCATAAACCCCCTCTCCTCCCTTTATGACCTCCAACCTAATCACACACACACACTTAATCATACAAATACAAATTTACCAGAGAGAGGTGTTCCCAAGGGAGAAGATACAGGCCCCATGATAAAGAGGCAGATGAGTTGAATAATAAAAGTACCAAGCCAATTAGTGAGAGTCAACAGATATTTCCATTTACAGATCTTTCTCTATGGAAGGCCCATAGACCGTGAACCCAGGAAAGGTTTATCTTCGTCTATGGGAAAATCATATCTATAAAAGAGGTTTTATAATTTATGTATGAGGAGAATTCCCTCTGAATGTGACTGTCTTTTCGCTTAGTTTTTTCAGAGCAAGAGAGTGATGGAAGACAGAAGGAGACAGAAGGTGGAAGCGGAATCTCTGTGGGTGTGACTGTGGAGAGCCATTTAGATATTTGTAGCCAGAGAAGAAGTAAGTCAATACACAGATGCTGAGAGGAAGAGAGGAAGAGGGGAAGAGAGACAGATAGGATTCAATCTAAGACAGGTGAAGGAGACAATGAGAGAGACAGATATTGGTTTGGATACAGAAACATGTCTGAGGGCAAAGTCAATCTCAATGTCAGGTTGGCATATCACGGCACTCATCGTTGGGATATGTCAATATAATTAAATTGTTTTTTTATGTGCGTTGATATGAGTGAGTGAGCGTGTGTGTGTGTATGTGCGTGCATGTCATCTGTGTATGTTTGTCTGTGTACTCTATACACATGTTAGTAGGTTATCTGTGAGTGGCCATGTGTTTGCACAGTGTGTATGTCAGAACTTTCAGTATGAAAAAGGCACATTAGGCTTGTTTAATGACTTCAGTTGCCGTGGCAACGGCCTCGCATTGCAACCCATTCTACAGAGAGGGAGAGCGAGACCGGAGGAGGTAGAGACTGAGGGGCGGAGGGGGAGACTGAAGAGGGGTGGGTGGTGCAGCACAAAATGGATACTGTGCTCACTGTGTGGTGTAGATACATGAATGTTCTGGTTAGTTTGCTATGCATTACCCATAAACTCAACTAATGCTTATTGTAAATACATAGACTCATGTAGGCTGTAGACACTGATATATGAGGTGACCTTCACCACTTTCACCTGGGGAGTGACAGGAGGCAGAATATAAAATATGGGTGTGTACCATACACAAGACATGTGCACCTATTGTACATTAATACGCTCCTCCGGCAAGAGAAGATTGTATTCAGACAGACAGAACTAGCCTTTCAGTTGAACGTTATGTTTGCGTTATATGTAGAGTCTAAATTTGAATAATAAGCACGAAAACCTCAAACATGCAGTGTTTTAGAAAGCAATGTAATTATGCAAATGTATTTTACGCAATGTGATGTTTTTTTTTTCTTCCATGATGACACATTTTAATTGTTGGTATTTTATTTGGCATCATGGAGTTTAAAAACAATCAACCTTCTGTAGAAATTCTGTATTTACAACATTGCCTGGAGTTCTTTCAATTCAATACATTTAATTAAATGGAAATACAAAGGGCCTTTGGATGGATAGCATATTTTATGCCTGAATGTTACTCTCGGTGTGACATTCAGAAGCTTCATCTTCTGCAATCAAACCGTCAGTGTATTCTGTTTGGAATGCTGATGGTCTATCTACATGCCTACCTGCTCCTCTAGACACACCATTTGCCATCTGGCCTTCCCAAGTTGGGAACACCGATCACCCTATATTTCTGCCAATAGAAGGGGTGTCGGTGTCTCAGTTCTGTGTCTCCTATGTCTATCTCTAACCTCTGTGGTCTTTGTAAGCATTGGGTACACGCTTAGAAAAAAAGGTGCTATCTAGAACCCAAAAGGGTTCTTCGGCTGTCCCCATTGCAGAACCCTTTTTGGTTTCAGGTAGAACCCTTTTTGGTTCCAGATAGGGTTCTAGATAGAGTTCTACCTGGAACCAAAAAGGGTTCTACCTGGAACCAAAAAGGTCTATGGGTGTCACATCCTGACCAGTAAAATGGGATATTTGTCATTGTAGTTTGGTCAGGGCGTGGCAGGGGGTGTTTGTTTTGTGTGTTTTGGTGTTTTTGGTTTAGGTTCTATGTTTTCTATTTCTATGTTTAAATCTAGTTTTCTATTTCTATGTTGGGTTTTTGGCAATGACCTCCAATTAGAGGCAGCTGGTTGTCGTTGTCTCTAATTGGAGGCCATATTTAGTTGTGTATGTTTCACTTGTGTTTTGTGGGTAGTTGTTTTCCTGTATAGCCTGTGTTGCCTTACGGAACTGTTTCGTCGTTTTGTTTAAGTGTTATCTTTAAATAAATTAAGAAGATGAGCACTGCCTTGGTCCTATCCTTACGACGCTAATGACAATAGGGATATCCAAAGAACCCTTTTGGAACCCTTTTTTATAAGAGTATACAGACTGATTGGATCACAGAGCAAACAGACACGCTCCTTGCTACATCACCCAGATGGGGCAGAGAACAGCTCTCTGCTGCTATGGCAGAGGAATCAGTGATAAACCACCAGTGTTTTACTCCCTACCACTCCCTGTCTGGATCTCACACAGGGGACTCAGTCTGCCAGTCTGTGGATTTTGTTGTCTGTAAAAGCTGAGCACATTTTTGTATTACTTGAGCTCGCTTCCTTGGGCATACCTTTATGCACAGCTTATTACACAATTGTGTGAATGCTTGATCAGTGAAGTGATATAATTTTCCACTTTATCAAAACACTGACCCCGCATGTGGGCTCTGTCATCATGGCTGACCTCTGTATTGGGGTCACTGAATTTACTGCCATTCTCCCTTACATGCTCCAGACTACGCACACGCGCACACACCCACACACACACACACACACAGACACAGACACAGATACACACACGAGGGATCAGCAAAGCCACACAAGCCTACCTATTCATCCCAGCTCTGTGAAGCGTTCAAATCAATTACTCCTGTCACCTGAGGGCAATCAACAGAAACAAAGTCCTCTCCTCCCTCCCTTCCCCTTTCTTTTTTCCATCTTGTCCTCTCCTTTCTTTGACTCATTACTCTACCACTGGCAGTGCTCATGTCATCCCCTGTTGTTCGCTCCTATGGCTTTGCCTTGGGCACCAAGTGCAGTTCTGATGACTGGTACAGACTCACATGTTCGGACTCTGTCATAAAACCATAAAAATAGAATAACACATACAGTATATATCACTATGCATTTGACAGATCATGTTGTGATTGGATATTGAAGCTGATTCCTGGGTATTATATTTTTATGTTTCATTTTTATTCAGTCTCACAGGCATTACCGCTAAGCAAAACCAGCCCTTAAAGTTGATTGACAGCCTGCACGTCACACGGTAACGTCATTTTGAATATTGAACAGCTTGCTAGAGACCATTTCTTGCAGTGGCTGCAGCTCATGCCGCGTTCAGAACAACTGGGAACTTGGAAGTCTCCGACTTTCAACTTCAGTGCGTTCAAGACAACTGGGAACTTGGGGAAAAAACAAGTTCCGACTGGGATTTATTTTTTGAATGGTTGTCCAACTCGGAATTCCAAGTTGGAAACTCGGGCATCTTTCTAGAGTTCCGACTTTCCGACTTGAAGATCAGGAGTTCCCAGTTGTCTTGAAAGCGGCAGGTAGCCTAGTGGTCAGAGGGTTGATGGGCCAGTAACCGAAAGGTTGCTGGATCGAGTCCCTGAGCTGACAAGGTAAAAATCTGTCGTTCTTCCCCTGAGCAAGGCAGTTAACCCACTGTTCCCTGGGCGCTGAAGACGTGAATGTCGATTATGACAGCCCCCTGCATCTCTCTGATTCAGAGGGGTTGGGTTAAATGCAGAAGATGCAGTTAGTTGTACAGCTGACTAGCCTTTCCCAGTCCCCTCTTTCTGCCGATGTAAAGTTTGTATCTGTTCCATAACATGGGGCTTGTGAAAGCCGTGTTTTTCTGCACATGAGAGGATCCGGACAAAAAAATCATCAGGAAATTGTCTGTAAAACCCGAACTATTTGAGTTACAAACTAATAAGTCACCACCATTAAAAGATGAGACTAACGAACACGGCCACAGAGTTTCTAAACCCAGAGGCACAACACCGCGAGAATTCCGGGAACACGAAACAGACCAGGCTGGGGATTGGGATTTGAGACGACAATGAGATAAGTGAAAAATGATTCCTTAGTTCTTAATTTTCTAGAAATCTCAAGGCACAACCTGGATTCGAGACGATGTCTTAAGTTGAACAAAACAACTTTACATCGGAGGGCCTTCGCTATGACGGGCTGCACATGCGCAGTTCGATGCGAGACGACCGTTAGACCAGATGACAACCCAAATAACACTGTCGTGTCAGAGACAGTATAATATAAAGATAGGCACAAACTGTTTCCCCAATCGAAATCCCCAATCCCACTTGTTGGCGATGTCATAGCGATGTTTGCTAGCTAATGCTGCCTTCAAAACAACTGGGAACTTCCAACTTCAATGCTTTCAAGACAACTGGGAACTCGGAAAAAAACAAGGTCAAATCATGACGTCAGTAAAAGTCGGAAAGTCTGGGCTCTAGAAAGATGCCAAAGTTTCCGACTTCGAATTCTGAGTTGAATGACCATTCAAAACGATTTTTCACAGTCTAAGCTATTTCCCCCCCAGAGTCCTCAGTTGTCTTTAACGCACTGAAGTTGGAAGTCGAAGATTTCCGAGTTCCCAGTTGTTTTGAAGCTAGCCAACATCACATTGCCTACAAGTGGGATCTGGGATTTTTATTTGAGAAGCAGTTTGTGCCCATCTTCATACTGTATTGTCTTTGACATGAAAGCGTCATTTGTTTTGCTTTACATTTTAGTCATTTAGCAGACGCTCTTATCCAGAGCGACTTACAGTAGTGAATGCATACATTTCATACATTTTTTTTTTCTTTCCCATACTGGTCCCCCGTGGGAATCGAACCCACAACCCTGGCATTGCAAACACCATGCTCTACCAACTGAGCCACACGACATCCACATTGTGGATTCAATAAGCTTTTCGGCAGTTGTCTGAAGATAAATGGCACAACGAGCATAGGGGGTAAAAAATGGCACGAATAAAGTGACCAAACCTGGGTAAAAAAAAATTCTCTCAGATATAGGACAGACAATTCAAAACCTTATTCCTTATGATTTATTTTTGGACTGTCTGTTTTGCCATGTACAAATGTGTTAATCAATGCGTTTATATGGGCTATTCTAAGGCCAAATTCATTTTTTTTCATCAAACACATTTTTAATTAAAAAAATTATACCAACAGGGTCCTAAAATTCAAAATCAAATGGCTGAACTATACATTTATTACCATCTTTAAACAATCCAATATGCTAGCTTAGTAGATATTGCGATCGAAGGGCTTAGACCTACCAGGGTTAAACCTACGTAGGCTTTGGAACGTACTCCATTTAATATGATATGTTACAAATGGAATAATGGTGTGGTTACCTAACACTAAAATGAAAGTAGGGAGGATGGGTGGGGGATACCGCGACAGTCTAGCAATCCAAAGGTTGCGTGTTCGAGTCGGTGACAACTGTAGCAATTTAGCTAACCCTTCCCATAACCCTTTTCCTAACCTTAACCTAATTCTCCTAACCTTCTACAAAAATGATCCTAACCTTTGTCGTTGGTTCTCCTAACCTGCAATGTCAATTCTCCTAGCCTTTGCCAGTAGTTGTCCTAACCTGCAATGTAAATTATCCTAACTTTTGTCATTATGACACAACAAGCAGCATGGTCTCAGAGCAAGACGTATAATACTATACGTCTTCCAAGATGTATGAAACATTACGTCCTCCAATTCGTATAATATTGTACAACCGCTTTCCATTTGTAACGTACATAACATATCATACTAAATGGAGGGATACCAATTTACATCCCAAATCCTAAAAATTGGAATGACCAAGAGGCCAGCTTGGCAAAACCTACATAAGACTTGCACACCTAGATGTGCTTGCACATGTACCGTCTCTCAGTTGCTAAATACTGCTGTTGCTTAGGCTGTAACCGTGGCAACCCTTCAGCGCAACCCCTTGACAATAACTATTTTGCCGTTGAGCTAAAACCAAAGCATCTTACTCTATTCCCTGCAGCATCCCAGTGAAAATCTGGCCCCTCAGTGTCTCCCTCTCAGATGTAATTGGGCTCTACAGGGCTTTTCACAATAATTACAATAATTATAACAGAGTATGAACATAGTTATGATTATTAAAAGGACATGATTGCTGCAACTGCGAGTAAAAAAGTAAAAATGTATTTCATCCGTAGCTTATGCCTTATTTAATCATGTAAATGCCTGTGTTTAATGAATCATGAATCCTTGGTAAATAATATAAGAATGAATATGCCTGCATTATGAATTTTGTCACAATAATAATCCTATTCTGTAGATTGATGATGTTGTTATTTTTCTCATATGTTTTGTTCCTCCAAAAATCTGTCATCATTATGGCTGTTGTAATTACATTGTTCATAATCATTTTATTGTGAGCCCCTCTGTAAAAGCTTGCATTGCTTGTTCATGTGGATGGAGTGTTAAAGTCATCGTTGTGAAAATGATCTGTCAGTTGGTTGTGATGGATGATGGACATTAGACCTATATAACGTCAGCATGTGTCAAGACAGCAAGAGAGGAGGAGAGAGGAGGAGAGAGGAGGAGGAGAGAGGAGGAGAGAGGAGGAGGAGAGAGGAGGAGGAGAAAGGAGGAGAGAGGAGGAGAGAGGATGAGAAAGGAGGAGAGAGGAGGAGAGAGGAGGAGAAAGGAGGAGAGAGGAGGAGAGAGGAGGAGAGAGGAGGAGGAGAGAGGAGGAGAAAGGAGGAGAGAGGAGGAGGAGAGAGGAGGAGGAGAAAGGAGGAGAGAGGATGAGAAAGGAGGAGAGAGGAGGAGAGAGGAGGAGAGAGAAGTGTTAATAGAGTTGGTACTACTGTAAGCTAGACGGAAGAGAAAGAGAGAGAGTGAGAGAGTGAGAGAGAAAGCGAGAGAGAACGTGAGATGGCGAGAGGGCAAGAGAGAGAGAAGGCGAGAGAGAGAGAGGGCGAGAGAGAGAGAGAGGGGGAAAGAGAGAGAGAGAGAAAGCAAGAGAGAGAGGGGGCGAGAGAGAGAGAGAGAGAGAGAGAGAGAGAGCGAGGGAGAGAGAGAGAGAGAGAGGGCAAGAGAAAGCAACAAGGGAACAAGAGAAACAAGAGAAAAAGAGAGAGACAGAGAGAGCGAGAGAGAGAATCACTCACCTGGAACATGACCCTGTACTGTTCCTCAGGCTTCTGAACCACACACATGTTGCACCCCATGATGACCTGGACTCAGGCCAGGTGGGGCCAAACCAGTCCAGGAGGTCAGTACCTGAAAACACCCCTCTTTCCCTTTGGGTGTGGCAGTCAGAGAGAGCTCCCCAGCAACCTACAGGGTCTGAGTGTAGACCCCTCTTATGTTAGGGGACCGCGGATTATGAATCCCAGAGGTTCTCTGTTCCCAAAAACAGTCTGTGTCCCTGTCCCTGTGTCCTGTTCCTCTCTTCTTTTTAGTCAGATTTCAAGTTTTACCATCCTGTAGTGATCCATACATTTACAAAAAGGTTTTGAATGTCTTCCCGTCTGTTTCTGTCCCCATCACAGAGTACAACAATCTTTGTTTGTCTTCATAAGCGTGGAGTAGTTAGGTTCAGGTTAGGTTTTGCATGACTCCATCCTGGTCTTTGGATTGGTCAGAAGGAGTAGAAAGGGGAGTGAGGAATGACTAAGGTGACAAGGGAGCTAGTGATGGGTTGGAAAGAAAGACTGACAGATGATCTCTGCTATTGTGTTGTAATGTATCTAAGACGGTCTATCATAACTATATAATGATGATTCAATAACCTAATAACCACTTCTCATTTCTGTGGAACAGTCTCACCATGTGAGCTGTCTCTCTGAACTAGCTGAGGTTTTTCCCAATGGAACTGGAAGTAAACTCACCCATGTTTTTCCCCTGGTCCCAGCACTCTATCAAAGAAACACTTTCAAAGTTTCAGATGCAAACAGGCACCGATATCAAAGAACTTCTCACCTTCTTTTTCCCTTCCCACCTTCTTCACTTTCCAGGTTTAGAAGGATTGCTTCAGTCCTTTCCCAGGTGCCGCTCCTCTTTTGCTCTGGTACTTTCACCTCTTCAGGATAAATGGACTCGTCAGAACCTTTTCATTGGTGCTTATGATCATTGACATTTCCTGGTTTACCTCCATTGAAACTGACGAAGAGGAGAGAGAAAGAATCTACCCACTGAACCATCTAGCCTTCGGCCTGAAACTCAAGCCCTGGTTGTCGAACTAAGATAAACGGTGTGTATCGGGTACACGAAACCCAATAACACACACACTTGCACACGCATCACAGTGAGGTAACAACACACCAGGAAGTCGCTGTTGTCCCAACTACACCTCTTTGCCTGATGATCTGTATCTGTCAGAATAACAACCTCTAAGGACCGCTTTCAGGATGAAGCTCTTTCAGTGAACATGTCTACATACAAAATGTATGTCATTTAAATGTGGAGTATTTGAGGAAAATAGGTTACAGTTGTCTGCTGAAGGGTGTTTGAGACAGACTGGTTGGTTCAGCTAGGTGTTTTGTCAGGTTTCCAGACAGCACTTTTGACGTTATGGTTCATTTATTAACTAATCGAAAGTGTTTCCAATCCACTGGAATACTGGAGGCTACTGCTCCAGGGTGTCACTGAAGAGAAGATTAGAATTCAATTACAGGCCTGTTAGGCAGAGAACAGGAACCATCCTACTTGGTCGTGTTTTAAAAATCAATATCAAATGCACTATGGGATTCAATTGGATGTTGTGCTTGCAGGACTATTATTGGGAGATTCAGGACTCGTTACCATCAAGACCACCAATGATAAGCCATGTGTAAAATACTGTGCTTTTTATTTGAAAGATTGAGGTTAAGGATCTTTCTTTTCCTTATTGAAATGTGTTAATTGATAGTCTTTTACTTTCTCTTCTCCTCTCATTTGTATCTCTCATTCAACCTGTGCTTCCACTGTTAAAGTGGGATAAATCAGTGTATTGACTTCAATCCTGCACTCATTCTTTAATTACCCTCTGTCTTTCTCTCTCCATCTCTAACATGATGCATGCTCAAGTAGAAAGGTACCACATTATACTGTACCCTTGTAACCATTTCTCCATGAGTGTGTATCTCTCCCGCCTCTCCCCTCTTTGTCTGTCTCATCACCTGGGTTAAACCTTTAAGTCTTATCAGTACCTCCTCCAGGAGACCCTGCAGTCTGAACACCATTCAACACTGTACGCTTTGAAAAGTAAACAAGCCACCCTCCTGGCAGCAACAAGGTGTTAGCTTCTGTAATCCTTCCTCAATGCCTCGCTGACTGCACCTGTAATCTCTCCAGACACTCAGTGTAATCCTTAACACTGACAATATATAACCAACTCCAATATAAAAGACTCACACACACAGAGAGAGACATGCACACACACTTGAAAAACCCCTCCCAGTCTGCTAGGCTAGGCAGTAAGCACTAGAGAGATGCCATTAGCCAGTCTAGTTGTAGAACTGTGGCAGACAGTCACAGCAGGTGCTGAAAGCCAAACAGGCGTGTCAAATGTCCCGACGGTTCCTACGCTCTCTCCATCTCCAGCTCCACATAGAGCCTACCATCGCATGAGGATGTATGTGAATTCTATTCTTACCTGGCTACTACTGTAAAAGCTCCAGTTTGAAACCCAGAGCCTGCCATGTGAATGATCTGAGTCAACAGGTATGGACTCACACAGGATGCAACAGACTCAGGGAGGATAGAAAGAGAGGATACGCAAATTGTAATGATGAGGAAGGATATGAGATTCCCTCTTCCAGATTATTGCAATAATCACTTCTGTCCCTCTGTGTCCTCACAGACCTAAACAAAGCTCAAACTAGAGCCCCAGAAAAAGAAAGTTCATCCATCTTGTGCTGCAGGGAGGAAAGAGCATAAATTCAAGAATGTGAGGCAGCAGCTCTGTAGTAATCCACCTTTTGTCTGTTGGTCATTCTTTTAACAACCCACAATTAGGAACAAAAGCGTTGAGAGGATTCCATCCAGGTGGTGAGTAGAGTCAGAGTGTGAAGTGCCTCTCTCAGGTTCAACATAAATCACCATCAGCAAGATGATAGAAATCACTGACGGCTGATTGGAGGATACTCTTGGCTCCTTCCCTCAGGCGAGACGATAAATGCGCTCCCCCACTGCAGCGGGGAACACAAAGGCGGTTCTGCCGCACCATCAAGCATGCCTGCTGCTACTGCTGAATAAGATTCTACTGGATGCAACACTGTTCTCCCTCCCTCCCTCCTCTCTCTCTCTCTCTCTGGCCCCCTCCCCTAGTCCCCCATATTTTGCCCACACCTCATTTGCTACCCCTCCTCCCCCTCTTCCTCTTTCTATGTCTCTCTCTGTGGGAAACACAGGGCAGGCTCCAGACAGCCTGATGATCTGTTTGCACAATGCAGGTAGCCTATAACAGGAAGGAAGGAGAGAGAGTAAGCTACTACATTAAATAATGCACAATCAAGGTGCACTATCAATTCACATTTGTCAATATTCATATATCTGTGACATACTGAATGTATCTTGCGTTTCCTTCGGTTCTTGGGAGGATTGCAAGTATCAATTGCTTATATGATAAGGTACCAATAATTATATGGGATATAAACTGTACTAGACAAGCATTAAGCACATAAAAAAAAGCCTCTGACCGCCTGTGAATTTAAATGAGTTGATGCCCTGACTCACAGAAAAGAGAGGAACACAATTGGATAACAGGTGTGTGATGGGATGAATTTAAATAGGGAACACAGCCTAGGAATGTGATGTAAATGATTGTGTGGGGGAGAGAGGGGGGTGCAGAGAGGGGGTGGGGGGTGGGGAGAGGGCTTTTGGCAGTATAGCTTTCAAAATGCAAACAATACAAACTGCAAAAGCAGTTTGTGGATAACACAAAGGTTAAAATGCTGACAGATATAGATATACACCTGTTTGGTTTGCACAATACTTGTGTATTACCTCAATTGGTATATCTTCCTTGACCTCCCTTCACACTCTCTCCCTCTATGAATATCAAGCTACATTTTAGTACTGTTTATTGTCTAATTTCAATTTTAAAAATAGCTCTGTTGGCACATTTGCAACAGTCACACTGCAAATTAATTTAGAGCCAAGCAGAGCTATGAGACTAACCAGGGGACAGAGAGGATTAAAGTAGTGAATCACAACAAACTGTACACTGTAGGAAATAACACGTATTTAAATGAGAATGATAGCCTACAAAACACACACACGGTCACACACACGCAAGCACACACTGCAGTACTCTTATCTTGTAAAAATGCATAAAAGTACAGATTTGTCCATAACACCGCAAGACTGCCACAAAGCATTGTCCCATACAGACCACACATGCACTAAATACACCCATTGACTGGCTGGCTATGTGTTTGGTACATGGAGCAATAGGCCCTCTGTCTGAGCCAGTTTGAAACAGGATTTCACGCTATCTGACTGACCCAACAGGCTTACAGACGGTTCAGTTCAGCCCGCGACATTTTACTCAACACCCACACAACCACATACACACACACACACACACACACACACACACACACACACACACACACACACACGCACACACACACACGCGCACACACACTCATGCGCACACACACACTCATGCGCACACAGACACTCATGCGCACACACACACTCATGCGCACACAGACACTCATGCGCACACACACACTTACACACAGACCTCAGACTCGGTTATCCTCATGCTTCACCCTCTCCAAAATGTTAGGCTGCTGAAGATCTTTATCTCGTCAGAAAAGGTCAAAATTGGCAAAAATATCAACTGCCTATTCTGCAAGATGGAACAAAATCAGAGGGCATCTATTTTAGCATAGTGCCTCCTTGGACTTTGATGGTTCCTCGTCTAGCCTAAATGTCATTTCACCATCCATCCGTCACCTCCTTCCCCTCTTCATCTATTCAAGGGCCAGATGTAGAAAAGGGGGCCTCCTCTGTTCTGCAGCCTTGTCTGTGGTTTATCTCTGACTCTATTCTGACTGTATGTATTCACAAGTGCAGTTCTTGTTCTTCTGCTCTGGCGATGGTCTACAGTCTATTGGTGTAGTTTCCACATCCGCATTTTGTCAACATTACTTCTGTGTTCTGTATGTCTGTCAGTATTCTGTCAACCAGTATGTTATGTTCCATATGGGGGCACTGTGCCTCTCTGTGTCTATCTGCATTCTATAGGTCTGCAATTCCACTGTGGTGTATTGACATTGCTGTGTATTGTGGCATACACATACACATACACTGAAAATATGCACCGAAATGGAACCAACTACAATGGAACCATTTATGAATTTGCAGTACTGGTGTACGTATTGAAAAGTTTGGTTCCAAAACGCCATATCCACCAGTTTTTCACATCTGTGTTTTTTCATCAGAAATGTGTTTTCATATTTGTATTAACATGGGTTTTGTTCCAACACACTATATATCCATTGTTCCAAGGAAGCGAAGGTAACCTGCCTAAATGATTACCGCCCCGTAGCATTCACGTCGGTAGCCATGAAGTGCTTTGAAGGGCTGGTCATGGCTCACATCAACAGTACCATCCCGGACGCTCTAGACCCATTCCAATTCACATACCACCCCAACAGATCCACAGATGACGCAATCTCAATCAAACTCCACACCGCCCTTTCTCACCTGGACAAAAGGAACACCTATGTGAGAATGCTGTTCATTGACTACAGCTCAGCATTCAACACCATAGTGCAAAGCTCATCACTAAGCTAAGGACTCTGGGACTAAACACTTCCCTCTGCGACTGGATCTTGGACTTCCTGACGGGCCGCCCCCAGGGGGTAAGAGTAGGCAACAACACGCCTGCCACGCTGATACTTAGCACAGGGGCCCCTCAGGGGTGTGTACTTAGTCCCCTCCTGTATTCCCTATTCACCCACGACTGCGTGGCCAAACATGACTCCAACACCATCATTAAGTTTGCTGACGACACAACACTGGTAGGCCTGATCACCGACAATGATGAGATGGCCTATAGGGAGGAGGTCAGAGAACTGGCAGTATGGTGCCTTTGTCTTGGTCACAACATCAATGTGAGCAAGACAAAGGAGCTGATCGTAGACTACAGGAAAAGGTAGGCCCCCATTAACATCGACGGGGCTGTAGTGGAGCGGGTCGAGAGTTTCAAGTTCCTTGGTGTCCACATCACCAACAAACTATCATGGTCCAAACATACCAAGACAGTCGTGAAGAGGGCACGACAAAAGCTTTTCCCCCTCAGGAGACTGAAAAGATTTGGCATGGGCCCCCAGATCCTCAAAAGGTTCTACAGTTGCACCATCGAGAGCATCCTGACCGGTTGCATCACCGCCTGGTATGACAACTGCTAGGCATCTGACCGTAAGGCGCAACAGAGGTTAGTGAGAACGGCCCAGGACATCACTGGGTCCAAGCTTCCTGCCATCCGGGACCTATATAATAGGAGGTGTCAGAGGAAAGCCCATAAAATTGTCAGAGACTCCAGTCACCCAAGTTATAGACTGTTTTATCTGCTACTGCACAGCAAGCGGTACTGGAGCACCAAGTCTAGGACCAAAAGGCTCCTCAACAGCTTCTACCCCCAAGACTAATGAACAATTCATAAAAATCACCAGCAGACAATATACACAATTTACACAATTTACCAGACAATTGTACACTGCTGCTATTCGCTGTTTGTTTGTTACGTATACATAGTCACTTCGGCCCCACCTACATGTACAGATTACCTCAACTAGCCTGTACCCCCCGCACTGACTCGGAACCGGTGCCCCCTGTATATAGCCTCGTTATTGTTATTATTATTGTGTTACTTTTTATTATTACTTTTTATTTTAGCCTACCTGGTAAATATTTTCTTCTTCTTGAACTGCACTGTTGGTTAAGGGCTTGTAATTAAGTATTTCACGGTAAAGTCTACACTTTACCGGCGCATGTGGCAAATAAAGTTTGATTTGATTTGTTTAGCTGGAATGGAATGTTCTTATGCTGTGTATTTTTGACTGTGACGTGGTTATCTCACCTAGCTCTCTTAAGATGAATGCACTGGATAAGATCATCTGCTAAATGACACATGTAAATAGTTTACATACAAATGTCATATTACTGTATTGATTCATTTTTGTACTTTTTTTTTTTACTGATGTCACAAATGTATTATTGGTACAGCTCTTTATTAAAAATGTAGTTATTTGTCACATTTGACTGTGTAAAATCTAGCAGTGCGAATATATAGCGTTCTGCAACAAAACGTGATTATTTGTCTCTCAGAAATGAAACCATCAAGTGATAGATTTTAAACAAATACATGTCTGTCATTTACCAACGTTTCTGAAAATGGATATATAGTGTTTTGGAATGAAACTCTTCATATACAGACCAAATATAGTGTGTACATATAGACCAAAAGTCTCAATGTTGAATAGGTAAGATATAACGCATGCTAATATTGGGAAATGCAAATAGCTGAAGGTTCTTCAAATTTACACGGACAATATGAGGTGTGTACTGACTGAAAAGCAGAATGAGAATTGTTATCATGCCCATTTCTGTAATGCATTATTGGAATAAGAAAGGACTCACAAGCGCTTGACTTGAAAATGCTAATTGAAATCATTATGTATGCATGAGTGGTAAATGAAAAGCTGAGAGAGAACAGTATTTGACAGAGATTCAAACAGAGAGGGTTTCTGTGATGTTGTGTAGGTGAGGGATAAAGGTCTGAGGAGCATGACTGAAGGGATGTAGTATGGGCGGAGAGAGGAATATGTTAAGGAGAGATTCCTACCTTTCTAGTAAAGCTTGCTTTTGCATTTGTGAGAGGAGCAAAGGAGAGGGTTGGGAGGTAGAGTGATGGAATACCAGCAGAATTTTAACAATGTTCTCATTACTTATTTACTGCTTGGAAGGAAGTACTGCCAGTAAATAATACACTTTACTGGGAACCATGAGGTGTGTGTGTGTGTGTGTGTGTGTGTGTGTGTGTGTGTGTGTGTGTGTGTGTGTGTGTGTGTGTGTGTGTGTGTGTGTGTGTGTGTGTGTGTGTGTGTGTGTGTGTGTGTGTGTGTGTGTGTGTGTGTGTGTGTGTGTGTGTGTGTGTGATAATAAAAACAGATTATAGGGACTACAGGGAATACAGAAAGATAAGTAGAGGTCAGATGTTATTCGGTCTCTAAGGATGTGATTGTGTCTATGTGCAATTAGTGTCTATGTGTGCCTGTGTGTGTTTGTGTGTGTGTGTGAAGTGACCAGTCATCTGAGATCCCAGTCATAGGGCCTGGTTGAGGGGCATAAGAGTTACGAGGGGTGCCTGAGCTTCTGTTCCCTTGAAGATGACTTAGTTACATTCTGAGGGAGTTGCTCAAAGAGAGAGACTTCACAGAGGAAAGAAGGAGATGAGGGGCAGAGAGCTCTGTGACAGCCAGGGACAGATAGAGGCAGAGAGATAGGTGGAGCGAGCGAGGCAGAGAGACACAGTGAGACAGACAGACAGACAGACAGACAGACAGACAGACAGACAGACAGACAGACAGACAGACAGACAGACAGACAGACAGACAGACAGACAGACAGACAGACAGACAGACAGACAGACAGACAGACAGACAGACAGACAGACAGACAGACAGACAGACAGACAGACAGACAGACAGACATATATTACACAGAACCCCAAATAATTCGAAAACAAATCCAATTTTGATAAACTCCCATATCTATTGGGTGAAATACCACAGTGTGCAATCACAGCAGCAAGATTTGTGACCTGATGCCACAAGGACAAACACCATTGTAAATACAGCCTATACTTATGTTTATTTATTTTCCCTTTTGTATTTTAACTATTTGCACATCATTACAACACTGTATATTCACATAATATGATATTTGAAATGTCTTTATTCTTTTGGAACTTTTGTGAGTGTAATGTTCACTGTTCATTTTTTATTGTTTATTTAGCTTTGTTTATTATCTATTTCACTTGCTTTGGCAACGTAAACATATGTTTCCCACGCCAATAAAGCCCTTGAATTGAATTGGGAGAGAAAGAAAGAAAGAAAGAAAGAAAGAAAGAAAGAAAGAAAGAAAGAAAGAAAGAAAGAAAGAAAGAAAGAGGGAGGGAGGGAGGGAGGGAGGGAGGGAGGGAGGGAGGGAGGGAGGGAGGGAGGGAGGGAGGGAGGGAGGGAGGGAGGGAGGGAGGGAGGGAGGGAGGGAGGGAGGGAGGGAGGGGAGAATGAAAGTGAGAGACTCATGAGGAATGATGAAGTGCAAAGGAGAGGAAAGCTACCTACATTTTACATGTTACTCATTTAGCAGACACTTACATTAGTGCATTCATTTTAAGATAGCTAGGTGAGATAACAACATATCACAATCGTATCAACTATATGTTCAGCAAAGTCAGCGCTAGTAGCTCTACATAATCTGTCCTCTTTCCCACTCTCATCTCTCCCTCTATAACCACACTACGACTGAAAGAACATCACTATGTCTCTCTGGTGAGGAATCAGGGGAGTAACTGTTCTTAGACCTCTCCTAGACCCTCTTAAAAATGGATGTATGACATCATCAAAACTGTAATATTGAACTGAATCCGATTGAATTATTGTAATATTTTTGCACTGCTCTCATCCTGAAACTTCTTTGAGAATGTGTCCCTTGGCATGAATATAACACGTTGTCCTCCTTTTCCCCTCTTCCCATATTTATGACTGACTGGGGCTTTAGCCTCATCTTCTCTCTTGAACTGTTAGGCTAAAAATGACCTCTTAGATGGGGGCCCAGAGTGGGTGGGTTTAGTTCACCTTGAATAGAGGAAGCTTTGCTCAGAAGATGGGAGGATTCACAGTAAGTCATTGGCTAGAAAACGAGGGGACTAACTCTACTGGAATCAGGATTTATTATTGATTCAAAGTTAAAGAGAGAAGATGAGGCCAAAGACCCAGTCAGTCAGTAAATATGGGAAGAGGAGAAAAGGAGGACAATGTGTTACACTACATGTCGAAAAGTATGTTTACACCTGCTCGACGAACATCTCATTCCAAGTCATGGGCATTAATATGGAGTTGGTCCCCCTGTTGCTGCTATAATAGTCTCCACTCTTCTGGGAAGACTTTCCACTAGATGTTGGAATATTGCTGCGGGGACTTGCTTCCATTCAGCCACAAGAGCAATAGTGAGGTTGGGCACTGATGTTGGGCGATTAGGCCTGGTTCACAGTCGGCATTCCAATTCAACCCAAAGGTGTTTGATGGAGTTGAGGTCAGGGCTCTGTGCAGGCCAGTCGAGTTCTTCCACACACCGATCTTGATAAACCATTTGTGTATGGACCTCACTTTGTGCACGGGGGCATAGTCATGCTGAAACAGGAAAGGGCCTTCCCCAAACTGTTGCCACAAAGTTGGAAGCACAGAATCATCTAGAATGTATGCTGTATCGTTAAGATTTCCCTTCAATGGAACTAAGGGGCCTAACCCAAACCATAAAAACAGCCCCAGACCATTATTCCTCCTCCACCAAACTTTGCAGTTGGTACTTTGCATTGCGGCAGGTAGCGTTCTCCTGGCATTCGCCAAACCCAGATTAATCCGTTGGACTGCCAAATGGTGAAGTGTGATTCATCACTCCAGAGAACGCGTTTCCATTGCTCCAGAGGCAAGCTTTACACCACTCCACCCTCTGCTTGGCATTGCACATGGTGATCTTAGGCTTGGAAACCCATTTCATGAAGCTCCCGACGAACAGTTCTTGTGCTGATATTGCTTCCAGAGGCAGTTTGGAACTCGTAGTGAGTGTTGCAACAGTGGACAGATGATTTTTACACGCTACGCACTTCAGCACTTGCTGGTTCCGTTCTGTGAGCTTGCGTGGCCTACCACTTCACGGCTGAGCCGTTGTTGCTCCAAGACGTTACCACTTCACAATAACAGCGCTTACAGTTGACCAGGGCAGCTTTAGCATTGCAGCAATTTGACAAACTGACTTGTTGGAAAGGGGGCATCCTATGACAGTGCCACGGAAAGTCACTGTGTTCTTCGGTAAGGCCATTCTGCTGCCAATGTTTGTCTATGGAGATTGCATGGCGGTGTGCTCAATTTTAAACTCCTGTTGGCAATGGGCGTGGCTGAAATGGCTGAATCCACTAATTTGAAGGGGTGTCCACATACTTTTGTATATATTGTGTACATTCATGCCAGGCAAGGTTCACATTTTCAAAAAAGTTTCAGTATGAGAGCAGTGCAAAAATTATGCCCAGCCATCAGCTTTGTCCTGAGACATATTGAGACACTTTTGTTCTCACTTTTGTTCTTCACTCAATGCCACCTTGAGCCATTTTATGTGTGTCTTCAAGACATATCTCAAGACACTAATGTAAAGGTGATGACTGCCGTTTTACGGACTGCTAACCGACTGTGCTATTTTGTTAGTTTTTTCGCATTGTTTGCAACTTATTTTGTACATAATGTTGCTGCTGCCGCCTCTCATGACCGAAAACAACTTCTGGACATCAGAACAGCAATAACTCACCTTGAACTGGACAAAATGTTTTCTTTAATGAGTCCGATGCAAAGGATATACTGCTTTCCCGAGACCAGGCCCAAATCCCTGTCATTCACGTGAAGAAAAGACTGCGATACCGGGGTGCCTTGTGGAGGTCGGAGGTCGGGGTGCCTTGTGAGAATTCGTTGGCAAGTGGGTAAACCGCCACTACCCTCCGTCCTATTAGCCAACGTCACTGGAAAATAAATTGGATGATCTATGATCAAGACGATCCTACCAACGGGACATTAAATGGGGCAGTAGTGGAGCACGATGAGAGTTTCAAGTTCCTTGGTGTCCACATCACCAACAAACTATTATGGTCCAAACACACCAAGACAGTAGTTAAGAGGGCACAACACCTTTTCAACCTCAGGAGACTGAAAAGATTTGCCATGGGTCCCCAGATCCTCAAAAAGTTACACAGCTGCACCATCGAGAGCATCCTGACCGGTTGCATCACCACCTGGTATGGCAACTGCTTGGCAACGACCGTAAGGCGCTACAGAGGGTAGTGTGTACGGTCCAGTACATCATGCTTCCTGCCATCCAGGAACTATGGTATATACTAGGTGGTATCAGAGGAAGGCCCCAAAAATTGTCAAAGACTCCAGTCACCCAAGTCATAGACTGTTCTCTCTGCTACCGCACGACAAGCGGTACCGTAGCGCCAGGTCTAGGTCTAAAACGATCCTTAACAGCTTCTACCCCCAAGCCATAAGACTACTGAACAATTAATCAAATGGCCACCCGGACAATTTACATTGACACCACCCCCCTATCTATTTCTTGAACTGCATTGTTGGTTAAGGGTTTGTAGGTAAGCATTTCACGGTAAGGTCTGTTTGTATTCGGTGTATGTGTATGTGACAAATACAATTTGATTTGAGTTGAGTTGATGCAAGACAAAAACGACAGTCTGTCAAAACTAGAGGATTTATTTAAAAAATGTTCAACTTGAGGTAAGCAAGAAAAGCCTTTTAATATGTCATGCATGTTAGCCGAAACAATGTTTTGTCAAATATGAAGAAATATGTTAATGACATCTTGTTTTAGCACTACCAAATTTGATATTATGCTGACTCTGATTAGCTAGCTAGCTAACAACTGTCATTAGCTAGCAAGCAAGTAATGTACTGTAGTTAAATCTTCAAATGCATGTTGTTACTTTTTTTCAGTTTCCCATGTAGTCCATGGAGGATCAGAAAAGGGGACGGGATCATGTCAAATGTCTCAACCTCGATGATAGCTCAGCCATCACCACCGATCATCTTAAGATGTCTCAAGACATAAAGTTGATCTATTCTTGCTAACAGGTGACTGCAATTTTTGTATTTTCTGTGCAGTTTTATTAAAAAGCGAATACATCTAAATGTTACATCAAAAATATCCACAAAATAAATTATAGATAAATGGCTGGTGCATTTATAATTTTTTTTGGTTTGTTTTATTGATAAGGGATGCCATTCAACCTCATGTGCTGCAGAGTCAACTGGACTTATCTGAGGGCTGACATGGATAGGCTGATGAGGTAAGTTATGACTGGATGCTTGTATCTGCTTTTTGTTTTTACATGTGCTTTGAAAGTTATTTAAGTGATCATATCCAAGAAACCAGTGTTTGGAGGATATGTTTGGAGAAGTTGTTAGGCCCGAGACAAAGTTGAGGTCCAGCAAACCGTACCAATATATCCTCCAAACCCCGGCTTTGAGGGCATTATCACTTTTATACAACAGGTTACCAACATATTCAAATAATGATTGACATATTTTCATTCAAAACTTTATTTTGAATAATTTATTCATACTATTTCATCCTTCCACAAGAAATAGTCCCGACACAAATCTAAGTTTGCTACCCAAGCCAGCTGGTCGTTCGTTCTGTCTGTTCGGTTCCCAGAGACGCGACCCAGTCGTTCAGTCTTTTTGTTCTGTATCAGTCATTCATTCTAAATGTTCCATTTGGCTGGCAACGTTCTTATCCCTTGCTTGCTAGCTAGCCAACTATAGCTAACTTACAGTTACGTCAAAAAGTTCAGCCAGAATAACAGCAAAGTAGCTGCATTTGCATTTATTTAAGCTGTTTTCTAGTAACATTTATTTGGATACATCCATAACAATGAGCTTATGAGGGGCAATTTCTCCATAACAATGAGCTAATGAGGCCTGATTTCGCCTGGCATAGAAAATGTGCTCACTCGTCAGGACACTGTTGTTAAGAGGAGATAGCCAACAACACAGCTAGCACAATCACTTCAAACTGAAGCTGGAAAGAATCCCCATTGTTTCGTTTTACCTTTTTTCAATTTCTTTGTTTATATCCATAAAAATGATACCTGGTGATTCATGATTTTGACTGGCTGAGAAACGCTGTCTGCCTGTCTGTCTCCTCCCGACTCCCGACATGTTCATTACTATGGGACAGCTGGTAATCTAATTTAAATATTGAAACAATGTTGTGAATGTCAGAGAGACAGACAGGAAGGTTTATACAAATATCCGTTGTTCAAAACTAAATGTTAGTCTAAAAGAAATGTGAGATAATGTCTAGATGCTTTTTATAGTGGAGATCAAGTTCATAAGTTGCCTGGCTGGGCTGATGAGACAGTGGATTGTCCAGTCAGATGGAACAGAGTAAATAGGCATTTTAACATCATAGATTTAGCCAGTGGTAACTTGTGGAATAGACACCTGCTGAAATGTGTTTTTAACCAATCAGCATTAGACCCACCTGTTTTATAATGTGTAATGAACAAGGCCTATCAGTTTTTTGTCAGGATAGTAGGATGGAAGACGTCAGCAACTCAACTCAATCAAGGTAGGCTGTCACCCACCAAATACAAGTGAGAACACTGCAATGCAAAAATTAACATGACACATGCAATATTAATTTCTTCCCATGAGAACAGACAGAGTGATTCATTCTATTTTCAGATTAAACACAATAAAAGCTGGGGTCGTACATTAAGCCCTCAAGGATGGTTGGGATTTCTGCTTCAGGTGAGGTATTCATAATTAACAACATTTTACTACAGTGGGCTAAATCTGAGTGTTTCTTGGTAGTCTTAAACAAATCTACTTTGAAATAGGGATGTTAACGGTTAACCTTTAATTGGTTAGCCGCAGAAAATACATTTGACCGGTCATGCTTATCGGTCTTTAGGTTAATTTGCATAATTTAGTGGAATTAAATTGGCGCGTGTCTATTTTCATTAGTCGTTTTCAGTGGCGATTTTAGCATGTAAATCATGGTGGGGCAAAAAAAAAAGTGGGATACATGCCAGCAAAGCCACTACACAACACAACACTAAACAATGCATTAATTGGACTATAACGATGACAAGCGGTGCCCACAGCTGTCCCAAAACCTTACCAATGCTACACCTGGCTATCAGTGGAGCCTTGTTTGGCAGCGAAACAGTTAATTCAGCCTCATTTACTGCCTTTAAAAAAAAACATAGCTGATATGGCTGACTTGCTTAAACAAATATGGTTTCTACTGACAATTGAGATGTACAAACTATGGAATAAGTGGACGGCAAGCGGATAAGAGGCAATCCGTAATTTTGATTAAGACATTAATGATACAGCTAGGATGGACATAGTCAATATAACTATTTGTTCAGCACTTTTGAAATGTACACCGACAGAATTCAGAACATGGGCCGTTTTTACAGTGTTCTCCCTGTACAGCAAATCAGAACTGTAGGATAAATAAAGGAGGCATATAAGCAGACAATGAAAGCTCTTACAATAATTATAGGCTACATGTGCACCATCAAGTCAGAACAGCAGGTGAAATTAAGAGGTGAAAATAGACCAAACTATTAGGGTGGGGCACATGGGCTACTAACAGCTTACTACACAGCATACACTTAGTGTTACTTTCTTAGCTACAGTATACATATCTCCCTGCCATATTACATCATTTATGCAGCAGCATACAATACATTTTTGGACTCACCTTGTTGTGCTGTGCTCACTTGAACAGGAAGGTGGCGCGGCGGTCCTTTGTGGGCAAATCTGTCAACAAAGTCTGGCATTTATGGTTCTTTCAAGACATCTGGGAACATGATGGTAGAATCATGATGACGTTAGTGATCTGCAGGTCGTAGCTCTAGCAAGTGGCCCGAGTTCTGGATTTACAATTCCGAGTTGGATGAAAGTTCGAAAAGTATTTTCCCAGTCGTAGCTCATTTTTTCCCAGTTCCCAGTAGTCTTGAACACTCATGTGTTGTCTTGGCTGTGTGCTTAGGGTAATTGTCCTGTTTGAAGGTGAAAGTTCGACACTAGTCTGAGGTCCTGAGTGCTCTGGAGCAGGTTTTCATCAAGGATCTCTCTGTACTTTGCTCTGTTCATCTTTCCCTCGATCCTGACTAGTCTCCCGGTCCCTGCCGTTGAAAAACATCCACACAGCATGATGCTGCCACCACCATGCTTCACCGTAGGGAGGGTGCCAGGTTTCCTCCAGACATGACGCATGGCATTCAATCCAAATAGTTCCATCTTGGTTTCATCAGACCAGAGAATCTTGTTTCTCATGGTCTGAGAGTCTTTAGGTGACTTTTGGCAAACTCCAAGCAGGCTGTCATGTGCCTTTTACTGAGGAGTGGCTTCCGTCTGTCCACTCTACCATAAAGGCCTGATTGGTGGAGTGCTGCAGAAATGTTTGTCCTTCTGGAAGGTCCTCCCATCTCCACAGAGAAACTCTAGAGCTCTGTCACAGTGATCATTGGGTTCTTGGTCACCTCCCTGAACAAGGCCCTTCTCCCTCGATTGCTCAGTTTGGCCGGGCGGCCAGCTCTAGGAAGAGGCTTGGTGGTTCCAAACTACTTCCATTTAAGAATGATGGAGGCCACAGTGTTCTTGGGGACCTTCAATGCTGCAGAAATGTTTAGGTACCCTTCCCCAGATCTGTGCATCAACACAATCCTGTCTCGACGCTCTATGGACAATTCCTTCGACCTCATGACTTGGTTTTTGCTCTGACATGCACTGTCAACTGTGGGACCTTATACAGACAGGTGTGTGCCTTTCCAAATCATGTCCAATCAATTTAATTAACCACAGGTGGACTCCCAATAAAGTTGTAGAAACATATCAAGGATGATCAATGGAAACAGGATGCACCTGAGCTCAATTTTGAGGCTTATAGCAAAGGGTCTGAATACTTATGTAAATAACATATATATATTTATATTTATTATTTTTACATTTGCAAAAATTTCTAACAACCTGTTTTCGCTTTGTCATTATGGGGTATTGTGTGTAGATTGCTGAGATTTTTACAAATATTTTATACATTTTAGAATAAGGCTGTAACGTAGCAAAATATGGAAAAAGTAAAGGGGTCTGAATACTTTCCGAAGGCACTGTACATCACAGAATACTGAAATATAGCAAAACTGTTTGACATAAAAACATCAGATTTTCTGCATTTGTTTGGTGAAATCATGTTTATTAATTATGAAATCATGAAAATATTTAATAACATTCCACCCATGAGGCCACTAGGTCATTTGGCTGCAGGAAAGGGGTAACAGGAAAATAGCATGGTAGAGGGGGTATTGTTATTGATGTTGCTGTTTTTTTGATAGGATAACTAATGACATGTTATATTCCTGCAGATTAAGGAAGAGCCGCTCTGAGATCTGAGATCCCCAAACAACGATGACTATCTGGCTGTAAAGACTTGAAGATAGGCATTGTTTGGAGGTCTATACCACCTTTACCAAAAGTTATTTTATTGCATCTGAAATTGTAATTTTAGTTAATAAATCTTGATTACTTGGATTTGGTATGCATTACAGTTTGTAATATGAATGTGCATGAGAGTTCTAGAGTGAGTGATTAGGATTTATAACTAATAAAACATGAAAACAACAATAAATTATAAAATGTTGCGAGACGTCTTGAGACGGATAAGACATTGGTATTTCCAAGACAGTCTATAGACTGTCTTAAAGACGTCTTCATTTTCAAAAAATCTTAAGACAGGTCTCTACACATCTCAAGATGTATTCATTTATATGTCTTAAGACGTCTCAAGACTTGTCTCAAGATGTCTCAATACATGGTGATGGCTGGGTAGGATGCTAAGCAATTCAATCACATTCAGTTCAATGGTTATAGATTTTGCGATGTCATTCATTTCTAAGAGGGCCTAGGAGAGGTCTAAGAACACTTCCCTGATTCCTCTCTAGAGCGAGACAGAGCTCTTCTTTCAGAGTCACATAGTGGTTATAGAGGGAAAGATGAGAAGAGAAAAGAAGACAGATGATACCATATTGTAGAGACTGTGTGTGTGAGAGAAAGCAGAGTAAAGTGGCATTAGACAGAGAGAAATTAATTAATTGTTTGGGTCATGCAATTGCTTTTGCACCACTTAATAGCCAAGATAGTCTATTCCCTACTGTCTACCCATCACTATTCTCCATTCCTCGTTCCTCACTACTCTACCCTATCCCCTATTCCCCTATTCCCATCTCATTTTAATATTTTGTCACAACAGATGTAACATGGTTACAGGACAGGATGGAGGAGGGGGGAGGAGGGGAGAGGAGGGAGGAGGAGAGAGGAGGGACAGGGGAAATGAGGGATGAGGGATGGAAGAGTATTTTATGATTTTATCAAGATTCTGAGAGAGAGAAAGAGAGAGAGAGAGAGAGAGAGAGAGAGTGGTCTTCAGAGTTTTTATATTATTAATATCCGATATGCTGCTGTACTACATTTGACTACATTTCCTTAAATTAGAACCCAGCTGTGAACACTGCTAGTGGCGTCTTAGCACCGGGGGTGAACGAGAGTGGAAAGGAAAGAGAGGAAGAAGAAGTAGGAGAAGACATGAGCGAGGGAAATTGAGAGGGTGGAGAGGGATACCATGAGAGAAGTGAAGAGAGGTGGGTAAACGGGAGCTGGGAGAGATTGAAGTAGCGGGGTGAGAGAATGTGGAGGGCAAAGACTGCACAGCATGAGAAACAAAGAGATGGGAGAGGAAAGTAGAAAGTAGAAAGTAGGGGGGTGGCAGCTTTAGAGTTGTCCCTCCAGTGGGGATAGAGATTACTAGTAGCAGGCAGGAGGATGAAGGCTTAGAGCAGATTGACTAATTCATTCAAGTGCTAAGAGGGACCACAACATGATGATTCTTACAATAATAATTTGGTCGGTGCTTACAGTGAGGGAAAAAGTATTTGATCCCCTGCTGATTTTGTACATTTGCCCACTGACAAAGAAATGATCAATCTATAATTTTAATGGTAGGTTTATTTGAACAGTGAGAGACAGAATAACAACAACAAAAATCCAGAAAAACCCATGTTATAAATTGTTTTGCATTTTAATGAGGGAAATAAGTATTTGACCCCCTCTCAATCAGAAAGATTTCTGGCTCCCAGGTGTCTTTTATACAGGTAACTAGGCTACCCTGCCGCCTATACACCGGCTCTGGAGGCCTGGACCCAATGGGAGGATAGGAGGGAATCATTACATGAAATGAAATACAGCCATTACCTAGGAGGGGGCACATCCACTTCATTTTACAACAGAAACACAATACACCTCTATTTAAATGAATACCTTATTATATATCCATGGGGGAATATTGAAATCCTGTACCTGAACAGGCCTTAAACTCCAGGAACTCCCCAGACATTTTCTCTTAATGAGACTCTCTCTATATCACCTGTTTAGATGTATGTATTTTTACAATCTGTTTGTTTAATTTCTATTACAGCAAAGTGTTGCAGAATCAATTGTAAGGGGTGCACAACCAGTGGCAGGGAAGTCAGACGCAGGAGAGCAGAACTTGGTAATAGCCGGAGCAGTTTAATAGCAAAACCAACAGCATAAAAATAACAAGATATGGGCACAAAAACCCATCGCACACCAATCAACACGTGCACAAGCACTTACAATAAACAATCCCACACAAAGACATGGGGGGAACAGAGGCTTAAATACACAACAAGTGATTGAGGGAATTGAAACCAGGTGTGGGGAAAAACAAGACAAAATACATGGAAAATGAAAAGTGGATCGATGATGGCTAGAAGACCGGTGACGCCAACCGCCGAGCGCCGCCCGGGACCCAACTTCAGCGGAAGTCGTGACAATACCCCCCCTTGACGCGCGGCTCCAGCAGCGCGCCGACGCCAGCCTCGGGGATGACCCGGAGGGCAAGGCGCAGGGCGATCCGGACGGAGACGGTGGAACTCCCGCAGCATTGAAGGGTCCATCACGTCCTCCACCGGAACCCAGCACCTCTCCTCCGGACCGTACCCCTCCCACTCCATGAGGTACTGAAGGCCCCTCGCCCGACGCCTCAAATCCAGGATAGAGCGAACGGAGTACGCCGGGGCCCCCTCGATGTCCAGAGGGGGTGGAGGAACCTCCCGCACCTCAGACTCCTGGAGCGTGCCAACCACCACCGGCCTGAGGAGAGACACATGGAACGAGGGGTTAATACGGTAATCAGGGGGAAGCTGTAACCTGTAACACACCTCGTTCACCCTCCTCAGGACTTTAAATGGCCCCACAAACCGCGGACCCAGCTTCCGGCAGGGCAGCCGGAGGGGCAGGTTCCGGGTCGAGAGCCAGACCAATCAACACGTGCACAAGCACTTACAATAAACAATCCCACACAAAGACATGGGGGGAACCGAGGGTTAAATACACAACAAGTGATTGATGGAATTGAAACCAGGTGTGGGGAAAAACAAGACAAAACACATGGAAAATGAAAAGTGGATCGATGATGGCTGGAAGACCGGCGACGCCGAGCGCCGAGCGCTGCCCGAACAAGGAGAGGACCCGACTTCGGCGGAAGTCGTGACATCAATACTCTGATGGCAACACCTCTGCTGGTGAATACATTGAATCTCACTCACTCTCTCTCTCTCTCACACACACACACACACACACACACACACACACACATGCATACATACACACACACATACATACATACATACATACATACATACACACATACAAGCACACACGTACACACACCTCGACACCATTAATCCCATCCCTCCTCAGTCATCTCACCATAATGTTCTCCCCAGTGGTCCTGATCTCTAGCTCTTGCAGGGAGTCGATCTGATATTGCTGATACTGAACAGAGACCTGGACCCTGAACTCATTTCAATTCACTGCAACATATACCAAACACATGCACACAAGCACACACACACACACACACTACACAGTACATCTATGTTGTGTCATTTTCAATAGACACACACCTCAGGTAATATTTCACTGGAATGTTTAACGCTCTACTATCAGCTTGAGCTAAATTGATGATAGGGGTGGACACTGAGGAGCACTTGCTTAGACTACAAATGGGTCTTCTCACCCACTCAATGTCAAACTGAGGATCTATAATATTAGTGCGGATTGCTAGTGTAACATAAGAGCTACTTGAGCTCTTGACAGCGTGATAACAGAATGCCAGTGTAATTCAGCTCTCAGTCAAACAGCAGGGTGTTAACAATCCAATGGGTGTTTTAATGTTTGACAGGATATGTACAGATAAAAGGTTTAGCTCTATTATCTTCATATTTCTTCTATCTAGCTCACACAGAATAAAACAATGTACCATTCTGTTTAATCTTGGTCAATTTAATCCAACCACGATCAGACTCTCTCTCTCTCTCTCTCTCTCTCTCTCTCTCTCTCTCTCTCTCTCTCTCTCTCTCTCTCTCTCTCTCTCTCTCTCTCTCTCTCTCTCTCTCTCTCTCTCTCTCTCTCTCTCTCTCTCTCTCTCTCTCTCTCTCTCTCTCTCTCTCTCTCTCTCTCTCTTTAGTACCAGTCACACAGTCAGAGTTATGTGCCCTCAGGCTGTGTCAGATCAATATAACATTAGAGCCAGTCTCTGCATCACCCTCCATTCCTCATTCAGGGGTCCCCAGCTAGCTCAGCAATACATAACCATCCCCCTTCCTCCCTCTTTTCACGTTCTTCCAGTCTCTCCTCTCTTCCCTTCGTGGTTCATGTTAATTCAGGTTCCTTTCTTTTCATTGCTCCCCCTTTCCTATGACATATCCTACATTCCTCTCTGCATGCTCTACCTGGCCTCTTTTGGCCTTTATTCTGCATTTCTCTGAATCTACAGCTGACGGGGGAGTGGGTAAGAAGACAGAGGGAAAATTAGATCGGAGGGAGCAGAGGGGAAAAGGGGGGAATTTGAGCCAGATCAAGGAGAGATGGAAGGGGCAGAAAGAGAGCGAGAGAATATGGAGAGGATTTTTGTGTGCAGTGGAGGAAGACAGAAGGAGCCAGAGAAGGAAGGAAGGGAGGGATGGATAGAGGGGGAGGGGAGACTGCCTTGCCTGGCCTGGACTGGGTGAAATGAATATGTAATTGCGTTGTAGTGGCTCAACCCTTCAGCACACGTCTGACGGATGGCGTGGCAGACAGCTCAGTCTCTCTCGCAGGGCGGACATGGCTGAGGCTGAGCCTGTGGGCTGTGTGGGGCTGCCAGTGTAAACACAACAGCCTGTCAACAATACCTTAACATAACAACAAACAGCACCAGGTAATAACAACACATCCAGACTGGATGTCAGACATGTAATGGGAGAATAAGCACAAAGGTCATTGATGGCTAATAAGCAGAGGTGTAATATAAATCGGGGTCCTTTCGGACGTTGACTGGAAAGAGAAAGGTTGTTGTAGTCAACTGTGAAGTACAGAAAGAAGGAAAATACTGACTTAATCAACAAGGCGAGTGAGGAGTGTGGAGTGAACAATATTATGGAGTAGATGATCCTCCTCTTTACCTTACACATTACCACACATTACCACACATTACCACACATTACCACACACACACACACTCTCACACACACACACACACACACACACACACACACACACACACACACACACACACACACACACACACACACACACACACACACACACACGCGCACACACACACACACAACACGCCCCATTCCCTCTTTTCCCCATGTCTACCCATCCCTCCATTCCTCCACCCCTAAGCCATCCTCTCTATCCCCCGATGGGATGAGGCAAGGAGGGGTGAGGATGAGGGTAATTAAATTGGGGATGCTGTATGGTGAGAGATGAAGGACGCAATGGCGGGATACACCACATATGAAGGATCTCACTTGGCTGTGAATGATGCCACAGTAAAAAGACAGACTCAGAGTGCCATCTGGCGAGATGGAGATAAAACATATGGGTTTATGTGAACTGTCTCTACCTTCATCTCCCTCCAGTATACACACACACACATAGACAGGCTACTGTGATAACCTGCCCCAACATTAAAGACAAATAAATGTCAACCTCAAAACACAGGATGCTTGAGCAAAACAGGTGAGATATTGAGGGACAGAGTATAAAGGGGAGGTTTAAATGAAGAGATAGAGATTGGCAAGAAGAGGAAGGGGCAGATGGAAGAGTGTCACCTTGAGAGAGAGGGGGAGGGAAGGAGGAATAGAAGGATGGAGGGAAGGGGCCAATGCTGCCAAGTTGTTTCTCTTCAGACACAAGCTGATGCAACTGTCTGGTTTGGCTTGTTATGTAAACACAATGAAATACATACAATACATGACCAAAAGTATGTGGTCACCTGCTCGTCGAACATCTCATTCCAAAATCATGGGCTTTAATATGGAGTTGGTCCCCTCTTTGCTGCTATAACAGCTACCACTCTTCTAGGAAGGCTTTCCACTAGATGTTGGAACATTGCTGCAGGAACTTGCTTCCATTCAGCTACAAGAGCATTAGTGAGGTTGGGCACTGATGTTGGGCGATTAGGCCTGGCTGACAGTCGACGTTACAATTCATCCCAAAGATGTTCGATGGGTTTGAGGTCAGGGCTCTGTGCATACCAGTCAAGTTTTTCCACACTGATCTTGACAAACCATTTCTGTATGGACCTCGCTTTGTGCATAGGGGCATTGTCATGCTGAAACAGGAAAGGGCCTTCCCCAAACTGTTGCCACAAAGTTGGAAGCACAGAATCGTTTAGAATGCCATTGTATGCTGTAGTGTTAAGATTTCCCTTCCCTGGAACTAAGGTGCCTAGCCCGAACCATGAAAAACAGCCCCAGACCATTATTCCTCCTCTCACCAAACTTTATAGTTGGCACTATTTATTGGAGAAGGTAACGTTCTCCTCGCATCCGCCAGATGACTGCCAGATGATGACAATTTTTACGCACTACGCTTTTCAGTACTTGGCGGTCCAGTTATGTGAGCTTGTGTGGCCTAACACTTCGCAGGCTGAGCCATTGTTGCTCCTAGACATTTCCACTTCACAATAACAGCGCTTACAGTTGACCAGGGCAGCTCTATCAGTGCAGAAATTTGACAAACTGACTTGTCGGAAAGGTGGCATCCTATGACGATGCCACGTTTAAAGTCACTGAGCTCTTCAGTAAGGCCATTCTACTGCCAATGTTTGTCTATGGAGATTGCATGGCTGTGTGCTCGATTTTATACACCTGTCAGCAACAGTTGTAGCTGAAATAGCTAAATCCACTAATTTGAAGGTGTGTACTTTTGTATATATTGTGTATTTAAATAGCCAATTTAGAAACACACACACACACCATACTCTACAAGACTCAGAATCTCTATGCGTCTCATCAAGTCTCCTCACAGCGAACACACCCAGTAGGTAATATCTCACACAGAATGGTACCGTAGAGTAAAATACAGGTTTGTACTAGACTAGTGTCAACGGGGGTCTTCTGTTTCTCTCAGCACTGCAATGAGAAAAAAATGAAACAGATATTGATTTAACTCTCAGAAGCAGCATGATAGATCAATTTCCACACTTGTGTCTGGAGTGCAGTCTATCACCCGGGGCATAGGTGGAGAGGGGTGGTGTTAACCTACCCCTATCATTCATCATTGACCTCTCTCCCTCTCGCATAAAATAGCAATGGCCACCAAAAACTGGATCTCTATATAATGGCACTGTGTCTCTCTCTCATTCAAACACACATGCATGCAAGCATACGCACATACACCATCTGAAATACCCATTATATATACTGATTGTACAAAACATCAGGAATACCTGCTCTTTCCATGACATAGACTGACCAGGTGAATCCAGGTGAAAGCAATGATCCCTTATAGATGTCACATGTTAAATCCACTTCAATCAGTGTAGATGAAGGGGAGGTGACAGGTTAAAGAAGCATTTTTAAGCCTTGAGACAATTGAGACATGGATTGTGCATGTGTGCCATTCACATGGTGAATGGGCAAGACAAAATATTTTAGTGCCTTTGAACGGGGTATGGTAGTAGGTGCCAGTCGCACCGGTTTGAGTGAGTCAAGAACTGTAATGCTGCTGGGTTTTTCACGCTCAACAGTTTTACGTGTGTATCAAGAATGGTCCACCACCTACAGGACATCCAGCCAACTTGACACAACTTTGTGAAGCATTGGAGTCAACATGGGCTAGTATCCCTGTGGAATGCTTTCGACACCTTGTAGAGTCCATGCTCCGAGGAATTGAGGCTGTTCTGAAGGCAAAATGAGGTGCAACTCACTATTAGGGTTTTGTGACTTAGTGTATGTCTATGTTTATACACAAAAGTATTAGTGCCCAGCACTGCTTCCTCTATTTACATCACTGTTTCATCTGGGTCATAAGTAAATTATGTGTAATCCTAAATTATTTGGAGTAAATTAATGCTCTATTCTTTTCCAAATCGTTTGTAAGCTATTCTGCAGACAACAGTGACACCTGGCAGAATTTCTGAAGAACTTCATCAAGCACCTCACTTTTGAGTGAGAGACTTTTTAAGAAGATTGAACATTTTGATTAAATTCTATTTTCTACCAAAATCCTTGTCTATGTGTTTTCCCAGATTTAATTTCAGAACATCATGGCGATAGTTAGGCTACTCAAATCCATCATCACCTTCAGCAACTGAGCAGAATTTACGATCTCAAACACATATAGTAATGACAAAGTTTCACTTTCACGGCAAGGTTGCAGGTGTTCACATATATATAATTATGTATTTTTTTAAACCTTATAAATCCACATCAAGATAGGTATTTTTGGTAGGATTTCTAATTGTTACAGAGTTGCATGTACAGTAATGTAGGAACAAAATTGGGTGCTTATGTTTCCAGCGGGATGTGTTGGTGTTGCACCTTACATGCAAAAAGCGCTCAGGAAGACTGCCTTGAAATTTGACTAGTTTGCCTGTTTGTGCAATTTTATCCGAGAACTTTATACATTTAAACGTTATTTTCTGTAAGTAGTTTTCTATTTACTGCCACCCTTTGTATACTATTTGCGTAACGCTATATGAATGGCAAACGTTCAAGTATTGATGGTCCAGAAATTATCTTTTGAAAAAGTCGCATGAGCTAATGTTAGCTATAATTAGCAGAACGAGCCATCATGAATGTTAACTATCCTAACTAGCTAACTTACTTTCCACATTATTTTACTAGATACAACCAATTTGCAGTGTCTTTATGTAGTTGGCAAGTATGTGAGTTTACTGAAGGTTAACCCAGCCGGCAGATGGCGATATTGAGTCGTTTCATCTTACCGTCCAAAGGGACTGCATGCAGCCGGCTATACACTCATATCCCCTGTGGACCAGTTTGTAGATAAAACATTCTTCATTCAGGGTAAAAATGCGTCGATTTACTCCTTAAAAAGATTTTAATGGCGAAGGAGGAAAGAAATAGCTGGCTAGCTAGTTTTATGTTTTGGTCATTTATTCCAATAAATTTCCGAATTCCCAAAAAATGTTTATGAAGCTAGCTAGCTACGTTTTATAGGCTCCCCAATGAGTCAGCCACTTTGAACATCATATTCCCATTGGCCACCGCTAAAATCTGTCATTTATAATATATAATTTTTTTGCTTGCAAGCTAGCATTGTAATTTTTTCTCCCATGCCGAAAAATGCAGCGTTGATTACATTTGACACTTACTTCACGGCCACCGACATTTGACACGCCACTACTGTTTGCATTGAATTGTGGGTCATATCAACCCCACAAGTGATCAAAGTTGGTCCCTCAAGCTAAATCAAGGGCTGAGGGGGCAACGTTTGTGAATTGGACTGCCACTTAAGATGGCAACCAAATTGCATCTGGTTTCAACAGGGATTCCCCCGAGGGAAAGTAGCTAGTGCGAGGGTTGAGGGGGTTAAAATAACACGAAATAACAGGACTGTTTCATAAAGAAATTATGCACATAATGGATTGCCATTAATTATGCACATAATGGATTGCCATTAAATCCAGTTAAGGAGGAAATCGATGCCTTTGCAGCCTGAATGGAGAATGTTTTATGTACGAACCGGTCCATGGGGATACAAGTTTATAGCCGGCTGCATGCAGTCCCTTTGGACGGTAAGATCAAACGATTCAATATTGCCATCTACTGGCCTTTGGGCTATCTGAAGGTAAGAAGATGCACTGGGTAGCTAGTCAGGTAAACAATGGCTCAATGTTAGCTAGCTAGCTACATTGAACTATTACAAATTGTAAAGAAAATTATATTTGCTATAGTATGGGCACTTGTGTTTCTCTGCTAACATCAAGCCAATCAACGCTTTTTTACTGTACTTCAGAGGTTTCTGTCCCTAACGATTTTTATTGACCTCTGATCTATATTTCTGACTCATTGCTTTGCCAGGGTCCTGAGTGGAGTAGACATGGCTGACCAGGAAACTGGGCCCAATGGGCTGGGTAAGAGGGCTGCAGCAGGTGCTGCGGTTTTCAAAGTGCGTGAGGCTGCAATGGCTATTCTTCAAAACGAATCTACTGGTAACCTGAAAGTACAAAAACGGATTGCCCCATCGACTCCTTTAATTGTACCAGAACCTTCCCTGAAGCCGTACAAGCGGCCACCCACTCTGCTATTGCCACCTTCGTACAGCGCCAATCCAGTTGGAGGATTTACCTGTGAGGTGTGCGGCCAGAACTTCTTCTCTTTTCCTCAGATGGTGAGACACAAACAGTTCCACGACGAAGAAAGGCCCTTTCCCTGTGGTGTGTGTGGGAAACGTTTTCTGAGCCGCAGCCACTACACTGAGCACCAGCGTGTTCACACTGGGGAGCGCCCCTTTCCCTGCGACCAGTGTGAGCGCTCGTTCACCACACACCACAACCTGAAACGTCACCAAACCATCCATGCCAAAGAAGAGGCGTACCGCTGCCGGAAATGTGGCGTGCTCTTCTGCCAGCGTCACGAGTACCCCAGGGGCATACCCAGACCCGACCTCGAGACTCGACCTGGGTTTGAGTCCACGTCCACGATGCAGCCCACACCTCCCATTCAGGTCACACTCACACCCAAGCAGCTTAAGAAGCTTAAGAAGAAGCTTAATAAGAAGAGCCATGATCTCTCAACCAAACATGATCATTCTAAGAAGAAGAAAAAGAGGAGAGTCAAACATCCAGGCCCAGCAGAGAAAGTTCATTATGTGCCTCAAGAGGAACTTTGGCCTGTGTTGTTAACTAAAGGAGAAAAATTGCAAAAAGTTGCTTATGACATTGAGGTTATTATATGATCCCACATGATGATAAAACAAATGGGATAATTAGTCCGATCATGATTTTAAAAAAAGAAGTTTGTTTTGTTTCATCTCCATCTGAAGTTATACCTTGAAACACTTGTTTTGCCTCGCATCATGATTTTGGTATTTATTCCTTCATGAGTTTGAGAAAATAACTTTCCACAATTGAGCATAATTTTGAAACATTCTGTCAAGCATTTCAAATGATTAACTGTCCTCTGAAATGTTATGGTTTTGCTTTTGAGATCTTGACATTTTTTTTGTATTAGAATAGAATATCTACATTTTTGAGTTATGATTGATTGTTGTTTTGATCCATTGCCATGTAATGGCTAGTGTCCATGCATTATTAAATGACATGCTATTAAACTAGTTAACTCCTCTGATGTGGCACGTCAAAATGTATTTCCATATCATATAATGTTCATCTGCTTTTTAGATTATGTTCATAAAGGCCTGTAGGGTTTCTCTCTGGGCCTTAACCATTGAGTTGTCCAGAAATTGCCTTCAATTTATGTACGCATAAATAATCATGATGCATTGTTGTTAATTACTAAATGTACCTGTCATAAGAACAAGTGAATCCCTATATCTGTAGTCTGTGTAATGTGGACAGTGTTGTTACATTTGGGTAACAAAGTCTATGTATGTCGAAATGATAGTCTCCAGCTGAATTCTGTATAACTACCTCAGGCTGATTGTAAATGTATTTTTTTAATTGATAATAGGATTACTTACACATGTATTGCCTTTGTCTTTATTATTGACACTTTCCAGGTATTTGTTTTTCATGTCACAAGAAACTCATTTTAAAGTGAATGTAAGCATGCATAGAAATATATTGATTCACTTGGCTTTAAGTATTTCAGCTAACATTGCAGCTAACATCAAAATACCTAACCTAACTGGTGTGATGAATACTGTAAAGTCCTTTTGTATCACTTATCTTCACTATTACAATATGTTAAAGTTAGAATCTGAAATGAAGTAGGTGCAGAAGGTAAACCTCAAAGTGGGTCAATTTCCGCAACAACTAAGAGCTTTGAAGGGCACGGCTCAACTTCTCCGCTGTTTGGTCCCATGGCTACCCCTGCCCATGCTGTGTGTGACTGAGAACGAAGTCTTGTATCTCG
Source organism: Salmo salar (assembly GCF_965601325.2). Taxonomy (NCBI): domain Eukaryota; kingdom Metazoa; phylum Chordata; class Actinopteri; order Salmoniformes; family Salmonidae; genus Salmo; species Salmo salar. The sequence goes on along the minus strand of NC_138303.1, from coordinate 37,544,846 downwards.
CACAATATCTGCGTGGCAACGTCATTTCGCTGAGTCTATTTTTAGAGGCACGCGTCTGCTCCATATATCATTCTTGTTTTACAACAAGAGGTAAACACTAAAATCTGCTTGTGTAAACATGACAATATAGGGCCCCATGTTGACTCTTATCTCTGATGTAAATATTGGTTAGACTGAATTTAGATTGTCGTTGTAGTTACCTTCAGAAACCGCAGATATTGTCATTCTAATCTGATATTCCCTGGTCTACCACCGCCACAGTAGAGTTATTACTTTACTCACTACTTTCATTTTTTGCTAATCAATTTTGATCTGTCTATAAACTATGTTCTGTAAGGATTGTCTGGGATAAAGCCCTGCCCCTTGAAAGCGTTTGAAAACTAAATTATATTGAGGGAGTTCTATTAATGAGTCGCAGTGCACCGGTCAATGGCCCTCGACGTGAACGGGCAAAAGCGGTGAGGGAGGGGCAACCGTTCAAATCTAACAGTAATTGCGTCTCATGGTCACGACGTCAACTAGGCGGAATGTTACATAGGTCAGAAACATACTTCTATTTTTCCATAAAATATGTTAGAATTTTCAAACTAGTTTTCATTGGGAAGGCAGATAAAGCGTTTATATCAAAAGTAACCACTTTTGCGTGTGAACCTACATCCTACTCATTACTCCACGTGCTTAATTAATCTTGCCTAGGTTTCGCTGTGGGTTTTCAACGGGCACCTCACCTGGCTCACGCCCGGGTGGTAGCCCGGTTCCAAAACGAATGCTAGCACTTTTCACCAGTGCAATTTCCACCGGGGTAACCGGGGCCAGATAATTGAATCCCGTCATTGGCAGGTACCGCACATTTTTCGGCGAATACATCCCATTGGTCGAATAATAACGGTAACATTATGTACCCTTTGTGATTGGGTAGAGACAAGAGTCAGCCACCTCTGTGAACAATTGCAGTTGATTTGTTAGCCGTCTGTATCGGAGCAATTGACTACAATCATTGGCTGATTCCTCCAAAACGACGCAGTTGATTGGTTAATCCGTTCGTAGAGTATCACTGGCTGCATGCATGGCTGAAGCGACTGCTGCTGATGCTGTGACCTGGAGTTTGGTGTCAGCATCAGGACCGACAGTGCGTGAAGTACATTATAGTGTCAAGTGGCTACAGAGAGAATAAACGGACGCGTAGACCCATTTTACAGAACAGCTAGTTGTAGTGTTGGTTTGAAGGTAAGACCCATTATTTTCCTCAAAACAATTAAAGCAAGTGAAGTGTGGAATAATGAGTCTCGTTGAACCAGTGGCTGTCGGCCGCTGGCGAAGTAGAGCGTGGGGGTCGGCTGGCTATCCCGCCACTAGCTATTTTATTATCTGATCATGTCTGATGATTGATGGGGAAAGCATGGTCAGCGAATTAATTTAATAGCAAATAGATCATGTTTTCAACTAAGCACAATAGTGGAAGACTATAGTTACGACCTTTGCAAATACCAAGCGTTGTGTGAAAACTGCACTGCGGATCAGGACGAAGCAGGATTTGTAATGCACTGCTAGCCTTGCTAGCTAGCTACATGTGAGTTGGTCCTTGTAAACTAGCATTCAAATTGTTTTTTTTTTTAATTTCGAAATTACATAAACATGTCAGTTTGTAATAGATTATTTGGGCGAATGTATGAATTAGCCAACATTGATTTAGCAGATTGCCTGGTACTCACTCCATGATGCACACAGCTGCACCAGTGCCACTCACTGTCCTATCACTCAATACACCACCTTTTATACTTTTAATTGGAACCAGTCTACTTGCTCCTATAATGGAATAAAACTGCTTATCCTTATCAAGGTCTGGTAATGCCTCATTAAGCCCCTGCAGCAGGGTGCACAGATGTGTCAATCGTGATGCATGATGTATCACTGCCATTGTCGGCATGCACAAAGAAAGAAGAGTGGTGGTCACGTCTGTTATTTCCATTGAAACTTATACATTTTAATGTGTAATGTTGCCTATTAGAACATACTTCCTCGTTATTATTTCCCCACTGTCTTGCTAAGGTCCTGTGCATGGCGTGATGGGGTCCTTCAGCCGACAGGAGTTCTTCCATGAGCTTGCGGAGGGCTGTCTTCTGCCCACCGCTCAGCAGGGCCTGGAGCAGGTCTGGCAGCTTCTGGTCATCTGCCTTCTATGCCGACTTCTCTGGATTCTGGGTGAGATTTTGCATTCCTTTGCGTGAAATGTGACTTTTGGAATATAACAGAGCTCCTGGTAACGACAGAACATGATGATTCATAGGAGAGTGATTTTGATTATGACATTTGAGAAATGATATAGAACTGAATAATTACATGCATGTTCTACTAATGTCTACAACTACATGTTCTCATTCTCTTCTGTGTGTGCTGTTGTTTTTGTTGTCTTGTTCCCCTGGCCAGGCCTCCCCTCTTATGTGAAACACCTGAGCACCGTGGCAGGAGGGTTCTACACCCTGAACCTGTTCTTTGAGCTCCACATGGTGTGGGTGGTGCTGCTCAGTCTACTATGCTACCTCATCCTCTTCCTCTGTCGGCACTCCAGTAACCGGGCCACCTTCCTCTCCATCACCATCCTCATCTACCTGCTCATGGGGTAGGTAGATCTGTTACCAGGTAACATCAGATGCCTGTTTGAGTAAAGAGAATGGATGATAAACAGCCAGTGATCAAATCCCTCAAAGTGCGTTGAAAATGGTTGTCTAATCAGTCTACTCTCCCCTTTTCCTTCCAGAGAGCTGCATATGATGGACACCACCACCTGGCACAAAATGAGAGGTTGGTACTTACTCTCAGCGTGAATATACACTACAAACCAGGAGTTGGAACCGGTTTATATTTTTTCAAGGAACAGAATCAGAACCAGGAACGAAAGTGATCTATACTGTTCCGGCACAGAACCTTTATTTTAAAAGCATTGGAACAAGTTAATAACGCTCTTTTACATTCCAGGAATTTTTTCCCAGTCCCACAAAAGAAAACGCAACAAGGCACCTATGCAAAGCCCCCCTCTGCCAATCCGAAAATTCTTCCAGTGTGCCTGCCAGCTGAAACTCTTTGCCAGTGTGTGAAGGCTAACTGCTCCTCCAAAGCATAGCTGTAGACTACAGATGTTACCAGCAAAATTCAGGAGGAGAGAGATTTTTAATTAGAGAAGATTTTAACTTTTTCCAGTGCTAGTTAGGAATACTATAGTTATCACATTGGCTTTATTAACTGCAAAAAGGTAAGACGTGTTTTAAAATCTGCTGCCGCTTTGCACATACATGTTTGTTAGCTAGCTAGCTAGCTTCTCTTGTCCAACATTAGGCCAACTCTGAAGTTCAAAGACATTCAAAGTTCCTCCATAGAAGTCACTCCTCCGTAGGTATAATTCTGTGGGCCTAATTCAGATAATGCATGTCATCACAAGATGCCCAGCGCTTCAAGCCAAGCTTCCTCCTCCACCCTCTCTCGCTCTTTCCCCACCCGCAAAATGTAAGTTGCATTTTGCACCCTAAACTTGTCTTTCCGTCACGCATATAAAACAAATCACTGAGCTATAGCTTGCTCGCATGATTGGTGAAGTAATTTAATGTCGAGCTAAATGAAAAAAAGAAGAGATTTCATAGGTTTAAAAAGTTACAGAAAGGAACGATATAAACCGTTACATTTTTTGGTTCGAACCGGTTCAGATCTTTATTTTGCTGGTCGGAACAAGAGAAAAAAAATGATCCTGTTCAGAACGAAACGATATAAAAAATATTTTGGTTCCAACCCCTGCTACAAACAATGTTTTCACCGTATTAATGAACACATTTACAGTTGAAGTCGGAAGTTTACATGCACCTTAGCCAAATACATTTAAACTCAGGTTTTCACAATTCCTGACATTTAATCCTAGTAAAAAATTCCCTGTCTTAGGTCAGTTAGGATCACCACTTTATTTTAAGAATGTGAAATGTCAGAATAATAGTAGAGAGAATTATTTATTTCAGCTTTTATTTCTTTCATCACATTCCCAGTGGGTCAGAAGTTTACATACACTCAATTAGTATTTGGTAGCATTGCCTTTAAATTGTTTAACTTGGGTCAAACATTTTAGGTAGTCTTCCACAAGCTTCCCACAATAAGTTGGGTGAATTTTGTCCCATTCCTCCTGACAAAGCTGGTGTAACTGAGTCAGGTTTGTAGGCCTCCTTGCTCACACACGCTTTTTCAGTTCTGCCCACAAATGTTCTATGGGATTGAGGTCAGGGCTTTGTGATCGCCACTCCCAATACCTTGACTTTGTTGTCTTTAAGCCATTTTGCCACAACTTTGGAAGTATGCTTGGGGTCATTGTCCATTTGGAAGACCCATTTGTGACCAAGCTTTAACTTCCTGACTGATGTCTTGAGATGTTACTTCAATATATCCACATACTTTTCCCTCCTCATGAACTATTTTGTGAAGTGCACCAGTCCCTCTTGCAGCAAAGCACCCCCACAACATGATGCTGCCACCACCATGCTTCACAGTTGGGATGGTGTTCTTCAGCTTGCAAACCTCTCTGTCACGTTCTGACCAGTAAAGGGGTTATTTGTTATTGTAGTTTGATCAGGACGTGGCAGGGGGTGTTTGTTTTATGTGGTTCGGGGTTTGTTGGGCTATGTGTTTATGTAGAGGGGTGTTTGTTTAGAGTGTTCCGGGGTTTTGGTTAATGTTCTATGTTAGTATATTTCTATGTTCTAGTCTTTCTATTTCTATGTTTAGTTGATGGGGTTGACCTTCAATTGGAAGCAGCTGCTCTTCATTGCTTCTAATTGAAGGTCTTATTTAAGAGGGGTGTTTTTGTCATGGGATTTGTGGGTAGTTGTCTCCTTGTTTAGTGTCTGAGCACATGACAGGACTGTTAGTGGCGTTCGTTGTGTTTGTATACGTGTTTTGTTTGTTTTTCCTTCTTTTTACCAATTAAAGAAGATGAGTATACACGTTCCCGCTGCACCTTGGTCCAATCATTACGACACCCGTTACACTCCCCCTTTTTCCTCCAAACATAACGATGGTCATTATGGCCAAACAGTTCTATTTTTGTTTCATCAGACCAGAGGATCATTTCTCCAAAAAGTACAATCTTTGTCCCCATGTGCAGTTGCAAACCGTAGTCTGGCTTTTTATGGTGGTTTTGGAGCAGTGGCTTCTTCCTTGCTGAGCGGCCTTTCAGGTTATGTCGATATAGGACTCATTTTACTGTGGCTATAGATACCTTTGTACCCGTTTCCTCCAGCATCTTCACAAGCTCCTTTGCTGTTGTTCTGGGATTGATTTGCACTTTTCGCACCAAGGTACGTTCATCTCTAGGAGACAGAACGCGTCTCCTTCCTGAGCGGTATGACGGCTGTGTGGTCCCATGTTTATACTTGCGTACTATGGTTTGTACAGATGAACGTGGTACCTTCAGGCATTTGGAAATTGCTCTGAAGGATGAACCAGACTTGTGGAGGTCTACAATTTTTTTCTGAGGTCTTAGCTGATTTCTTTTGATTTTCCCATGATGTCAAGCAAAGAGGCACTGAGTTTGAAGGTAGGCCTTGAAATACATCCACAGGTATACCTCCAATTGACTCAAATGATGTCAATTAGTCTCAGAAGCTTCTAAAGCCATATAATTTTCTGGAATTTTCCAAGCTGTTTAAAGGCACAGTCAACTTAGTGTATGTAAACCTCTGACCCACTGGAATTGTGATACAGTGAGTTATAAATGAAATAACCTGTCAATTGTTAGAAAAATTACTTGTGTCATGCACAAAGTAGAGTTGCCAAAACTATAGTTTACCAAGAAATTTGTGGAGTGGTTGAAAAACGGGTTTTAAGGACTCCAACCTAAGTGTATGTAAACTTCCGACTTCAACTGTAATTAATATTTGAAGACTCATGCGGTATGTATCTGCAGGTTCCCAGATGGTGGTAGCTATGAAGGCCATTTCTCTGGCCTTTGACCTGGACCGAGGTGTGGTGACCAACGTGCCCTCTCCTGTGGAGTTCATGGGCTACATCTACTTCGTGGGAACTGTCATTTTCGGACCCTGGATCAGCTTCAACAGCTACAGAGAGGCTATAGAGGGCCGCAAGCTGGTGAGTTCAACACTAAGCCTTGTCTTGGCATAGAGATAAGGGTAGCCTGGTTAAACCAGACTAAACGCTGCACTCACTAGTCTGGTTTAACCATGCTAGGATGGGGGGGGGCATAGGTGGAGGGAATAGAGAGAGAAAGATGGTATATAGATGTACTCTTCTTCCTCAGAGCTTCTCCTGGATATGGAAAGTGTGTGTCAGCTGGGTGAAGAGCCAGCTGTGTCTGGTCATCTCTAACTGTGTTGCTCCCTACCTCTTCCCTTACTTCATCCCTATCTATGGGGACAAGCTGCTACGCAAGTAAGTGGATTAGCTAACCTCTTAGTGCTGTTGTTATGATTTACTGTAGGTCAGAAAAAGCATCCACAGACATTGATGTTTGTGATCGTGCAATATAGGGGAGGGTGGGCTAAGATGAGCCGTCTTAGTAATATAGCAGACTATCCAGAGGGACTTACAGCTAGAGCATTCATCTTAAGATAACTAGGTGGGACAACCACATATCACAGGCATGGAAAGTACATTTTTCCTCAATAATGTAGCTATCAGTAGAGTCAGAGCTAGAAGGGGGGGACTCTGCTGTCCTAGCTTCAGGGGGAAGCTGGTTCCACCATTGTGGTGCCAGGACAGAGAAGAGCTTGGACTGGGCTGTGCGGGAGAGGGCCTAGAACCGAGCCCTGGGTGACACCAGTAGTGAGAGTATGTGGTGCAGACACAGATCCTCTCCACGTCACCTGGTAGAGCGGCCTGCCAGGTAGGATGCAATCCAAGAGTGTGCATAGCCTGAGACGCCCAGCCCTGAGAGGGTGGACAGGAGGATCTGATGGTTCACAGTGTCAAAGGGGACAGGCTGCTACGCAAGTGAGTGGATTAGCTAACCTCTTAGTGCTGTTGTAATGATTTACTGTAGGTCAGAAAAGGCATCCACAGACATTGATGTTTGTGATCGTCCAAAAAAAGTGCAATATAGGGGTGGGTGGGCTAAGTTGAGCCATTTTAGTAATTTAGCTAGTAGGATGAGAACAGAGGAGAGAGAGTCAGCTTTGGCAGTGCGGAGAGCCTCCGTGACACAGAGAAGAGCAGTCTGGGTTGAGTGGCCCGTCTTGAAGCCTGACTGGTTAGGGTCAAGAAGATTGTTCTGAGAGAGATAGCAAGAAAGTTAATCAGAGACAAAATGCTCAAGTGTTTTGGAAATAAAAGAAAGGGATACAGGTCTATAGTTTTTGATGTCAGATATGTTGAGTGTTGGTTTCTTGAGGTGTTGAGCAACTCAGGCCATTTTGAAGTCAGAGGGGACGTAGCCAGTGGTCAGGGATGAGTTTATGAGGGAAGTGAGGAATGGGAGAAGATCTCCAGAGATGGTCTGGAGAAGGGAGGAGGGGATGGGGTCGAGCAGGCAGGTTGTCGGGCAGCCAGAGTTCAGAGAGGGGAGAAAGAGGTCAAGGCGAAGGGTAGTTCTGTGTGAGTGAGACCAGTGGACTCAATAGGCTGAGTGAATGATTAGCAGATGTTGTCAACCATTTTTTTTAAATGATTGACAAAGTCGTCCGCGGGGAGGGGTGGAGGATTAAGAAGGGAGGAGAAGGTGGAAAAGAGTATCCTAGTGTTAGAGGCAGAAGCTTGAAATTTAGAGTGGTAGAAAGTGACTTTAGCAGCAGATAATGGGGAAGAGAAGGTGGAGAGGAGGGAGTGAGAGGATGATAGGTCCTCTGGAAGTTTAGTTCTCCTCCATTTTCGCTCAGCTGCCCACGCCCTGTTCTGTAAACTCGCAATGAGTCACTCAGTCACAGAGCAGGAGGGGAAGGCTGAGCCGGGCCGGGAGGGAAGGGGACAGTGTGAGTCATAGGACGAGGAAAGTGTGGAGAGTAGGGTCGAAGAGGCAGAATCAGGAGACAGACAGGAGAAGGATTTAGCAGAAGGGAGAGATGATAGGATAGAAGAGAGAGTAATGGGAGAGAGAGAGAGAAGATTGCAACGGCGCATGACCATCTGGGTAGGGGCTGAGTGGTTAGGGTTGGAGGAAAGGGAGACCATCTGGGTAGGGGCTGAGTGGTTAGGGTTGGAGGAAAGGGAGACCATCTGGGTAGGGGCTGAGTGGTTAGGGTTGGAGGAAAGGGAGACCATCTGGGTAGGGGCTGAGTGGTTAGGGTTGGAGGAAAGGGAGACCATCTGGGTAGGGGCTGAGTGGTTAGGGTTGGAGGAAAGGGAGACCATCTGGGTAGGGGCTGAGTGGTTAGGGTTGGAGGAAAGGGAGACCATCTGGGTAGGGGCTGAGTGGTTAGGGTTGGAGGAAAGGGAGACCATCTGGGTAGGGGCTGAGTGGTTAGGGTTGGAGGAAAGGGAGACCATCTGGGTAGGGGCTGAGTGGTTAGGGTTGGAGGAAAGGGAGACCATCTGGGTAGGGGCTGAGTGGTTAGGGTTGGAGGAAAGGGAGACCATCTGGGTAGGGGCTGAGTGGTTAGGGTTGGAGGAAAGGGAGACCATCTGGGTAGGGGCTGAGTGGTTAGGGTTGGAGGAAAGGGAGACCATCTGGGTAGGGGCTGAGTGGTTAGGGTTGGAGGAAAGGGAGACCATCTGGGTAGGGGCTGAGTGGTTAGGGTTGGAGGAAAGGGAGACCATCTGGGTAGGGGCTGAGTGGTTAGGGTTGGAGGAAAGGGAGACCATCTGGGTAGGGGCTGAGTGGTTAGGGTTGGAGGAAAGGGAGACCATCTGGGTAGGGGCTGAGTGGTTAGGGTTGGAGGAAAGGGAGACCATCTGGGTAGGGGCTGAGTGGTTAGGGTTGGAGGAAAGGGACACCATCTGGGTAGGGGTTGAGTGGTTAGGGTTGGAGGAAAGGGAGACCATCTGGGTAGGGGCTGAGTGGTTAGGGTTGGAGGAAAGGGACACCATCTGGGTAGGGGCTGAGTGGTTAGGGTTGGAGGAAAGGGACACCATCTGGGTAGGGGTTGAGTGGTTAGGGTTGGAGGAGAGGAGACAGAAAAGGAAACATAGTAGTGATCAGAGACCTGGAGGGGGGTTACAGTGAGATTAGTAGGAGAACAGAGACCTGGAGGGGGTTACAGTGAGATTAGTAGGAGAACAGAGACCTGGAGGGGGGTTACAGTGAGATTAGTAGGAGAACAGAGACCTGGAGGGGGGTTACAGTGAGATTAGTAGGAGAACAGAGACCTGGAGGAGAACAGAGACCTGGAGGGGGTTACAGTGAGATTAGTAGGAGAACAGAGACCTGGAGGAGAACAGAGACCTGGAGGGGGTTACAGTGAGATTAGTAGGAGAACAGAGACCTGGAGGGGGGTTATAGTGAGATTAGTAGGAGAACAGAGACCTGGAGGGGGTTACAGTGAGATTAGTAGGAGAACAGAGACCTGGAGGGGGTTACAGTGAGATTAGTAGGAGAACAGAGACCTGGAGGGGGTTACAGTGAGATTAGTAGGAGAACAGAGACCTGGAGGGGGGGTTACAGTGAGATTAGTAGGAGAACAGAGACCTGGAGGGGGGTTGCAGTGAGATTAGTAGGAGAACAGAGACCTGGAGGGGGGTTGCAGTGAGAATAGTAGGAGAACAGAGACCTGGAGGGGGGTTACAGTGAGATTAGTAGGAGAACAGAGACCTGGAGGGGGGTTACAGTGAGATTAGTAGGAGAACAGAGACCTGGAGGGGGGTTACAGTGAGATTAGTAGGAGAACAGAGACCTGGAGGGGGGTTACAGTGAGATTAGTAGGAGAACAGAGACCTGGAGGGGGTTACAGTGAGATTAGTAGGAGAACAGAGACCTGGAGGGGGGTTACAGTGAGATTAGTAGGAGAACAGAGACCTGGAGGGGGGTTGCAGTGAGATTAGTAGGAGAACAGAGACCTGGAGGAGGGTTACAGTGAGATTAGTAGGAGAACAGAGACCTGGAGGGGGGTTACAGTGAGATTAGTAGGAGAACAGACCTGGAGGGGGGGTTACAGTGAGATTAGTAGGAGAACAGAGACCTGGAGGGGGGTTGCAGTGAGATTAGTAGGAGAACAGCCTCTAGTAAAGATGAGGTCAAGCGTTTTGCCTGCCTTGTGAGTTGGAACGGGATTGGGAAAGGGTGAGGGGAAAGAGAGAGTTGGAAAGAAATGAATCGAAGGCACACGTCAGGAGGTTGAAGTTGCCAAGTACGAAGAGTAGTGAGCCATCGTCAGGAAATCAGCTTATCAAGGTGTCAAGCTCACTGAGAAACTCCAAGGGCATAGATGTATAGATATAGATGCATAGATAGATAGGGTGATAGATGACAACAATGTTAAGCTTGAGTGGACAATTGACAGTGACAGCATGGAATTCAAATGAGGAGATGGACAGGTGAGGGATGGAGTAAAGAGAAAATCTCCACTTCGGAGAAATGAGTAGTCCTGTGCCACCACCACGACCACCAGATGCTCTCGGTTTATGACAGAACTGTCAGATGAAGAAAGAGCAGCAGTGTTCTCTGGGGTGATCCATGTCTCCGTCAGGGACTTAAAGGCAGCATGGGCTGAGATGAACTCAGCGTACTTCACAGCCAACGCTGCCAGAGACCCAGAATTCCTCATGGGTTGTGTACGCAGGGTACACTACATTAGAAATGTTGCAGCCAAGGGGTGGGGAGAGTCTGTAATGCCTACAGGGAGAGGTGCGAACAGGTATAGAAAACACACACAGTTGACAAAGCTACAAAATAGCTAAAATGTGATCATCTGTAAATAACTAGGTAAGATACTCCGGTGAGAGAGTGGTGTGGAGCCTTCCCCTCGTTCTTTTCTTAAATAACTCCACAGAACAACTCGGCAAAACAGTCTTTGTTTCAGGGATGGTCTTAATTTTGTGACAAAACCGCCGCTTACAGCTGCCGCTGAGAAACCAGGGTATTTTATTAGGATCCCCTTAGCTGTTGCAAAAGCAGCAGCTACTCTTCCTGGGATCCACACAAAACATTAAATAATACAGAACCTTAATAGACAATAACAGCTCGAGGACAGAAGTACATCCATTTAAAAAAGGGAGACTGAATAACTAACAATAATTGATAATTGGCTAGCAGAGGTGGAGAGCACGCCTCCCTGTACTGATTGCTGATTGCCTAGGAGAGGTGAAACCACTCCCTCTCCAATACAGCCACTGATTACCAAAACAAGTCACAAATTGCCCTGCCCCTTGATCCTGGTTGATGTGTCAACAACTATCTGCAAATGATGAGCAGTCAGCAGTTCACACACCAAGTAAGGTACTGGGAAAACAGGCAGAACTTAAAGTAGATGGCCCTAGCTAACAAAAAGACAGTACTAGACCAAAACAGACAAAGACAAAAAAGATATATACTTATCACTCCTGGCGATATCAGGAGTCCTCTAGCTATAGAATGAAGTGTATACCTGGAAATAATCAGAATACATGTCAACATTACAGTTTTGAAGCATAGCTTGTCCAAAAAAAGTGTTCTCTTGGCACAACTTATCCGGGCTATGGGGTAAGTTAAGCCACCTACACATTTCTGTACTGAATTAAATATTACCACTACCTTTTTAAACCATGTCTATCTTTATTTCCCAAACACAATTCAACACCATCACAATCACTTATTTTTTATTTCAACATTTTAAGCATATTTTAATAATAATAATACATGGGGTATGTAGTGCTTTTCAAGGACCCAAAGTCGCTTTACTGTTATAAAAATGAAAATAAACAATAACATCAATGAAAAACATAATTTAAGAGAGGGGAGCACTCAAAGAAGGGAAAGAGTGTATCAGTGTATAGGGAGGGTTGGGATTTGGATACTCCGTTTTAGGGTAAGGGTTTGGGTTAGGTGCTGCTCAGTATGTGTTTGTTAGGCATAACACCTAACAAATACTTTGTACTTTTTTAAAGCACTTTTATCATAGGTCAAGCCCTGTTGTTACCTCTATAATGCCTTGCATTATGCCTGGGAAGAAAACACTTCCATTTTCTCAACCTACCCCAAGGCAAACTTTTTGACTATATTATCCCACACAGCTACAAGGATGCACTTTCATGCTAGGTTTAGGAACTGATATTGAAGCTTATTGAGACCCCAACTGATGTATAGAATAATCTTAAAAATATCTACTTTGGTTTAGATACAAACATCATAAAACCTCTTAACACAAATTAATTTGACTTGGTGAAAATCCGTTTTTTGGATCTGACTTGCTTACCACTTTTTCCATGTGGTTTCTTCCTTTACAGACTCCATGAAATGATGACATCTTCCTAAATATTTAGTCAAATTATTTATTTTGTGTATGGTTTCCTAGAAACAAGGGTGGCTCAATTTACCCCTTTGGCTCAACTAACCTTACTCTCCCCTAAATGTTTTTGTAGGAAACTATTTGAGTGATGTAACGGGGCGGCAGCGTAGCCTAGTGGTTAGAGCGTTGGACTAGTAACCGAAAGGTTGCAAGTTCGCATCCCCGAACTGACAAAGTACAAATCTGTTGTTCTGCCCCTGAACAAGGCAGTTAACCCACTGTTCCTAGGCTGTCATTGAAAGTAAGAATTTGTTCTTAACTGACTTTCCTAGTTAAATTAATTAAAAATGTATCTCAGTAGTGTAATGAGCCCATTCTTATTTGTTTCTTTCTCTCCCTTTCAATAAATTGTCTTGTCTTGGGCTTTATCCCAAGCAAAACAAAACGGAAGATCAGGTAATTATTTATCTGATATTATGACGATAGAAAATCCCCCACCTGTCTCTGTAATTAATGTTGCATGTCCATTTCTAACTCATCAGCTGTGCCACCTCCCTGTCACCTGCCACCTGTCACCTGTCACCTGCCACCTGCCCCGTCTGTACACCAATCATTCCCCCTACCTTGTCTGTCTCTGCCCTGCCCACTCATGCCATGAGACTTAAAAATGTGAGTCTGTATCAGTTAAATGTATTAAATAAAATGAAATCGTGATAAATGATTACAATTTTCCTTCAATTGTTTGCTGCACAGAGGTTCTGTGGCAAGGTACTGTATGTTTTTGCAATTTATATTAAAATAGAAAAGTTGTATTGTTGTTAAGTGTGATTTGAGGCTTTAATTGTGCAAAATGTCTTCTAATCTAACCTTCTTTCATTGACCTTTAGCTGGCTCCTAGCCTACGAGAATGCACTCTCCTTCCACTTCAGCAACTACTTTGTGGGTTACCTGAGTGAGACCAGCACCACTCTGGCTGGAGCAGGCTTTACGGAAGAAAAAGACAACCTCAAATGGTCAGTGCATTGAAGCATCATGGTGACTAGGCTTGGCACAGACTTGCCATAAATTAAATAGTTTGTTTGCCCCCCCCCCCCCCCCCCCAGTTCTCTTTCCCCCCCAAACAGCCCAACTGAAATGCCTGTGTTTTCTTCTCCAGGGATATGACTGTTGCTTGGCCCCTTCATGTGGAGTTTCCCAGGTCTATGGTGGAGGTGGCCACCTCGTGGAATCTACCCATGTCCCGATGGCTCAATACCTGTAAGCTTTCTGTGAAATTGAACATATTTACAGCATTGTGAGCTTACATACAACAAATAATACAATGTTTTTGTTCCTCCTGTTTTCACAGTTGTCCTCCTACAATGACATTTAAAGCAGTAAACATCCCAACTCAATTGCTCTTTTTGAACTGGAATACAAACTTGATCCCCTGAAAACTGTTTCTGTCTGATCACCCAGATGTTTTTACCAGTGCTCGCAACCTTGGAACCTTTCCAGCCATCCTAGTGACATACACTACCAGTGCACTTCTACATGTGAGTATGCACAAGCAGGTGTGGGTGTGAGTATGAGTGTGTAAGAGATCTTTTCTTACCGTTGTCTCCTTTGGCCTTTAGGGTCTGAGCTTCCACCTGGGTGCAGTACTACTATCTCTCGCGTTCATCACATATATTGAGCACGGTAAGTCTGTAAAAGAAGTGGCTTGCTATAAAAAAAAAAGGTTCCATTTTTATTTCCGTTCCACGTTACCTTTCAGGGATAACATTATTTACATCTGGAGAATAACTTTAGGTGACATACAGAGTTTGTTTATTACTAAATGAAACAATCAACTTGGCTGTGGCACAATGCACAGCAAATGCTGAGTAGGCGTGAAAGGATAAATCATTGTGACTTCTATTTGATCTGCCAGAGACTCATTTTGTTGCATACCCTCTGTTCCAGTTTTGCGGAAGAGACTGGCAGACATTTTAAACGCGTGTATTCTGTCAAAGAAATGTCAGCCAAACTGCACTCACAAGAACAAAAAGGTATGGTTTATTAAGAAATAAAAAGTGATATTTATGCATAATGATATTTTCTTGTGTAAAGTCAAAAGATCTTTCAGTGATGGTCACATGCAAATCGACCATACAACATTTCACAATAACTCTTATATTAAACCGATGCCAAAAAATCCTCAATAAGAATGTTTTCATTACAGCATGATCTTTCTTCTTCTTCTCCCATCCACACAGGCCCTGTGGGTGTACATTATTAATGTAGCCTTCAGTGCCCTGGCAGTCTTCCACCTGGCATACCTGGGCTCTCTGTTCAACTCCAGTGTGGACTACATGGATGATGATGATGATGAGGTAACTATTTACTGAATGGTTTTCAGCTATAAGATGGCCAAACTCTCATACATTACTCTGATTATGCAATGTCACGTAGCATCGTCAGATCTTTTAGAACAAAGCGTTATGGTTGATTTGGGTATTTCAAACCCATGTCTGTTTTCTCTACAGAGTGGCGTGGCCAACCACACCATTCAGAAGTGGTCGGAGCTGAGCTGGGCAAGCCACTGGGTGACGTTTGGCTGCTGGGTGCTCTACCGCATCATCCTCTAAATGTGTGAGGGAGAGGGAGCGAGAGAGCGCTGGGGACAGAGAGACATATAGAGAAGGGAAGCAATAACAAGAGGGAATTAATGTGAGCCTGTTGAGGAAAGACCGGCTCTCTACTCCTGCACTGTGAAGTTGTATTGGACTGAAGAGTACACACAACCACCCTATGGGCAGTATATTAACTATTTTCTCAATACCAACATACAGTGCTCAGGACACCGCCTAAGAGACTAGGTAATCTACTTACTGTAACCTGCTGGTGACAAACTATTTTTGATACTCTTGAAATAATGCCCCACTCTTCCTTAATCACATAGTTTTTAATCACATGGTTTTGTTTGAGCTGCTGCATTTGTTTACCCCTTGTGGCGAGACAGACCAACAGCAGATATGGATGAGACATCTCACTGCGATTCTCAATCAATACCCATCCTGTTAGCATGACAGTGGTCAATCATTCACTCTCTTTGATGAACAACTAAGAACCCGTTCTCTAGTTTTCAGAAGTGATTCCGTAATACGCCGTTAAAGTAATATTTTCCTTTTCCTCCATATTCGAAAGCTACATTTTGTTATTACACCCTACTTAGTTGTTACATTTGTAGAGCATGTAAAACCCGTTTTTATGACCACACAAACCAGCATTATAAGAGCATATTTCCTTTGTGGATTTTAATAGAAAATTATGTTTATTTTTTATTTATAGAAATAAGTGTACATTGGTGTTTGTGCATTTTATACTATGTTTTTCATCCTAGTGTAATTTGAGACATTTTTTCAATTTTCCTGTTAATAACTATGTAACTGATATATCTACCAAATTATTGTAGTTCAGTCAAAAATACACAAGTATTTAATTGGTCAGTAAGGGTTTTTCATGTTGCTTTAAAGCCGATTATGAAAATGCATAACTTAAGATGAAGTTGCATCTGTAACCAAAGCCTTTGGTCATTTTCAACATGCTGTTCTTTTTAACATGCTTTTAAGGAAATGAATAATTCATGATGGAATACTTACTGCTCCTGAACACACTGGACATTGAAACCTACTGCTCATTTGGTTCATGTGATGAGGGCCAGTCCAGAAACAACCCTTAAGGACTTTTGTTTCCATTTGGTTTCTGTTACACAACTGTGACTGGGAAACTTACACGAACATATATAACATATGTCATTTACTAGGCTTTCCCTTAGAATACAAGGTTCATGCAATGCACATGTGCAGTCTTAGCAAACCACCTTTCACCACTGTCCTTTTGTCAAACTTTTACCTATATGTGTGTTGCTACTGAGAGAGAGAGGTCTGTGATATTTAATACATTTTCTATCAAACGGTAATCACTGTCTATCGTCAAATCCAATCAAATGTTATTAGTCACATGCGCCGAATGCACAGGTGGTACCTTACAGTGAAATGCTTACTTACGAGCCCCTAACCAACAATGCAGTTTAAAATGTTTTTATAAATTAAGAGTAAGATTAAGAAATAAAAGTAACAAGTAATTAAAGAGCAGCAATAGAATAACAATAGCGAGACTATATACAGTGAATCGTTGGTTCATGTGAAGAACTATTCACTGTTAAAGGAAGCTAACTGAAACAATAACAAAGTGGTCACCCCGCCTCTGTTTCGGTAAAAAGCTGACGGTTGGACCTGGAGAAATGTAACCACTCTCAAATTAATAGAAAGAGCTATGGATGCAAGAACTGACTATCCATGATATCAACATTACATTTTTAAACCATGTTTTGAGGCTATAAAGTGTTTGTTTTTTACAAACATTGGAGTTAAACAAGCTTATATTTTGGGTTCTCGTGGAGTGTGACAGTTGAACTAAGCTCATGAGGCATTTATAAGTTATATTCTTCAAGAATCAATGGGTATATATCATTCATTTATGAGTCCAAAAACTGACTTAGCAACTAAGGATTCTAGCTTAAAGTAAACAATTTCTGCCAAGCAGACCTGTTCTAACATGGCATTCAAAAACATATATTATGTGAACATGTAACAAGAAACTGCTGAACTGTTTTAGGAAAAAGGTATTTATTTTCTTATTTACAAGAATGGTTTGGACATTTGATCAAAATAAGGAACTTTGGTTGGGAAGAGGGAAAGATTGGGAGTGGTCAAGGTTTCACTTTCTGGGGAACATTGGCTGGGTTTGACCTTGTGTCCGTCCATTTCTAGTAGTTCTACAATCCAGAGCAGACAATGAGCGAGGGGAAACAGGTTGGGAAAAACGGTCACACACAGTGGATCACTGATGGATGGAAATCTGGGTCACTTTCTGCTCTTGTGAGAGCAAGTGGGCACAGTTGTGTATCAAGACGGGGCCTGTATGCAGTTCCAAGGGAGATGGGGAGAGGATGGGAGGCTGCTTTTCAGCCTTGCCTGCCCCAAGGACCGCCATGTTTGCGACGGCAGGATCCCAGCAGAGTCTCCAGAGCCATCTTCACAAATGCCTGGAAATTATTGCTTCTCTCCCTTCGGCTGTCCTGCGAGGGGACGGAACACAGAAATAGACAGAGGCCATGCTTCTCACATAACAATGGGTGTGATAGCCAAGTGTAATTAATTTGGTCCAGCTCTCCAATCATTTTGAGAGCAAGGACTGGATTGAGTTCACTTAAACTTAGAAAATGAAACATGAGGCTGTTAAGTTCTACGGGATCGGTGACCCCCCCCCGCACGGGACGGTTGAGCTAATGTGCGCTAATGTGATTAGCATGAGGTTGTAAGTAACAAGAACATTTCCCAGGTCATAGACATATCTGATATGGGCAGAAAGCTTAAATTCTTGTTAATCTAACTGCACTGTCCAATTTACAGTAGCTATTACAGTGAAAGAATACCATGCTATTGTTTGAAGAGAGTGCACAGTTATGAATTTGAAAATGTATCAATAAACCAATTAGGCACATTTAGGCAGACTTGATACTACATTTTGAACAGAAATGCAATGGTTCATTAGACCAGTCTAAAGCTTTGCTCATACACTGCTGCCATCTAGTTGCCAAAATCTAAATTGCACCTAAACTGGAATAATACATTATGGCCTTTCTCTATTTCATAGATGAAAAAAAAGCATGATTTTTTTCTTTGTATTATCTTTTACCAGATCTAATGTGTTATATTCTCCTACATTAATTTCACATTTCCACAAACTTCAAAGTGTTTTCAAATGGTATCAAGAATATGCATATCCTTGCTTCAGGTCCTGAGCTAGATTTGGGTATGTCATTTTAGGCGACAATTGAAAAAAAGGGTCCAATCCTTAAGAGGTTTTAAAGACCATGATCCTCCTACCCTCGGTCCTAGATTAGTCTAATGCTTACCTCCTTGCTTTTTGTTATCATCTCCTTTCTGATCAGCTTTCTTCGGTTGCTCCTTAGGACTCTGAGGTTGCTGTGGAGATTAAATGGGGGGGGGGGGGATTAAATTTAGAGAAACTCAAACTTGAATGTTTAACTTACAATGAATGAGGACTATGTACTGGTTTCTTGTTCTTACCTTGGTAGCTGATTTCTTGTCAGATTTGTTACCTGCAAATTATGAAAGAATGTTGATGTATTATTCTTTAGAATAACTGTCCCCTTCATGATGATCCAGGTAAGAAGAGGGTGCATTTTCTTTTCGATTTTGCAATAATGTTCATATAGTCAAGTCAATTTATGACTGTAGGGGAGACTTAGGGAATTTAACACGTTTTATCTTTGACTTTATTACTGAGTCTAATTGATCTAGATGGATAGTCCCAAATTCATCATTTAGCTTTTGACAGTTCATGAATAAAATAAAACACAAATATAGCACTGGCCTAAATTCACTACATTATACACTGCCTTGAGAAAAGCCTTTATATATAATAATGTATTCTCTATAAAATAATAATAATATGCTATAGCCTAATACAAATATATAGGCTACATGAAAGCATAAAAACTACTTTAGAAATACCTTTTGTTCCGGGCATTTTGGCTGTGCTCCAAAGTCTGTGTGTAATTTAGAAAACTCAGTGCTTATGTGGCGTCCAAATCGCTCATTTATGGCTCCAGCACCTGAATGCTCCCTTCACCGGGGCCCCTTCGGGAAAGAGCGCAGGGAAAAAGCAAAGAGCCCCGTCAGCCGCGCGAGAGGCACACTGTCCTGCGGGCCTTTGCTGAGCTCAGGCGAAACGTCTGAGCGCGCGACCCAAACTCATAATCCCACCATTGTTTGGACGATGAGCTGTGTCATTGTCCTCAATTTCAACAACAATAAATCGTTTTTGTCATATGCTATTGTTTTAGGCATACTGGCCTACATAGAGATAATATTATGTATATGTATTATTTATGTTTTTGCTTTGGAAGCACTTTTAGATTGTTATGAAAAGCGCTGAAGTCTAATAAAAAGCATGAGCCGGAACACAACCAGATAAATTACTTTGTGTAGAGGTGCTGACTAACGGTGAATAAACTGTAAGCTATAAAAATAAATTCATGACATTCTATATATAAACTCCCAGTAAATTATTAGGTAAACCACCAATGTCTCTGCATCACTGCCTTCTTCAGTGTAATGTCATGAATGCTTGAACCAGGTTATATAGACAAACAGTGCAATTAGTGCCAACAATGTCAATAGTGAGGGTTGTGCCATAATTATTAAGTTGATGAGTATTAATTGAGGGAAACTGTTAAAAGACAATAGTTTACAGCAAGTTGAGTATACTAGGCTAGTATCATCATATGGCAACATAACTAGATATTTTACATAATATTAGCATCAACATACATACATTTAATTGTTTCCAATTTCATTTCAATTTTTGGTTACATGTAATCTTTTGGCTCAACCATAATGCATAATAAGCATCATCAAAAGGGGGGACAAAAACTGATAAACTGTAGAAATAATATATTCATTTATCAGACTTATTGATAAAAAAAGGAGAACTGTTCATAAGAAGGGCCTGAGATCAAAGTCAATATTCAGACCACTAGGGGTCAATGTTTTTTTTTATCCAGCAGGCCTCCCCCTGTAGTATTAGGATCTCGATGCTACCTCCTCTCCTTGGTAGAGTAACATGCTCAATACCTGTTTTTTGAGGGAGGAGATGGTTAGCTTAAACAAAGTGAGCTGTTACTGAATAGTCAGTGTTCTTACATCTGATTGCGCTGCGGTGTTCAGCTATGCGTTGTTTTAATTGTCTTTTCGTTTGTCCTACGTAGGCTTTCACACATGAACAGGTGATGAGATAGATTACTCCCTTTGTCTTGCATGAGATGATACTCCTAACAGGGAGTTTTTTTTTACCTGTATGTGGGTGTCTGAAGAAGGATGTTTTTGGTAGACCATACAGGTTTGTACTCAGGGTGTGGTGTGTTGGCCTTGGCCAACTCTCCTGCTATCTCTCTCAGAATGACCTTCTTGATCCTAATCAGTCAGGTTTCAAGACTGGGCATTCAACTGAGACTGCTCTTCTCTGTGTCACGGAGGCTCTCCGCACTGCTAAAGCTAACTCTCTCTCCTCTGCTCTCATCCTTCTAGACCTATCTGCTGCCTTTGATACTGTGAACCATCAGATCCTCCTCTCCACCCTCTCCGAGTTGGGCATCTCCGGCGCGGCCCACGCTTGGATTGCGTCCTACCTGACAGGTCGCTCCTACCAGGTGGCGTGGCGAGAATCTGTCTCCGCACCATGCGCTCTCACCACTGGTGTCCCCCAGGGCTCTGTTCTAGGCCCTCTCCTATTCTCGCTATACACCAAGTCACTTGGCTCTGTCATATCCTCACATGGTCTCTCCTATCATTGCTATGCAGACGACACACAATTAATCTTCTCCTTTCCCCCTTCTGATAACCAGGCGGCGAATCGCATCTCTGCATGTCTGTCAGACATATCAGTGTGGATGACGGATCACCAGCTCAAGCTGAACCTCGGCAAGACGGAGCTGCTCTTCCTCCCGGGGAAGGACTGCCCGTTCCATGATCTCGCCATCACGGTTGACAACTCCCTTGTGTCCTCCTCCCAGAGTGCTAAGAACCTTGGCGTGATCCTGGACAACACCCTGTCGTTCTCCACTAACATCAAGGCGGTGACCCGATCCTGTAGGTTCATGCTCTACAACATTCGCAGAGTACGACCCTGCCTCACACAGGAAGCGGCGCAGGTCCTAATCCAGGCACTTGTCATCTCCCGTCTGGATTACTGCAACTCGCTGTTGGCTGGGCTCCCTGCCTGTGCCATTAAACCCCTACAACTCATCCAGAACGCCGCAGCCCGTCTGGTGTTCAACCTTCCCAAGTTCTCTCATGTCACCCCGCTCCTCCGCTCTCTCCACTGGCTTCCAGTTGAAGCTCGCATCCGCTACAAGACCATGGTGATTGCCTACGGAGCTGTGAAGGGAACGGCACCTCCATACCTTCAGGCTCTGATCAGGCCCTACACCCAAACAAGGGCACTGCGTTCATCCACCTCTGGCCTGCTGGCCCCCCTACCTCTGAGGAAGCACAGTTCCCGCTCAGCCCAGTCAAAACTGTTCGCTGCTCAGGCACCCCAATGGTGGAACAAGCTCCCTCACAACGCCAGGACAGCGGAGTCAATCACCACCTTCCGGAGTCACCTGAAACCCCACCTCTTTAAGGAATACCTAGGATAGGATAAAGTAATCCTTCCCCCCCCCCCCCCCCCTTAAAAGATTTAGATGCACTATTGTAAAGTGGTTGTTCCACTGGATATCATAAGGTGAATGCACCAATTTGTAAGTCGCTCTGGATAAGAGCGTCTGCTAAATGACTTAAATGTAAATGTAAATGTGTGTTGCGGTCAAGGTCTCCACCTAGTGATGAAATATAGAAGTAGAACCAGTAAAAAACTATTGGAAAACTGGGCAAGCTTTTATCAACTACAGTAGGTGTAATTGATATACAACCATTACTATATAATATATGTTGAATATGTTGGGTATTGGAAAATAAACAGAGCTAAGCAAAACTTGGGATAACAACAAAAAACGCTTAGGCATTTCTTTGGGAAATGCCCTAATTGCCATGGTTTCCTGGTTTATTAAAGACTGTACGAACTCTGCGTACATATATTTTGGCGTACAGACGTATTATTTGATTTGTAAATCATATTGATTGCGTTTAAACAACGCTACGTCAGCCATATGTTTTACAAGTCAGCGTAGCTGCGCAAGTGGGCAGGATCAATGGTGTCACATAATTTGACACTGACAGCGAAACGCTAAGGAAGGAAGGTGAGCTGTCTGAGGTTTTCTTTATATGTTGAATGTCATTTTTTTTATGGAAAAGGACGTAGTTTAAATTGCTTTTGAAGAAAAACAAAATCAGTCCGCTAAGTAGCATTTGAGGACAGAGGCGTCTAGTTATCATCAGACATGGCTAGCAAGCAACTGTAGCTAGCCCCATATTTGACTAAAGGAGCCTAACATTAACTTACTCCTTAGTACAGGGACCTTACATGTTCTTGTTAAAGGGCAAATTGGCTTTGGAAGCAAAAACAACCAAAATCTTTATCTAAACGTAAATTGATTCTCAATTGCGGTACGGTTCTAGAAACATAACCCTCTACTTTCATATCACATTAAAAAAAATCACAAATGCAAAAGACACACTTACTGTACAGTGTTTTTCAGTGACAACACATTTGTGGTGTCTGTCTAACCTTTACACACAGGTGTTCTGAGACGCAGATAACGAATTAGCACAGGTAGTCCACTCTTTCATCTTTATAAGCGCTCAAACATGGAAATATGGCCATGTGGGAACCCTAACCCTATAAAGGTGTGTATCAATTTAACCTTTTTGTTTTTTGAAAATGATTTCATGCTGATATGAAAGATAAGGTCCTTATGCTTCAAAAACTTAAGGCAAGCAATGCATGTTAATGTTCAGACCAATCGTTACGGCTCTAGTCTTAACAAAACTTCCCCCTGCAGAAGACCCCTTCTTCAATGACTTACACTACATGACCAAAAGTGTGGACAGCTGTTCGTCGATTATCTCATTCCAAAATCATGGGCATTAATATGGAGTTGGTCCCACCTTTTCTGCTATAACAGCCTTCACTCTTCAGGGAAGGCTTTCCACTAGATGTTTGAATATTGCTGCGGGGACTTGCTTCCATTCAGCCACAAGAGCATTAGTGAGGCACTGATGTTTGGCCATATACCTGGCTCACAGTCAGTGTTCCAATTCATCCCAAAGGTGTTTGAGGTCAGGGCTCTGTGCAGGCCAGTCAAGTTCTTCCACGCCGATCTCTACAAACCATTTCTGTATGGACCTCACTTTGTGCATTGGGGCATTGTCATGCTGAAACAGGGAAGGGCCTTCCCTAAACCGTTGCCACAAACAGTTGGAAGCACAGAATCGTCTAGATCTAGAATGTAATTGTATGCTGTAGCGTTAAGATTTCCCTTCTCTGCAACTAAGGGGCCTAGCCCGAACCCTGAAAAATAGCCCCAGAACATTACGCCTTCTACACCAAACTTGGCACTATGCATTGAGGCAGGTAGCATTCTCCTGGCATCCATCAAGTCCAGACTTGTCTGTTGGACTGTTAGATGGTAAAGCATGATTCATCACTCCAGCGAATGCGTTTCCACTGCTCCAGAGTCCAATGGCAGCGAGCTTTACACCACTCCAGCCAACGCTTGGCATTACGCATTTGTGTAACAGTTTAGCTTCTGTTCCTCTCTTCGCCCCTACCTGGGCTCGAACCAGGGACCCTCTGCACACATCGACAACAGCCACCCTCGAAGCATCGTTACCCATCGCTCCACAAAAGCCGCAGCCCTTGCAGAGTAAGGGGAACAACTACTTCAAGGTCTGAGCGAGTGACGTCACCGATTGAAACGCTATTAGCGCGCACCACCGCTAACCATTTCACATCGGTTACACTCACCCCCCTTTTGACCTCCTCCTTTTCCGCAGCAACCAGTGATCCGGGTCACAGCACCAATGTAACAGTGTAGCTTCCTTCCCTCTCCTCGCCCCTACCTGAGCTCAAACCAGGGAGCCTCTGCACACATTGACAACAGCCACCTTCGAAGCATCGTTACCCATCGCTCAACAAAAGCCACAGCCCTTGCTGAGCAAGGGGAACAACTACTTCAAGATCTCAGAGCGAGTGACGTCACCGATTGAAACGCTAATAGCACGCACCACCGCTAACTAGCTAGCCATTTCACCTCCGTTACACATGGTGATCTTAGGCTTGTGTGCAGCTGCTCGGCCATGTTGAATGTTACTTAGCTCTTCAGTAAGGCCATTCTACTTCCAATGTTTGTCTTTGGAGATTGCAAGGCTGTGTGCTCGATTTTTATACACCTGTAAGCAATGGGTGTGTCTGAAATAGCCGAATCCACTAAATTGAAGGGGTGTCCACATACTTTTGTATATGTAATGGAACTGAGTCATGGTCAAGGCCTAGCATAGCTGTTTTCACATAGTATAAGCACTTTGAAGCCGACGTTCGTGAGCAGTCTCATAGACTAACTGGGTCGGTTAGCAAGTTTGTTTTGTGGCATCTACATAAAACATTTCGGCACCGTTTCTGTCTTTTGTCATTGATATTCTATGACTAACAATGTAGCTGTTATAATAGGGCAACCCTTTAATGTCAAGAAGTCAATCGCTGGATTGTGTCTGTTTCTACCTGTCCTGTTATGACAGAGCAGCTACCATCTGGAACACAAATTACATTACACTGTGCCCAATGCTGGCTTTCTTTGCCGTTGTAGCTAGATCCCGTGATCAATGCCGCTGTGGCGAGATCCCGTGATCAATGCCGCTGTGGCGAGATCCCGTGATCAATGCCGCTGTGGCGAGATCCCGTGATCAATGCCGCTGTGGCGAGATCCCATGATCAATGCCGCTGTGGCGAGATCCCGTGATCAATGCCGCTGTGGCGAGATCCCGTGATCAATGCCGCTGTGGCGAGATCCCGTGATCAATGCCGTTGTGGCGAGATCCCGTGATCAATGCCGCTGTGGCGAGATCCCCTAATGCCGATCTAGCTGGCAGTGTTCTGTACCACACACTCTGGACTCTGGAGGCTAAATTGAATTAGCGTTCATGTAGCTTACTCCCCTACCATTCTCTAATTAGCTGTGCTGTTTATGTGTTTATAGGGATCTGCCCTGGCCGTGGCGTCCTCTCTACCTTGAATGTTTGTGGAATGGCTGCAGTTTGGCAGCAGGTGTTGGCAGTGGACGCAAGGTAAGTCTTTAATTTAATGAACGGGTGGCACGGCATGGCCTCAGAGTACTGATACAAACAAGTCTACTGATACAAATCTTGCATGGATTGCTGTCTAGGGATAGCCTGGTTAAACCAGACTGACCTCTGCTGAAACAATGGTGAGCGCAGTCGTTAGTCTGGTTAAACCAGGCTAGCCAAGGGCCTTGATTGTAGTAAAACTGCTGTCAGCATGTTTGTATTAGTGAATAGTATACCTAATACTTATACATCAGTCCTCAGTTCAAGCAAAATGATCTAAAGAGAGGTACAAAGTGAGAAATTACCATTCAAAGATCCTACTGTTGCTAATAACTGTTGTCTGTCTCTCTCTCACTACCCCCTTCCCATGATCCCTTCACAGATACAACGCTTACCGCACACCTACGTTCCCACAGTTCCGCACGCAATACATCCGCCGGCGCAGCCAGCTGCTCAGGGAGAACGCCAAGTGTGGCTTTGAGCCAGCGCTGCGCAGGCGTTACGTGAGGCTGCGCAGCCAGCTGCTGGGCTTGCGCTACGGACCCCTGTCTGAACAGAGCAGCTTCAGGGCCAGCAGTGTGCGCAGCTCCCGCACCACACTGGACCGCATGGAGGTTAGACTGAGAGAAGGGCAGAGGGAGAGCGAGACAGACAGAAAGAGAATACTGTCAATAAGTAGTTTGAACAGTCAAGATTAGACTGAGATGAGATGCCGACAAGGTAAATTGAGATGGAGGGAGAAAGACAAACGTAGGCAGTCTCGGTTGATGTAGGCAGGTTGAGAAAATGATTGTTTTTATAAGGCCTTAAGGTAAGTCTCTCACTACTTGCACTCACTCCATTTGGTCTGCTTGCTCTTTCTCCCACCCTCTTTCTTGACAGGACTTTGAGGAGGACCCCCGTGCTCAGGGGCCTCGTGGTCACCGTCGATCGGTGAGCAGAGGCTCCTACCAGTTACAGGCCCAGATGAACAGGGCAGTCTACGATGAGAGGTAACCCCAGCCACTCCTGACTGACCCCATTCATCCTTTAGTCTCTTTTCTTTTGAAACACTGCATTGTTTCATCATTATAAGCACAGCATTTCAATGAGTCATGGTCCAATGTGAAATACACTGCTCAAAAAAATAAAGGGAACACTTAAACAACACAATGTAACTCCAAGTCAATCACACTTCTGTGAAATCAAACTGTCCACTTAGGAAGCAACACTGATTGACAATACATTTCACATGCTGTTGTGCAAATGGAATAGACAACAGGTGGAAATTATAGGCAATTAGCAAGACACCTCCAATAAAGGAGTGGTTCTGCAGGTGGGGACCACAGACCATTTCTCAGTTCCTATGCTTCCTGGCTGATGTTTTGGTCACTTTTGAATGCTGCCGGTGCTTTCACTCTAGTGGTAGCATGAGACGGAGTCTACAACCCACACAAGTGGCTCAGGTAGTGCAGCTCATCCAGGATGGCACATCAATGCGAGCTGTGGCAAGAAGGTTTGCTGTGTCTGTCAGCGTAGTGTCCAGAGCATGGAGGCGCTACCAGGAGACAGGCCAGTACATCAGGAGACGTGGAGGAGGCCGTAGGAGGGCAACAACCCAGCAGTAGGACCGCTACCTCCGCCTTTGTGCAAGGAGGAGCAGGAGGAGCACTGCCAGAGCCCTGCAAAATGACCTCCAGCAGGCCACAAATGTGTATGTGTCTGCTCAAACGGTCAGAAACAGACTCCATGAGGGTGGTATGAGGGCCCGATGTCCACAGGTGGGGGTTGTGCTTACAGCCCAACACCGTGCAGGACGTTTGGCATTTGCCAGAGATCACCAAGATTGGCAAATTCGCCACTGGCGCCCTGTGCTCTTCACAGATGAAAGCAGGTTCACACTGAGCACGTGACAGAGTCTGGAGACGCCGTGGAGAACGTTCTGCTGCCTGCAACATCCTCCAGCATGACCGGTTTGGCGGTGGGTCAGTCATGGTGTGGGGTGGCATTTCTTTGGGGGGCCGCACAGCCCTCCATGTGCTCGCCAGATGTAGCCTGACTGCCATTAGGTACCGAGATGAGATCCTCAGACCCCTTGTGAGACCATATGCTGGTGCGGTTGGCCCTGGGTTCCGCCTAATGCAAGACAATGCTAGACCTCATGTGGCTGGAGTGTGTCAGCAGTTCCTGCAAGAGGAAGGCATTGATGCTATGGACTGGCCCGCCCGTTCCCCAGACCTGAATCCAATTGAGCACATCTGGGACATCATGTCTCGCTCCATCCACCAACGCCACGTTGCACCACAGACTGTCCAGGAGTTGGCGGATGCTTTAGTCCAGGTCTGGGAGGAGATCCCTCAGGAGACCATCCGCCACCTCATCAGGAGCATGCCCAGGCGTTGTAGGGAGGTCATACAGGCACGTGGAGGCCACACACACTACTGAGCCTCATTTTGACTTGTTTTAAGGACATTACATCAAAGTTGGATCAGCCTGTAGTGTGGTTTTCCACTTTAATTTTGAGTGTGACTCCAAATCCAGACCTCCATGGGTTGATAAATTGGATTTCCATTGATTATTTTTGTGTGATTTTGTTGTCAGCACATTCAACTATGTAAAGAAAAAAGTATTTAATAAGATTATTTCTTTCATTCAGATCTAGGATGTGTTATTTTAGTGTTCCCTTTATTTTTTTGAGCAGTATATATTATTCTTCCTGATTGGAAATGTTGATTTGTTTGTGCCTACAGGCCCTCAGGTGCCTTGGTGCCAACCTCTGTGGCAGAGGCTAGCCGTGCCATGGCCGGGGACACCACTCTGAGCGAGAACTATGCTTTTGCTGGCATGCACCACATATTTGACCAACACGTGGACGCTGCAGGTGAGTGGAAATGACAGTATGTGATGGAAAGATATCAATGCAGTTACCGACATATTTCTGTGTCTTATTTTCATGTTTTGTTGGGTTCCCTCTTCTCCTCTAGTTCCACGGCTGCAGTTTGCTAACGATGACAAGCACCTCCTAGCCTGCTGCTCATTGGACAGCACCCTGTCCATCATGACCCTGTTCTCGTCCCCGCCCAGTGTGAAGGTGATTCTGAAGGGTCACGCAGGTCCCGTCACCGACTTCGCTTGGTCCCTTAGCAACGACGTCATCGTGTCGACGTCAAAGGACGGGACGCTGCGTATTTGGAACACGGAGGATGGGAGGTGTATCCGTGAGGTCAGAGACCCTGAAGCCAGCGAACTGCTCTGCTGCACCTTCCAGCCCATGAACAACAACCTCACAGTGGTGAGTCATAGTAAAAGCGTTGTCTCTACAATGGCCAAACTCTCTTCCTTACGGCTTCCCTGACCTTCACCAATGCTCCCCCTGACCCCCTGACCTCTGTTCTGTCCTCCAGGTGGGGAACAGTAAGCAACTCCTGCAGGTGGTAAACATCTCCACAGGGAAGAAGGTGAAGGGAGGTTCTAGTAAGCTGACAGGACGGGTGTTGTCGATGTCCTTTGATGCCCCTGGGAGGATCCTGTGGGCCGGGGACGACAGGGGCAGCATATTCTCCTTCCTGTTTGACATGGCCACAGGTAGACTGAGGAAAAACCTCCCTGCTTGTTATGAATAATTAGTATGAATTAATTTTATTTATAAAGCACTTTATCAAAAACCCAAAGTACTAGGCCACAAACATAGGAAAGTGTTGTGTGTGTTTAACAACTCTGAATTTCAATCCACAGGGAAGCTGACCAAAGCCAAGCGGCTGGTTGTGAGTGAGGGCAGTTCCATCTGCAGCATCTCTGCCCGCTCCTGGATCAGCAGAGAGGCCCGAGACCCATCCCTGCTTATCAATGCCTGTGTCAACAAACTGCTACTCTACAGGTCACACACACACAGAGAGGCTCCATTAGTTATAATACAAACACTTAAAAATTAATTTAACTGTCGTAGTTTCATTAACTGCTGCATTTTGCATTGGAACGTGTATGTAATATCAGTGATACGTACTTGTATGCTATCGCATAAACAAGGAAGGCGTGATCCACTCTGTGCACTGCATGCTGAGTTGAGTTTGACTGGTTCTGTGACCCTCTCATCTTTACAGGGTGGTGGATAATGAAGGTACTCTGCAGCTGAAGACAAGCTTCCCCATCAAGCACGGGTCCCAGCCCCTCCACAGCATCTTCTGCCCTCTCATGTCGTTCAGACAGGGTGCCTGTGTTGGTATGAGCCTCAGTCACACTTCCTTACTCTCTGGTATAGATATTATAAACAAAAGTGCACCACACTTAGGAACATCAATTGTGTACTGGTTGTCAGTACATCAACTCACTGAAGCCAAAGATGAAAACATTCATAGGTCATAACATTCAGTTATAACATAGTTATAGCATAGGACCGTTCACACCAGTGTTCTCTCTCACTTGTCCCTCTTTCCTGATTTTCTCCTCTTTTTCCTCCCCCTTTTCTCCTATCTTTATTACAGTGACTGGCAGTGAGGATGCCTGTGTTTACTTCTTCGATGTGGAGCGCAACACTAAGGCCATAGTCAACAAGCTGCAGGGTCACGGTGGCCCAGTGCTGGACGTCAGCTTCAACTGTGACGAGAGTTTACTGGCCTCTGCTGATTCCACAGGCATGGTCATCATCTGGAGGCGGGAGCAGAAGTGATCAACCAATCACATACTCTACTGTCCAACCATATGCCAATATAACTTTACTTCTAGAATGTTAAATACAGTACAAGATTAAATGAACACTGACAATGTGCAATGAGGTAGTCAAGGAATATCTGTGTTGTCTAGGAGGTTTTAGTGGAGTTTTTAGGTTTTCAACATGGAAAGGAGAGCACTGCTTCTCACTGGAGGACCTGAGAGGCTTGCATGAGTCAAGATTAGGACACCTTGGTATAGAGTAGTAATGACGCAGAATAAGGAAATATTCTAATTGACAGACTTATTTATTCCTAATAAGTTCTGCATTTGCCTTCAAGCGTTTCCCATGTTTATTGTTTGACTTTGATGTGTCAATAACCCATCATAGAACTCAGTATTGACAATTCAGAATAACTACTGCATCAATAAAGACTGATCAAAATGATGAGACCATAAAAAAAATTGTGAGTGTTTGTATTTGCATTAGCCTGTGTTTGTCATTGAAGTCTTGCTGGTTGCAAATTACTATAATATATTTATGATATGCACATACTGAATAAAATAACCACTGTACATCACAGAGTTGCTTGTTTTGTTGAATTGCTAGTGTTTATTACAATGTAGCCATGTGTAAAATGTTTTTGTTTTCCACGCTTGAGCTACAGTAGAAGTCTATTGGTCATTGGGGCGTTCAATCTAAAATCGGATCCACCCAACCATTGGCTAACGTGAGCTCCTTGGATTCTGGCGGTGAAGTAAAGATGGCAGAATATTTAAAAGGTAAGGTCCCAAATTCTAAATAACAGGTTGGATTTGGTTTACTTTCCGTCTGCAATAACAGCTGTGCTGTGATAAGCACGCATTTTTAAATATAATATATCATTAAGTTGATTAGCAACATGGTGATGCAAAACAGTTTATGATATATTTGAAGTTAGCCTAGCTAGCTTGTAGCTAGTTAGCTGCACCTTGTTTGATTTTCATTAAACAGTAATGAATATAACTACCACCGCATTTAAATAGTTAGAAAAATAGCTATGCACATACAGATTGAAAACATAACTAAATGGAGTCGTAATGATAGTTCCTGATCGGAGCGAGCCATGTGTTGCTCTTTGTGTAACTGGCTTGTAACTCACTGCAGTGCCAAGTTGTATGTAAAGTGACAACGAGCCAGTTGGAGACACTCTGTCGTCAAGAAGGGATTGTGTGATTGGATCTGGGGGTCAACAAGAGACAAACGCACGACTTCGAAGTGTAGTACCCGTGTGACTACAAGAGGACACTTGTTCCTGGAAGGAAGAGAGCCAATCCAACGGGAGTACCGAAGGTTAGAACAAATTCTAACTATCAGTGATGGGAAAAGTACCCAATTGTCAGACTTGAGTAAAAGTAAAGATACCTTAATAGATAATGACTCAAGTAAAAGTGAAAGTCACCTAGTAAAATACTACTTGAGAAAGTCAAAAAGTATTTGGGTTGAAATATACTTAAGTATCAAAAGTAAATGTAATTGCTCAAATATACTTAAGTATTAAAAGTAAAATTATATATAATTTCAAATTTGTTATATTAAGCAAACCAGATGGCACGATTTTAATATAGAAATATATATATATATATATATATATTATATATATATATATATGTATATATTACACACGGATAGCCAAGGAGCACACTCCCAACACTCAGACATCATTTACAAACAAACCATTTGTGTTTAGTGAGTCTGCCAGATCAGAGGCAGTAGGGATGACCAGGGATGTTCTCTTGATACGTGTGTGAATTTGACAATTTTCCTGATCTGCTAAGCATTCAAAATGTAACAAGTACTTTTGGGTATCAGGGAAATGTATGGAGTAAAAAGTATATTATTTTCTTTAGGAATGTAGTAGAGTAAAAGTTGTCAAAAATATAAATAGTAAAGTACAGTTACCTCAAAAAACGACTTAAGTAGTACTTTAAAGTATTTTTATTTATATACTTTACACAACTGCTAGCTATGTATGGTTTGATTTTGGTAGCTGGAGATTATATTGATCCAGCTTTAATTGATGTAATTTACAGTGCTGGTAATGTCTGACTGCCACTGAAAGCATCCATCTGTAATTGAGAGAGAACCTCTTCCCTGTTCCTACCTCTCCGGCCTGTATATGTATGTGTGTCTTCCAGAGGGGTTGGGATAAAGTAGAAGTCACATTTCCGTTGGACCTTGTGTACAATTGGCCAAATAAAGTGATCTTAGGAGATGTCTAGTTTGTCATAGGGGCACCAGAGTTCAGTCTGACTCCTTGTCAGCGGCTGTTTTTTTCCTAAGAGAGGGAGTTCTACCTGGTTAAATGGAAGGGTTACCCAGATCACATGAACACCTGGGAGCTGAGAAAAAACTTCAGGTGTGTGGAGCTCCTACGTCAGTTCTGGGACGATGTCTTCCTGGAGCTGCAGAGACAGAAAAAGACTGTAGTCCCCAACCGGTTTGAACCAGAGCTGTCCTCTTACCTGGAGCAGAGAGCCAGGCAGAGGCAGACCCTGCAGAGGTGGGAGGCCCAGATCAACAGTGTCGGGGGCCTCAAACACATCCTGGTCCTAAACCGTGTGGACCTGGAGGGCCCTCCAAAGAACTTTACCTACATCAACGGATAAGGTGTGCAAGGGCTCGTGTTTCACCAGTACTTTGTATCCAATACATGTTTCAACTGTAGGGATGCTGCCCTCTTTATCACTGTTACGAACCGGTTCAGAGTTCGCAACAAAAGGGAGACAACGTGGAGACAAGGAATATCAAAATATATATTTATTAACTAAAGTAACTAAACAAAATGAACAATTAACAATGGTGTGTGTAATCAGTAGTGTGAGTGTTTTGCATGCATGAATGTAATAATGCAGGGTGTTGAAAGGTGCCAAAGCAAATAACCAAAAAGCCACAAAACTACACAACAGACATCAACCAAGGTGTCTGCGTGGAGAAAGTCTCCCCAATGACTGTGGAAGAGGTCTATTTATCCTGGGACACACCCGGGCCCAGGTGTTTCCCATGTAGCTGACGACCTTCCCAACTCCGCCCACCGGCATCCTAATAAGGAAACAAGAGCAAAGAGAGAGAATACGGCAGACAAAGTGGGAGGGTCGTCACAATCACTCAGTCTAATATGTAGCAATACAGTACAAATATAAATATGTAGAATGAAATCAAAGATTTTCTCTCCTAGGTGGGTGAGGGCATTTCGGTGACAACGGTGGCAGTGGGGTGCGAGTGCACCAGCTGTTTGGAGAACCCTGTGGGCGGTTGCTGCCCAGGAGTATCGGGCCATGGCTTTTCCTACAACGAGTATGGGCGGGTGAAGGTTAAGCCTGGGGAGCCCATGTATGAGTGCAACCAGAAGTGTCGCTGTGGACCAGACTGCCCCAACAGAGTGGTACAGGAAAGGATCCAGCATACGTGCGCACCTCTGAGCATATCAAAATGCATTCCTTCGTCATGGAGTATGTCGGAGAGGTAAGAAAAACAACTTGGATTAAAGAGATTATTTGGTGCACAGTTTATAATATCACTGGCAGCTGTCACAGTTGACAATCAAACAACATACTACTAGTGGTTTTCATTATCTCATGCAGCACTGTGTGTATCCTGGCTGTATTACACTGTATGGTTGTTCTCTGTTGTGATTGGCTGTGTTGTGTTCCATCCAGATCATCACTACAGAGGAGGCAGAGAGGCGGGGTCAGGTCTATGACAGTGTTAGTGTTCATTTCCTCGTTTCCTTATCAATCAGTTACTCATTGGTGAAATTAGCATTATGACAATATCTTTAATTAAATAATTCAAAAACCTTTATTAATGCAATTGCAGACAGAAGTTGACAAACAGGAACATAGCATGAATGTTGCTGAGTAAGTTCTGCATCCAACAAAAGGTCTCCAGTTGTTTTATTAAACCCTAAGTCACACCCTGGTGATGTCACTGCCTACATCATCATCCTCTACTCCTGGGACCAGAACCAGCCTACAAAGCTGTAGAAACAGGGCCTTTATTGTTAGCTAAACACTTAGCAGTAAATGTCCCCTTCCCCCAAAGTTGATTTATTGTGGAATGTTTACCTAGTCTTATCTCCTTCAGTCCCCTGCAGAGTTCTGTCTAAGTCACACATTTCTAAGAAGGGCCTCTTTATAATGAGGCAGAAGAAGAGAGAGAGAACTAAAATACAAATGTAGAACAATACTAAACTTCTACAATGAATATATATTGTTAATCAGTAGTCTAAAACCCTATAAATGTAAGGAGGGAGGGGTCTTTTAACCCCTCCCCTTCTATTAATAAAACATAAGCATAATCCATTTTTTTCTAATACATCAAACACTTTGGTACAACCCTTTTCATGACCCCTAGGTGAACCCAACAACAGACAGGGAGCAACGTACCTGTTTGACCTGGACTATGTTGAGGATGAGTACACTGTTGACGCTGCTCGCTATGGAAACGTCTCTGACTTCGTCAGCTGTGGGGGAAGTGGGGGGACGCACTGGTTTGGGGTCAATTTCAATTCAGTTAAATACTTACTGAATTGAAAGGGAATTGACCCCCAACCCTGTTACTGATACTTACCAAATAATTCCACATTTGAGAACACTTAATCATTAGACCTATCCTTTTCTGACCTCTGTCCCAAAGTGCAACCCGACCCTGCAGGTGTACAATGTAATGTATTCATAGTCAACCAGGATGAGAAACTACCACGCCTGACTTTCTTCTCAAACCGTGGTATCAGCGCTGGGGAGCAGCTCACCTTCGACTACAATATGCAGAGTAGGTTTCATCTGATATATATCCACAGATCACAAGATCGCTGAAATAAAAGATATGGAAATACAGTTTACAATTTACATTTTTGAGAGCATACAAAATGGAACATTAATGAATATGTCTGAATAGAGCTGGTGGTAAGGTTAATGTAAGATTCAAAATCCATTTAGGTTGTAGATATGGGATATCTTTAAACGGGTTGCTTTGGGCGTCCAGAGTGGTGCAGCAGTCTAAGGCACTGCATCACAGTGTTAGAGGCGTTACTACAGACCCGGGTTTATTCCCAGGCTGTGCCACAAACGTCCATGGCCGGGAGTCCCATAGGGCGGTGCACAATTGGCCCAGCATCGTCCAGGTTCGGGGAGGGTTTGGCCGGGGGGGATTACTTGGCTCATCGCGCTCTAGCGACTCCTTGTGGCGGGCCGGACGCCTGCAGGATGACCCCGGTCGCTAGTTGAACGATGTTTCCTCCGACACATTGGTGTGGCTGGCTTCCGGGTTAAGCTGGCGGTGTTAAGGAGTGAGGTTAGGCATGTTTCGGATAACGCATGACTCCACCTTCGCTTCTCCCGAGCCCATTGGGGAGTTGCAGCGATAAGACAAGATAGAAATTGGGGAGGGGAGGGGTTGATCCAATAGATGTGGAGAGAACTAAGATCACCTAAAAAGGCCCACATGTCTGGATCACCTAAAAAGGCCTACATGTCTGGATCACCTAAAAAGGCCCACATGTCTCGATCACCTAAAAAGGCCCACATGTCTGGATCACCTAAAAAGCGTGTGCGCATAGAGTGCAAGTGTGAGAAGGACAATTGCAGGGGGTACTTGTTTTAGGGGTGCGACAAAGACTAATAATAAACTTGATTTTGTTCCAGTAGTGCCATCATGACAATTAAACTTTATTTCTGGTATTTTAAATGGACAATGTAAATATTTGGTGTGTTTTAATATTCAACCCTATTTCATCAAACACTATTCATTCGGTTTGGGACGTTGTTTAATTTGTTTGTAACCTGTTTGCAGTTTTTCTTAGAGTTATTTGGTTTTAGTATACAACACTAGAATCAAATTGTGTGCCATATTTAAATAACATAAAACACTGTCTCCCATGAGTGTACAGCGCCTTGCAAAAGTATTCATCCCCCTTGGCGTTGTCCCTATTTTGTTGCATTACAACCTGTAATTTAAATTGATTTTTATTTTTATTTCTTGTAATGGACATACACAAAATAGTCCAAATTGGTGAAGTGAAATTCGAAAAAATAACAAACGGAAAAGTGGTATTCACCTCTTTTGCTATGAAGCCCCTAAATAAGATCTGGTGCAACCAATTACCTTCAGAAGTCACATAATTAGTTAGATTGCACACAGGTGGACTTTATTTAAGTGTCACATGATCTGTCACAAGATCTCAGTATATATACACCTGTTCTGAAAGGCCCCAGAGTCTACAACACCACTAAGCAAGGGGCACCACCAAGCAAGCGGCACCATGAAGACCAAGGACCTCTCCAAACAGGTCAGGGACAAAGTTGTGGAGAAGTACAGATCAGGTTTGGGTTATAAAAGAATATTGGAAACTTTAAACATCCCACGGCGCACCATTAAATCCATTATTAAAAAATTGAAAGAATATGGCACCACAACAAACCTGCCAAGAAAGGGCTGCCCACCAAAATTCACAGACCAGGCAAGGAGGGCATTAATCAGAGAGGCAACAAAGAGACTTAAGACAACCCTGAAGGAGCTGCGGAGATTGGAGTATCTGTCCATAGAACCACTTTAAGCCGTACACTTCACAGAGCTGGGCTTTACGGAAGAGTGGCCAGAAAAAAAAAACATTTCTTAAAGAAAGAAATAAGCAAACATGTTTGGTGTTCACCAAAAGGCATGTGGGAGACTCCCTATGTCTGGCGCAAACCCAACACATCTCACCACCATGCTTCACTGTGGGGATGTTTTTCATCGGCAGCAACTGGGGAAACTGGTCAGAATTGAAGGAATAATGGATGGCTCTAAATACAGGGAAATTCTTGAGGGAAACCCGTTTCAGTCTTCCAGAGATTTGAGACTGGGAAGGAGGTTCACCTTCCAGCAGGACAATGACACTAAGCATACTGCTAAAGCAACACTTGAGTGGTTTAAAGGGGAAACATTTAAATGTCTTGGAATGGCCTAGTCAAAGCCCAGACCTCAATCCAATTGAGAATCTATGGTATGACTTAAAGATTGCTGTACACCAGCGGAACCCATCCAACTTGAAAGAGCTGGAACAGTTTGCCTTGAAGAATGGGCAAAAATCCCAGTGGCTAGATGTGCCAAGCTTATAGAGACATATCCCAAGAGACTTGCAGCTGTAATTGCTGCAAAAGGTGGTTCTACAAAGCATTGACTTTGGGGGGCGAATAGTTATGCACGCTCAAGTTTTCTGTTTTTTAGTCCTATTGTTTGTTTCACCAAAAATATTTTGCATCTTCGAAGTGGTAGGCATGTTGTGTAAATCAAATGATACAACCCCCCCCCCCCCCCCCCCCCCGCCAAAAAAAAAATCTATTTTCTATTAAGGCAACAAAATAGGAAAAATGTCAAGGGAGTGAATACTTTCACAAGCCACTGTAAACTTTTCATTTTATGTAATTGTCTGCTGTACAATTTGTCTGTACAAAACTGGCATGTGTGAAAGTTGAAAGGTGTGTTTTTAATATGTATGAAAATGCAGACTTCCATGACTTTTTGGATTAGGAGCCGTTGATTAGTGATGGGGGTGGATCGATAGTTCCATATTGGGATATTATTTTTGCCAATATAAATCGTATCGTTCTGACAATATTGCAATATTATTTTTTGCTCTAGTTGACTGTACCTGCACCAAAATGCCAGCAGTTTCCCATCATAGCTTGTTCTCCATCTTCTTTTTAGATCGGGAGCTAAAATGTTTTCAGCACTTTTATTTCCATGACTGATCAAAACTCGTTTTGCAATAAAATCACATCAAATTGCAATACATATAGAATCGTAAAAATGTCAATACATATCGTATTGGCACCTAAGTGTATCGTATCGTGAGGTCCCTGGCAATTCCCACCCCTACTGTTGACAGAGACATTTTAAAGAGCTTTCTTGTGACTGCAATTCAATAGGCTGGTTAAAACCATGAATTACACAGTTGTAGGACTGTCATTCATGTGTGAAGCCTCACATTCATTGTTGGATGGAGCTACTGTCCCCTCATAGAGGTTGCGCTGGGTTGTTTAAGTCAGACTGATCTTATGTCATTTGACCAGGGGCCGTAATCCATATGTATCACGCGTCTCAGAGTAGGAGTGCTGATTTAGGATCAGTTTTGCCTTTTAGATCACAATTAATAGGGGGGGACCTGATCTTAGATCAGCACTTCTACTCTGAGATACTTTGTACATACTGCCCCAGACTTTCCCTACAGGATGTCATTCAGTGGCCAAAGCTAAACTGTATATTGAGCATTACTAGGTCATCTTGGTCCAAATCTTTCTGTAACTAAAACATGCCTTTTTCTTACGAATGTACAACTGGCAAAATAAATGAATATTTTATTATACCAACTGCATGTTGAGCTCAATTTGTGTTGTGTTTCTCAAATTGCTAAGAATATGGATCCCGTAGCAACTGACATCAGCAGCCAGATCAAAATGCATCAAAAGTAGACTTTATTGGTGAGTGGGGGAAAAAAACAATCCCTTTAAATACTGTACAACAGGATATCTTAGAAAACAATGCCAGACCCCTCTAATATTTTTAAACCCCATTTCACTTCTCAGTTGGTTTTTCAATGTCAAAACATTTGCAAACTTCAGTCTGGGAACCATTAAAAAAATGTTGGAAAGCATGCTACTTTGTTGCTCTCTGCCTTTAGAAAGTGTTGTCTTTGAACATGTGAATGTTCAGACATATTTAAGTCAAATCATTAGCACTGAATTCCAAACATTACTCTTGTTTAAATTAGTGAATGTCATTATATTTGTATGATTATTTGGAATATAGAAGGCACAAACTTGTGCCCAGGTTATATTGGTTGTTCCCTGATGGTTAAAGAAAATAAAAAAATCATATGGGTCCTATTACAATTCACATGATATTCTTTCCAATCTAGATTCATTATCCATTTGCAGCTGATGATAACCTATGCTTTGCTTTTTTGGTGACAGTTGCAATCCCCTCCATTGAACTAGAGAAAATCACTGTTAATAGTTTTTAAATTTTCAGCCATATAAATGAGAATCTATGGATAATGTTAATTACCAAGTATTACTACAAACCTGCTTCTCATACTGCATGTACACACGATATGTACATTACATATGAAACAAAGTCATAATTCATTTGCAAAAATAGTAGCATCTGATAAACATTATCTTTACAAAAAAAAGTCAGATAGGCATTTCAGTATAATACAAATGAAACACACCGATCCCACCACCATCACTCGATGCAGTAGAGCAGGGCGTCATACTCATTTTGGCCCAGGGGCCCGCATTCGGTCTTCAACGAGGTACAGAGGGCCGCATTCGGTCTTCAACGAGGTACAGAGGGCCGCATTCGGTCTTCAACGAGGTACAGAGGGCCGCACTGAAAATTGTTTATATTTCCTCTGCGTCAAAATAGTCTATCCATATTATTATAATTTTTTTCGATGCTCCCTGACTGTCTAGCTTTCATTTCGGTGATTATCAGTGAGCTGGACCCAGTCAAGAAACTGTATGAATGTAGGTCCATTATCATTTCTACACAGTTTCGATATGGTTTTAGTCATTTTAAAGTATATTGAGTTTGTTTCCCCCCCCAAAAAAATTTTTTCTAAAAAGACATTGTACATTGGAATTGGATTGGAACCCCCCCCCCCCCCCCACGGGCCGTATGTTTGACACCCCTGCAGTAGTGCATCATGTGATGGTGAACACCAACAGCTCATGGCGGTGCAGCTGTTGGTGTTGTCTAGTCCTGCTGTAGGTGGGCAGGTGGGCCCTCAGCACTTTCCTCAAGTCCTCATTGAGAAGGAGGCAGATGATAGGGTTGACCCCTGCCTGGGCGAAGCTCATCCACACTGTGATGGAGAGGTACCTGTGTGGGATGGAGCAGGACTTGACAAACACCCTCCAGAAGCAGGCCATTATGTAGGGAGCCCAGAGCACCAAGAAGAGCAGGGTGACGATGTAAAACATCCTGCCCAGCCTCCTTTCCGTCCTCACCTCCTCCATGCCCATCAGACGCCGGTGCTGCTGGTTGTGCAAAGTCTGCCTGATGCCAAGCAGGGTGGGGGGCATTGGGCCCCGGCCGAAGCCTGCGATCCAGTTGGCCGCTGCCTGGCCCGTGGCTCCTGGTCCATGAAAGGTCCAGTTTTGGCTGATGGCCGGCACTAGCTGGACAGGCTTCATCTTGCGGTGCTTGTATTCAAACAGCAGGAGTTTGGCGTAGAACCCGTGAGTGGCCAGGACCACGACGGCCAGCATGAGCATGAAGCCCAGAGTGTCATTGGTCTTAAGGTAGCGGTGCTCGAAAATGCACTGGTCCTCGTCTTGGATGAACTTGTACGTCCCCACGTCAAAGACGGGTGGCGATGCCATGGCGATGGCCAGAGTCCACACCATGCAGATGATGGCAGCGCAG
Organism: Salmo salar; assembly: GCF_965601325.2. NCBI lineage: Eukaryota > Metazoa > Chordata > Actinopteri > Salmoniformes > Salmonidae > Salmo > Salmo salar. The sequence continues at coordinate 37,504,590 of NC_138303.1, read as the reverse complement.
GTCCAGACTGTCATGCGCTTGGTGTAAAAACGGTGATGGGCAATGGCCAGGTAGCGAGTCACAGCCACACAGAACAGCATGAAGGCAGCGTGAAAACAGAAGAGCACAGCCAGGAAGGCCACCACCTTGCAGCTGAAGGTGCTGTAGGTCCACGCGGAGCTGTTGTGGACAGACACCAGGACGAAGGGGAAGCAGGCAGCAGAGCGGACAACATCAGCCAGGCACAGGTCCAGCAGGAAGAAGTAGGGGGCCTTGTGGAGGGCCCGGTCTCGGAGGACCAGCAGAGACACCAGCAGGTTGCCCACCAGGCTAACACAGAGGATCAGGCCCAGGAACACCAGCTTGATGTAGGCGGACACAGCTGCAGCCGAGATTCCTTCACTGCTGCTGGTGCTGATGCTGCTGGCCCTCTGTGAAGCCAACACTGCCAGCAGGCTGCCTGGTCCATCAATGCCAAAGATCTGGGTCTGGTTAGACATGCCTCCAGCTCTGTGATTCTAGGGGCGGGGTGCTAGGGTGATTCTACCCCTTCTCTCTCTCCGACCGACGCCACTCTTCCGCCTCAGGCAGCCCTCCTCTCGTCCGCCCTGGTGGATGTCTCTGTCCCACTCTTACAGGGAGCTGTGAGGATCCTTTCTACATAACAGCCTCATTTGTCCTTTCTCCATTACATTCAGCACCTGTGAACAACGAAACAGGCATAATAAGACAGTGCATTAACACTCACTCCAGGAGGGCACATTTATCCATTTACCAGAGAGCAATCATCTGCAAAACAGGCCGTCTTATATGTTTCTCAGAATGATTCAGATGCATAAAAACAACAAAGAAAATAAAAACATGGCTTCTTAGAAGCGTGTGTTGGGCAACAGTGAAGATATCTCCGCCTTACTGTCTTTCTATGGCTGGGATCAGATCAGCAGTTCTCCAGCATGCCAGCTCCTTGGCTCTCTCAGTAATTACCTTGCCCGTTGCTAAGATACAACAGCTCACATACTTTGTGCAAGTGTGGGTGTTTGAGTGCATGCATGGGGATGTATAGGGGATGGAGCAGAGCAGAGCACAACCAAGCAGATCAAATAAAATAGACAGCATTAGCTTCCAAGTAATTCACATTCTAAATGTGAAAATAGTGTTTGTGCCAAAAAATGTACTCCAAATTGATCATGTGATTAAAAGGACTCTGTAAATGGAAATCAAGTTATCATTATAGCTGAACAAAGGAGTTGGGAGGCAGATGCGGGTTTCTGAGTGTGTCTGAGAGTGAGTGATTCACCTGTTGACTTCAAAGAATATAAATTATTCCTAATATTTGAATACACAGGCCTCCCAGTGGACGTCTTAACATAATAATAATATAACAAGGAAATGTCTACATAGCATGCAGGGAATTTTCTACACATTAGAATACCCTGACTCAAGCATGTTTCAACTTAATTGTATAAGGAGCAAGTACTATAAAGAAATGTAACTGACTAGGCTACGGGAATTCATTGTTGTGCCCAGCGAGCAAATATTCAGCACAATGGACAGCGCCACATCAGCGCGAAGTAAAACAAAGGATTGGTCGCAGATTTCAGCACCACTGTCACTGTACAGCGCCGTGCCCAGGAAACTCATGATAACAACGCACCTGTTCTTGGGGCTGGGCCTGCATGGAGGCACTAAATACATTGAAGATTATTGCAATACTGCACTCATCACAATTAAGACTGTGTAGATGCATGTCGTCTTAATCACAGGCCTTGGCTACTAATGACAAGCTTTGATAAGAAACATTTCTGCATGAACACACATCACTTCATTGACTCTTGACCAGTTTTAAGTAATGCCCTGTGAACATCCAACACGGGAAAGAGATATAAGGTGCATCGTCATGTCACATTTAGATTATTTGCTTCATATACAGAAATAACTTACCTTCGATTTCTGGGATACAGTGTTGGAGAAGCTACAATGTTTCACACCGGAAGAAAATGAAGAAATGAAGCTACACTAAAGCTACCGTTAAGAAAAATGTCGTTGACTGAACTAAATAAAGTTACTTTGAAAAAGTAGTTCATGACCGCCAAACTACAAAAAAATCTATATCTAAATCTGAAATGTCATAGACTACAAATTGCAAGACAGATCACTCTGGAGTCAGATGTTAACAGGATGTGTGATTTAGCCTGTTACACACAAAACTGTTTTCAGTGAGAATTAGGCAGGTCTAATGCTGAAAAAGAAAGTCAATTATTGCCTACTTCACCCATATTTTCTTGTTTTTATTGCAAAAAATGTAGTGTGTAGTTCCAGTAGTTAGCTGCACCGCTACATGGCAAAAAATACTACTGAAAACACTACCGAGATTTGTATTTAGTTCAACTACCACCAAGTTACTGCAAAATGTAGTTAAATTAGTTGAATTACATGTAGGCGTTAGTTCACCACTCCCCAACACTGCTAGGACATGTAAAGATGCTGGAATCCTCCTTCATAGAAGCGTCACTGACATTGTATGAACACATTCTCCAGTCAATATTGAAACCACCACACTCAAGATAGGCTATGTCTGTCCTCTCTGAGCGATTACACAATTGGGTTGGGCCACAGGTAGCATAACGTTTACTGGCCCTTTAGCATAAGTTTCACACAGACACAGACCAAAGGATGTGTCCAATTTTCGTTTCCATAATTTCATGTCATTTGCACTATCATCGGGTAGGCTATTGTTGCGTCAGGTCCGAGGTAAATAGAGTCTAAAGACAATTTAGGAGAGGTAACAGTAACAGCACGTAGGCTAACCTCTATAGCCTGCCATACAATCTTCCTCTATATCGTCACATCCAAATCTTAGATTTTCATACCCATAAACGTAAATTGTAATATCGAGTTTCCCTCGACTAACGTTTTGACGCCCCTTGACGCATAACTACAGTCTTCAAAATAACCTCGATGAATCTCTATTTTCATGATGTAGAAGCAAACGCTGTGCATTTATTTACCCAGTAATTTGCAGCCAGTCTGTGTTGTTGTCCGGTGAAGGTCCACATTGCATGTGTCTGCCTGGCGGACGGTGGGAGCGCATTTGATTTGTCATAGGCTATTGAAAATGACAAAAATGTACATTTATATCGCATGTCTAGTCGACAAAACGTACGGTCAAAATAAAAACGTTTGGATGTTTAAATGCATGATTTTAAAGTAATCCCAATTAAATGGCTGCGTCTGCCTTCGTGGATGCTGTTCGCATGTTCGCGGGGTTCATCAGTTCTATTGCACTCGCTACCCTTGCTCCTTTTACATAGCCTCGTTATTGTTATTTTATGGTGTTACTATTTCCTTTTTATTTAGCAAATATCTTTATTACTTTTAACTGTGCATTGTTGGGAATGGGCTCGTAAGTAAGCATTTCACGGTAAAGTCAACACCTGTTGTATTCGGCGAATGTGACCAATACATTTGAATTTGATTTGAATCACCTATCGGAATCATAATAATCTTTATTTGCCAAGAAGCCATATTTGCATGTACCAGGAATTCCCTCTATATGTAAAAGGTCAAATGTCATGACGTCGGAATGGCAATGCACTGTGACCTTAAACAACCTGGTCTCTATTCTGTACTTAAATTAGAGACACACCATTTAGTATGATATGTTATATTTCGTATGGTATGTATTCATTTGTGATTACAATTCGTATGATATGTTAAGTATTGCAATTTGTACAATACCGTGAAACTTATATTAATAATAGCCTTGGCATTCATTTGCTTCAATCACTGAACACAACAGGTGCTTATTAGAAACAAGCTTCTGTTTGAGCCAGGCGTCTATTTCCCGTATATTTCCTAATTGAGCCAGGCGTCTGTACTCCCGAAGTTGTTGACTGTTGTGCTTGCCCGTTAGCTAGCAGTTCTCAGCTTTTAGCAACCAATGGCTAGCAGTTTCCTACTGACAATAAAAACAGATGATTGTCCAATTTTTTTTGAGTCATTGCTGAATTATTTAATGTAACAAATCAAACATTAAACCTTGAACAATTCATTTAGACCTGGCGTTTATTTGAAACTGTTTTTTATTTGTTGAAATGTGTGCAGTTGCCTAGCTATTAAAATGGAGACATGTTATTTAAGTTTACGGTATGTTACGAATTGCAATTCGTAATATATGTTAGTATTTTTCAATATGCACAATATGTTACAAATTTGCAAAATATAGATCTTACGAATTCCAATTTGTTGTTGCTAATGTTATCTAGGTGGCTAATGCTAACGTTAGCTAGCTGACAAATGTTAGCTAGGCTAGGGGTTGGGGTTAGGTTAGGAGTTAAGTTAAAGGGTTAAGGTTAGGTTTAGGGGAGGGTTAGCTAAAATGGTTAGGGTTAGGGGAAGGGTTAGGGTTAGCTAACATGCTAAGAAGTTGCAAAGTAGCTAAAAAGTAGTAAATTATATAAAGTGGGACATGATGAGATTCGAACACGCAATATTTGGGTTGCTAGCTTTCGCATTATACGACCGCTCATTCACCTCGTCCAACCACCCTCCCTAAGTTTTTGCCTTAAGTAACCTTCTGTCTTATGTAACCATACCAAACGTAACATATTATACTAATTTGAGTGTCCTGGATTTACTTTTACTATGTTACGTCTAGTCTATGAGACCAGACTACCTTATAATGAAACAGTACTGAACAATACCTATGTAATTTGGCCCAACAGTAATTATAAAACACATGAATAAGAGTTGCTTTATTACAATTAAAATATCATAAAAATTAGATCCTTTATAGCTGCACAAAAATATTGTAAGTTAACAAGCATTATCCAAAGAGTGTGTAGCTCTCTGTGTAGTTAACCACAACATTCGCTGGGGGGGCAGATCTGTCCTGTTTTTTTGTATTTTTCAGCTGTTAAATGAATTGCTATTTTGCAGATGGGGCATAGCAGCAGGAAGTAGGGGTGCTGAGGGTACTGCAGCAAAAAAAAAAATGTTTTGTAATATACATTAACAAAAATATATTCTTTTTGGAAAAAATAAAAGTAGTGAGTAAACTACAAAAGTAGTGCAGTGGGCCTTGACTAGTATTATTGGACAATATAGACATCTGTAGTATGGGCAAAAACATTTTTTCAGCAACTCTGCTTAGACAAAAATAGGTCATTATATAATTAAGAATCTTGCAGGATTCAATAGTTGGAATTGTAAGAGTTTTGACCTGTCCCTTTCTCTGTGATGTAATTCTAATGGAATCCAGACAGAACAAAACCCTGTCCTCAAACATTTACACCAAAAGGTGCAAAGTTATGGGCAAAGACACAAAACATCCACGTCAAATTAAATATATTTCTTGATCAAATAACATGGAAAACAACCACTTTTTGTGCAGTATTAATTTACCATCCTTACAAACCCCTTAATGCAAATGTGCATTACTGTCATTCACATAGCCGGATCATCTAGGTTTGTATCTATAGACTTTCCATCACCATGAAGAAAAACTACGCACAATACAGTAATTGAGTACATTGAGACATCAAGTGGTTTGTAATGTGATGTGGCTCAGATGGTAGAGCATGACACTTGCAATGCTAGGGTTGTGGGTTCAATTCCCATGGGGGATCAGTACAAAAATGTATGCACTCACTATTGTAAGTTGCTCTGGATAAGAGATACTACACAAAAAAAGTTATGAATAGACCATTTCAGTTTTCACAAACAGTAGAATAAGTTGCATTTGCAAAGTATTTCAAGAAACTGAAAAACACACAGTACCAGTCAAAGTTTGGAAACACCTACTATTCAAGGGTTTTTCTTTATTTTTACTATTTTCTACATTGTAAAATAATAGTGAAGACGTCAAAACTATGAAATAACACATATGGAATCATGTAGTAAACAAAAAAGTGTTAAACAAATCAAAATGTATTTTATATTTGAGATTCTTCAATGTAGCCACCCTTTGCCTTGATGACAGCTTTGCACACTCTTGGCATTATATCAACCAGCTTCATGAGGTAGTCACCTGGAATGCATCTCAATTAACAGGTGTGCCTTGATAAAAGTTCATTTGTGGAATTTCTTTCCTTCTTAATGCGTTTGAGCCAATCAGTTGTGTTGTGACAAGGTAGGGGTGGTATACAGAAGATAACCCTATTTGGTAAAATACCAAGTCCATATTATGGCAAGAACAGCTCAAATAAGCAAAGCCCTATTTGGCCCTATTATTTCATAGTTTTGATGTCTCCACTATTATTCTACAATGTAAAAAAAAATACAAAATTAAGAAAAACCCTGGAATGAGTAGGTGTGTCCAAACTTTTGACTGGTACTGTCTATCAAACAAGTATTTTTATATTCCACAAGTATTATCAGATTAACTGTTTTGTACAGATAATTATCAGACACAAGTTACAAATGCTGGTAAACACTAATATATTTAGTTTCCTTTTTTTCACAAAAGTAGTGTACTGGGCCTTTATTTGTCCTATATTAGCAGACTGATATAGATGTCTTCAGATGCCCCCGCTTGCCTTTAGCTAGGTAGGTTCACAATCTCCCAACCTCAACTAGGTACCTAGCCATTTCAGGCGATAATCAAGTTAGAGTAGCTTGTCTAACTATTTTAGCTGGCATGCCTGCTGGCAAGGTTCCTAGACTTTAGAAAATACTAAAATTGCTTTATCTTGGGTTATGATACTATTTACCAGTGTTGCAGTTGTACTAGACTCCTACGAATCAATTCAATATGCATAATTACAGAGGTATGTTTAGATAACTTTTATTTATTTTTTTACATAGAATTAGGTGTAATTATTATGGCTCTAGATTGAAGGAAAAAGCTGTTTCAGGTGTTTGAAAAATGCTACATTTTCCGACCACCAGCCCTCCACATTCTTTGTGCCCCCTCTAAAATAATGGGTGCATGACACCCCTGAGTACAGCTGGGATTATGTGTATGTCAGTATTTACAGTGCCTTCCGAAAGAGTTCACACCGCCGCTTGACCTTTTCCACATTTTGTTGCTGTAACGTGTACGCTGGGAGTCAGGAAACAAGTAGAGGGAGTGACTAAATAACACAAGGAACAAAAAAAGAAACACAGGTAGGGTACAGACATGAAAACACTGAAACAGAAACAATAACACCCAGGGAAAGAACCAAGGGGAGTGACACATATAGGGAAGGTAATCAGGCAGGTGATGGAGTCCAGGTGAGTCTGATGAGGCGCTGGTGCGCGAAACAATGGTGACAGGTGTGTGTAATAATGAGCAGCCTGGTGGCCCCACGACAAGGCCGATGGCCACACTCAGGAACACGATGAGCTGACCCTGGACAGGGTTGGCTCAGCCTTGGGGGGCTTGGTGATCTGAGCCTCTGATGATCTGCTTGATAGACCTCTCAGTGTTTTTGAGGAAATCTGAAACGATGACGACTCCTCATCCACCGTAGTAGCGTCTTCCTCATTTGAACTGCTAGTACCTTCTTGGGTCAGGGTCATCGATAGGGATGCAAAGGGTCAGAAACTTTCCGGTAAATTTTCAGAATATTTCTGGACATTTTCCATGGGAAATTAAGCCGGGGAATTTTGGTAATTTTGCTTAAATTCATCTAAAAAACTTGCTTATAACAGTGAACCTTTTTTGTGGGATACACATAAGGCAATTCTAGGTATTGTGGCATATTTTGGTTAAACTATCCCAAATTCAATGGAATTGCAACCCTCTGCATGCACAGTGCATTCTTCCATCACATGTACAACTGATTCTCAAGATCTTGCACACTAATGAGATGCTATTTAGCCCACACTACTACAGTGTATGAGCCAAGGACTACATGCTTTCTGGTAAGTTTTGATTACAATACTGGGTGGGGTGAATACATTTTATATGACATAGATGATTTTTTTGTAATCTAGTAAATAGTAGCCTACAGCAAAGTGTGTTTAAATCATTTCTAACTTGTTAACAAATTCTGCTGGTTAGTTTTTGATACCATGTGGGTTTTAGCTTGCTTGAGCCTGCTAACTGAGGAGTGTTAATTCGCCTGTTTTCATACATGTTTAATTTTAAAACATTTATCTTACAAAGGAGTTGTTTAATCTAACTGCTTAACTATTTATCTGTACATGGAATTGTATTTGGGTTTTCTTTACTCATTTTTTTCTAATGTCACACGAAAATGCCACGGGCACTATCTGATGTGTGGAGACATTTCACTGCAGCTAATGTAGAAGGAAAAGCTGTGTACATTTGCAAATACTGTGCCAAATCATGTGAAGAATGCAAGAATCATCTGGCCGAGTGTATAAAGTTCCCTCAGCGCTCACAACAAGCAACCTCTGACAAAAGTCCCTCTACTTCTATTCGAGGTGAAAATGATGAATCAGACACCTTATCGATAGCAACAGCTCCATGGTCCTCCTGGAATCAGAAGTTTTTTTGACTCAATGGAGGAACGTAGTCAGAGAAATGCTGATGAATGTCTTGCTCGAGCTGTGTATGCAACTGGTTCACCTCTGATGCTCACAGGCAATGTGTATTGGAAGAGCTTTCTGAATGTTCTTCGCCCAGCATACACCCCTCCAACCAGACATGCTTTATCTACTAATTTGCTGGATGCAGAGTTCAGAGTTCAAGTGAAGGTCAAGCAAATCGTAGAGAAAGCAGACTGTATTGCTATCGTCTCTGATGGGTGGTCGAATGTTTGTGGGCAAGGAATAATTAACTATCATCTCCACCCCTCAACCAGTATTCTACAAGAGCACAGACACAAAGGACAACAGACACACCGGTCTCTACATTGCAGATGAGCTGAAGGCAGTCATCAATGATCTTGGACCACAGAAGGTATTTGCACTGGTGACAGAATGCTGCGAACATGAAGGCTGCTTGGTATAAAGTGGAGGAATCCTACCCTCACAGCACACCCATTGGCTGTGCTGCTCATGCATTGAATCTGCTCCTCAAGGACATCATGGCACTGAAAACAATGGATACTGTGTTGGGTGGTACTTTGCATGTGGTGATGAAAGTTTCCTTTAACAATCAGTCTTCCAGATAGATGACACAGACACAGGAACCTTGGTATAAAACTCTTTAGTAATAAAATGCAATTGCAGACAGAGTTTCACATACAGAGTACCTCAGTGGTCTATAGTAAAGTTCTGTGTGGCAAAACAGGAGACAACGCTCTTTATACAACCTACCCTCAATCATATCTTAACATTGTTGCATTGGATTAGATAGAAAGTATCTAAGATGAGAAAAAGATGTCTAGACTGTGGTTTCTCACTCTACTATCTCGGCCTTGAGGCTGCGTGACTATCAGCAGGTGCTTTAGTTCTCAGTCTGAGAACTAAAGCAGTACATCCCCATTACCCAGTATGTTTCCATCATTGCGCATTGCAAGCATACAAAGGTTATCACATATATACAGTAATCATGTCATTCGATATTCCCTTTCTTTTGTTGTTCAGTGAAATCATCCCATGTGAAGAGTCAGCTCATTTAATTAAAGTTCAATTCGTAACTAAATAGTTTTTTTTATTTCTATTGGAATGATTTAATCATTTGCAATTATGTCTACTTATGCTAAGGTAAAAGGTTTATGTTTGTCTCCATATGATATGGTAAATATATCCAATGCAAAAAAAACATCTATATTTAAATGGTATTAATATTAATTTGCATATATTTCCGTTAATTCCCATATTTCCATTAATTCACATATATTCCCGTTAATTCCCAAGGAAAGTTTCCACCTCTGAATATTCCCCAAAATGTGCAACCTTAGTCATAGACAAATCTGAGGTGTTGTCTGTGACTTCAAAAGATACGCTTTTTTTTCAAAACACCCAGAGGTGTTGGACTCTCTAACCCAGGGAGGTGTATGCACTAGCAGCAATGTCATCCTGCTGCTTAGAACTTACTAAGTTCTCAGAGAGCACAGCTGCCAGTCTGCTCAGTCCAGCTGCCACCCCTCGCTCGAAGCGCTGGTGAGACGCAGGGGAAGTTGTCTGAGAGACGTCAATGGGTGGCTCAGCCAACTCAGCCAGGCTTTGGGTCAGACTGTCCTCTCCTGTGGGTCCAAAGTGTGTCATGGTCACCATGGGAGGGTGCCAAAAGCAGGTGGCCACTACGCCGGGAAACTCTTTCCCCATCTGCCTGTGAGCTCTCGAGCCTGGGCCCTGTATCTTGCATAATCAAGACTCCATCTTCTCTGGCCATGCCATCGTCCATTGATGTCAGCTGCTTATCATCACTTGAGGGAGGGATGGGGAGGCCTCAAGGAAAACCTCTCTGGGAGTTGCTACCTTCTGTTCTACTGAACTCACAATGGGTGGGATCTGAGGGATGTTCTAGGAGACTTGAGAAGCTGGTGCTTGGCTCCTGAATTCTGAAGGACTTTTTGTTTTCCTCTGTTTCTTTCTCTGCTTCCTGCCTTGGATCCTCCGCCTCCACCTTCGATCCCTGCTGTGGCACCTCTTTCTCTACCCCCTTCTCCTCTACATCTTCCTCCTCCACCACTATATCTGGTGTTGCAGGATGCACACGGATATGAAACATCTTCCAGTGAAGGCATGTTGGCTTGGATCTCTGTGTGAGGTGGGTCAGGTTCATTGTGTGGTTCTCTGTGATTCAGGGTGGAGGTTCCTCCCTCTTGCTCCTCCTCAACCGCTAAGGTTTCAGCCATGCTGCTGTGGAGTGATGTTGGAGACAAGCTCAGAGGTGTGGGGGGACTTCTATCTTTGGGCTCCTCCTGGGGTTGGTCGTCCAGTTTTGCTATTTCACAGTCCAGTTTTGCTATTTCACAGTCCAGTTCCGGTGAAGGTTCAGTTGTCAGTTGGTTGACTTGGGATGCTACAGGTATGGATAGCGCTTCATTGATTTGTGCTGTGGAAGGCACATGAGGTTATTGTTCACCCAGGGATACAGTGGTACTGGACAGTGTTCCATCTGCTGATGGAAGGTTGTCTGGGAGAGGAGAAATGGGTATGTCATTGGCAGTCTGTAGGAATAACATAAAGAGAAATAAGTAACAGTGACAGGCTTTGAGGTAGCATGGTCCCAGATCTGTTTGGGCTGTACGGGCAACTCCTATGGTCAATGTTTGGTATGAAAATGACCATAGGAGTTGGCTATACAGCAAAAATAGATCTGGGACCAGAATGGCTTTGAGGTACAGGGACTAGTCATAATATATGAAGATGTATGCATTCACTACTGTATGTTGCTCTGGATAAGAATGTTTGCTAAATGACTCAAATGTAAATAATTCCTGTAACTGTTCTCAAAGTGATCGACAGCGTGTCATTCCTAAATGGGTCAGGGTGAAATTTAAAACAGAGAATCTAGTATATTATAAAGATATGTATACAAGTTCAAAGATAACTGGTAAGAAATACTGATGAGTTATTCCACCGTTACCTCTAAGTCGAGCTCTCGTTGAAGAATGACTGGGCACACAGGAGTGGGCTTCACCATCTTTGGCACCGGCTTAGTCAACGCTTCATCTGCAAAATCAAAGGTCAAAAGTCAATCACATTACCCATTATTCTAAATTTACACTTACTGTGTTTCATGTGCAATTATATTCAAGTACATTGGATGTATTGGACTGGCCTGAGATGTAACAGTACGATTGAAACAGTGAATAAAGCGAGAGTCAAAATAAGGATCTGAAAATGTCTCCTTACTCTTATGTTTCATCCTTTTACAACTATGTAATAACTCTTTGATAGTCACATGCAGCAGTCCTGCTTTACCTTCATCCTCTGGGAACTGCTCAAAGTAGTCCGAATCCTCCATACTGAAAGGAAAGACATTATACTGTTAATCAATGGCACTGCAATGAAGACACTCACGATACTAGTTTAAAGATAGACCTTTTTTTATAAATGATACATTAATAGCACTATAACGGTGACAAATGGTGCCCACAAACTGTTAGGGCCTACATAAAGCTGTCCCGACAGCAGAGCTTTCTTTTCAGCACCATGGTGTCACGTTGTATAATGATCGTAGTCAGGTGCAGGAATAAGAAATAGGGTTGTTTATTTTCGCCACCCAAACAAAAGCGTGAGGTGTAAACCTCAAAATAATACATGGGACGTGACCCGTAAAACAAATCCACAATAACACGTAGCATGTAAGCTGATACGACAGCACAGGTACGCACAAGACCAACGGACATGGTAACAGAGGGCACACATATACACATACTAATCAGGGGGAATGGGAACCAGGTGTGTGTAATGAGACAAGACAGTCCAGGGTTGGTGGTAATGAATCCAGCTCAGTGACACCTAGAAGACCGGTGACGTAGACCTCTGGAGCTGGTGAACGGAATGAGCAGCAGTACTGGGGGGGATGCGTGACAGCCATGTGTGGAGGATTCACTCCATGTATCAGCGTAGCCTTGTATGGCATCGAAACTTTTCATTCAGCCTCATTTACTTCCTTTTAAAAAAACATAGCTGATTTGGCTGAATTCAGAACATGGGCTGTTCTTACAGTATGCTCCCTGTTCACCAAGTCAGAACCGTAGAATAAATAAGGGGCTCATATAAGCACACAATGAAAGCTCTTAAAATATTTGATGATGATATTTCTATCTCCTTGGCATATTACATCATTTATGAAGCAGCATACAAGACATTTTTGAACATACCTTGTTGTGCTGTGCTCACTTGAACAGGAAGGTGGTGCAGCAGTCCTTCGTGGGTAAATTTTGTCATCAAAGTCTGGCATTCTCTGGATTTGTGGTGATTTCAAGACAACTGGGAACTCAGAATTTTTTTTTTAATCATGACGTCAGTGATATTTAGGTCGGAGCTCTAGAAAGAGGCATGAGTTCCCGACTTGGAATTCCGAGTTGGATGACCGTTCAAAACGTATATTTTCCCAGTTGGAGCTTGTTTATTTCCGAGCTCCCAGTTGTCTTAAACTCACTGAAATCTGAGATTTCCCAGTTCCAAGTTTCCAGTTGTTTTGAGCAGGGCAGAAGTCGTGCTGGATTGACAGCATGGCCAATGTTGAATGTTTATCCTTTTAAGCTTGGAAAAGAGATCCTTAAACCCAGACTTGGATCACACACCCATTCCACTGAATAGCAGGCTGGTGATTGCTTTTCAATGTTTTCAGTTATCCACTGATTCCTTCCAAACCACTCATTGTTGAATTTGCGATTTCCAACTTGGTGAGTAATGTTTTTGTCCAATGGCCGATGAGCACCGATAAATTTTATTTATAATTTCACTTCATTATTTAACTTCATATGACAAGGATTGAATAGGATTTGCCAGTAGATTGTCGACTTGATTCATGATGATGACTGCAAGCTTGCTAGCTAAGATTTTGAAAGTATGATGTTGACATGGTCAGTCCAATCAAAGCTACTGTAGAAGTAATGGGATTTTACATCATTTTATCTGTGGCCAATGACCTTGAGCCTTCTTGGATGGGCACTTCTAATGTAACTCTATGGCAGCACCCAAGGGGCTTGAATTTTCGAGCTCTACCTGTAGATTTTGCGGTGACTTAGTGTCCCCATGAGTGACAGAACACTGAGCCAATCACGGCGCAACTAGAGAACATTACCAACCCCTACGCTCCATATTTTCCACTGGCTGCCCCACCACCACAGAAAGCACTGAGCTAGGCTGAAACACCTGAATTTTGGAGCCCCCTTACTCAAGAAAGCAAAAAAAAGAGACCAAGTTTGTATTGCTGCTTTATTAACAAAATATTTGTTTTATTTTGACATTATTTGCAAATATGTGTGACACGTATTAATGCCAAAATAAAATACAAAACAGGCACACAAAAAAATGTACGTATGTATTTTTTATTTTATTATTTTTGCTAAACAGTGGGGCCCTGAATGCCCTGAGTACCCTGAATGATGGGTTGCCACTGGTCTATATAAGGTCCCACAGTTGGAAGTGTATGTCAGAGTAAAAACTAAGCTATTAGGCTGAAGGAAGTGTCTGCAGAGCTCCAAGACAGGATTTTGACGAGGCACAGATCTGGGGAAGGGTACCAAAACATTTCTGCAGCATTGAAGGTCCCCAAGAACACAGTGGCCTCCATCATTCTTAAATGGAAGTTGGTAGTAGGTGCCAGGCGCAGCGGTTTGTGTCAAGAACTGCAACACTGATGGGTTTTTCACGCTCAACAGTTTCCCATGTGTTTCAAGAATGGTCCACCACTCAAAGCACAAATTCAACTCTTTCATTGAATCAGATGGCTTATTCATCACAAAACCATTTGATGCTGCCAACTATTTGTATGCTTATTTCAATGGCAAACGGGGCAAACTTAGGCAGGAAATGCCCACCATGAAGAGTGAACAATTGTATTCATGCATAAAAAAACTAATAATGAAAGAAAAGCAGTGCAAGTTTGAATTTTGTGAAGTTAGTGGAGAGGTGTAAAAATGTATGTTATCATCAATAATGACAAACCTCCTGGCATTGACAACTTAGATGGAAAGCTACTGAGGATGGTAGCTGACTCTATAGCCACTCCTATCTGTCATATTTTTTATCTGAGCCTAGAGGAAAGTCTTTGTCCTCAGGCCTGGAGTGGTTCTAACAGCAGACCTATAAACTTGCTGCCAGCTCTTAGCAAACTGTTGGGGAAAATTATGTTTGACCAAATACGATGCTATTTCTCTGTAAACAAATTAACAGACTTTCAGCATGCTTATAGAGAAGGGCACTCAACATGTACTGCACTGACACAAATGACTGATGATTGGTTGAAAGAAATTGATAATACGAAGATTGTGGGAGCTGTACTGTTAGATTTCAGTGCAGCCTTTTGACATTATTGACTATAACCTGTTGTTGAAAAAAACATGTAAAGTGTGGGGTTCCACAGGGCAGCTCTCTAGGCCCTCTACTCTTTTCTACTCTTTTCTATCTAATGCCATTGGCATTAAACAAAGCATGTGTCCATGTATGCTGATGATTCAACCATATACGCATCAGCAACCACAGCTAATGAAGTCACTGAAACCCTTAAAGAGTTGCAGTCTGTTTTGGAATGGGTGGCCAGTAATAATCTGGTCCTGAACATCTCTAAAACTAAGGGCATTGTATTTGGTACAAATAATTTCTTAAGTGCTAGACCTCAGCTGAATCTGGTAATGTGTGGTGTGGCTGTTGAACAAGTTGAGACTAAATTACTTGGCGTTACCTTAGATTGTAAACTGTCATGGTCAAAACATATAGATTCAGTGGTTGTAAAGTTGGGGAGAGGTCTAGCCGTAATAAAGATGCTCTGCTTTTTTGACACCACACTCCAAAAAGCAAGTTCTGCAGGCTCTAGTTTTGTCTAATCTTAATTATTGTCCAGTAGTGTGGTCCAGTGCTGCAAGTAAAGACCTAGTTAAGCTGCAGCTGGCCCAGAACAGAGCGGCATGTTTTGCTCTTAATCATAATCAGAGGGCTGATATAAATACTATGCATGCCAGTCTCTCTTGGCTAAGAGTTGAGGAGAGACTGACTGCATCACTTCTTTTTATAATAAACATGAATGTGTTAAATCCCAAATTGTTTGCATTGTCAACTTACACACAGTTCTGACACACACACTTATCCCACCAGACATGCCACCAGGGGTCTTTTCACAGTCCCCAAATCCAGAACAAATTCAAGAAAGCGTACAGTATTATATAGAGCCCTTATTACATGGAACTTCCTTCCATCTCATATTGCTCAAATAAACAGCAAACCTGGTTTCAAAAAACAGATAAAGCAACTCCTTGCGGCACAACACATCTCCCCTCTTTGACCTAGATAGTTTGTGTGTATGCATTGATATGTAGGCTACATGTGCCTTTTTTTTTAAATGTATGTAGTTCTGTCCTTGAGCTGTTCTTATCTATTGATGTTCTGTATTATGTTTCATGTTTTGTGTGGACTCCAGGAAGAGTAGCTGCTGCTTTTGCAACAGCTAATGGGGATCCTAATAAAATACCAATACATCCAGCCAACTTGACAAACTGTGGGAAGCATTGGAGTCAACATGGGCCAGCATCCCAGTGGAACGCATTCGACACCTTGTAGAGTACATGCCCCGACGAATTGAGGCTGTTCTGAGGGCATACTCAGTGTATAATCGTCAGGTAAGAAATATGGATTAATGATTCCCCAATCAGGGGGGCAGAGAGCTGCAGCAAAAATGGATAAAGCATATCAGCCATATCAGCCTCAGTGGATTTTTTTTTACATC
Source organism: Salmo salar (assembly GCF_965601325.2). Taxonomy (NCBI): domain Eukaryota; kingdom Metazoa; phylum Chordata; class Actinopteri; order Salmoniformes; family Salmonidae; genus Salmo; species Salmo salar. The sequence continues at coordinate 37,488,368 of NC_138303.1, read as the reverse complement.
AGTCTTATGCAAGGCATCTAGTAGCACATCACATGTAGTAAATTGTTGAAATGAAAACAAAGATTCACTAGAAGTTGACGGGTTAACTGCAGAGTCAGCTAGAGGCTGGGAGTGGGAAGAGCAGTCGATTGACTGACCAGGGTCAATTATTTGAGTTTCTTCAAAATAAAAGATCTGCCGAAATAAAATGCTGGTTAAAAGCATTACTTATCCCATACTTCTTAGTAATGATGCCAGAGTCAGACAGACTTGCTTATGCATGATAAAGTTAGGTCAAATTTGTTTTATATTGGATATTCAGTTCTCTCTTATCAATAGCTATTGAACCAAGCATGCCATGACAATGAACATTGTATTTAATGAATCGGGATGTGTGTGAATTTGTTTTATTCGGATTTCAATCTTTCAAAAACGTATTGGAAACGTATTGGAATAGTGCATAGTGGAATCTGTGATACTGCTAAAGGACGAAGACTGGAAAAGAGAGAGGGAGAAACTTGGTGTGTCAGACACATACTCACATAACCGTTCTTTGTTCCCTTTCTCACTCACACACATACATGTATGTGCAACAGTCCTGTGTTTAAGGGGAGCCCACCCAATCTATTTTGGCCACTTTGTGCCTCCGTCGGCGGCATTTGTGTCTGCGCATTAGCTGAGAAGACGAGCTCTGCTCTGTGGAGCTGCTGCATCTGAGACACAATACAATGTAATCTTATTGGTCCATTATACAGAGACAACGGAAATTTGGTGACTTTTGCTGTCACAGTACCCAGCCCAACACACAACATACACGACTGGGGAACAGCACAGGGTCAGCCGCAGGGCAGCTCCTCTGGAGCAGGGAAAGCGGGAGATTTGTTGATTTCAGTAAAGAACCACTGATGAAAAGAGGGAAATTAGAGAAAAGACAGAGAGAGGGAGAGAGAGTGAAAGACCATCTACCTGCTGGCGTCCTCATCCTCCTCACTGTCGACGAAGGAGCTGGACTCCAGTTCACTGCTCATCACTGAGGCGCTGTCGTAGCCCATGGCAGAGTCCCTTGCTGTGCGCTCCGACTTAGAGTGGCCGTTGATACGAGGGACTGGGGAGGAGAACCACACAAGAACAACCACAGGTAAGATATTAACACTTTGATACAAGTTCACATCATGACATAATACTGTGAAGGACAACTCAGAGCTGAATGAGTTGGAGAGATGATATGAAAAACGATGAGAGAAACATTTCCCAGCGTTATAGAAAACCACCAAGAGGAGATTTTCGTATTAAGGACAGGATCAGGACATTAAATGGGAAATCAAGACAGGGATTTAGAAGAGGTGAAAGGCCAGTGTAGAAAGCACCAGAGAAAGAGGCGAGAGATTACCAACCAGTGCACTTGGCTTCTGAAAAAGCTTGAAATATCATCAACCCAAGAGGATATCAGAAACAAATTCAGGCTGCAGGTAGCCTAGCAGTTAAGAGCATTGGGGCAGTAACCGAAAGGTCGCTGGTTCGAATTGCAGACTAGGTGAAAAATCTGTGGATGTGCCCTTGAACAAGGCTCTTAACCCTAATTACTACTGTAAGTTGCTCTGGATAAGATATATATAAAAATAAATACATGTAAGAATAAAATCTGCCAGGGGAGGTTCTCTTCTGCACTGCTCAACTAATCCAGAAAATGTGGAGGAGTTAAAATGGAATGTTACCTTGTTACTGTATCTCCAGAGTTCCGGTCTAGAAGTACAGCTTTGACTGCTCCTACAGTTTTGCGTCGGTACTGGAGTTTAACTGACCCCCAGCCCAGAAAGACAAGTTCCATACATGGCCACATAGAGAAGTCACATTTTTTAATTCCTAATAATAATCTCCAGTCATCACCTAAGTGCACAAAACATCCATTGGAAGATATTGGCCGCGTTCGAGAGGATCAAAACCACAATGTATCAAGGGGAAATTGTGACTGACTGACTGACTGATCTACAAACAATAATGAGTGAAATGTGATATGATGAAAGATGATTTGTAGATCAGTCAGTCGGCAGTCGCCTGCAGTCCTTTTGACGCTCTCGAACACATGGATTGGGTTCGAGAGCATCAAACAACATTTTATAGTCATCCAATGTCTGCCATGTTTTTGGATGACATGATGATGTCACTGCTGCTTGGTTTACACTAGTTGCCACAGCCACCAAGTCATAATTGTGGCTAAACCCCACCTATTTCTCTTCTTAAAATCTGATTTTAAACCTTGACTCTAATCTTTACCACACTGCTAACCTTAAATTAAGACCAATAAGATAATGTTTGTTTTCATAAATTTTTACTATACTGCCAGGGTCTGCCTATCGTTACTAGTGACAACTAGACCCCAGGTAACTAGACCCAGAGTGGCGCAGCAGTCTAAGGCACTGCATCACAGTGCTAGAGGCTTCACTACTGACCCGGGTTCGATCCTGGGCTGTATCACAACCGGCCGTGATCGGGAGTCCCATATGGCCGCGCACAATTGGCCCAGCGTCGTCCGGGTTAGGGGATGGGTTTGTCCGGGTGGGGCTTTACAAGTAGGCGGTCATTGTAAATAAGAATTTGTTCTTAAATGACTTGCCTAGTTAAATAAAGGTTAAAATAAAAACAACCTCACTGCTTCCTAGTTGCCACAAATACGTGCTGCCTATTTCTACAATTTATCTCCTTAAAATTAGATTTTAAATATAACCTTAATCCTACCCTTAACCATACTGCTAAATTAAGACCAAGAACCTAGTTTTTGTTTTCATACATTTTTATAATATTGCCACTTTGACTTTATGGCTATAGTAACTAGTTGAAACCCTGCTCCCTGTGCGCACTGAGTGCTAGTGCGCATGTGATGTTGGTCTATAGAAGGGCCATGAATTGGCATATGCTAACGTGAGTAGATTACCTTGAAAACAATAGTAGAATATCGCAGTCTCCAGTTTTTACATTATACCTCAACATAAGGAAGTTGGATTATATATTCAAAATGCATATTTAGCAAAGTACATAACCAAACCAAGCACACGGGTTTAAGAAAAAAAAAAAATATATATATATATATATATATATATAAAACCGGACTCGGCAGGTGTCCGTGCTATCTAGCATCCTTGGGACTAGTTGAAATTTAAAATGGTTAAAGGTTATGGTATGGAGATCCCGAATAGCACTGGTCTTCTTATTATACCTCAGTGGGCTTCAAACACGTAAACATTACCCCCGTTGTATCATTGGTGGGAAAGCTTTCGGCGCGGCGTACTCTAACCAATCAGCGAATTGTTTTCCTGTCCCGGAATGTAATAAATATCGCGGACGAAGAAATAGTGAGGGAAAGGACAAATAAACCATTTCAGGACTATGTGGAATTATAAACCAATACATTCAATATAACGTTAATACTTTATTATTATTATGCACAACTATTGCTAAATGGATATCTAGCTTTTAAGAGAATGGGGCCGTGTTGTGATACGAAGAACACACGCAAGGTAAGCTAGCTCGCTTTAGGCCTCTAGCTAAATTTACGCGGAAAAGGAGGGCAAGTAGCTAGCCAAACTAGCTTGCTAACTGTTTATAGGAAATACAAGCTAGTAATTTGTGCAACGAACAAGTTAGCCAGTCACATCTAAGCAAGCAATTCCACTACCCCCTAACTCATTAACTCATTTGTGGTGTATTGCTTTAGCTAGTAAGCTAAGGGTAATTGTAAAAAATGAGCGAAAAAACGAGCTGCAGCAAAAAGTCTGCAGTCTCCGCACTGAAGAAACGATGTCCGTCCCCTGAACAGGCTGGTGAGGCCCCGCTTCCTAGTAAGTTAGCCAAATTGGGCGACGACGTGTCCAGTGAATTAACATCGAATTTTCATGGAAACAAAAATGGGGAAGATGGCGATAAAGTGTCAGCCAAGGAAGAGAAGAATGATGGAAATGACGAGAGTGGACTAGGCGCTGATGCACATGTCAACGCCGCCGAGAGTGCACCAGTCTCTCCCGATCCAAAGAAAGTAGACACCGAGGAAAGTGCTGGTGCTGGAGATTGCCGACCCTCAACTTCACTGGACCAGTCAGATTCGGCCGCAATAGCAGCCGCCAAGGCACTTGCTAGTTTCACAAGAGCAACTACAGATGAGGCGAAACAAACGTCCTGCTCCTCCAAAAAAGTTGTACATCATGAGAGACTGGGACACAAAGTTAAGCGTGGTGACCATGAGTCCTCAAAGGAACGGGCAAAACCTGAAAGGGGTCTTCACACGCAGGCAGCAGCAGCAGACAGCTCTACCTCACTGCGTGGAGTTGACAGGGAGGATGCTGAGGACATGCCCGATGAGGACGACGACTCAATACCTGGATCATCCTCCACGTCGAGTTCCTCATTCCCATCAGATAATGACGATGATGGGGAGTGCGCCATAGTATCAGTGAAGATGGCCCCAGAGATTCGACAATCATTGGGCCTTCTGGCACAGGTACAGATGAGGCTGGATACTCTGGAGAAGAAAGGTGCCTGGCTCCACCAGCGGTTAGAGCTGAAGATGAGCTGCCAGCGCCGTCCGCACCTGGACCAGCGCAGCTCAATCACACAAGCCATCCCCGACTTCTGGGTCACAGCAGTATCCTTTTTGAAAACTGTTATAAATGCACACAGTGACACACACTTTTCCAGATGACAACAAATTACTTCATGATCCCAATTCATGTGCCTGTGAATTATGTGCATAGACACTGTATATGTTGGTGAGTGTGTAGGTATGTCACATTTTATTTTTCTCTTGACTCAAAGCTCAACAGTTGTTGAACCACCCTCATCTCTCTGCTCACATCGACGAAACCGATGAAGACGCTCTCAGTTACATGACCAACCTTGAAGTAATTAAATAATCCCAGCGAAAATGTAATGAATCTTTATATTCTTCAGAATAAATAACCTATTGCTCCCCTGAATTTAAAATGTTTTGTCTCCTACGTAGATTGAATCCTTCAAAAACAACAAGCTTGGCTACAGAATCGGGTTCCACTTCAGGCGGAACCCTTACTTCCAAAACGTCATCATAGTGAAGGAGCTCCACCTTGGAATGGGAGGTGAGTGACAGATCCAGTTTTGATATCTATCTTGCTTGTCCTCGCTTACGTAAACGGACCCAACTGGACTGGGGCACAGGAATTGAATATAAGGGCAAATTAAGTCACCATCTCTAAACAACAGAGACTTTAGGATGCAACATTTAGACATTGGACAGGTTAACACGGGAACAGGACTACTGTGGGATTCTGGCAGGAATGGGGGTCAAGTTTGTGACAGGACCGAACAGGATCAATAGTCCACAGGGACGGGCAGTGCAGGAGTTATTTACAGTTGAGGAACAAACAAGTTATTTTTGTGTTGTAAGCAGTTTTAGGAGGACATATATCCTTTTGAGTGTTTTTCCCCTCTACCCCTCCTCACTAGAGTAACATGTGTTCTTCACTATTTAAAAATTACAACTTTGGTATTTGTGACCGACTGGCTCGATTCGGTCTTGTGTAGCAAAATTTGAAATGGTATTTTTTACTTTGGATAAAAGTATAGACTCAGAGCTAGAAAATGGTATCATACACTACAGTTGAGGAACAATGGGAAAGTAATTCTGCTTTGGAAGTTGATAAACTTGTAAATTAACTTGTGAGAAAATGGCCTTTTGAATGTTTTGGTACACCTACCGGAGAGCTCTTTGTCTACACCCATTCAGCATCGTTCACACCCTCTTAAGCTTTAGCCACACCCATCTCTTTAAGGGTTGAGATGTGCTTTGTGTGATAACAGCAAACAGCAGTCAAGCACCCAACCTAACTGTCTAACATTGGCTAGCTTACTAGCTACTTCCAGACAAATGCAAAAATAGCTTTCACTGACCATTTTACTTGCCCTTGGAGAGCTGGATATGCTGTTTTTATGTTATCCAGCTTTTTTTCTTCAACGTTTACTGACACCGGCCATTTAAACGGGTGTTGAGCGTTCGTAAATTAGTCAGTTATTCTGCTCTCTGGCACACTCAGATGAGTGCTTGAAATCAGAGTAGATAGCCAGAGTGAATTTACCAGCTACGTCTATCAACAGCTGTCGCGGTGACATCATGAACATTCTATTGAAATGGATACTTGCATAATGGAGTCTTTCTTTTGTTAAGACATCTAGCTAGCTAAACAATTAACATAATCTCAATTCATGACGTTACTACTAGAGGTCGACCGATAATGTTTTTTCGATATCGATTTAGGACCAAAAAAATAAGATACTGATTAATCAGACAACTTTTATATATGTATTTGTAATAATGACAATTACAAGAATACTGAATGAACTCTTATTTTAACTTAATATATAATTAAAATCCTTTTAGTCTCAAATAAATAATGAAACATGTTCAATAGGTTTAAATAATGCAAAAACACAGTGTTGGAGAAGAAAGTAAAAGTGCAATATGTGCCATGTAAAAAAGCTAACGTTTAAGTTCCTTGCTCAGAACATGAACATATGAAAGCTGGTGGTTCAAGAATCCCAGTTCTTCAATATTCCCAGTTAAGACGTTTTAGGTTGTAGTTATTATAGGAATTATGATGCGTCGACTATTTCTCTCTATACTATTTGTATTTCATATACCTTTGACTATTGGATGTTCTTATAGGCACTATAGTATTGCCAGCCTAATCTCGGGAGTTGATAGGCGTGAAGTCATAAACAGCGCTGTGCATCAACCATTGGTAAGAGCTGCTGGCAAACGCATTAAAGTGCTGTTTGAATGAATGCATGGACCCTGCTGCTGCCTACCATCGCTAAATCAAATCATAGACTTATTATAATATAATAAACACAGCAATACAAGTTTTTGGTCATTAATATGGTAAAATCCGGACACTATCATTTCGAAAACAAAACGTTTATTCTTTCAGTGAATTATGGAACCGTTCCATATTTTATCGAACGGGTGGCAACCCTAAGTCTAAATATTGCTGTTACATTGCACAACCTTCAATGTTATGTCATAATTATGTACAATTCTGGCATTAGTTCACAGTTCGCATCGGGCCAGGTGGCCCAAACTTGCATATACCCTAGTTAATATTTCCTGCTAACATTAATTTCTTTTAACTAAATATGCAGATTAAAAAATATATACTTCTGTGTATTGATTTTAAGAAAGGCATTGATGTTTATGGTTGGGTACATTTGTGCTTTTTTTTCACGAATTTGCTTTTGTTAAATCATCACCCGTTTGGCGACGTTGAAGTAGGCTGTGATTCGATAATTTAACCTCTCTGGGCTAGGCGGGACGAATTCGTCCCACCTACGCAACAGCCAGTTGAATCCCGTGGCGCGTTTTTCAAATACCTTAGAAATGCTATTACTTCAATTTCTCAAACATATGACTATTTTACAGCATTTTAAAGACAAGACTCTCGTTAATCTAACCACACTGTCCGATTTCAAAAAGGCTTTACAACGAAAGCAAAACATTAGATTATGTCAGCAGAGTACCCAGCCAGAAATAATCAGACACCCATTTTTCAAGCTAGCATATAATGTCACATAAACCCAGAAGACAGCTAAATGCAGCACTAACCTTTGATGATCTTCATCAGATGACAATCCTAGGACATTATGTTATACAATACATGCATGTTTTGTTCAATCAAGTTCATATTTATATCAAAAACCAGCTTTTTACATTAGCATGTGACGTTCAGAACTAGCATACCCCCGCAAACTTCCGGGGAATTTACTAACAATTTACTAAATTACTCACGATAAACGTTCACAAAAAACATAACAATTATTTTAAGAATTATAGATACAGAACTCCTTTGTGCAATCGAGGTGTCCGATTTTAAAATAGCTTTTCGGTGAAAGCACATTTTGCAATATTCTCAGTAGATAGCCCAGCCATCACGGCTAGCCATTTAGACACCGACCAAGTTTAGCCCTGACCAAACTCAGATTTACTATTACAAAAGTTTGATCACCTTTGTTGTCTTCGTCAGAATGCACTCCCAGGACTGCTACTTCAATAACAAATGTTGGTTTGGTCCAAAATAATCCATCGTTATATCCAAATAGCGGCGTTTTGTTTGTGCGTTCCAGACACTATGCGAAATGGTAAATCAGGGTTACGAGCATGGCGCAATTCGTGACAAAAAAATTCTAAATATTCCATTACCGTACTTCGAAGCATGTCAACCGCTGTTTAAAATCCATTTTTATGCCATTTTTCTCGTAAAAAAAGCGATAATATTCCGACCTGGAATCTCCGTTTAGGTAAACAGAGGAAAGAAAACAAAGCTTTCGGTCGACGCGGGCACGAGCCTGAGTCTCACAGTACTGTAATCAGCCACTACCCAAACGCGCTACTTTTTTTCAGCCAGAGCCTGCAAAGCCACGATTCAGCTTTTTGCCGCCTTCTGAGAGCCTATGGCAGCCGTAGGAAGTGTCACGTAACAGCAGAGATCCTTTGTAATGGATAGAGATGGCAAAGAAGGCCAAGAAATGGTCAGACAGGGTACTTCCTGTACAGAATCTTCTCAGGTTTTGACCTGCCATTTGAGTTCTGTTATACTCACAGACACCATTCAAACAGTTTTAGAAACTTTGGAGTGTTTTCTATCCAAAGCCAATAATTATATGCATATTCTAGTTACTGGGCAGGAGTAGTAACCAGATTAAATCGGGTACGTTTTTTATCCAGCCGTGTCAATACTGCCCCCTAGCCCTAACAGGTTAACAGGCTCCGCATTGATTATATGCAATGCAGGACAAGCTAGTTAACCTTGTAATATCATCAACCATGTGTAGTTAACTAGTGATTATGTGAAGATTTTTTTTATAAGATAAGTTTAATGCTAGCTAGCAACTTACCGTGGCTCCTTGCAGCCACAAGGTCCTTTTGATGCTGCACTCGCGTAACAGGTGGTCAGCCAACCACGCAGTTTCCTCGTGGATTGCAATGTAATCGGCGTCCAAAAAGTAGATTACCGATTTTGTTATGAAAACTTGAAATCGTCCCTAATTAAATCGGTCGACCTCTAGTTACTACCCTGCATGAATCTGCAGGTAGCTAACCAACCAGGTTAATTGTTAGCTGGCTAACATTAGGCTATAACTAGCAAAGCAAAGGCTCTGAGACACGAATAATATTACTACACAGATCATACATGTATTGTTAGATAGCCAGCCAGCTAACGTTAGCTAGCTAGCTAACAGTACACTTTAATTTGAAATGAAAATTACTTTGACAAAATTTGGAATGTGTAATATCTGAAAATGTAGCTAGCTAGACCATCTTACCCGTATACATCGATGGATTCTTCCCCCTCTCTCTCGCGGATGCCATGATTCCCCTTAGTTTGTAATCCGGAGACAGGTGTGTTCTCCATCTCTCCATCTCCTTAGCTAACATGCTCTAATTCCACTGATTTCAAAACTTGGTCCTCCAGGAAGTGGAGAGAAACTCTAATGCTGTTCTGCTATGCGATATCTTTAAAAAAAAAAAAGCTGTGTTAGACAGGATTGCCTACACATATAAGGTAAGTTTAATGCTAACTAGCAAAGGTAAAAATCTGTTATTCTGCCCCTGAACAAGGCAGTTAACCCACTGTTCCTAGGCCGTCATTGAAAATAAGAATTTGTTCTTAACTGACTTGCCTAATTAAATTAAGGTCAATTTAAAAAAAAAAAAAAACATACTGAGCAGCTCAAATAGACAAAAGCGTGCTACATGGCAGACCAATCCAAACTCCTCTCTCGGCTTGTCCAGCCCACTCATCTCAGCCAATCATGGCTAGCGGCAAGGTTGCTGCCTTTTTCTGTGGCTAAATCAACTAGGCTCATCCTTAAAATATATATTTGTATTTACAGATGGCATACAAATGTAAGGCACATGAAAATTCACATGTTCCAGAAGGCATTTCTACAAAAAAATGCATTTTGATAAATATAAAAACTTAACGTTCAAATGGCTCTCCTGTGAAGTAGTGACTTGCGACACATGCCTAGTTTACTGAAACGAGAACAATAGTGATGCAGTCACTCTCCTCAACTTTGAGCCAGGCGAGACTGATATGCATGTTACCTACACTTTCAGTCCATGTACATCTAAGTGCAATATGTGCTGCATTGTACTGGACCAACTGCAAATCATCAATGTCTTCTGACGCACATTTCCTTTGAATTACACAGTAGGCCAGGTTTGACGAAACTAGGGCCAGTACGACCTGTCTGGTCGACTGAGATGTCAAGAAGGCAGAGCAACGCCCTATGGACAGACCTCGTCCCATTTTAGCAACCATTTGAATCTATATGTTTTGACCATGACAGCTTGCTATCTAGGGTTACACCCAGTAGTTTAGTCTCCTCAACTTGCTCAATAGCCACATTATTCAATAATAGATCTCAATGAGGTTTGAATGAGTGATTTGTCCCAAATATTATGCTTTTAGTTTGTGATATTTAGCACCAGCCTATTGCTAGTTACCCATTCTAAACCTGACTGGAGTTCTGTTAAGTGTCTCAGTTCTTTATTTTACTGTTGCTGGTGTATATGTTAGCTCGTCAGCATACATAGGCACACAGGCTTTATTCGAGGTCAGTGGAAGGTCATTTGTAAAAACAGAAAACAGTAATGGCCCTAGACCAGTTTCATACTTGAGTAGACGTAAAGATGCCTTTTTAAAAGAAAATAACTCCAGTAAAAGTGATGCACCCAGTAAAATACTACCTCAGTAAAAGTATTTGGTTTTAAATGTACTTAAGTATATATATAATTTAAAATGTCTTATATTAAGTAAACCAGACACACTTTTCTTGTTTTTTTTAAATGTACAGATAGCCAGGGGCACAGTTCAACATTCAGATTTAATTTAATTTACAAACGAAGCATTTGTGTTTTGAGTCTGCCAGATCAGAGGCAGTAGGGATGACTAAGTGTGAGAATTAGACAATTTTCCTGTCCTGCTTAGCATTCAAAGTGTAACGAGTACTTTTGGGTGTCAGGGAAAATGTTAGGCGTAAAACATATATTATTTTCTTTAGGAATGTAGTAAAGTAAAAGTTGTCAAAAATATATAAATAGTAAAGTACAGATTCCCCAAAAAACGACTTAAGTAAAAACACTTTAAAGTACTACTTAAGTACTTTACACCACTGCCCTAGCCGGCTGCAGTGCGGTACACTGAATTTGCATGAGAGAGGCTTCCATTAACAAAAACCCTCTGTTCTATTCGTGGGGTAACTCTCAAATCATAATAAGGCAGAGGATGAAAATCCATAACACCAAAAAATGTTCAGCAATAGGTTATGATCAATGACATCAAAAGCTGCATGGAGTCTTAACAAAACAGCTCCTTCAATCTTCTATCAATTTCTTTCAGCCAATAATCAGTCATTTGTATCAGTGCCGAGCATGTAGTGCCCTTCGCTATAAGCATGCTGAAAGTCTGTTAACTTGTTTTCTGTAAAATAACTTTATTTGATCAAACACCATTTTTTTTTTTTTCTCCAAAGTTTGATTGGTCGGCTGTTTGAATCATTAAAGGGTGCTCTGCTATTTTTGGCTAGTGACATTATCTTTGCCTTGTTCCATGGCACACACTGTCTTCTAGGCTTAAATTGAAGATGTGTCAGGATTCACAATGTATTCTGCTACCAACCTCAGCAATTGACCATCCAGGTTGTCGGTACCAGGTGGTTTGTCCTTATTTATAGATGGCAAAAAAACAATATCAGCTGGGCAGGCAATGGAAAGTAGCTACCAGCGAGCGAACAGCTCTCGTGTCTTGTGAGGGGCCATTGCTATGAAAACACACACGCAGCAGGGAGTGGGGGGGACCTACAGACGAGCAGCTAACGGAGGAAGTTATTTCTGCATGTTAAAATGAACACGCGACTGGAGTAATTTTATGTCGGGACAGGAAAGTTGTCGGGGTCATGGAACTGTTGTGGGATCCGGACAGTACGGGGAAAATATTGACAGGACAAGACTCCCGTGTCTACGCAGAGGTGTAATCTGGTTTTAGGTGTAAATGAGGCCAGTAATGACAATATCCTTCCCCTGTTACATGTCCTCTTACAGGATCTCCCGTGTCTTTCTCCGACCCCATCCTGTGGTACCGCGGGCAGAACCTGACGCTCCACAGTGAACCCAGGAGATCGGGACGTGGCATCTACCAGACCTTCTTCAGCTGGTTCAGCGACCACACCAGCCCTGGCCGGGACGATATAGCACAGGTAACGGCATGCTCACTGCTTGGCACAGGTTGCGAACTGGTGCACAGTCTGACATGCATGAAGTAAGCCAGCACACACATTCAACATTTTAGTCAACAGATTTTTCACTTAGTCGGCTCAGGGATTCCAACCAGCAACCTTTCGGTTACTGGCCCAACGCTCTTAGCCGCTAGGCTATTTGCCGCCCATTGAACATTGCACAGTTCCACTGGTGACCACACGACTGCCATTATTTAAGGCTCTATAACTCTTAACGTTACTGCACTATTCCAACACACTGTTCTGTTTCTTTTGTGTGAATCTATAGATATTGAAGGATGACCTTTTCAGAAACCCTCTGAGATACTACCTGACTCCACTGTGGGAACCCAGGCAGAATGGCAGGTAAGCTGCCCAGCAAAACCTCTTGTGGAACTAAGTTCAATAAGGACTGTTCCATCTCCATGATACTATTACCATGCTATTACCACTTTAATATGTGCCGTAATGTAGCCTAAAATAATACCAAACACTTTTATTAGAAAGCATTTTGTGTATACAAATTTAAAAAACAGGACGTGACAGGTCTCTTGATTGTCTTAACTATCACAACTAGGGATGCAAATTTCAGTCAATTTTGCTGCCGACTAACCGATCCCCATTATCTGGTCAACAAACTGTTACATTTTTTCCAAACAGTGAAATTACTGACCAACAGAAAATACTATGCATGCATACCACTGGGCTAGATGCATACAAGGAACAGGCATTTTTCATTAAGAGCTTAATGGAAACAGGCAAAATAGCAAACCTGTCATCTTCGTCAAAGGCTATAGCCTATTATTGAACATGTACTTCCTGTAATGAAGCAGCCAATAAAACCCAATTTTCAAACTTTCACCAGAATGTAAAACACAGTTCTAAACAGCAGACCTGATGTGAGTGGTTCCATATGTGACGGAGATGAACATCTCTGTTAGAAACATGGAAGAGGGGGAATCTAACAGCAACAACTATGATGGGTTGCTAATATGACTGGGATGGTGCCTTTGGCTTCTGGACAACGAAAGAAAGTTGATTTGAAAACCAATAGAACAGGAGAGAAATGTTGGTTAATGGCATGAGGAAGTCTTAAAAGAATTGCCTCCATGTTTCTATGGATGGATTTTGGCAAGGCTACTTTGAAGCAAATCAAGACATGCCTCATTATTTGAAGTAAAGTAACATTTTCAGGTTTCAAACAATTATACTGCATCAAGCTCATATTGCAAAGTGGTGGGTGATGCGCTGACAGGCTGCCTACCGTTTACTTTATATGCACTCGAATGGCGAATGAGGCACACTTTAATTACGAGTTGAGATTGAGAAATAAGTGGCTATTTTTAATCGTGGTGGTGATAAATGGTTTTTAACAGGCGATTGCATTTAGAATTGTTATTTGTTGCGCAATTACTGGGCTGATAAAAGCACTTTTCACTCCAGTACCAGCTTTTTGTAGAGCTACTCTCTCGCTGTTAACATCTCTGATCACAACATCCGGTTCCAACAGCACCAGTGGGCCCAAGCCAGCTGGAAACAGCAACAGGGATGATTGTGTGGTGATCTCCGACTCGGATGATGACGAAGACCAGGCTGAAGAGCAGGCTAAGCCTGGACGAGGTCATAGCAGGGAAGAGGATGATGAAGATGAGGACGAGGTGCATGGGGGCCAAGATGCAGGTTAGAGAAGACTAATGGACCTGATTCCAGTGCTTTAGGGTCACACTGTCTGCTGGTTTACCTCCTGAGAAATGTGTATAAGTGTGTAGCAAATGTCCCTGAATTAGTAAGCAGGTGAGACTGAATAGACAGCGAATATGTCCTCAGAATCAGATGAAAAAGCCCACAGGAGGATGGTGACAGACGGTAAGACATTTTCCACAAGCAGCAATGTTATACGAGAACCACATAGAATGTAGAAGTTTGTTGGATCTGCTGGTCAGCTTTGCAGCTCAGTTCAGAACATGAAATCATTGTTTGGATGAAAGTCTACTTATTTCAATGGTTCAGGAATACTGATTTTTACATGCAAACTCAGCAGCTTATTCACACTGATCTGCCAATTTTCTGCAAAATCCAGTAGAACCAAAGACTGTTCATACATTAAATAAGGGGTATTTGTACAGTCATTGGAAGTTATTTTTTTGTTTACTGGGTTAAGGTGTGCTTTGTTTATACATTTTGGTTACCTGATACTTCAATCCACCACTCACTGTTTTTACCCTTCACGTACATTTTATTGCAGGGGGAACTAAAATCAACAGTTGACCAATTGTACGACATAATTATATTCCTACTCCTTCTCAACATTCACCATAATCCATTGTTAATCCCCTGTTTATATCCCGTGCCAATCACTCCATTTGCTCAAAGTGGGAAACCCATTATAAAAGATCTGATCATTTCCATTCTCCAGGGTCTGATGACAGCAGCCAGGAGGCCAGAGAGGATGAGGACGCGTACGGAGAGGTGGATGAATCACGAGGTCGCGAGGTTCGAGACCAAGATGATGAGGAGGCTATTGAGGTGGGCGAAGAACAGGACGAGTGCTAAGATTGTTCATTTTTCCCAGTTTCCTTTTTTCTTATTATGCACAAAAGCAAAATTATTATTAATACATTCTAAGTTACTCATTGCCTTTTTAAAATCAGGGTAAATTAAAAAAGCAGACACCATGTTTTGACCTATTGGTCAGTCCACCTTTTTGAGTACTTTAACTTGGTGAAAAAAACACTTTGTTTCACCTTTAACATTCTGTCATAAAGAGCACATGTTAAAAAACAACATGTTTTCCCATTTCGAGATTTTTTTTTTGGACTATAGCAGGTGCCTGTTAAGTGACAAAATCGTCAACCCTGTTACTTTACTCATCTTAAATCAGCCATAAAATCCCTCTTAACAGGGAGAATGGAAGCTTGTCTTGTGCAACAGGGAGGGGCAATTTGAATGCAAGCTTCACCCCAAAAAAATGAAATTGTTAACATTTCTAGTGTGTCTATGGGTAACAGGGTTGACATGTTATGCTCAACCCGTATAGTTTTCCACCACAAAACTCTAGAAAATTGCCAAAAAGAGTCGAACCAGCTCACCTGCTTTTGTGCACAGTTTCTACTTAAAATATCAAAGGGATGCAAAAGGCACTCATTTCATCGAACGACCCGTATATTTTAGTGTAGTCTGTTTTGATTTGTTTGAATTTTAGATTCCAGTAATGAAGAATCTAAGGAGCCATGCCTATCTATCTTAATTCTGCATCGTAAAAGGTATTAGTTCTTGAGTCATTCATTCACTCTTGTTGATAGGGCTACTCCACACAAAATGGAAAGAAAACTAATACAATCATATTAAAATGAGGTTTGAGACTGCGAAAATTTGAGAGCATCTCTTGTTGCAAGTAGTTCTATAAAACAATCCTAGATATTTTACTGACTGGTATCAGTGATCATGTCTTCAACTCAATTTGTCTTGAACTTTTCCTATTGTAAATCTGATCTTTGACGAAGTAAAAAGGTGATGTAATTTTTTTGTTGAGGGGTTGTAATCCTTTACAGAACACGTCTCGGATGCACTTCATACTGAACCAAATCTTGTTCTCAGGGATGACCTAGTCGTGGATGTTTTCATGGAAGGAAACTGATTTATTTTAGAGGCCGTATAAGGTTCTTACACCTGCCATTGTTTGGGTGTATCTGTGTAAAATAAGTTTATTCTACAGTAGTTTGTTAGTTTAAGGTAAATATAGGTAGTGTGTCACCAGTGTTTTTGGCTTTTCTATCATAACTTAGTGTGTAGCTCTACACCCTATTCACATTTTCTAGTCAATGTATTCATTGAAATTATTTTAAAGCTGGAATCCTTCATGGCGACACAGCCACATCCGTTTGAGATATTACAACAAAGAAGTTACTGCAAATAACAAACAGTTTTTTCCCCTCTCGGATGTCATTGCATGCGCGATTGAAGAGCACTATATGTACTGCAATGCTTTACTGCTCCTCAGCCAGTGGTGCTGTTTCCCGCTACTCCGGATTCCATCTTTAAATATATTTTAACAAATTGATTGAGATGTGTGAAATCCAACACTTTGACATGAATTGTAATATTTTGAGCTTGTTGCGTTGTGCTTTTATTTTTATCTTTTAGAAACTGGTATCCATTACATTTACTTTGTTTTTTATATATATATATATTTTTTAGCAATAAGTAAAGTTAAGTCACAAATGTTTGAATGGTGTGCTGTTCAGAGCGAATATTTGCATTGATTGTTGGTTCAAAGGCATTGATGAGTGGTCTGACGAAGTAGCATAACTGTAGCCAAGGGTTGCTCTTAAACTACTGTAACAATACTAGTGCTTTTATGTTATTTCTTTTCCACACAGACTGATGGCATTGGCATGTACATATTTAAAGTTAACCTTGTGTTCAGATCTGTTAAGCTTAAATCGTTATTTGTAACCATCTGGAATTTGAAATATAGTGTACATTAACAGAAAGTTATATTTTGTGTGCTGAATTTTATAGTATGCTGTAGTTTTGAAGAAAATGTTTGTTAGTTTTTTAAGATGTCCACATTTTGAATCAGATTTAATTAAATAGCAAGTTATTTATTTTTGCTTACTGTTTTTAATTGTTTAAATGTTGGTATTAGAAATTGTTAGGGTGACACAATCAGCCTGTAATAACCATACTTAACTGGTAGACTGTGATACGGGGTCAATACGGGTCCCATCTTTTTAGGAACTCAGTCCAGTTCAACTTACTGCTGTTGAGTTATAATAGTAGAATGCACACGGTGCAATTTCAGAATGTGGTATTGTAATGGCAGTCTTCCTCTGGCATTCACTGGTAGACCTTCAGAGAGCTATTTATAACCTGTCAGAAAATTCCACTTTATCGAGGAGCTGATTCCAGTCTGCTAGTAAGTTAGGTTGTAGTTATCAAGGAGCTGATTCCAGTCTGGTAGGTAAGTTAGGTTGTAGTTATCAAGGCCAGATATTGTGCCCAGGGGCCTCGACCCTGGGCAAAATGGGTATCATATGAACATACTCAGGTATCATATGAACACACACAAGACATGGCAAAATGTGTAGAATTGCAGGAATTTGGCTATAGAAATGACCATTTTTATCTGCCAACAAGCAGGTTTTCAACAGTTTGGGTTCCATAGGTTGCTCGGTGGGGGTTACTATGATGATAAATTACAATATTCCTCTGGACCTTTGCCACCTACGAACTTTGTGACCAGACCTCAAATAGTTGAGTACCTCTAAAAGTTGTTCTGGATGGAATATATTGCCAAACCAGAAGATGGCAGTATACAAAAGCAAGGATAAGTGGATCGCTACTCTGAACTGCTTTTGTAACCCAAATGATGGGTACAGTCAATTTGGTAAAAAGTACTGAACAAATAGTACTTTGACTTGGAAACAAAGGCCTACTGTGTATCCAAGGTAACTGCATCCCTGAGCTTACCTTTCTTTGCCCAATGATTAAGTATGTATAATACGGTGGATTTCAGCATGGAAGAGCTTGATACCCAAGATGAGATACTCAATTGACAACTGACTTTGACATTATGACAGCAAAGACATTGTATTTACAATATGTTTAGGTTGGCCAATTCTTATATGAACAGGCAAAGAGGCCTGGAAGACAAACATTATCGGTGTATAACTTATGGTTTAGATGTCAACCTGTATCCCAGTTCAGATATGACGCAGGTGCCAGTATGTGATATTATTTAGAAATGTGGATTCACATGCTAGCTCTTGGCTCTGAAAATAGCTTCAAGGTGGACATTTTTGGACAGGCCCGGACAAAGGAACAGCGGCAATGGTACATTTGAACCATTGATTCCTTTTTTTTATGCACAATTATAAATATTCAACTAGCAAAAACCTGTCCTGCTGTTAGCTCCAGAACACACAAGACATGCAGTCTAGGAAGGGCACTTACTAATAGCTCTGGAAAAAACAGTATGCATACGCCATCAAATGATCACACAACAACAAACACTTTCTCAGCCTCATCTTGTTTCATCTCTGCCCACTTGTATTCAGACCAGTGGATTACTGTACCACCTCATGGCCTCTAGTACAAAACCACAAATGCTTTTATGTGTATGAATTAATTATGGAGGTGGTTTCCACAATATTGATCATGGTAAACAGACACGGAATGCAGAGAACCATGTAATCCAGAGACGTGTTGGAGCTTGTGGTTGCAGCACCATAGGTTAAGACAGTTTCATAATGAATGACAGAAGATAAAGCTCTGTTAGATTCCAGCTGGGGTCAAGTCAATGTGATTACACACATCTCCCTGTTAGATACAGTACGTCTGATGTCTACCTTCTCTGGTTTTATCAGGAATGTTACTGAACTCATCAGGCACTTGTGGTGATCCTTGTCCAAAGACGACCCACAACATGTGTGACGGGATAGGCTCAACCATGATCCATAAATCATCTTAGTACAACATGGTGCCCGGGAAATACCAGCTACTTGACAATGTGTATACGTGTGTGTGTGCGCATGTGTGTCACCACCAGTCATAGTATGTACTATGCTTGTGGTGAGTAAGATAAGTTATGAGAAGTTCCACTGAGCAAGAGAAGTTGTGGAGGAAGAGCGAGGGAGTGAGAATGGAGAGCAAGGAGTGTGGGAGACGCTGAGTGGAGGGAGATAGATGATTGGACTGATTAGCCTCAGCCTGGCCTCCCAGGTCCTGACAGATATGCACATCAGATGGATGACTGTTATCTGAAAGATCCCAGAAAGCATGGTGACTACTCTGCTCTGCCTAGTCACAGAGAGAGTGGGAGGCATGATCTCACTAGAATGATGAGTGTGAGCACCCCCACCACACATACGCTTGTACACACACACACACTCGCTTGCAAGCATGCATACACAGTGGTGCAGTGGTCTGAGTGGCGCAGCGGTCTAAGGCACTGCATCTCAGTGCTAGCGGTGTCACTACAGACCCTGGTTCGATTCCAGGCTGTATCACAACCGGCCATGATTGGGAGTCCCATAGGGTGGCGCACACATGGCCCAGTGTCGTCCGGGTTAGGGTTTGGCCGGGGTAGGCCGTCATTGTAAATAATAATTTGTTCTTAACTGACTTGCCTAGTTAAATAAAGGTTAAACAAAATTAAAATAAACAGACACACTTCCATGCACACACACAGGCTTAACAGCCTCCTACAGTACATGCTGTCCACACCACAGGCTGTAGTACACGAAGAAAGAAGCATCTTTGTACCACAACACCTCCTTGGTTTGCCCTCACTGATTTCTGTTGGAGGACAATGAATTTACGCAAATTAGAATGCAAGGACGATTGTCTCACCATAACAATGAAACATCTGGGGAGGGATGATTGGAGAGAGAAAGAGACAGACGTTATTACCCAGGAATAATTGGTCGATTTTCAATTTGATGGAAGTAGATGAGAAGAGAGCTGATTGAAGTGGAATATGCTTATGTGTGCCTACTGCTCAATATTGTTTGAGAATCTGACTGAGTATGTCTGGTGTCTGTGTATGCAAGTGAGTGCTGTTCTCACTTCAACAGCTTGACTGACTTTGTGGATCTCCACTCTCCAAATGGAAGAAGAGAAAGACAAACATGGGAGGTGATTATGGTCCCACCAGGAAAGATGGAGGAGAAGTGGAGGTTTTAATGACTGTTCAAAAATAACAGTCCCTTCAGACCCTTTATTGCCCAAAAATCTGCTATAGAGAATCCATATTTAATGAGCCGTAGGAGCATTAGCACGCTCATCCATTCTGCTCTTACCAAAGTGGTGACAGATGTATCTCCCAAGACAGATGCACTGTACATTTACTCATCCCTGTAGCATTTTTCAATATCCTTCATTTTTTCCCCACCACTTGTATTTTTTTCTGTTTTTTAAAACGAATTGTTCTAAAACAGCTGTCTAGTCACCCAGCTGCATTTTATAGTAAGGGAGAGTGCCAGTGTTGTCTTCTGTGCAGATGGGGACTGAATGGCTGGCTAAGGCTTGGTGAACACATGTCATACCGCCGGCCGTACATGTGCAGAAAGACAGCTTCAGAGAGGGAAGCTGCCGCCTTCCTTCACTGTAGAAACCTAGAATAACCCAGCTTCCAATTCCAATATTGACTGAAATGTATGAGCGCCATGGATGCACTCTTCATGTCAGGTATGTTTTCGTAACTTGTTCTCTTTTGATATTCACTTCAGCATGCAGCGTATGAATGTCACTTACAGCACCTGCTCCCCTGTCATCTAATTATCATTTTACTTTTGTTTGAAGGGTATTTTTTTCTCTAGGAAAACACCTTTTATTCTTTTACATTCTGCCAAGTGTGAAGCTCCTGTAGGTGTGAATATTCTGAACAGTCCTAAATGATAAAAACCTGAATAAAATATTGTCTTTCAGAAAATAAATCTGGTTCATATTCACACCATCCGTCAGTGTAGTAATAGGATTTATTTCCTCTTAGGGCCTTGCTTTTGTCCTTGGACATGTTGTTTTGATTGATGTATCTCGGCCCCCTCTCAGGGTAAGAGGTGCTGCTTGAGGCTCTGTGGGCTGTCTGTCTTACAAGGTTTTCAATTCCATAGTAATCACATGGCACATTACCTGAGGGTCAGATGGAGAGGCCCAGAGACATAGACAGACTACAAATACAGTACATGTTCACAGATGGGCCTCGTTGTACGTGTTATGTTTGCAGATGTACTCCTACTTTTATAAGAGACAGTCTCCCATTGTAGACAGTCTTATGTACTTGAGATGTGCAATTGTTGTACAGTAAGTCTCTTTTGATCATGTGTTTTACGAATTATTGCAGAACCTGCTCTTCCATTGTACTCTTTCTTTAAATCATATTGCAGAAGTGTCCTTTAAAATCAGAGCAAATCGAAAAAGGTCTTCCTGTGGACATTCACAGAAGGCAAAAACATAATTCCTACTATGAAAGTGGTGGTGGTGAACAATACAGCTAAATTATCTCACTCAGCGGGTTTAGGCAATAGTGGGTGGGCACACGGCCGATAAGACCATTAAAAAGTCATATCAGTGACGTTATTGGTGCCCTGTAAAGCAGTGGGAGCCGGTCAGTGTGGCGGTGTCCATGGCTGCTCGGAGTACAGAGGACGTAGTACGGAAACCCGAGCTCAGCGCTGACTCATGACACATTTCCTCAGCTGGAAAGAGAAGGATGCCTCCCACAGAAAGCAAGACAAAAAATAACACAAATACCTCATTGCTCACTCCTAACCTAGATGTACTTTACATGAAAGTAACCCAAAGGTCTCTCCTGCCCGATGAGCGAGCCAGAACCATGGGGAAGAGTGAGAGTAAAAATATATGCAGCTTCCAAGTGTGCCGACCTGTGGAGGGAACAAGGGCAGATGGAAGGGAACATTGCCCTGAATGAAACGCAGCACCCTTCAGTACGGACAGTGCATGCGACTGACATCTTATTCGGCATACACAATGGCACTGTCTAAATCAAGTAACTGATTCCTCTCCCTCCACCCATGAGCAAATCAAACACTATCTGAAACGGTTAAATACTGGCCTTAAGCTACTTATTTGAATACATCCCTGTGCCTTTTCATCTTCTGTATGCCTGATTTGCCAGCTTTCCACAAAACCAATGGTGGAGAGAGGAGAATGGTGCTTAGTCATTTCAGGCATAGAGCTGGTTTGAAAGAATGAATGTCTTCTTTAAAAATCCCCCTCCTGGTTACTTTGTGACCGTTGTCGTGAGCCCAGGAGTCGGTCCATCAGGAATCTGAGGAATCTGTAGGATTCTTCTGGCTCTCATGTGGAGCTAAACAGCTCTGAGATGGAGACATCTTTCAGAGCACAGCACAGGGCCTCAATTTACGGTGACATCAGAATGTAGGCTACTGTATATGCATAATCAAGGTGTATAATACAGTAGCCTAGTTGTACAGATGGGAAGTACTGTATATAGTGGCATTGTACAGTATATCATTTCTGTAACGGATGTCGTATGGAGTAGACCAAGGTGCAGTGGGTTGAGTGCTCATCTTAACTTTTATTGAACACTTAACAAAACACACAGTATTGCAGGCTACACACAGCTATGCAAAAACAACTTCCCACAAACGACAGGTGAAAAACGGCTACCTAAGTATGACTCCCAATCAGCAACAATGATGTACAGCTGTTCCTGATTGAGAGCCTTACCAGGCCAACACAAAGAAATATACAACATAGAAAAACCATAGAAATACAAAACATAGAACAAAACCCTGACAACACAAAACAAACACTCCCCTGCCACACCCTGACCAAACTACAATGACAAATAACCCCTTATACTGGTCAGGACGTGACAATTTCAAATAGCTTGAAATGGTATTTTCATTTCTAAATCAATTTAATGTGATATAATAACGTTTTAGAATTTAATGTATTTTCATAATTTAGAATTCAAGTTAATTTCAATTCCCTGTTTACTTTAGCCCAATCTACATTAGCCGAAATCAGACGTTTCCCCTTACCTGGATCAAGTGGGTTAAAGGTGGGACATACTGAGCATTTCCCTAGTACTATAATGATGACAGGAGAAGGAGGGAGGGAGCAGGAAGACGGGGGAGGAGGTGAGGGGGCCAGCCCTCTAAACACCTGCAGTCACAGACCTTCACAGCATAGGACCCTCATGAGGAGGCGATATACGGACCTATATTAGTCTCTTATTTTCAGATGGATGGGGGCAATGGGAATACGACGACAAACTGTTGAAATTATCATTCTTGATCTGAAATCTATGGGATATGTTTTATGTGGTTTGGAAATAATTCGAGAGAGACTAAGAAACTCTGTGGCTCTAGGGTTATACTTGAGTGAACGTTTAAGCATTTAAGACCTTTTCAAACGGATTTTCGTTGTTTTCGTGTGGGACTTCAGTATCTTCAATTGTTGAGCGAGACGTCCAAGGAATGTAGCGATAACATCTTATTATGTGAGTTTCGGGTCTCCTACACAAGAAAAGGAAAAAGGTAGGCTCCGTTGGCAAGTTCTCTCTAGACACTTTTTCAAAATCACAAGTATTTGTTTGTTTGTTTTAGTCAGTGTGTTGAGGGACCAATGTAATTACCAAGAACGAAGGGGTAGCCTACATCTGGAGAGAACGTCTACTCGCTCTTTCTTTTGATGTGTGAGTTCACAGGTAACTGCGATGTTATCAGGAGCCATTGATCGACGTCATGGTCATGAAATGAAGTCCTGCATATTAAGCAGTCGACACTTCATGATTCCCCCCCTCAAACAATTACAAGATGACAACATTTAGAATATAAACAGTTTCAAATGAGAAATAATTGTTTTTATAATGTTACAGGACACAAATGTATACAAGTCAAACTTGTAGGCAGAGAAAAAAAATGGGCCATGACAAAGGTTAGGTAATGTTAGGTTTATAATTGTAGAATACGTGCTTTATAAACCACAACCTGATATTTATTGCTGGGCACACATTTCCTCACTCAAGGGAACAGATTTTTATGAATGTATTTCCAGTCTATTTATGAAGTTCTATGAAGTGCTTTAAATAACTTGCTATTTAATTTCCTCCCTTTTGTAAGGTATTGTAGCAGATGCACTCTGTGGCCTACTTGTATATCTGGTTAGAAAAATAAGAGCATTCCAGGGCGCATCTGATAAGTACTCCTTTGGGGAGAGAATTTAATGGACGTTATGGACTCAGCTTTTAGTATTCATAATTTATAAACAATCCTATCCAGCAAAGTGCAGATACTACATAATGAATGCTTATATAAAAGTAAAACTGTTACCTGACAACACCCCTAAACTGTCAGAAATGAGTTTTAACATTATTTTCCAAGCAATGTATTTTCAATCATGCATGAGGCAGGAAATTCACTGTTACTGTGTGTCTCAGTACGACTGTCTAGCACAAACAGGTCTATGAATTCGGTCTCCCATGCCGTCACTCAGACACTCACATAACACAGTGGTCTCTTTCTCTCTGTCTCCCTCTCTCACACAAACGTGACAATGAATTATTATCTTTCAGACCTGTTTCTACTATGGATAGTGCCAAGACAGCGACTCGAGCCCTACTCCTCCTGTTGGGTTTCTGTGTTTGCAGTACCTCAGGCCTCCAACAGTCTGCTCCAAGGATACGCCTGTCTTTCAAAGGTGAGTCACTTGACCAGAACATAAGTCACTCAGACACGGACACTGCTCATATGTTAGCTGGCATGGCTTCCAGGACAGCTTGGTTCAGATATTTTCTATTTTGGCTTTTGTTCTTAGTGAACCTTTCAGCGATCTCAGAAAGTCTTGTGGTTTACATGCACACAATCACGTGCAGGCACGCACACATGTACATACACACGCCCAAGCACACAAACACACATATGTTTCCTCTTTTATACATATGTAAAAAGCTTATATCCTGCCTACTGGCAAAAAGTTCATGAGAGAAAACAAAAGGTGGATGTTGCCATTGAGTGGGGGGTGGAAGTGGTGGTCTCTAGTGCCCTTCATAACAGTTGAGCCCACACCCTAAGCCCTCATTAACATAGTACAACATTTGTATTTGATTTATGTTAATGATCCAATGACAACATTTAACTACAGAGATGAGAAAGATTCTCCAAAATCGATTATTCGATCTGCTTATTCAAATAACTTCTGGGTCTAAAGGAATTGTTACCATACATTTCCATGAATTGTTTACAGGGTTTAGTGTTAGATTTGTTACATTAAATAATTAAGTCATCTCCAGTAAGAAACTGCTAGCCTTTGGCTGCTAACAGCTGAGAACTGCTGGCAAACTGGCAACCACAAAAACAGTCAACAACTTCGGGAGTACAGACCCAAAGAAATAGTCTGGCAATCAGTGGCGAAAGTAATAACTGCCGAAAATGCACAGTCAAAGAGGAGAATAATTATTCTGTAAAGAAAAATATATATATTTGAAATAGAGTGATACTAAGACAAAATAAACTTGACATGGTGTGTAAATGATAACACATTAGTGCAGGAAATTAAGACATTGATTAAAATGCTGGATTTTTTTGTTTTGTTGCAAAAGCTGTGTGCATTAATGAAATAGAAGCCTGGCTCAAATAGAAGCCTGTCTCTAATAAGCTCCTGTTGTGTTCAGGGATTTAAGCAAATAAACTCCCGGGGTATTCATTGAAATGTTACGGTAGTTCAAGTACATATAAGCTTAGTTGGTTGCAATGTGATAGAATTTGTCACAGAAGTTAAGCCCACACACCAGTGTTTGCATAATGGTTGCTAATAGTAAAGGTAAGCCTGAACTGGTGGTGAACTAACCAAATGGTATTATATTTGATTGCTGGCATATTGGATTGTATCGGACTGCTGTGGATGATATTACATTTATTGTTTGCTTGCTGTAACTGTCTCTCACCCTCTTCCATCATTCACAGAGTGGTGTTGATTTCACAATGAATGCAACCAACGTGTAAAAATCTCACGAATATATTTTGTCAGTCAAATCCGTGTAAAGATCTCACTGATGTCGTTTGTTAGTTAAATCCACCCACTCACCCCTAAAACCCAATCATCTCCACTTCATTTCCAAGAATAGGTGGAAAATTGGGATTTGCTCCCCTGCTCTGTGTTTTCTGACATTCCAAAGATTGATTGTTCATTGTTTGCGACAGGGACTCTCTTTGTTCCATAAGGCGCCTGTGGAGGAGGGTTTTTGGGGAGGGACGGGGGAGGGGTGCATGTGACTCCCTCCCATGGACGTGATTTAGAGATTGGGACTGGGTGAGTGGGGCAGGAGGAGAGGAGGACCACTGAAAAGATGCCGGATCAAGATTGTAAATTATATGATCTATGATCAAGGCCTTTTGTGTTTCCTGGTTGATGGGAACTGTGTCTGAGGAAGGGACAAAAAAAAGTTTCCAGTGACCTAGGACAGGGGTGTCAAACTCATTCCATGGAGGTCCTAGTGTCTGCTAGATTTGGTTTTTTCTTTTTAATTAAGACCTAGACAACCAGGTGATGGAAGTTCCACACTAATCAGTGCCCTTCATTTATCAATTAAGTACAAGGGAAGAGGGAAACCCCGCAAACACTCGGACCCGAGTTTGACATGTGTGACCTAGAATGGCAGGTAGAAATAGAGCCAGAGAAATATGCATTTTAGGTTGTCTTCTGCATTATGGTTTAAAGCAGAATGGTTTAAAGCCTCACTTGGACTTATTTTACACTTTAAAAGGGTCAGATCAGGACATTTGTCTCAGGTCTTTCATGTCTGGACCTGGTTTACCTGAATCAAATGAGGTATGAAGATACATGAAGTGTTTTTTTATCAGATAGTGCCAACACATTGTTATGGCAATGAGGATGGGCGCGGCCAGGCACTGTGTCGGGACTCGGGGGTGTGTGTTGGCATGTTGCTAGTTTTAGCCTGTGCTGTCCTCTTTGCCCCAGTGGACGGAGCAGATGGACGTTTGCCAGAAAGGCTTGTTATCCTGTGTTTACCTTGCAGGAACAGAACCGGACCTTGCCCCACCTTTTAAGAACCATCCCGTGTCAGCCAGGAGCAGATCCGATTGCGCAGCAGCTTATTTTAGCGGCACATTGACTGCATCCTGTTAACAGTATTCAGACAAACAGTCACCTCAAAGGAAGACGGCAGAGCACTTTGATGTAAACACAGATGTCCTTACTCTGGCCAGGCTAAAACAGTACGTGCATATGCTGATGTTTGTTCACAAACCTTTGTCAAATGCCATGGGACATTCATCATGTCCCCACATGGACAAACAGGGATTTTGTATAGATTGCACGTGTTTCTACGATACTTAGTAAATACATCATAGCACATACACGATTAAAAGCTATTGTACATACAGTGGCAAGAAAAAGTATGTGAACCCTTTGGAAATACCTGGATTTCTGCATAAATTGGTCATAAAATTTGATCTGATATTCATCTAGGTCACAACAATAGACAAACACAGTGAGCTTAAACTAATAACAGACAAACAATTATGTTTTCATGTCTTTATTGAACACACGGTGTAAACATTCACAGTGCAGGGTGGGAAAAGTATGTGAACCCTTGGATTTAATAACTGGTTGACTCTCCTTTGGCAGCAATATCCTCAACCAAACGTTTTCTGTAGTTGTGGATCAGACCTGCACAATGGTCAGGAGAAATTTTGGACCATTCCTCTTTACAAAACTGTTTCAGTTCAGCAATATTTTTGGGATGTCTGGTGTGAACTGCTCTCTTGAGGTCATGCCACAGCATCTCAATCGGATTGAGGTCAGGACTCTTTCTGTTGAAGCCATTGTTGTTGATTTACTTCTGTCTTTTGGGTCTTTGTCCTGTTGCATCAACCAACCTCTGTTGAGCTTCAATTGGCGGACACATAGCCTAACATTCTCCTGCAAAATGTCTTGATAAACTTGGGAATTCATTTTTCCGTCAATGATAGCAAGCTGTCTAGGCCCTGAGGCAGCAAAGCAGCCCCAAACCATGATGCTCCCCCCACAATACTTCACAGTTGGGATGAGGTTGATGTTGGTGTGCTGTACCTTTTTTCTCCACACAGTGTTGTGTGTTCCTTCCAAACAACTCAACTGTAGTTTCATCTGTCCACAGAATATTTTGCCAGTAGCGCTGTGGAACATCCAAGTGCTCTTTTGCAAACTTCAGACATGCAGCAATGTTTTTTTGGGACAGCAGTGGCTTCTTCCGTGGTGTCCTCCCATGAACACCATTCTGTTTAGTGTTTTACGTATCATAGACTCATCAACAGAGATGTTAGCATGTTCCAGAGATTTCTGTAAGTCTTTAGCTGATACTCTAGGATTCTTCTTAACCTCATTGAGCATTCAGTGCTGAACTTTCTCCATTTATAGACAGCTTCATGACTTATCTCCCTCACTAACTTTACGCATTAGCTGTCAGAGCAGCTTACCGATCACTGCACCTGTACACAGCCCATCTGTAAATAGCCCACCCAACTGCCTCATCCCCATATTGTTATTATTTTTGCTCTTTTACACCCCAATATCTCTACTTGCACATCATCATCTGCACATCTATCACTCCAGTGTTAATGCTAAATTGTAATTATTTCACCACTGTGGCCTATTTATTGCCTTACCTCCCTAATCTTACTACATTTGCACACACTGTATATAGATTTTTCTATTGTATTATTGACTGTATGTTTGTTTATTCCATGTGTAACTCTGTTGTTTTTGTCACATTGCTTTGCTTTATCTTGGCCAGGTCACAGTTGTAAATGAGAACTTGTTCTCAACTGGTTAAATAAAGGTGAAAAAAAATAAAAATAGTCTTACCGTTGACTGATGAACATCAAGGCTTTTAGAGACACTTTTGTAACCGTTTCCAGCTTTATGCAAGTCAACAATTCTTAATCTTAGGCTTTTTCTGAGATCTCTTTTGTTTGAGGCATGGTTCAAATAAGGTAATGTGTCTTGTGAATAGCAAACTCAAATTTTGTGAGTGTTTATAGAGTGTTTATAGGGCAAGGCAGCACTAACCAACATCTCCAATCTTGTCTCATTGATTAGACTCCAGGTTAGCTGACTCCTGACTCCAATTAGCTTTTGGAGAAGCCATTAGCCTAGGGGTTCACATACTTTTTCCAACCTACACTGTGAATGTTTAAATGATGTATTCAATATTGACAAGAAAAATACAATAATTTGTGTGTTATTAGTTTAAGCACACTATGTTTCTCTATTGTGGTGACAAATTTGATGACCAATATTATGCAGAAATCCAGGTAATTCCAAAGGGTTCACATACTGTTTCTTGCCACTCTAGGTCCGTTTTATTGAACCTTAATTTAACCATTAAGGTCAAGATACTTTATTTTACAAGGGAGACCTGGCCAAGAGGGCAGCTTCAGTAAATATAGTAATTATGATCTGATACGGGGAGATGTGACGTCTCTTGTCTCTGAATGAATGAATGCATGAATGAATGAATGAATGCATGAATGAATGAATGAATGAATGAATGAATGAATGAATGAATGAATGAATGAATGAATGAATGAATGAATGGGTGTATAACTCATTCATGGTGCTTTTCCATTAAGACTTACTCGCACACCAGTGTTTTATGTTCATGTAAGCTCTAGTGTTATTGTGTTTCCCTCAGGAGTGTGACACTAAAGATTTGTGGCGAGCAGAATCAACAACCTCTGCATCGTTCAAGACTGTTGCTTTGTGAGAAGGTTTTAACGTTCAGTTGGTCATTGTTATGTAAATGGTGGCTGCCTTGGCTCCAAGTCAGAGCAGGTCCACCAGAGCCATGGCCCAGTGCGACACGGGTGCCGTTCCGCATAGAAGGAAAGAGAAAATTCTGAGACTTTTGTGTAAAACACTCGGGTGGAAAAGAGAGATGGAACATGCTGGGGAAATGCGCCATCAGAGAGTGGGTCACAGAACAGACCTGGTTTAAAGGCTTTACTTAGAGTTCCTCATACCGTGTGTCCTCAGAGACCTGCATTAGCATCCATAAAGTTGCACAGTACATTCAGTCAATGCCACAAACTCAATCAGAAGCTTGGAACGCATGAAATATTGAAATCTTAAAAGCCTCTGGAATACGTCCTGAGAAGTTACATATTTAGTCAGTCGCACATTTTCTCTTGGTGTTAGTAGTCTATGTTCTGTACATGCTGCTGATAGTGCGAAATAAAGCACTTGTAGTCTTTATCAGGGAAACTGCATGGGAAAGATTCAAGGAAACTTGTAGTCGTTATCAGGGAAACTGCATGGGAAAGATTCAAGGAAACTTGTAGTCGTTATCAGGGAAACTGCATGGGAAAGATTCAAGGAAACTTGTAGTCGTTATCAGGGAAACTGAATGGGAAAGATTCAAGGAAACTTGTAGTCGTTATCAGGGAAACTGCATGGGAAAGATTCAAGGAAACTTGTAGTCGTTATCAGGGAAACTGTATGGGAAAGATTCAAGGAAACTTGTAGTTGTTATCAGGGAAACTGCATGGGAAAGATTCAAGGAAACTTGTAGTCGTTATCAGGGAAACTGTATGGGAAAGATTCAAGGCAATAAACAGAAAGAGCTCGTGGCTCCCCCTGCTGGATATTAAGATTTTACCATTCTCATCTGCCACAGAACTTATTTTGCATATGATTTACACTAACGTTGTGTCCCTGTGTGTATCTATGCATATTTGTGCATCTATGCGTCTCTCTCCTCCGCAGAGTTGTTGGACACCAGAGCAGTCCGTCCCTTCTCCTTCTCCTTCAACACCAGTGACTACCGCATCCTGCTGATGGACCAGGACCAGGGGCGTCTCTACCTGGGCAGCCGGGAGTACCTGGTGGCCCTGGACATGCACAACGTCAACAAGGAGCCCCTCATAGTAAGAACACACATAACCACAACTCCCTCAAAAAGGCCAATGAGACTGGAGGAATCTTTCCTGTGTATGCATAGCTTTATCACA
Source organism: Salmo salar (assembly GCF_965601325.2). NCBI lineage: Eukaryota > Metazoa > Chordata > Actinopteri > Salmoniformes > Salmonidae > Salmo > Salmo salar. The sequence goes on along the minus strand of NC_138303.1, from coordinate 37,457,589 downwards.
GTTTAATGTGGTAGTATTTTTTTTATTTAACCAGGCAAGTCAGTTAGAACAAATCCTTATTTACAATGACGGTCTACCGGGGAACTGCCTTGGTCAGGGGCAGAATGACAGATTTTTACCTGGTCAGCTCGGGGATTCGATCCAGAAACTTTTCGGTTACTTGACCAACGCTCTAAACACTAGGCTACCTGCTGCCCCGTAGTAAAAGACTTCAAGTAAAATGATCCTGTAATGTCCGGTTTCATTTGTCCATTACAGATCCATTGGCCAACCTCTGACAAGAGAAGAGGGGAATGTCGGATGACAGGAAAAGGAGGACAGGTGAGAATGCCTTGTCTTTGTAAAAGAACCCTGGCCCCTCTACCTTACAGTATTAACTAATGATGTCCCATTTTCATGGGTCTTATTTCACAGTTTTGAAAGAGAATTTTCATACACCAACAATTGATAGCATTCCCATGTCTGTGTACACACACCAGGGTGAGTGTGCAAACTTTGTGCGTATGATAGAGCCATGGAACCGCACCCATCTGTACACCTGTGGGACTGGAGCCTACCAACCCATCTGCACCTTCATCAACAGAGGCTGGAAGGCAGAGGTGAGAGGTTCAATATGCCCAAAATCATTTTAAAAGACAATTAACTGCAGCATATCTGTGCATCTTCACGACCAGCAGCTCGGATTTCTCAAAATGGTGGTACTCAAAACTAGGGCTCAGATTTGAGCTATTTTTCACTATACATTTTGCCACTTCAAAACATTTGATCCTTATATGGCCTTTCTGGTCTCTCTCTTTCCAGGACTATGTGTTCAGGCTAGTTCCTGGATTTACGGAATCAGGGAAGGGCAAATGTTCCTACGACCCTTCTCAGGAGAACATTGGTGCTCTTATCGGTAAGCTTCACCTCACTTGTGCATACACTTAGTAGACTGCCCAAAATTGGGACAGTCTCCCCTCCCACTTTCACTGTTTCCTAACCTCTCCATCTCTTTCTCTTCCTCCTCTCTTCTCATCTGCAGATGGGAATCTGTATGCAGGGGTCCATGTAGACTTCATGGGGACAGACGCAGCCCTCTTTAGGACCATGGGGGGCAGAACAACAGTCAGGACAGAGCAGTATGACTCCAAGTGGCTCAATGGTGAGTTACTACGCCTGAAAATGACTGCCTCTTGTGAGGGTGGATTCCCAAAATGTTGCAATTTATTATCGTGGTCCTTCAAGCCAGATACGAACCAGCGACATCTGGATCCAAGAAAACATGGCAAACTGCTGCTAATGCTGCAGGTTTCTCTTTCTTTCATCACTCCGTTCCTCTCTCTCTCCGTCCGTCTCAGAACCCGTATTCATTCAGATCCAGCAGATCCCCGACAGCGCCGAGAGGAATGATGATAAACTCTACTTCTTCTTCCGGGAGAAGAGTCTGGATGCAGGGGGAGGGGCCAGCCCTAGTGTGCTGGCCAGAGTGGGACGAGTGTGTCTGGTGAGAAGGCCTTGCTCGGACCTTGCAGGGTGGCCCTGTGAAACTACGCTGTTCTGTATTCTTATTAACTCTATTACTTTAATTACTTACAGAATTATAGTCTGACTGCAACATTATGGACAACATTGTGAATGGGGGAATTGTTAAGGGTAAAAAAAAAAGTGTCTTCCAAGGAAACAGCCTTCCCTTACCTCTTCCGTCCTTTACATTCCCTCTTCCCAGAATGATGAGGGGGGTCAGAAGTCCCTGGTGAACAGATGGACCACCTTCCTGAAAGCCCGCCTGGTGTGCTCTGTGATCGGAGACGATGGGGTGGAGACCTTGTTTGACGAATTGAGTGAGACAGACCTCAGTGAAAGATTTAGTGATTTAGATAAAGATTTAGATAAAGATTTAGGGATCATTAGTTGTCTATGGAAGTGAATCTTTCATCTATTCTACAGGAAAATCATTTCTGTCTCTTTCGTCATCCTTTCAGGGGATGTTTTCATCCAGACCACGCAAGATGAACGCAACCCTGTGGTCTATGCCCTCTTCACAACTGCTGGGTAGGTCATCATTGTATCTGTCTTACATTACCTGTTATACTTAGCCTCTCTCCAATTTCCCCTCTCTCTAAAGGCCTGCCCTGTTCTCGCTCCTGCTTTTCTACTCTCATCTAGTAGCTGTTGGTTTACCTCTCTCTCCTCCCTCCTCCACTTCACTGGTTGATGCTGACTGCATTCCCCCTCTCTGTTTTCCCCTTCTTTCTCTCCCAGCTCTGTGTTCAAGGGCTCAGCAGTCTGTGTGTACTCCATGGCTGACATCCGTAACGTCTTCAATGGACCCTTCTCCCACAAACATGGTCATAACTACCAGTGGACAGCCTACACCGGCAAGATTCCTTACCCTCGCCCTGGCACAGTAGGTTCAGACCAGTTACTCACTGAAAACAATCCATATATATACATCCCATCAACTGTCGCCTCTTTCCAATAGTGAAAGGCATTGCTTACACTCTGTCTCTCTCTCTTTCTCTGTGTTACTCACTATATATAATTCTAGTGTCCAGGAGGAACATTCACCCCGGGCATTCGCACCTCTAAGGACTTCTCAGACGAGGCAGTGAACTTCATGCGAGCCCATCCCCTCATGTACCACCCTGTGTACCCTATCCACCGTCGCCCCCTGGTGGTGAGGACCGGGGTGGACTACCGCTTCACAGCCCTGGTGGTGGACCAGGTGGACGCAGTGGACGCCCGATACGAGGTGCTCTTCCTGGGCACAGGTGAGTGTCTCTCTGTCCCAGGGCAATTGGCTGACAGAAGGACTTCATTGCATGTTGGAATTTCACATTTTGTCTTTTGTCCAAATTTGACATGGTGTCATCAGACCTCTCTTGTTCCAGATCGTGGCACTGTCCAAAAGGTCATAGTTTTACCCAAGGACCCGAGCACCATGGAGGAGCTCACCCTGGAGGAAGTGGAGGTTTTCAGGGTGTGCCTATATGATTTCTCTAAATATTGTTAACATTATAGCAAAAGTCTCTAACCCCTGTCCTTGGACATTCCTTCAATGGTTACGCTTTGTTGATCCTTATGTGACACAATACATTTAATTACAGACACGTGCTGCTGTAAAAACAATGAGGATATCATCTAAAAGGGTAAGCTGAACTCTCTCTTTCTTCATCGACAGGAAACACTAGAGAGATATTGTTGATGCTGAGCTCTTGTTTTCATTCCGTCACTATAGCAACAGCTGTACGTGTCATCGGAGGCAGGGCTTACCCAGGTATCTCTGCATCGTTGTGGGGTATATGGGAGGGCCTGTTCCGACTGCTGTCTGGCACGGGACCCTTACTGCGCCTGGGACGGGGAGAGCTGCTCTGCTTTCACCCCCGCCACCAAGAGGTCAGGACCACAACACACACCAACACAACACACACCAACACAACACACACCACAACCCCTCATCTGATATTGACAAGGAAGGAGTGTCATAAAGCTTTATTAGTCTGTCTGTCTGTCTGTCTGTCTGTCTGTCTGTCTGTCTGTCTGTCTGTCTGTCTGTCTGTCTGTCTGTCTGTCTGTCTGTCTGTCTGTCTGTCTGTCTGTCTGTCTGAATAAATGTGTGAATGACTGAATTTATTTCTGTGCTTGTGAAATGTGTTGGATGAACTCTGCTCTGTCTCTCTCACTCAGGAGGAGCAGAAGACAGGATGTGAAACATGGGGATCCACTGCGACAGTGCAGAGGCTTCAATGCCAAAGGTTAGACAAAACACTTTAAAAAATATATTTTAGCAGAATTCAGTGACACAATCAAATCATGTAATAATTAAAACATTAGCAAATAACTGGCATTTAAGATAATCTCCTATCTGTCTCTCTCTCCCTCTTTCTTTCTCTCTCTCTCTCCCTCTTTCTCTCTCTCTCTTCCTCCTTCCCTCCTTCAGTGGAGAATCGTCTGAGAGAGACAGTCCAGTTTGGTGTGGAAGGGAGCAGTACCTTCCTGGAGTGTCAGCCTCGCTCTCCTCAGGCTACAGTCAAGTGGCTCTATCAGAGAGAAGGAAGGAGGAAAGCGGTAAGGAGGAAAATGCATGCATCTCGTTCTGCTCTTTGAAAAGTGACCAGTATTATTAAAATATCAAATTCATATCACATTTATAGGTTACACTTGAGCTGTTGGAGCAGTTTGCACAGGGCTTATCTCTGTTTGATTGACTAAATAAACATACGTTTATTTTTTATTTAACTAGGCAAGTCATTTAAGAACCCATTCTTATTTACAATTTATTTTACCTTTATTTAACTAGGCAAGTCATTTAAGAACCCATTCTTATTTACAATTTATTTTACCTTTATTTAACTAGGCAAGTCATTTAAGAACCCATTCTTATTTACAATTTATTTTACCTTTATTTAACTAGGCAAGTCATTTAAGAACCCATTCTTATTTACAATTTATTTTACCTTTATTTAACTAGGCAAGTCATTTAAGAACCCATTCTTATTTACAATTTATTTTACCTTTATTTAACTAGGCAAGTCATTTAAGAACCCATTCTTATTTACAATTTATTTTACCTTTATTTAACTAGGCAAGTCAGTTAAGAACAAATTCTTATTTTCAATGACGGCCTAGGAACAGTGGGTTAACTGCCTTGTTCAGGGGCAGAACGACAATTTGTATGATTTGTACCTTGTCAGCTCAGGGATTCGAACTAACGTTCTAACCACTAGGCTATCCTGCCACCTCAAATGACGGCCTACCCTGGCCAAACCCTAACCCGGACGACGCTGGGCCATTTGTGCCCTATCCTATGGGACTCCCAATCACTGCCAGTTATGATACAGCATGGAATTGAACCAGGGTCTGTAGTAATTCCTCTAGCACTGGGATGCAGTGCCTTAGACCGCTGCTCCACTCTGGAGCAGAAGTGAAGTTTTTCTTGTAGATATTAACGGTATTAATGGTCAGCCAATGTTATTTCAGTTCAAAATTATCCATAGAGAAATAGTCAATCACTTTTGAAATCCAAATGAGGCACATGTGGACCTTGTTCTCCCCCACACTGCCATAACTCTCTCTCTCTGTCCCCCTCACTGCCATAACTCTCTCTCTCTGTCCCCCTCACTACCATTACTCTCTCTCTCTCTGTCCCCCTCACTACCATAACTCTCTCTCTCCCCCACACTGCCATAACTCTCTCTCTCTGTCCCCCTCACTACCATAACTCTCTCTCTCTGTCCCCCTCACTACCATTACTCTCTCTCTCTCTGTCCCCCTCACTGCCATAACTCTCTCTCTCTGTCCCCCTCACTACCATTACTCTCTCTCTCTCTGTCCCCCTCACTACCATAACTCTCTCTCTCCCCCACACTGCCATAACTCTCTCTCTCTGTCCCCCTCACTACCATAACTCTCTCTCTCTGTCCCCCTCACTACCATAACTCTCTCTCTCTGTCCCCCTCACTACCATAACTCTCTCTCTCTGTCCCCCTCACTACCATAACTCTCTCTCTCTGTCCCCCTCACTACCATAACTCTCTCTCTCTGTCCCCCTCACTACCATAACTCTCTCTCTCTGTCCCCCTCACTACCATAACTCTCTCTCTCTGTCCCCCTCACTACCATAACTCTCTCTCTCTGTCCCCCTCACTACCATAACTCTCTCTCTCCCCCACACTGCCATAACTCTCTCTCTCTGTCCCCCTCACTACCATAACTCTCTCTCTCTGTCCCCCTCACTACCATAACTCTCTCTCTCTGTCCCCCACACTACCATAACTCTCTCTCTCTGTCCCCCTCACTACCATAACTCTCTCTCTCTGTCCCCCTCACTACCATAACTCTCTCTCTCTGTCCCCCTCACTACCATAACTCTCTCTCTCTGTCCCCCTCAATACCATAACTCTCTCTCTCTGTCCCCCTCAATACCATAACTCTCTCTCTCTGTCCCCCTCAATACCATAACTCTCTCTCTCCCCCACACTACCATAACTCTCTCTCTCTCTGTCCCCCTCACTACCATAACTCTCTCTCTCTCTGTCCCCCTCACTACCATAACTCTCTCTCTCTGTCCCCCTCAATACCATAACTCTCTCTCTCTGTCCCCCTCACTACCATAACTCTCTCTCTCTCTGTCCCCCTCACTACCATAACTCTCTCTCTCCCCCACACTACCATAACTCTCTCTCTCTCCCCCTCACTACCATAACTCTCTCTCTCTGTCCCCCTCACTACCATAACTCTCTCTCTCTGTCCCCCTCACTACCATAACTCTCTCTCTGTCCCCCTCACTACCATAACTCTCTCTCTCTGTCCCCCTCACTACCATAACTCTCTCTCTCTGTCCCCCTCACTACCATAACTCTCTCTCTCTCTGTCCCCCTCACTACCATAACTCTCTCTCTCTCTGTCCCCCTCACTACCATAACTCTCTCTCTCCCCCTCACTACCATAACTCTCTCTCTCCCTCACTACCATAACTCTCTCTCTCTCTGTCCCCCTCACTATCATAACTCTCTCTCTCCCTCACTACCATAACTCTCTCTCCCCCTCACTACCATAACTCTCTCTCTCTCTGTCCCCCTCACTACCATCACTCTCTCTCTCCCACACTACCATAACTCTCTCTCTCTCTGTCCCCCTCACTACCATAACTCTCTCTCTCTGTCCCCCTCACTACCATAACTCTCTCTCTCTGTCCCCCTCACTACCATAACTCTCTCTCTCCCCCACACTACCATAACTCTCTCTCTCTCCCCCTCACTACCATAACTCTCTCTCTCCCCCACACTACCATAACTCTCTCTCTCCCTCACTACCATAACTCTCTCTCTCTCTGTCCCCCTCACTATCATAACTCTCTCTCTCCCTCACTACCATAACTCTCTCTCCCCCTCACTACCATAACTCTCTCTCTCTCTGTCCCCCTCACTACCATCACTCTCTCTCTCCCACACTACCATAACTCTCTCTCTCTCTGTCCCCCTCACTACCATAACTCTCTCTCTCTGTCCCCCTCACTACCATAACTCTCTCTCTCCCCCACACTACCATAACTCTCTCTCTCTCCCCCTCACTACCATAACTCTCTCTCTCCCCCACACTACCATAACTCTCTCTCTCCCCCTCACTACCATAACTCTCTCTCTCTGTCCCCCTCACTACCATAACTCTCTCTCTCTCTGTCCCCCTCACTACCATAACTCTCTCTCTCCCCCACACTACCATAACTCTCTCTCTCTCCCCCTCACTACCATAACTCTCTCTCTCTGTCCCCCTCACTACCATAACTCTCTCTCTCTCTCTCTCCCCCTCACTACCATAACTCTCTCTCTCCCTCACTACCATAACTCTCTCTCTCCCTCACTACCATAACTCTCTCTCTCTCTGTCCCCCTCACTACCATCACTCTCTCTCTCCCACACTACCATAACTCTCTCTCTCTGTCCCCCTCAATACCATAACTCTCTCTCTCTGTCCCCCTCACTACCATAACTCTCTCTCTCTGTCCCCCTCACTACCATAACTCTCTCTCTCCCCCACACTACCATAACTCTCTCTCTCTCCCCCTCACTACCATAACTCTCTCTCTCCCCCACACTACCATAACTCTCTCTCTCCCCCTCACTACCATAACTCTCTCTCTCTGTCCCCCTCACTACCATAACTCTCTCTCTCCCCCACACTACCATAACTCTCTCTCTCCCCCTCACTACCATAACTCTCTCTCTCTGTCCCCCTCACTACCATAACACTCTCTCTCTGTCCCCCTCACTACCATAACTCTCTCTCTCCCCCACACTACCATAACTCTCTCTCTCTCTCCCTCACTACCATAACTCTCTCTGTCCCCCTCACTACCATAACTCTCTCTCTCTGTCCCCCTCACTACCATAACTCTCTCTCTCTCTGTCCCCCTCACTACCATAACTCTCTCTCTCTCTGTCCCCCTCACTACCATAACTCTCTCTCTCCCCCTCACTACCATAACTCTCTCTCTCCCTCACTACCATAACTCTCTCTCTCTCTGTCCCCCTCACTATCATAACTCTCTCTCTCCCTCACTACCATAACTCTCTCTCCCCCTCACTACCATAACTCTCTCTCTCTCTGTCCCCCTCACTACCATCACTCTCTCTCTCCCACACTACCATAACTCTCTCTCTCTCTGTCCCCCTCACTACCATAACTCTCTCTCTCTGTCCCCCTCACTACCATAACTCTCTCTCTCTGTCCCCCTCACTACCATAACTCTCTCTCTCCCCCACACTACCATAACTCTCTCTCTCTCCCCCTCACTACCATAACTCTCTCTCTCCCCCACACTACCATAACTCTCTCTCTCCCTCACTACCATAACTCTCTCTCTCTCTGTCCCCCTCACTATCATAACTCTCTCTCTCCCTCACTACCATAACTCTCTCTCCCCCTCACTACCATAACTCTCTCTCTCTCTGTCCCCCTCACTACCATCACTCTCTCTCTCCCACACTACCATAACTCTCTCTCTCTCTGTCCCCCTCACTACCATAACTCTCTCTCTCTGTCCCCCTCACTACCATAACTCTCTCTCTCCCCCACACTACCATAACTCTCTCTCTCTCCCCCTCACTACCATAACTCTCTCTCTCCCCCACACTACCATAACTCTCTCTCTCCCCCTCACTACCATAACTCTCTCTCTCTGTCCCCCTCACTACCATAACTCTCTCTCTCTCTGTCCCCCTCACTACCATAACTCTCTCTCTCCCCCACACTACCATAACTCTCTCTCTCTCCCCCTCACTACCATAACTCTCTCTCTCTGTCCCCCTCACTACCATAACTCTCTCTCTCTCTCTCCCCCTCACTACCATAACTCTCTCTCTCCCTCACTACCATAACTCTCTCTCTCCCTCACTACCATAACTCTCTCTCTCTCTGTCCCCCTCACTATCATAACTCTCTCTCTCCCTCACTACCATAACTCTCTCTCCCCCTCACTACCATAACTCTCTCTCTCTCTGTCCCCCTCACTACCATCACTCTCTCTCTCCCACACTACCATAACTCTCTCTCTCTGTCCCCCTCAATACCATAACTCTCTCTCTCTGTCCCCCTCACTACCATAACTCTCTCTCTCTGTCCCCCTCACTACCATAACTCTCTCTCTCCCCCACACTACCATAACTCTCTCTCTCTCCCCCTCACTACCATAACTCTCTCTCTCCCCCACACTACCATAACTCTCTCTCTCCCCCTCACTACCATAACTCTCTCTCTCTGTCCCCCTCACTACCATAACTCTCTCTCTCCCCCACACTACCATAACTCTCTCTCTCCCCCTCACTACCATAACTCTCTCTCTCTGTCCCCCTCACTACCATAACACTCTCTCTCTGTCCCCCTCACTACCATAACTCTCTCTCTCCCCCACACTACCATAACTCTCTCTCTCTCTCCCTCACTACCATAACTCTCTCTGTCCCCCTCACTACCATAACTCTCTCTCTCTGTCCCCCTCATTACCATAACTCTCTCTCTCTGTCCCCCTCACTACCATAACTCTCTCTCTCTGTCCCCCTCACTACCATAACTCTCTCTCTCTGTCCCCCTCACTACCATAACTCTCTCTCTCTGTCCCCCTCACTACCATAACTCTCTCTCTCTGTCCCCCTCACTACCATAACTCTCTCTCTCTGTCCCCCTCACTACCATAACTCTCTCTCTCTCTGTCTCCCTCACTACCATAACTCTCTCTCTCCCTCACTACCATAACTCTCTCTGTCCCCCTCACTACCATAACTCTCTCTCTCTCTGTCCCCCTCACTACCATCACTCTCTCTCTCCCACACTACCATAACTCTCTCTGTCCCCCTCACTACCATAACTCTCTCTCTCTCTGTCCCCCTCACTACCATCACTCTCTCTCTCTGTCCCCCTCACTACCATCACTCTCTCTCTCCCACACTACCATAACTCTCTCTCTCTGTCCCCCTCACTACCATTACTCTCTCTCTCTCTGTCCCCCTCACTACCATAACTCTCTCTCTCTGTCCCCCTCACTACCATAACTCTCTCTCACCCTCACTACCATAACACTCTCTCTCTCCCTCACTACCATAACGCTCTCTCACCCTCACTACCATAACACTCTCTCTCCCCCTCACTACCATAACACTCTCTCCCCCTCACTACCATAACTCTCTCTCTCCCCTCACTACCATAACTCTCTCTCTCCCTCACTACCATAACTCTCTCTCTCTCTGTCCCCCTCACTACCATAACACTCTCTCTCTGTCCCCCTCACTACCATAACTCTCTCTCTCTGTCCCCCTCACTACCATAACTCTCTCTCACCCTCACTACCATAACACTCTCTCTCTGTCCCCCTCACTACCATAACTCTCTCTCTCTGTCCCCCTCACTACCATAACTCTCTCTCACCCTCACTACCATAACACTCTCTCTCTCCCCCTCACTACCATAACTCTCTCTCTCTGTCCGCCTCACTACCATAACACTCTCTCTCTGTCCCCCTCACTACCATAACACTCTCTCTCTGTCCCCCTCAATACCATAACTCTCTCTCACCCTCACTACCATAACACTCTCTCTCTGTCCCCCTCACTACCATAACTCTCTCTCTCTGTCCTCCTCACTACCATAACTCTCTCTCACCCTCACTACCATAACACTCTCTCTCTCCCTCACTACCATAACTCTCTCTCACCCTCACTACCATAACTCTCTCTCACCCTCACTACCATAACACTCTCTCTCCCCCTCACTACCATAACACTCTCTCTCCCCCTCACCACCATAACTCTCTCTCTCCCCCTCACTACCATAACTCTCTCTCTCCCTCACTACCATAACTCTCTCTCTCTCTGTCCCCCTCACTACCATAACACTCTCTCTCTGTCCCCCTCACTACCATAACTCTCTCTCTCTGTCCCCCTCACTACCATAACTCTCTCTCACCCTCACTACCATAACACTCTCTCTCTGTCCCCCTCACTACCATAACTCTCTCTCTGTCCCCCTCACTACCATAACTCTCTCTCTCCCTCACTACCATAACTCTCTCTCTCTCTGTCCCCCTCACTACCATAACACTCTCTCTCTGTCCCCCTCACTACCATAACTCTCTCTCTCTGTCCCCCTCACTACCATAACTCTCTCTCACCCTCACTACCATAACACTCTCTCTCTCTCCCTCACTACCATAACTCTCTCTCACCCTCACTACCATAACACTCTCTCTCCCCCTCACTACCATAACTCTCTCTCTCTGTCCCCCTCACTACCATAACACTCTCTCTCTGTCCCCCTCACTACCATAACTCTCTCTCTCTGTCCCCCTCACTACCATAACTCTCTCTCACCCTCACTACCATAACACTCTCTCTCTGTCCCCCTCACTACCATAACTCTCTCTCTCTGTCCCCCTCACTACCATAACTCTCTCTCACCCTCACTACCATAACACTCTCTCTCTCCCCTCACTACCATAACTCTCTCTCACCCTCACTACCATAACACTCTCTCTCCCCCTCACTACCATAACTCTCTCTCTCTGTCCCCCTCACTACCATAACACTCTCTCTCTGTCCCCCTCACTACCATAACACTCTCTCTCTGTCCCCCTCAATACCATAACTCTCTCTCACCCTCACTACCATAACACTCTCTCTCTGTCCCCCTCACTACCATAACTCTCTCTCACCCTCACTACCATAACACTCTCTCTCTCCCTCACTACCATAACTCTCTCTCTCTGTCCTCCTCACTACCATAACTCTCTCTCACCCTCACTACCATAACACTCTCTCTCCCCCTCACTACCATAACACTCTCTCTCCCCCTCACCACCATAACTCTCTCTCTCCCCCTCACTACCATAACTCTCTCTCTCCCTCACTACCATAACTCTCTCTCTCTCTGTCCCCCTCACTACCATAACTCTCTCTCACCCTCACTACCATAACACTCTCTCTCTGTCCCCCTCACTACCATAACTCTCTCTCTGTCCCCCTCACTACCATAACTCTCTCTCACCCTCACTACCATAACACTCTCTCTCTCTCCCTCACTACCATAACTCTCTCTCACCCTCACTACCATAACACTCTCTCTCCCCCTCACTACCATAACTCTCTCTCTCTGTCCCCCTCACTACCATTACTCTCTCTCTCTCTGTCCCCCTCACTACCATAACTCTCTCTCTCTGTCCCCCTCACTACCATAACTCTCTCTCACCCTCACTACCATAACACTCTCTCTCTCCCTCACTACCATAACGCTCTCTCACCCTCACTACCATAACACTCTCTCTCCCCCTCACTACCATAACACTCTCTCCCCCTCACTACCATAACTCTCTCTCCCCCCCTCACTACCATAACTCTCTCTCTAACTCACTACCATAACTCTCTCTCTCTCTCTGTCCCCCTCACTACCATAACACTCTCTCTCTGTCCCCCTCACTACCATAACTCTCTCTCTCTGTCCCCCTCACTACCATAACTCTCTCTCACCCTCACTACCATAACACTCTCTCTCTGTCCCCCTCACTACCATAACTCTCTCTCTCTGTCCTCCTCACTACCATAACTCTCTCTCACCCTCACTACCATAACACTCTCTCTCTCCCTCACTACCATAACTCTCTCTCACCCTCACTACCATAACTCTCTCTCACCCTCACTACCATAACACTCTCTCTCTCCCTCACTACCATAACTCTCTCTCACCCTCACTACCATAACTCTCTCTCACCCTCACTACCATAACACTCTCTCTCCCCCTCACCACCATAACTCTCTCTCTCTCTGTCCCCCTCACTACCATAACACTCTCTCTCTGTCCCCCTCACTACCATAACTCTCTCTCTCTGTCCCCCTCACTACCATAACTCTCTCTCACCCTCACTACCATAACACTCTCTCTCTGTCCCCCTCACTACCATAACTCTCTCTCTGTCCCCCTCACTACCATAACTCTCTCTCTCCCTCACTACCATAACTCTCTCTCTCTCTGTCCCCCTCACTACCATAACACTCTCTCTCTGTCCCCCTCACTACCATAACTCTCTCTCTCTGTCCCCCTCACTACCATAACTCTCTCTCACCCTCACTACCATAACACTCTCTCTCTCTCCCTCACTACCATAACTCTCTCTCACCCTCACTACCATAACACTCTCTCTCCCCCTCACTACCATAACTCTCTCTCTCTCTGTCCCCCTCACTACCATAACACTCTCTCTCTGTCCCCCTCACTACCATAACTCTCTCTCTCTGTCCCCCTCACTACCATAACTCTCTCTCACCCTCACTACCATAACACTCTCTCTCTGTCCCCCTCACTACCATAACTCTCTCTCTCTGTCCCCCTCACTACCATAACTCTCTCTCACCCTCACTACCATAACACTCTCTCTCTCTCCCTCACTACCATAACTCTCTCTCACCCTCACTACCATAACACTCTCTCTCCCCCTCACTACCATAACTCTCTCTCTCTGTCCCCCTCACTACCATAACACTCTCTCTCTGTCCCCCTCACTACCATAACACTCTCTCTCTGTCCCCCTCAATACCATAACTCTCTCTCACCCTCACTACCATAACACTCTCTCTCTGTCCCCCTCACTACCATAACTCTCTCTCACCCTCACTACCATAACACTCTCTCTCTCCCTCACTACCATAACTCTCTCTCTCTGTCCTCCTCACTACCATAACTCTCTCTCACCCTCACTACCATAACACTCTCTCTCCCCCTCACTACCATAACACTCTCTCTCCCCCTCACCACCATAACTCTCTCTCTCCCCCTCACTACCATAACTCTCTCTCTCCCTCACTACCATAACTCTCTCTCTCTCTGTCCCCCTCACTACCATAACTCTCTCTCACCCTCACTACCATAACACTCTCTCTCTGTCCCCCTCACTACCATAACTCTCTCTCTGTCCCCCTCACTACCATAACTCTCTCTCACCCTCACTACCATAACACTCTCTCTCTCTCCCTCACTACCATAACTCTCTCTCACCCTCACTACCATAACACTCTCTCTCCCCCTCACTACCATAACTCTCTCTCTCTGTCCCCCTCACTACCATTACTCTCTCTCTCTCTGTCCCCCTCACTACCATAACTCTCTCTCTCTGTCCCCCTCACTACCATAACTCTCTCTCACCCTCACTACCATAACACTCTCTCTCTCCCTCACTACCATAACGCTCTCTCACCCTCACTACCATAACACTCTCTCTCCCCCTCACTACCATAACACTCTCTCCCCCTCACTACCATAACTCTCTCTCCCCCCCTCACTACCATAACTCTCTCTCTAACTCACTACCATAACTCTCTCTCTCTCTCTGTCCCCCTCACTACCATAACACTCTCTCTCTGTCCCCCTCACTACCATAACTCTCTCTCTCTGTCCCCCTCACTACCATAACTCTCTCTCACCCTCACTACCATAACACTCTCTCTCTGTCCCCCTCACTACCATAACTCTCTCTCTCCCCCTCACTACCATAACTCTCTCTCACCCTCACTACCATAACACTCTCTCTCTGTCCCCCTCACTACCATAACTCTCTCTCTCTGTCCCCCTCACTACCATAACTCTCTCTCACCCTCACTACCATAACACTCTCTCTCTCTCCCTCACTACCATAACTCTCTCTCACCCTCACTACCATAACACTCTCTCTCCCCCTCACTACCATAACTCTCTCTCTCTGTCCCCCTCACTACCATAACATTCTCTCTCCCTCACTACCATAACACTCTCTCTCCCTCACTACCATAACACTCTCTCTCCCTCACTACCATAACTCTCTCTCTCCCCTCACTACCATAACTCTCTCTCTCACCCCTCAGCTCAACCGGGACAGAGAGTATCTGAAGACGCCCCACGGGATCCTTCTGAAGTCCCTCAGCCAATCGGATGCCGGGCTATACCACTGCCTGGCCACGGAGAACAACTTCAAGCACACGGTGGCCCGGGTGTTGCTGCGCATTCTGGACCGAGACATCGTGCTGGCCCTCACCTCCCCTGACAACGACCCCATGACCTCCAACAGCCCTCCCACTGGACGGGGGGGACAACATGACCCCAAGCAGCAGAGGGTCCCTCCAACCCCCCCTTTCACAGACACCCTGTCCCAGCCAGAGATCAGGCTCATCCACCAGTACTGTCAGTCCTACTGGGAGCAGCTGAGGCACAAGCAGCAACAACCCAAACGCACTTCCAGGAGACACACAGAGAGCCAGGAGCAAGAGCCTAAACGCACTTCCAGGAGACACACAGAGAGCCAGGAGCAAGAGCCTAAACGCATCAGCAGGAGACACACAGAGAACCAGGAGACCCAAGGAGGATAGAGGACTGGACTTCCAACACTAGCCAGCTAGGACACTCCTATGGTAGACTAGAGATCCATGTTTGACACCAAACATGAGTTTCATCTCTCTTTGTACATTGAATGACATGTGATACCGACCTTCACACAACCCAGTATCTCAGTATAGAAATGTAATATATCGATACGTGTATATATTTTAGGATCAAAATAGATCCATGGTTTATTAATGTTTAATGATTATGATATAAAACAATTGATAAACATTTGCCTTTGCACGCTTTAGTCGGTTGGAAATGTGTACATTTTGCTGTTCAATGTTGAGCGATAATGTTTTGGTGTGATGTACATGTATGTATGTATTTGTCTACTAATACCATATGTGATATTGTAATTGTGGTGACTCTCTTGTTCTCTCTAACACCTTTGTGACCTATGTTTGTTTGAGGACTCATAACTATACAGTATTCTTTGAATTGTGTGCGTGGACGGTGGTGGATTGAAAGGGAATTGAGGGATCTTTCAACAAAACAGATAATATCTACATGTAGAAGAATAAGATGGTAAATCCTGTGTGTGCATAATCTTTGTATTACATTATAATACTACATTCCAGCAATATGAAATTGTCACTTTTAATCGGAACAGGTATAAAGAAGACTGTGAAGAAGACCTCACCATATTTTCTAATGATATTGAGCAACATACTGTAATGTGTAGTACGGTAACATACTGTAATGTGTAGTACGGCAACATACTGTAATGTGTAGTACGGCAACATACTGTAATGTGTAGTACGGTAACATACTGTAATGTGTAGTACGGTAACATACTGTAATGTGTAGTACGGTAACATACTGTAATGTGTAGTACAGCAACATACTGTAATGTGTAGTACGGTAACATACTGTAATGTGTAGTACGGCAACATACTGTAATGTGTAGTACGGCAACATACTGTAATGTGTAGTACGGTAACATACTGTAATGTGTAGTACAGCAACATACTGTAATGTGTAGTACGGTAACATACTGTAATGTGTAGTACGGCAACATACTGTAATGTGTAGTACGGCAACATACTGTAATGTGTAGTACGGTAACATACTGTAATGTGTAGTACAGCAACATACTGTAATGTGTAGTACGGTAACATACTGTAATTGTAGTATGGCAACATACTGTAATGTGTAGTACGGCAACATACTGTAATGTGTAGTACAGCCACATACTGTAATGTGTTGTACAGCAACATACTGTAATGTGTAGTACAGCAACATACTGTAATGTGTAGTACGGTAACATACTGTAATGTGTAGTACGGCAACATACTGTAATGTGTAGTACGGTAACATACTGTAATGTGTTGTACAGCAACATACTGTAATGTGTAGTACAGCAACATACTGTAATGTGTAGTACGGTAACATACTGTAATGTGTAGTACGGCAACATACTGTAATGTGTAGTACGGCAACATACTGTAATGTGTAGTACGGCAACATACTGTAATGTGTAGTACGGTAACATACTGTAATGTGTAGTACGGCAACATACTGTAATGTGTTGTACGGCAACATACTGTAATGTGTAGTACGGTAACATACTGTAATGTGTTGTACAGCAACATACTGTAATGTGTAGTACAGCAACATACTGTAATGTGTAGTACGGTAACATACTGTAATGTGTAGTACGGTAACATACTGTAATGTGTAGTACGGTAACATACTGTAATGTGTTGTACGGTAACATACTGTAATGTGTAGTACGGTAACATACTGTAATGTGTTGTACGGTAACATACTGTAATGTGTTGTACATACTCAGCATGAGTCCTACACTGGAAACGTTTGAACGACAAATATAAAGATATGTGATCCATCAATCCTTTCTCTGTCTTACGTTCTGTTGATTTCTCTCACATTTGGGACTTTCACACAATCCTTATCTGTAGCATTCTTCTGATGTAAATCTTTGTGAGTCACCTTCCAGTCAGCAACTGATACAAAAACACCAACACAAAAGAGATTAACTGGATCAAACAGACTGTTGAGTCCATGGTTACAGAGTGGAAAATAATACAGGATGGAATGCACTTATAAGTCGTCCCACTCATCGTCATCTTCATCATCATAACCTCCTTCGTCTTCACCTTCATCTGAAACAGAAGAGAGTTATGTCTGTTATTCTGCCATTTATTTTTAGATTCATGAGGACGAACCACAATGCATTTGGTTTATTTTACACATTTGTAGATGGAATATAATACATGAATGAATGAATGATAGATTAGGATGAGAAAGTGTTTACCAGAGGAGTGGATGACTTTACTCCTCTTCTGCATGACCATCATCAGAGCTCCTACGATGCCCTCTGAGTCTGTCTCGGCAGGTGGAGGTGACTCAGGACTGTCTGTGACCTGGGACACACAAAGGTCAAAGGTCAATGATCATGTAAACTGAAATATATAGACTTCACTCTCATTGACAAAGACAATTTCTGCATTTGAATAACAAAGTTTAGTTCACGTTTTTGAGCTTCCTCCCCAGACGGATCTGATCCAGCAGAGCTCCTCTACCACCTTCTTCACATCCTCCTGTAGATGCAGGAGCAGGTGGTGGGGGACCTTTCCAGGGGCGAGGAGGAAAGTCTCCAGAGCTCTGGGATGGGGGAGGCGGGGGAGGAGGTGGAGGAGGCGCTGGGCCTCCTCGGCTGGGGGCGGATGGAGCAGGTGGATGAGGGTCAGGCATGGAGCGCTGGTGGCCAGGGGGAGGGGGAGGGGGAGGAGAAGTATAGGACACAGAGGGTGGAGGGGGTGGGAGTCCGCCTCGGCCGGTTGAGGGGGGTGGAGTTGGCAGGGCTCCACGGGATGGAGGGGGATGGGAGTGGGGTGGGCCTCGCCCTGGCTGTCCTGGGGGAGTGGGCAGGGGGCCAGTGCGACCCCCCCGTGGAGGAGTGGGGGCAGGAGAGGAGGAACAGCTGCCTGGTACGGGAGGTAGAGAACCCTGTCTACCAGGCGGAGGGTGAGGATGCCCAGGATCTATACTCCATGGGATGAAAAAATGGCAATTTATTGGATTACAAAAAGAGATTTACAGTTAGTTCTAAAAAGTGAGGAAGTTGGTAACTCTAGACCAGGAGACAGACACTCAGAATGACACGCACCAGTGTGCATGGCCTTTTTGACTGCTTCCATGCCGCCTGAGTTCTCGATGACTTGTTGGATGAGTTGGGAGGTCTCCTCATCCTTCAGCTCAGCCTCACTGATCCCAGCACAGGACAACAGCTTCTTCAGGTCAGGGTCCAGGTTATTGGGATCCCAGCCCACATGACTCACGTGTCTGAGGAGGAGAGGAGAGAGAAGGAGAGGAACATACACCTGAGTGAGTACCTTAGAAAGGTATGAGTGGCAAGCTTGGATTCTATCCTGGTTTGTAAATTAAACAAATTGAGCACAGACAATTTGATGATAGGTGTCATGTAACTACATGTGTTGTGATAGCTTATGAAGGCTTTATTTTACCACCTGCTTATAAGTGTGTGCTTAGTATCCACTCACGTAAACCCACTGGGTGCTCCAATGTCTGCTTTGGAGAGTTTACTGCCCTTCTTCTTGTCCTTCTTCTTGTCCTTTTTCCCCCTACTGACAAAGGCAGGAGCAGGCACAGGTGTGACGGAGCGGTAGCGTGAAGCCTGGATGTCTGGGTTCTGGATGTCCATGGTTGCCACAGAGGGAGAAGCGGGACTCCCAGGTCCTGGATTACAATTGACGTGTACATGTATGAAACACATTGCATGTTTACATATTGGGTCAGTTAGTATTAGTGCCTGGGGTATAACACGTACAATGGGATAAGGGATACTCGCCTTTACCTCTGTTTGTAAGTAAAACACACATATTAAGAAAAGGAAAAGGATTCTTTAGTGATTACTTCAGACACCCGCATCAAAATGTCTGTGGTATTAGTATGTCAGGCTTACCATTGGAAGGCAGGGGGCGCTGCTTCTTCTCTGAGACTGTGAGAAGGAGAAAAGAAGGGAACAGGAAACGAGAGGATGTCAGTTTAGGTAATGTCTTCTCATCTCCACCACAACGTTTTCCTTTAAAAAGCCACAGCTAACCACTATGGAACCACACCTTACAATATTTGTTCTGTTTTCCAGTATCAGAGATACACTACTGTTCAAAAATTTGGGGTCACTTAGAAATGTCCTTGTTTTTGAAAGAAAAGGAAAAAATATTGTCCATTAAAATACCATACAATTGATCAGAAATACAGTGTAGACATTGTTAATGTTGTAAATGACTATTGTAGCTGGAAACGGCAGATTGTTTATGGAATATCTACATAGGCGTACAGAGGCCCATTACCAGCAACCATCACTCCTGTGTTCCAATGGCACGTTGTGTTAGCTAAAACACCAGTCTCAACATCAACAGTGAAGAGGCGACACTGGGATGCTGGCCTTCTAGGCAGAGTTGCAAAGAAAAAGACATATCTCAGACTGGCCAATAAAAAGAGAAGATTAAGATGGGCAAAAGAACACAGATACTGGACAGAGGAACTCTGCCTAGAAGGCCAGCATCCCGGAGTCGCCTCTTCACTGTTGACGTTGAGACTGGTGTTTTGCGGGTACTATTTAATGAAGCTGCCAGTTGAGGACTTGTGAGGTGTCTGTTTCTCAAACTAGACACTCTAATGTACTTGTCCTCTTGCTCAGTTGTGCACCGGGGCCTCCCACTCCTCTTTCTATTCTGGTTAGAGCCAGTTTATGCTGTTCTGTGAAGGGAGTAGCACACAGCGTTGTACGAGATCTTCAGTTTCTTGGCAATTTCTCGCATGGAATAGCCTTCATTTCTCAGAAGAAGAATATACTGACAAGTTTCAGAAGAAAGTCTTTGTTTCTGGCCATTTTGAGCCTGTAATCGAACCCACAAATGCTGATGCTCCAAACACTCAACTAGTCTAAAGAAAGCCAGTTGTATTGCTTCTTTAATCAGAACAACAGTTTTCAGCTGTGTTAACATAACTGCAAAAGGGTTTTCTAATGATCAATTAGCCTTTTAAAATGATAAACTTGGAGTAGCTAACACAACGTGCCATTGGAACACAGGAGTGATGTTTGCTGATAATTGGCCTCTGTACGCCTATGTAGATATTCCATAATAAATCTGCCGTTTCCAGCTACAATAGTCATTTACAACATTAACAATGTCTACACTGTATTTCTGATCAATTTGATGTTATTTTAATGGACAAAAAATGTGCTTCTCTTTCAAAAACAAGGACATTTCTACGTGACCCCAAACTTTGAACAGTAGTGTATATTAGTTCAAATATGACAAACAACAACCACAAACAACAACCATTGACTACCAAATAACACAACACAATGTTTCTGTCCTGGATCCTACAACAAATGACCTGACCTTGACGGTTTCTCTGGTTTATCTTGTCTTCCACTGCACATAGGAATGTTTCAGACTCTTGTTCATTCACAAAGTTCAGCCCCACTTGGCAGTCCTGCATTGTATTGGAGTGAACTTTGACATATCTTGGCATACATTTGCAGAATGAGAAATACAAATGGACAATCACTCAACTTTGGATTTACAGTCAAGCCATCATCATGAGTATCCAGGGCATATTCATGTTTTGCTTACATCTGCAGCAAATACGTGGAAGAAGGGTCGGGGGCTGTGGTAGACCATTTGGTTATAGAGCTCCTGCTCCCAGGTCAGCTGTCCTTTCTGGGGGAAAAAACAACTGTCAGCATAACTGTAGCTTAAATGGACAGTGGACAATATTACAACTGATCCTTCAGGCTCTCAGCTCATGGTAAACTCAACAGTGGACAATATTACAACTGATCCTTCATCCTCTCAGCTCATGGTAAACTCAACAGTGGACAATATTACAGCTGATCCTTCAGGCTCTCAGCTCATGGTAAACTCAACAGCGGACAATATTACAACTGATCCTTCAGGCTCTCAGCTCATGGTAAACTCAACAGTGGACAATATTACAACTGATCCTTCAGGCTCTCAGCTCATGGTAAACTCAACAGCGGACAATATTACAACTGATCCTTCAGGCTCTCAGCTCATGGTAAACTCAACAGTGGACAATATTACAACTGATCCTTCAGGCTGTCCGCTCATGGTAAACTCAACAGCGGATCAACAAAGGATCCTTATCTAGACTGGGTTAAACTGCTAATGTAAAAATGGCTTTATAAAGAAATATGATTGATTGACATTCTCCATCATTATAGCTGACATTACATATTCTTGTTACCTTGACATCGAAGAGGCGTATGAAGTAGGAGCGACGAGGGTTGTCCTTGGTGAAGCAGGCCACCCCAGTGTGCTGCAGGCTCCAGCAGGTGGGACTATGTGGCAGGGCCATATACAGCTGCACCACAGCCGTTGCCAGGGACTACACATACACACACACACACACACACACACACACACACACACACACACACACACACACACACACACACACACACACACACACACACACACACACACACACACACACACACACACACACACGGTATGGAATTAGTTTATATGTTGGCTCCTGATAAGTGCACATCGGAAAAGTGCAATTCAAATACTGACTATAGATGATTTTACTCTGGACAGGCTGTGCTCAGGTTAAGAGCAAACATTTAGGACAATTGTAACTCATTGCATTTATCAGGAGTTGACTATACAGAGCCAAGTTCCCCGTGATACGCGCTTACAATCTGCTGCTTGGTACTCTGTTGTGGTTCGGAAAGTTATTGGGTAGTTGCCAGAGCAAACACCTGCCCCATTAATGTCATCACATTTTCTGTAGTAGGACTTTTTAGATCTTGTGTTTTGTTAAAATGATCAGCTACCACTGCAGGCTTGGGCCTACCTCAGAAACCAGGAAGTTGGAATGTGAGAAAAAAAAGCAGACTGCACATACTCATATGTGACTGAGTTTAACTGGTGCCTCTGATTCTATTACCAGAGGAAGTGGTTTACACCAGCATTTCCTGTAATTCACTCATGTCTGTTTTAAAGTCATTGCGTAGAGACTCTTGGTGTACATGCAAAATGTAATTTAATTGTTTGAATTTCTAACAATAGATTACTTTTAAAGTTACCAAATGTCCATTTTACATTAAATGCCATTGCCAATGCACTATATAAAACGTAGCAGAGCAACAGTACGGATGGTTCATTCAGTCCCTGAAAAAGATAAACAATAAGGATGAGGCTGAACCACTGGCGACCAGAAGACTGCCCAATCATATCTTACTGTATACAAAGAAGATGTAAAAACATTTTCTGTCCACGGCCTGGGGAAATTGACACACAGGGAAATTGATAAAACGTTAGAATTCACAGATATATCATAACCTGTATTTAAAGTTGATACATATTCTCTCGCTAAGTACTCTTGGCTGGCAAACGCTACCGGTGTGTCCGTGCCTTTAAAGTACACTCATAACCCCACACCAATCTGCAGTAGCACACCAACCATATAGTTTCCTATACCAAACACCCAAACACTCTCCTACATACCAAACACTCAAACACCAGTCATATTGTTTCCTACATACCAGCCATCCAAACACCAACCATCCAGTTTCCTAGTACCAATCATTCAACCAGATAGCTTCCTACACACCAACCATCCAGTTTCCTAGTACCAATCATTCAACCAGATAGCTTCCTACATACCAACCATCCAGTTTCCTAGTACCAATCATTCAACCAGATAGCTTCCTACACACCAACCATCCAGTTTCCTAGTACCAATCATTCAACCAGATAGCTTCCTACATACCAAACATCCAGTTTCCTAGTACCAATCATTCAACCAGATACCTTCCTACATACCAAACATCCAGTTTCCTAGTACCAATCATTCAACCAGATAGCTTCCTACACACCAACCATCCAGTTTCCTAGTACCAATCATTCAACCAGATAGCTTCCTACATACCAAACATCAACCAAATATACCAATCATCCCCTCCCTCCTTGATTCCCAGGAAGTACTTACAGCACACCTCCTCCCCAGGAGGTCCCCCAGCCTCTCATTCTCCTGTGGGCTCAGCAGAGCGCTGGGACTGTACCCCTGAACTCCTTTAGACTTAGGTCCCAGACTCATAGTTCCCTCTCAGAATATCCACTTAGTACCAAAGAGGAGCTGATCATTGATGTGCCTGGCTGTCCTCTTCCTCAAACAGGCACTGACTGTAAGTTAATACCAAGTTGAAATGATGCAGGCAGTTTCTCTTCTGCCTTCTACAATGTGTTATATGCACACAAAGACTCAAAGCAGGAAATGGACAATTACAGTCCACCCCCCCTTTTATCTCGCCCACGATGATGATCACGGTTGAATGGCGATGCTTCTATTTCATGGTCTGACTAAGAAGTCTCTTTTAGGTTTTAGTTAGTCATTGTTTCTTTTCTTAAAACGTCAAACTCTTCTCAGGCACTCAGTTTACTCTGCTTAGACCACACAGTAACGTGACAGATATTATAAAAGAGAACAAACCAGATTCAAAACATTTAATTACATTAAACTTAATTGGACGAATAACTCCATTTTTAAAAGACCAAATAAAGACAGTCTCCATGCTCTCTTAAAAGTTCAATTGATCACATCTTTATACAGGACTCCCCTATTCAGAATTTCTCAGACTTACTCAGAAAAGCCAAGTCCAAAGATAGCAGATGACATCATACTACTTCTGCTCTCTGACTGACTAGTGACAGGGAGGTCAGTATTGAGTTTGTGTTGAGTGGACATTTGTTTGTAAGATCACACCAACAGCCCTCTCTGCCCCTAATCATTTGCATTCCATGTTGACTTGACTAAATTTCATATATTTTCTGGTATGTACCACATGACAGATAAAAAAACCAAACAATATAAAAGTTTTAAATATCCATTTAAAGTTGCTGGATATAATATAAAGTTCACATAAACGTTTTTAAATCAATCAGTCATGAAGAATTGGGAGGGTCATCCCTTCGGTAATTATCACGGCTGATAGCTGCACTTATAGGAAAATGTCTGACTGTGTTATGCTAACATGAGCTTGGTACCATGGGAAAAAAACTAACAGGAATGATCAAACCTTAGGATACTCTAGAGTCAATACACCTAGCAATATGTATGGGCACAGGGCAAAAACACAGTACAAATTCTGGATTTGATTAAAAATAACACATATTCCTTGATTTATAAATGACAATCATAGAGAAAATTACATAACATACTGTACAATCTTGTTTGAAAATAAAAACTTCCCATAAAGAAAAAAATTATAATAGATCCATTTCATTTCTTTACGTGTAAAAATATCTCATTAAAAATTCAAGGGAGGTAGATAAGGAGGGTAATGATGAAGCCATTCATTGGTATACTTCTAACATATGCTATCATTACCCTCAGAACCTGTTGTCTCTGCGACAACTTTATTAGTGCCTCAAAACAACATACTAAAAGCAAACCACAACGTGTGTCACCTCAGAGCTGTTGCTTTTGGGTTGCTGGTTCTGTTTCCCACCCCGTACAAGACCTACCACCACATAGAACATAATGCCATCTTGTGGGGGAATTGTAATGATATATTCTTTTCCATGTCCAGCCAAGGTCCTCTCGTTTGGCTATGGTTAAATAATGGGCACGTCGTGGGTATTTGATGTTTGGGATAGATTTGGTTGGCATTTTGCTGGTATTACTTTTTATTATGGTCTGTTGCTAGTGCCCGCCTCCACTCCGAGACTCTCCGGACACCCAATCAAGGATGATGAATGACGTACTCATCACCATGAAGAC
Organism: Salmo salar; assembly: GCF_965601325.2. Lineage (NCBI taxonomy): Eukaryota > Metazoa > Chordata > Actinopteri > Salmoniformes > Salmonidae > Salmo > Salmo salar. The sequence continues at coordinate 37,432,407 of NC_138303.1, read as the reverse complement.
GAAGCCTAACGCAGCAAAACAGGCAGCCTGCAGAGAGAGCGAGGCAAAAAGAGAGGGATGAGAGCGAATTCTCAGACATTGATTAATAAGCTTGACTGTAATTACTGAAGACTATTTACTGCTACATCGCTAAACAAGATGAGACAACGGATTGAGGTTTTACCATAATCTTTGGTATGGATTTTAAAGGCTCCGTTTCTTCAGGAACAATCCTGATGTAGAAGATTCCCGGGAGGATGAAGATCAGGCTGGGTGCAGAGGTCGCCCCTAGGGTGAGAAGGGGAAAAGGTGGAGGAAAGGAGGGATGTAGAGGTGAAGAGGTCGAATGTTAACATTTTCAATAGGAACAAAACTATGAGAGGCCATTAAAGTAGTACTCATTTTAGTTTCTACTTTGGATAACAGTAGTCTGTGAATCTTAACTGGGTTTGCACTGAAACTACAGCCAGTCATTTTACATGTCTCCGTCTCTGCTCACTTACCAATGATGCCGAAGATGTCTCGAATGGTGGGCACGAAGATGACCAATAGGTTGACGATGATGAGGAGACACACGGCGATGGAGATGTGGTGAGCCCAGTGGAAGGGCTTCTCAGGGAACAGCAGCTGCAGCAGGGCCCTGCGGATCTGCAGGGGGGGAGGGAGGGACAGAGAGGTGTCACCAGGCCTACATCACACGCCACAGCTGTGTCCATTGGTGACGCAGACTATGTCTCAGGAGGAGCAGGTCAAATACGTTCTTGAAACCTGTTCGCCAATTAGCGACCTAGCAGGGGGGGGTCTTGCGGGGTCAAGAGCTTAATTATCCTCATACTGCAGTGCTTAATTTGGAATAAAGAGGAATTAAAGTAACATTACTGGGCCCTTCAAGCCAATATGAGAATACATAAACACAAGCCAGCACTGATACGGTTCAGGGCTGCATGATAGATTTGAGTCTCACCGGAAAGAGTACCACAGGAACAGTAAGGGTAACAGCAACCAGCACAGCCATACGCACACACAGGATCAGTGTGTCCAATGGGTCCACTTTAATGTATGTATGAAGGAGCTCGGTATCTACTCCACCTAAAACACAGAGAAACCGAGAATGGTATTCATACTTCCAGACACAGATGCTTTGAAAAGGTCTTAACTATAAAGAGAAGTTCATTTACCACTTCTCCAATTCCTGACTTCTCAAATGGTAGCAACACGGTAACAAGATGAGTGAACAGTCTGAACATAATAAGTACTTCATTATTCTCATCGCTTCAGGAGCAGTGTCTTACCAAAGAAGGTGAGGTAACCGAAGATAGCGGTTAGCCCATACATGACGAACATGGCCAGAATGGAGATGTTGGCAACCTTCTGCATGCGTTTCTTGGTGGCGCTAAGGTCAAAGTGCACAGAGATCGATTAGTAGCTGAATTTGGCAGTAACTGTATGTGTGTGAACCACGTGGACATGTGTTGCATCTCTAATCGGAATTGTGTCAAGTCATGACTTACTCTCGTAACTCTGTGTAGATGGGAAGCACCTCAGGATGGCAGACAAAAGCGAAAGCCAGGATGGGGATGGTATATGCTGTCTGAAAACAAAACATACCATGAATTAAATGGTTAAAAACTACAAACAGAACTTGCAGCTCATTGGAGTATAATAAACACATATTGCCACAACAAGTCCTTAACTCCATACTGTATACCATTATCTCATTTCATTTGAAACTAGTTTTCCTCTCTAACCTTCATGTTGATGGTGAAGGACTGTGCTTCACAGAAGTCCACATCAGAGGAGACAAATGAGTGGTTATCGTGACTCTCCTCCAGGACGGACACTAAGTGGTTACCATGACTGGATATGTTCTCCAGTGGACATGGGATGTTGAACTTCTTATAGATCACCTAGTGGGAGGGACCAACTGACTGTTTAGTCAAGCACTGACGTACTGACTAGCCTGGTCCCAGGTCTGTTTGTGCTGTATAGCCAACTTGTATGGTCGTTGACAGCACAAACAGATCTGGGACCAGGCTATGTATTGCTCAGTTGGTTGGGAGATTGGTTAGAAGGTTGATGGCAAAGAAGACTCACGGAGATGAGGAAGAAAACCATACAGGAGAGCGAGAAGCCACTGGTGTAGCCCAGGTACCCTGTGAAGTAATGACAAGAACACTGTGTGTTAAATAGAGCCATGTCATGTCACTCTGTCCACATATCCTTATCATTGCTAGCATGTTACAAGAAGTACGAAATATGAAAAACGGAGAGAGCAAAAAAAACGAGTGATTGAGGAAACATACCAAGATGTCGCATGAGTGAGAGTGGAAAGACGATGATGACGCTTACGATGATGATCAGGTACTTTCCATCCAAGTACCACTCTCTGACCGACAGCAGGGACATTAGACAACAAAGAACAGGCCAACTGTCACGTCAATCCATCAAATAACACTTTAAAGGCCCTGTTAACTAGCCGTCGTGATGAAATAACACTTTAAAGGCCCTGTTAACTAGCCGACGTGATGAAATAACACTTTAAAGGCCCTGTTAACTAGCCGACGTGATGAAATAACACTTTAAAGGCCCTGTTAACTAGCCGACGTGATGAAATAACACTTTAAAGGCCCTGTTAACTAGCCGACGTGATGAAATAACACTAACAACTGCCCTCTAGAGACACTTACCCAGTATTTTCCTTCAGGCCCAGAAAGGCCTGCATGACCAACGGGAGCTCAGACTTCACAATGAAGAGGTAGCTGGACATCGCTACGGGAAATGGAAAACAAAAACGCGTTTACACACACGCTATGACGGAAGCATTTTCAACGACACTTGTACTTGCACTTAAGCGGGTACATTCACGGGGCTTACATATAATAACATAAGCCAATCATGGCTTGACGGTCACGGTACTGTACCTCCGATGTTGTGCATGGTGATGATGGAGCCAGCCAACACTTTGCCTGATTGTCCAAAAGCACGGTGCCCTAGCTGCTCATAGGCACGTATGCCTGAGAGAACACACACACACACACGCGTGTTAATATTGTCTCTGTGGTTGTTGCTTTCACGCGAACCATAACATCCTTTCAGCCACGTACTCTGGTTCCTTGGACATCTTAAGTAATGGTAGGCTATACTACAAATGTTCTTGGTTTTAGTAAAGAGATAGGTATCTTGGTGAAATACCAGCATCTTACCTACAACTCCTGCACTTCTCAGGAGGAGGTGGATGGAATAGGCTGACAAAATGGCAATGCATAGCAACAGGATACTGAAACAAAAACACACATTAATCATAACACTGGTCTCGTAACAGGATAAAGCTCTGTAACTAGTCTAACTAGCTAAATCAACATATCAGTACTCCATTTGGCAGCGCCTCATCAATGCCTCAGTAGTCTCGCGGTTCCAGACAGCTTAACGGGCGGAGTTAAGGCTAATGACTCAGTAAATCTGTCGCTGACACAATTTCTCTCGCCGCACCAGTACACTTAGGCCATTTGAATGGCCATCACAAGTGTGACTTGTTTGTGACGCAGGTCACTGGCCTGCCAGTCCCCCCCTTCCCAATGGACACACAGGACTGATCCAGGCAGACCTGCCTTTGATCTGATCACTACAAGCTATTTATAACCCCAAATCTGATTTAGGAGAGCAGTGTGTGTATGAGCACAAATATACACACACTGATAGTCCAGCCCACATACTCAGACACAGGAAGCGACTGCGAACACACACAAACGGTGACACGGACGTACAACACAGATCAGGCTAAACCGTGTCCTTGGATCACACCTTGTGTGTGTATCCTTGGCTCCACCCATCTAAAAAGCATGTGACTAGTAGAGGGGGGCGCTTGTCATTAAGTGAACATGTTATACAGTCAACAGACTTCTCAATAATGTACACACACACACATAGCCAGAATGTCACACCCATAATAGCCCTACTGTTTTCTTGTAAAACAAACAAATGTTTCCGTTGATGGATCTGCTGGCGAGCACTGGGTCTGGTATGGCCTGGATAGTGTATTTATCATAGTGTCATCACAGCCAGTGTCATTCTTTAACCCTATTGGGTATATAGCCTGGACACACACACACACACACACACACACACCACACACACACACACACACACACACACACACACACACACACACACACACACACACACACACACACACACACACACACACACACACCTTTCAGCTCAGATCTGTCTGATCTGAGGTCATGGTAGGGCTGCATGTGACGTCAAACCTTAAGTAACCACAGTGATATTGCCAAAGAAGGAGGACTAGCGCGGCCTGTGTTGTGTTGGCATGGTAACTTACAGGAAGAGGACGATTCCGGTGTTTGACATGGCGTACGCTAGTCCCAGAATTCCACTGCCCATGATGGCATTGCTGAGATTAAAGATGGACATTCCAAATGACGTCTTCCCCTCAAACTATGGTCCGGAAAGAAAGGAAAAAACCACACATACAGAATGGGCTGTAGAACATCTAGTTTTAGTTTACATTTGCTCTTATACCTGTGTAGTAACAATGTAATTACACTAGTAACAAGAGACTTATTTCTCATGCTCACACATTTGACCTTTGAACTAAGGCTGAGCACTCACATCAGTGAACTGAGGTGCCTTTATTCCTGGGCTCTTCCCTGGCAGGAACTCATCCCGCTCTGCCATGAACTCCAGCCCGTCAAACCTAGAGAGAAAATAAACACATTTAGAAACAAGTAAGCCGTGGTACCACTGTGACACAACTCACGTATACAAAGATCCACGGGTAGCAAAATCTCATATTCATTACCCGTCCGTTAGCATTGCTGTGAGTAACGAAATGCAGACAGGTAGCCTGTTGATGTGTTAGGGTAGCTGGTGAAGCAAGAGACTCACCCATCTTCTAAATTGAGCTTATCTGAACCAAGGTCCCTGCTATGTTGCCCGTTCATCTTTTGGAGCTCCATACCTCTCCCAACATCCATGGCTGTGCTGGGGATGAAGATCCTGTGGACTAAGCCAAGTCTCAAACGCAACCTATGGAAATAAAGAGCACCGAGTTGAAGTTTAAATTCGTCCTCAGATTGTTCTTCGGTAATATTAGAAGGGGTTCCTAAAGACATGACTCTGATGCTGATGACTACACATGGTGCCATCAATCACTAGACTAATTCTAATAAAGGTCATGTTAAACACCATGTGTTCTTTAAAAGTTAAATAAGATAGGACTATACTTTGTTAAACATACTCCTGAAGGATAACTGTCTGACAGTCTATATTTGGCGCTTAGAATATACAAGACGTTTGCTGGGTTGTCCAGACAGAAAGTCTGTTGTGGAAAGCAGAGATGTAATGTGGAAAGCATGGTACTGGTGTAATGAGATGACTATAACAGCTGACCTCAGGACAGACCTAATGACATGAATAAAGTCATGATGACACTGGAGTTAGCCTAAACTCTCCTGACTATGGATGCAGTCACTAGGCTTCACATGACTAGGTAAAGGAAAGGCCACTGGGTTCGGAGAGAAACGCTGGACTGAGAACACAATGCACAACGTATATTAAAAATACTTGAAAAAAGGCTAAACATTATTTGTGTTAATTGATTTTCTGCTAATCTCAATAACCTTATTTTCTCCTCTATAATACAGCGTTGTGCTCTGTGTGACCTTAAGAGACTTTTTATCCAGAAATGTAATCAAGGCTGCATGAAGGGCTACTCAGAGTGTTGACCTACAGTAGAACTACCAAACACATGTTCTTAATTAACCAATGCCAGTCCACAATATTTAAAGCCCATTGCCTGGATGAAGGGAAATACTGTTGAAGCATGGGGGGGGGGGGGGGGGGAATATAAAGCTATTTGAATCTTATGTGCCAGGAAAGGCTTTAAATAACAAATGTTGTCTAAGGACTTAATGTTGTGCTAATCTTCTTTGGGCAACACAAAGCAAACATGGAGAGTAGTTTCTGTGTTCCCAGTTCACACTCCCTAGTCTCAGTGCCACTGTGTCATGGGTGCCCTAGGCTGCATCCCAAACGGGAGCCTATTCCCTATAGTGCACTATACTTGAGCAGGTCCCATATGTCTCTGGTAAAAGTAGTGCACGATGTAGGGAATAGGGTGCCATTTGAGACGCACACCATAAACTCTCAACTCTCTTCTCTCTCTGAGGGTCAAGCTGCCCTCTGACCGCAAACCCCTGGGGACTGACTGCTAAGGCACTTCACATGAATCTCATGTTTTTCTATACTCCTTACTAATCGTTGAAAAATCCCTATTCACCAGAAACAGAGCACCTTACTGGCTGTGGTTCAACCAGTTTGCTACCAGTTCTGTTTTAGAGGAGTTTTGGTCAGGAAAGACAGCATGCCACCACCCTTCGTTGGGTTAAAATCCCCCAAGGACTATAAAACAACCACATATGAAACAAAGTTGCTTTAACTTACATAGCTCATAACTTATTCCTCTAAATAGCTATTGCAAAAATATGACCATACAGCATATAGTCTAAGTGAAACGTTGATAAAACAGTGGCTGATACTACCAGTTTACTAAACCTTTAAGTCAACTTTTAGACCTGAGTAGAACAGACCATCAGTGTGTCATGAGCCTCCCAGTCCACCACATTAGCAGCGCTGTGCTTCAGACTCCCACCACATGGCCCTTGTCTGATGCAAAACTGCCTCTATTGACAGTTGGCCTTCCATTGTTTCAACAGCTCACACACTATTACAACATACTACAACTCACACAGCTACTTACCCAGATAGTGGAGGGGAACTTCTGTTTCCTTTAGGATGGAGATCTTTTTCCAATCCACCACTGTCTGTGTTGTTGATACCCACTGAGGACTTTTTTCCCCTCTCTAAAGCTCCTTGGGCTGAGGAAGGGAGACAGAGAGAGAGCTTAGGACATGCTTGAGAGAGAGAGAGAGAGAGAGAGAGAGAGAGAGAGAGAGAGAGAGAGAGAGAGGGAGTCTGATAACACACCTCCCCTCTTTAACCCTTTGTTAAACCTGTCGGTCAGATTAATATTGAGTTACAGTCTGATTGTGAATGGAATCTAGTGGTAGCTACATGTCTGCATTCAAGAGATCATGTTTAACTTGATGGACGTGAGCAAAACATTCTGTATATTTTTCATATTTATGGTCCCAAACTACGAAACAACGTGGAAGCTAATAGTACAGTAAAATAATGGGTAGCCATCTCTCTATCTCCATAGTAAGACTATCAAAATGAGTAGTTAGGGGTGGCTATTTAACATTGCCATTGAGGTATTCTGGGTAGATGGGATCAGCGAGAGAGTTGCATCCTGCTCGATTCAAGGCCACAGCACCTTAATTAGCTTAGGAGGTAAGTGCTTTATTTAAGGTTACCTACATGTGCTTCTGCTTTAAGACTGTAAACATTTCAAACGCTAAACCTTTGTCATGTGCCTGAACACAGATGGACACCAGTTAGGTCAACATAAGAGACAGGCAGCGTTGAACAGAATAAATTGGAAATTGTCAAACAATCATTGGGTTCTGCTTGGAAGAATCCCAACTCTCATTGAGCCTAATGTTTACACTCATAGAAATATGTGTAGTAAAAGACACAAAATGTAGGCCACTAGTTGTTCAAAATGGGTTTGATCATGTCTATTTTCTGGTTGGTTAATAAAGTTCAAACTAAGTCAGTTAGATACAGTGCATTCAGAAAGTATTCAGACCCCTTGACTTTTTCCACATTTTGTTACGTTACAGCCTTATTCTAAAATGAATTAAATTGTTGTTTTTCCTCATCAATCTACACACAATACCCCATAATGACAATGCAAAAACAGGTTTTTATCAATTTTAGCAAATGTATAAAAAAAAACCTGAAATTTCACAAGTATCAGACCCTTTAACTCAGTACTTTGTTGAAGCACCTTTGGAAGCGATTACAGCCTTGAGTCTTCTTGGGTATGACGCTACAAGCTTGGCACACCTGTATTTGGGAAGTTTCTCCCATTCTTCTCTGCAGATCCTCTCAAGCTCTGTCAGGTTGGATGGGGAGCGTCGCTGCACAGCTATTTTCAGGTCTCTCAAGAGATGTTTGATCGGTTTCAAGTCCAGGCTCTAGCTGGGCCACTCAAGGACATTAGAGACTTGTCCCGATGCCACTTCTGCATTGTCTTGGCTGTGTGCTTAGGGTTTTTGTCATGTTGGAAGGTGAACCTTCGACCCAGTCTGAGGTCATTCAGAGTGACCATCAGGTTCTTAAGGGCCTTCTCCCTGATTGCTTAGTTTGGCCGGGCAGCCAGCTCTAGGAAGTCTTGGTGGTTCCAAACTTCTTCCATTAGAACTGTGTTCTTGGGGACCTTCAATGCTGCACAAATGTTTTGCTACCCTTCCCCAGACCTGTGCCTCAAAACAATCCTGTCTCGGAGCTCAACGGACAATTCCTTCGACCTCATGGTTTGGTTTTTGCTCTGACATGCACTGTCAACTGTGGGACCTTATATAGACAGGTGTGTGCCTTTCCAAATCATGTCCAATGAATTGAATTTACCACAGTTGGACTCCAATCCAGTTGTAGAAACATCTCAAGGATGATCAATGGAAACAGGATGCACCTGAGCTCAATTTCGAGTCTCATAGCAAAGGGTCTGACTACTTATGTAAATAAGGTATTTCTATTTTTAATACATTTGCAAGAATTTCTAAAAACCTATTTTCGTTTTGTCATTATGGGGTATTGTGTTCAGATTCATGAGGATTTTTTTATTTATTTAATCCATTTTAGCATAAAGTAACAAAATGTGTAAAAAGTCAAGGGGTCTTAAAACTTTCCGAATGCAGTGTATGAGTTCGGAATGCACCCCCACCTCCAACCAACATCAACATGTTCTTATCTACCATGACACAAAGGAAGAAGGTCACAGCTACCGCGAACACAAAAAGTTTCCATTGACTGAAACGTACGTACATTATGCCCTTGTAGTATTTGACAATTGTAAATTATCCTTCTGAAATGTGAGTGATGTCACCACTGTCTTTCTTAATTTTACTGCAGTGGGCTAAATCAGGGTCACACAGAGTGTTTCTTGGTAGTCTTAAACAAATCTACTTTGAAACGAAAGTGTACACCTCACACACATGGTTATGGGCTTAAAGAAAAGAAGACGCCTGTACCATGTGAGATATAGAGTTGAAATGTATTACATTTTGAGTTTGCGTCCCAATAATACACTTTATGTACATCACAGGAGACTGAAATATAACAAAACCGTTTGACGAAAAGAAAACACCGGACTTTCGGCGGGTTGTTTGAAATAATGTTTATTAATTATGAAATTATGATAAATATGAATACCATTCCACCCATGAGGGCCACTAGACGGGCGATTTGGTAATTTGACTGCAGGAAAGGCTTACGACTATGGCTGGTATTCAATTAAAACTGCATTTTGGTTAACACGCCATGAAGATGAATGACTCTTATTTCAATGAAATGATGCATGATTTTTCCCATTGCATGTTTGAAAGAATGTCATCTCAGTACTTATAGCCAAATTGAATGTAAAATAAAGAATAACTTGAGTTAATCTCAACACTAAGTTTACAGTAAAAATGTCGTCTTAGTTTTAACCTTACTTTTAAGGTTGTTACTATCGCTACATTCAAAAGCAAAAGTACTGTACGTTTCATGACCTACGTGGCAGACAGCGGAATGGTGTCAGATTGTAGACAGCAGGATATGTTATTGTACTCACCTCTCTACTGGTCTGGAACAGACAGGTCTCCTCGGGAGCAGAAAGTCAGGACCCACCAAGGAAGGATGGCCAATATACTGTAAATACTTCAGTTGCAGGTAATGCAGCTGCTCATCATGTTTCAAATGATGCCGGTAAACCAGGGAGTCCTCTTTGGAACTGCATGAGAAGAGATAAAGTAGAAGCGGGGGGAGAAAATGCGCGGGAGTAGAAGCAGATACTTGACGTGATCTGTTCCTCAGAACAACCAACAGATCGATCATCACTATGAGGAGTACGTAATAGGGGAATGTTCCCTCAGGAGGCAAAACTATTATCTACAGAAGGTTTTCAAATTCTCCACTACAAGACACTGAAGCTCTGTGCCCACATTGATCTGGGAATAAAGTTGTCATTTGACAAAAATAATAAAAAATAAAAATGTTCGGCTATCTAACTAAAACTTCCATAGCAAGGCTGAACAAGTTTACTGGAAACTACTGCCATCAGCACTGTTTTTGTCGTTAATCAAATAGGGTAAATATAAAGAATATGGGGACTAATTTTTGCGCAACAGCTTCCTCAGCGCTTGACATGCAAAGCTGAACAACCACAAATGTAAATGTAAAAATTCTTAGTAATCATGGGAAGTATATGAAACATTAGCATACCCGACTACATATTTGAGCTCTACAGAATGAGAAATTACATTGAGACAATTGTCAAAATACTTGGGTGATTTTGCTGTATGATCGTACTTTAGTCCTGATGCCATATAGTGAGACTAAAGGCAGCACAGCAGCGCCCAACGAATACAGGAATATTATTGACAACAGTCTGTTTTCTGATGATAAACACTCCATCTATTCATGCTCATGTTGCATTATTGATGATGAGCAACAGATCACTCTGTGTCAGAGTTTAGCACCCACTGTCATTTGATTACACAACACCAACCGTAAGCTTTGGGATGCTTGCCATATGGTGAGAAGGCAGCCTCTGAACGTGATCATGTGAAATATGTTACAGAAGTATGAGACAGTAGCATGCTGACAATTTAGAAAAACGAGTCTTTATTTTACTAATAAATCAATATCGCAGATTGATAACACATAAAACACTGCATGGGGGCAATGTCCGTGTTTTGCAAGACCATAGTCACTATTTTCCTTTATTATCCACCCAGGAAAAGAAGCTACAGCAAGCCTCAGGATTGGATGCATGGCCCTGAGGGCGGTTACACACAAAGAACTGCTTGCCAAAGTTTGGCCCGCCTTCTTGACTGTGCGGCGTAAACGGGGTTCCCATGTACCTCACAGGGGGGCATGGGGACGGCCCACGCAGGACTGTCTTCCAGAACCCCCGTGACACCTACTTGGAACATGTGGGGTCTACAGTAGGATCTGAAGCCAGGGCCTCCTCTTTCTCCTGGTTCTGACTACTACAACACCCGATGTCACAGGAAGGCCAAAAAGATAATCAAGGACAACAACCACCCGAGCCACTGCCTGTTCACCCTGCTATCATGCAGAAGGCGAGGTCAGTACAGGTGCATCAAAGCTGGGACCGAGAGACTGAAAAACAGCTTCTATCTCAAGGCCATCATACTGTTATATACAGCCATCACTAACACTGAGTGGCTGCTGCCAACATACTAACTGAAATCTCTAGCCACTTTAATAATTACAAATTGGATGTAATAAATGTATCACTAGTCACTTTAAACAATGCCACTTTATATAATGTTTACATACCCTACATTACTCATCTCATACTGTACTCTATACCATCTACTGCATCTTGCCTATGCCGTTCGGCCATCGCTCATCCATATATTTATATGTACATATTCTTATTCATTCCTTTACACTTGTGTGTATAAGGTAGTTGTTGTGAAATTGTTAGATTACTTGTTAGATATTACTGCATGGTCGGAACTAGAAGCACAAGCATTTCGCTACACTCACATTAACATCTGCTAACCATATGTATGTGACCAATAAAATTTGATTTGATTTGACACTGACCCCTTTCACTTGAACTCCCTGGGGCTTCCCTAGTTAGAGTCACAAGTGTGGATTTGGGCTTGAAAAAGGCTAACAGGCTGCCTTGAGGCTTTGGGCCAGCCTTTAGTGGCTTACTCTTTTTGGGACAAATGACTCCTGCTAACGTCCTCTTCTTTCCAGAGCTTGTCCCTGCTCTCAGTGGATTCAGGTACTCTCGGGTCTCCCCAGCCTCCTGAGATACTGGTAGTGGGTTCCTGCACCCAACCCCTGTCCCCCTGCACTGAAGCAGCTTGTAAAACTGCAGTTCGAACAGTTTCCATTCAGGCTTTTCTGGGTCAGCTCGTGGGATAACCATAACTGTTTCATGTCAGTCTTCACACCTGTGAAAAAGCAAGTGGGCACACACACAGAAAGAAACACTCAGATCACATGAGAAACACATGATGGCTTTTCAGTACAACATCAAGTAAACAATTGAAACTTTCCATTACAATATTTCTTAAAATATAGAAAGTCATGGGACAAATCATATGATAAAAGTCTTTTTTCTCCCCTGTGCTGTGTGAGAACAGCCCTTCCCTCGTTGTCCAGGACATACTGCTCCTCACTGGAGAACTCTTCCTGGTCTCCATAGCATTCAACGGTCATCTTGTGGTTGGTGGTCAGCAGGCCGGTCAGGCCCTCCTCTGCAGCAAATGGGGTGGCACTGTCTTTGCAGTAAGTATCAACTCCTATTTAATAAACCAATTAAGAAGGTACATATTATGAGTGTGTACAGTGGCAAGAGAAAGTATGTAAACCCTTTGGAAATACTTGGATTTCTGCATAAATTTATCATAAAATTTGATCTGAACTTCATCTAGAGCCTGTTCATTTCTATGCCTATGTAGGCTATTGTAGCCTACCATGTTATACAATAAATGTGGATAATGATACATTTGCATCTGTTGGCTATCAACTAGCCTGTTCATTTCTATGCCTATGCAGGCTACTGTAGCCTACCATTTTAGACAATAAATATGTTGAAATGACGATATCACTGGAGTCATTGCAAATCAATTTGTGCCATGCTTGTGTTGACTACCTGGAGCTTGCAAACTGATTTAATAAATAGCCTATAACTTCAGTTTGTTGTTGTTATAGCCTTGTGTTATTATGCAATTATTAATTAGCATATTTAGCAGTGGTGGAAAAAGTACTAAATTGTCATATTTGAGTAAAAGTAAAGATACCTTAATAGAAAATGACTAAAGTAAAAGTGAAAGTCATCCAGTAAAATACAATTTCAGTATAAGTCTAAACGTATTTGGTTTTAAATATACTTAAGTATCAAAAGTAAATGGAATCGATAAATGTACTTAAGTATCAAAAGTAAAAGTATAAACCATTTAAAGTCCTTATATTAAGCACCATTTTCAAGTTTTTTTGTTGTTGACGGATAGCCAGGGGCACACTCCAACACATAATTGCAAACGAAGTATTGTGTTTAGTGAGCCCGCCAGATCAGAGGCAGTAGAGATGACCATGGATGTTCTCTTGATAAGTGTGTGAATTGGACCATTTTCGTGTCAAAATGTAACGAGTACTTTTGGGTGTCTGGGAGGATGTATGGAGTAAAAAGTACATTATTTTCTTTAGGAATGTAGTAAAGTAAAAGTACAAGTTGGCAAAAATGTAAATAGTAAAGTAAAGTACAGATACCCCAAAAACGACTTAAGTAGTAATTTTAAGTATTTTTACTTAAGTACTTTACACCACTGATGTTTAGTTAATGAAATTGGAAGTTATCGATTGTGATCATGGTCACAGTTCTATCGCAATTGCTGATCAGCTGTTGTTAGAATGCATTAGATTGATATAAAAAAATATATGTATTTAACCTTTATTTAACTAGGCAAGTCAGTTAAGAACAAATTCTTATTTACAATGACGGCCTACCCGGACGACGCTGGGCCAATTGTGCGCCACCCTATGGGACTCCCAATCACGGCCGGATGTGATGCAGCCTGGATTCGAACCAGGGACTGCAGTGAAGCTTAGACCGCTGCGCCACTCAGTGTTACAAACAGTCAGATTAGGCTACAGCTTAAAAAATAAATAAACACTGGCTGTTGTTGACAAGCATAGGCCTATTCGGTTCATATCCATATTATTAACATTTGATTTAGTTATTTAAATTACAACCCCATCCTCTGTAGCCTATTCCAGCAAGCTATTGTGCAACGAAAGCACTTCTTACCATGAAAATCGCTTCGCTATTCTTGTTGAATGTCAATTCGTACTAAACAAGCTGCTAAATCGTTAAACTTACATCTTGCCTAGGCTATTGTGTGGTCTATCTGAAATTAGATGTAGGCCTATCAGGGGCTATTGGCTACCTGCATCTAGCTAACCAAACCATGGCAAAGTTTAATTACAATCATAAACCCAGATTTTAGTCTGTAGGCCTAGCCTATGCCTATTGAAATGACAAGTCAATCTCCCAAATAGGCCATTTATAACGGTTTGTAGTCTTAACATCTGGTACATAATAAACATTCGTTTTTTAAAGTTTAATAAAGGAGAATTATCTTTTCTCTTGTAACATATTCAAATTCGTTTATTAGTCACATTAGCTCACAATAATTATTATATTGATGGAAAAACGGATTCCTTAATTCGGTTGATACTGTTATGGAAAAATGGTTTATTGGCTAAATGTGGCAACTCCCCCCTTGCTGCGAAAAAACTGCAATTTTTTGTGCTAGTTTTCAGGCCTTGTTGGCTGGTTATGAATAGTCATTGGTCTAGAAATGTTTGCTAGACCTGGCAACCGTGGATGAAAATCTGGGTTTGCGTGATTCTAAAGATCAACACTTTGAAAAGTAATGAATGATCCCAACCGCTGTGTCCACGACTGAAGCTGAAATAGGATTTATAACCGTCAATACGAGTTATAAACTTTAACAACAGCAGGTCTCCTTTCACAGACAAACACAGAATGACAGATACAGTAGCTAATGTTAAATTGCCAGAGTTCAAATTGAAGTAGAGAAGTGATGTCACGTGTATTGTACAATCGCAAATTTATGATATTAGTTTATGTTAGATTATCAAACTAGCCTGAGTGCCAGTCTGTTTTTACTATAATGCCTGACAACTCCATGTCACTCATTGGCATGCCAAACATGTTTAGCATGACAAGAGCCTTTTTAATTCCACCTTTGAGACCTTATGTCATTAATGTTCCAAGTGACAATCTTTAATCATGGTTTTACAGCACTCTTGACAAACTTTTTTTTTTACATTTTGCATTACAACATGTGTAATTGAAAATGCAGCCTGCAAAAACGTGCGGATTGGATAACAAGGAAGTAAACCGTAAGTACGTGTATGTAATGGAAGAAAAACACTTGATACCAAGAAACCCTAAATCTGAAAACGCCCCTAATTGCCGTCTGCAATTACATCCTTCTCGTTATTTTTGACTTTTATTTGACATTTTGAAAATATTTTTGCTCAAAGTAAAAATAAAACACTATTCTGAAATCGGGTGCGCCGTAGCTATCTAATTCCATGTTGTGATTCTCGACGTAGGGGGCAGTCTTTCACTGCTCTGTCATTAATGGGCTACTACGTCGGTTGCTTCCGTGCACAATGACTTTCAACGTGCTCAAGTCAGAGAAGCGCACATTGGTAGGGAAACCTGAGTGGGTAGCTAACGGTTAGCTAGCTAGTCCACGCAGAAATTCGACTTGAGGACTGGGAAGTGTCGAATTCTCTGAACCCTGCGGTTAGCTTGATTTCGATATACGATTATGAAATAACTTTGACTTTTGGCAACACAAGTGTATCGATATTGGAGGTGAGAGATTTAGCGAGCTAGTGATGCACTTCAGTTGTTTTAGCTCTTGCGGCTATCTATCGTTAAATAGCTAACGTGAATTTGCATAACAAACTAGTTAGTTAGTCTGACCACAGATGGCTGGCTGGCTAGCTATAGTAGGAGTCTTTGTTTTGACAGTTCTGACAACTAACGTTAGCTACCTAAGTCAACTAGCTAGCTACGGATAACCAAGACAATGCGAACGTTTTAGCCCGCTTGCTTGCTAGCTAGCTAAAGTAGTTAACTGTTAGCTAACTGTTAATCTTCGTGTTGGGTAGACTCAACTCTGCTAACGTAACCATAGTTCATCCATCTTGAACTAACTAGCTAACTAGCCGTAGTTAGATAACGACTGCTAACTAGTTTAAAACATGGTTGGCAAGTTAGCCTACCTAACGTTGATTGAATGACACCTAGCCAGCCAATGAGTTTGCTAACGTTAGTGTCTGGGAATTGTAGATAACGTTAATTAATTGGACAGACTTGAAATTAATTTGACAGCCAGTCTACGTTACAGCAGGAGACTGACTGTAAAAGTTATCTAACGTTAGATGCTGCAACAATATCCCAAGAGACATGCAGATCTGTAAATGTATAAATGATGATGTGTAGGCCGTCATTGTAAATAAGAATTTGTTCTTAACTGACTTGCCTAATTAAAGGTTATATTTAAAATAATTAAATGTAGAACATTTTTACATTTTAGTCATTTACAGTAGTGAATGCATACATTTCATTTTTTATTTTTTTTTCTGTGCTGGCCCCCGTGGGAATCGAACCCACAACCCTGGCGTTGCAAACACCATGCTCTACCAACTGAGCTAGATAGCTAGCATTATGCTCAAGTGGGAGAATGTTAGGCTAAAAACTGAGCATGTAAACAAATGCTGTAACATAATTTACAAATGTAGTTGCTTTTTTCTTTACACTCATTGGCCTTTAGCCTGACAACAAAGATCACAAGAAAGTGACAGAGGGACTAGTTAAACTCATCTAACCACCTAATCTCTTGATGACTGACTGGGCTGCCAAATGTATTATTCTCTTCATTTTAGCTAGTTGTCAGCTGTCAGCAACTCTTGCGAGTCAAATTAAATCATATTGTTTTACCTCGGCTTAGTTGTGCTTTCAACTGTAACATCATTGGTTACTATTTGTGGCAATGAACAGTATGATGATCCCTAAATGCCCCTGGGCTGTGTGTTTCCTTCCTCCACTCCCACAGTGAGCAGTAATGAGGCAGGAGGATTGAAGGAGGTAGCAGGTGTCCTGGTGGTGCATTGGGAGACAGCAGTCAGGAGGAGGACAGGATGCTGGAGGTAGAGGAGGCAGGCCCAACGGGGGCTGAAGGAGATGAGGAGATGGAGGGCAGTGACCTGAGAGTGGAGGTGGTGAGGCTGAATTTGGAGCTCCAGGAGGCCAACGAGGAGAAACTGCAGGCGGCCCGGTATGGCCTGGTGGTGCTAGAGGAGAGCGCCGAACTGAAGAAGCAGCACACCCAGCTGGAGGAGGAGCACGAGACTCTCAAACAGGAGCTGCAGCAGCTTAAAGAGGTCAGCAGAATCCCAGTAATTATATCTAAAAAGCAGAAACACTATATTAATCATAGTGTACCTTGAAAATAATCAGGCCAGTCAAATAAATGTTCAATATAGCTATTATAAACCTTACTTGCACATGTACAGCTACTAATATGTGTACATGGTGGTGACATTGTCTGTGATTGAGTTGAGACGAGACCTTTTGTTCATACGTTTCTTATGGCTTTGTCTAACACTAAGTACTTCAGTGTGAACAAGTGCCAGTCACACATGGCTATGTATTAACCAACCTGGGATTCACCAAACAATGGGCTTGCTGTTAGTACACAAGCTTTTAGCAAAGTTGTTCTGAACTAAGAAATAATCACAATCATAATGCTGCTAGGTAGCTGTTAATCCAGTGTTGCATAGCAAGTTATTCATTGCCTACTGAACATTTGATAGGTCCCTTAAAGATACTCTATCATGTTGAAGCATGTTACTAGCTTGGCTGAATGAATATTCCCCAAGACTCAAAACGAGGTCTGGTGTTTATATGAATAATTCAGTTTGTGTGATCAGGAGGACAGGTCAGTTTCTGCTTCTGTAGTGTCATAGGATGTTGATGTGTATAGATATGTTACTGTTTATCTCTACTAGAAGAGTTCCATATGCAAAAAAAGCTTATTTCTCTCAAATGTTGTGCACAAATTTGTTTAATTCCCTGTTAGTGAGCATTTCCCCTTTGCCAAGATAATCCATCCACCTGAGAGGTGTGGCATATCAAGAAGCTGATTAAACAGCATGATCATTACACAGGTGCTGGGGACAATAAAAGACCACTTTATAATGTGCAGTTTTGTCACACAGCACAATGCCACAGATGTCACATGTTTTGAGGGGGTGTGCAATTGGCATGCTGACTGCAGCAATGTCCACCAGAGCTGTTGTCATAGAATTTAATGTTAATTTCTCTACCATAAGCTGCTCCAACATTGTTTTAGAGAATTTGGCAGTACATCCAACCGGCCTCACAACCGCAGACCGTATGGCGTCATGTGGGCGAGTGGTTTGCTGGTGTCAGCTTTGTGAACAGAGTGCCCCGTGATGGCAGTGGGGTTATGGTATGGGCAGGCATAAGCAATTTGAATGCTCAGAAATACCGTGAAGAGATGAGGCCCATTTCTTTTAAGGTATCTGTGACCAACAGCTGCATGTCTGTATTCCCAGTCATGTGAAATCCATTAATTAGGGCCTAGTGAATTTATTTAAATTGACTGATTTCCTCATATGAACTGTAACTCAGTAAAATCGTTGAAATTGTTACATGTTGCATTTTATATTTTTTGTTCAGTATAATTCCAACGCTTATCTAAGATGCTCTGTCTGATGCAGACAACATTATGGCATTAGGGGTGAACATAACAGGTAGAGGTCGATTAATTGAGGCCGATTTGAAGTTTTCATAACAATCGGTAATCAGTATTTTTGGCCATCTTTTAAAAAAATATTTTGTTTTAATTTTAATATTTTTAATTGTTGAATTTTATATATATATATATATATATATATATATATATATATATATATATATATATATATATATATTTTACACCTTTATTTAACTAGGCAAGTCAGATTAAGAACACATTCTTATTTTTAATGACGGCCTAGGAACTGGGGTTAACTGCCTTGTTCAGGGGGGATTTGTTTTTGCAACCTTGGTTACTAGTCCAACGCTCTAATCACCTGCCTTACATTGCACTCCACAAGATGAGATGATAGTTTCCGGATTCGACCATATTAATGACCAAAGGCTCGCATTTCTGTGTGTTTATTATGTTATAATTAAGTCTATGATTTGATAGAGCAGTCTGACTGAGCGATGGTAGGCACCAGCAGGCTCGTAAGCATTCATTCAGACAGCACTTTCGTGCATTTTGCCAGCACCTCTTCGCTGTGTTTCAAGCTGTTTATGACTTCATGCCGGGTGGGTATAATTTGTGGAACGTTCCAACAGGAATCTATTCCAAAAACTTCGTAAATAACATGGTTGCCAAAAAACAACGCATACAAAGCTGTATAGCGGCAGAATAAGATACCGGGTAGGGAGTGGTCTATTTCATTGCGTTTTTCACTCATCACGTTTATTCCAAAAAATGTCTGTCCTCACTCTGGTTGCCTATGGATAAACATTAAGAATAAGCTACGTGGTGAGTTGATGCCTATTCGGCAGCTAGTTAGCTAGGTTTGTATGTGTTGCTACTTTGTATGCATTGTTGGTTGGCAACCTTTTACTTTACGTTTTTTGGAACAGATTCCTGTTGGAACGTTCCACAAATTGTACCCACCCCTTCAAGCCTGTCAACTCCCAAGATTAGGCTGGTGTAACCAATGTGAAATGGCTAGCTAGTTAGCGGGGTGCGCGCTAATAGTGTTTCAAACGTCACTCGCTCTGAGACTTGGAGTAGTTTTTCCCCTTGCTCTACATGGGTAACGCTGCTTCGAGGGTTGCTGTTGTCGATGTGTTCCTGGTTTGAGCCCAGGTAGGAGCGAGGAGTGGGACGGAAGCTATACTGTTACACTGGCAATACTAAAGTGCCTATAAGAACATCCAATAGTCAAAGGTATATGAAATACAAATCCTATAGAGAAATAGTCCTATAATAACTACAACCTAAAACTTACCTGGTAATATTGAAGACTCATGTTAAAAGGAACCACCAGCTTTCATATGTTCTGAGCAAGGAACTTAAACCTTAGCTTTTTTACATGGCACATATTGCACTTTTACTTTCTTCTCCAACACATTGTTTTGCATTATTTAAACCAAATTGAACATGTTTCATTATTTATTTGAGGCTAAATTGATTTTATTGATGTCTTATATTAAGTTAAAATAAGTGTTCATTCAGTATTGTTGTAATTGTCATTATTACAAATAAAAAAAGAAAACTGGCCGATTAATCGGTATCGGCTTTTTTTGGTCCCCCAATAATTGGTATCGGCGTCGAAAAGTCATAATCGGTCGACCTCTAATAACAGGGAACAACACCTATCAGAGTCAAAGCACACATCATTTTCACTGTATAAAGGTTAAGTGTCATTCATATAAAGAAATAATCTGAATATATTGTAATCGGACATAGTCACAATTTGGGTAATATTGTTTTTGACCACTCATTCCAACTAGGCCCCTAGCCTAGATTCTAACAGACCCTGTACAGTTACAGTTGAAGTTGGAAGTTTACATACACTTAGGTTGGAGTCAGTAAAACTAGTTTTTCAACCACTCCACACATTTCTTGTTAACAAACTTTAGTTTTGGCAAGTCGGTTAGGACATCTACTTTGTGCATGACACAAGTCATTTTTCAAACAATTGTTTAAAGACAGATTATTTCACTTATAATTCACTGTATCACAATTCCAGAAGTTGACATGCACTAAGTTGACTGTGTCTTTTAAACAGCTTGGAAAATTCCCGAAAATGGTGTCCTGGCTTTAGAAGCTTCTGATATCAAATCAAATGTATTTATATAGCCCTTCTTACATCAGCTGATATCTCAAAGTGCTGTACAGAAACCCAGCCTAAAATCCCAAACAGCAAGCAATGCAGGTGTAGAAGCACGGTGGCTAGGAAAAACTCCCTAGAAAGGCCAAAACCTAGGAAGAAACCTAGAGAGGAACCAGGCTATGAGGGGTGGCCAGTCCTCTTCTGGCTGTGCCGGGTGGAGATTATAACAGCACATGGCCTAGATGTTCAAATGTTCATAAATGACCAGCATTGTCAAATAATAATAATCATAGTAGTTGTCGAGGGTGCAACAAGTCAGCAACACAAGAGTAAGTGTCAGTTGGCTTTTTCATAGCCGATCTTTGAGAGTATCTCTACCGCTCCTGCTATCTCTAGAGAGTTGAAAACAGCAGGTCTGGGACAGGTAGCACGTCCGGTGAATAGGTCCGGGTTCCAGCAGGTCTGGGACAACAGGTCTGGGACAGGTAGCACGTCCGGTGAACAGGTCAGGGTTCCATAGCTGCAGGCAGAAAAGTTGGAACTGGAGCAGCAGCACGGCCAGGTGAACTGGGGACAGCAAGGAGTCATCAAGCCTGGTAGTCCGGAGGCATGGTCCTAGGGCTCAGGTCCTCCGAGAGAAAGAGAGAATTAGAGAGAGCATATTTAAATTCACACAGGACACCAGAAAAGACAAGAGAAATACTCCAGATGTGACAGACTGACCCTAGCCCCCCGACACATAAACTACTGCAGCATAAATACTGGAGGCTGAGACAGGAGGGGTCAGGAGACACTGTGGCCCCATCCGATGAAACCCCCGGACAGGGCCAAACAGGTAGGATATAACCCCACCCACTTTGCCAAAGCACAGCCTCCACACCACTGGAGGGATATCTCCAACCACCAACATACCATCCCGGGACAAGGCCGAGTATAGCCCACAAAGATCTCCGCCACGGCAGAGCCCAAGGGGGGGCGCCAACCCAGACAGGGAGACCACGTCAGTGACTCAACCCACTCAAGTGACGCACCCCTCCCAGGGACAGCATGGAAGAACACCAGTAAGCCAGTGACTCAGCCCCCGTAATAGGGGTAGAGGCAGAGAATCCCAGTGGAAAGAGGGGAAACCGACCAGGCAGAGACAGCAAGGGCGGTTCGTTGCTCCAGCCTTTCCGTTCACCTTCACACCCCTGGGCCAGACTACACTTAATCATAGGACCTACTGAAGAGATGTGTCTTCAGTAAAGACTTAAAGGTTGAGACTGAGTCTGCGTCTCTCACATGGGTAGGCAGACTATTCCATAAAAATTGAGCTCTATAGGAGAAAGCCCTGCCTCCAGCTGTTTGCTTAGAAATTCTAGGAACAATTAGGAGGCCCGCGTCTTGTGACCGTAGCGTACGTGTAGGTATGTACGGCAGGACCAAATCGGAAAGATAGGTAGGAGCAAGCCCATGTAATGCTTTGTAGGTTAGCAGTAAAACCTTGATAGGCTAAATGACATCATTTGAGTCAATTGGAGGTGTACCTGTGGATGTATTTCAAGGCCTACCTTCAAACTCAGCAGTGCTTCTTTGCTGGATGTCATGGGAAAATCAAAAGAAATCAGCCAAGACCTCAGAAAAAAATTTGTAGACCTCCAGAAGTCTTGTTCATCCTTGGGAGCAATTTTCAAATGCCTGAAGGTACCATGTTCATCTGTACAAACAATAGTACACAAGTATAAACACCATGGGACCACACAGCTGTCATACCGCTCAGGAAGGAGACGTATTCTGTCTCCTAGAGATGAATGAACTTTTGTTCGAAAAGTGCAAATCAATCCCAGAACAACAGCAAAGGACCTTGTGAAGATGCTGGAGGAAACGGGTCCAAAAGTATCTATATCCACAGTAAAACGAGTCCTATATCGACATAACCTGAAAGGCCGCTCAGCAAGGAAGAAGCCACTGCTCCAAAACTGCCATTAAAAAAAGCCAGACTACGGTTTGCAACAAAGATCGTACTTTTTGGAGAAATGTCCTCTGGTCTAATGAAACAAAAATAGAACTGTTTGGCCATAATGACCATGGTTATGTTTGGAGGAAAAAGGGAGATGCTTGCAAGCTGAAGAACACCATCCCAACCGTGAAGCACGGGGGTGGCAGCATCATGTTGTGGGGGTGCTTTGCTGCAGGAGGCACTGGTGCATTTCACAAAATAGATGGCATCATGAGGGAGGAAAATTGTGTGGATATATTGAAGCAACATCTCAAGACATCAGTCAGGAAGTTAAAGCTTGGTCACAAATGGGACTTCCAAATGGCCAATGACCCCAAGAATACTTCCAAAGCTGTGTCAAAATGGCTTAAGGACAACAAAGTCAAGGTATTGGAGTGGCCATCACAAAGCCCTGACCTCAATCCTATAGAAAATTTGTGGGCAGAACTGAAAAAGTGTGTGCGAGCAAGGAGGCCTACAAACCTGACTCAGTTACACCAGCTTTGTCAGGAGGAATGGGCCAAAATTCACCCAACTTATTGTGGGAAGCTTGTGGAAGGCTACCTGTAACGTTTGACCCAAGTTAAACAATTGAATGGCAATACACTCGATTAGTATTTGGTAGCATGTAAACTTCTGACCCACTGGGAATGTAATGAAATAAATAAAAGCTGAAATAAATCATTCTCTCTACTATTATTCTGACATTTCACATTCTTAATAAAGTGGTGATCCTAACTGACCTAAGACAGGGAATGTTTACTAGGGTTAAATGTCAGGAATTGTGAAACTCAGTTTAAATGTATTTGGCTAAGGTGTATGTAAACTTCCGACTTCAACTGTATATATAATGCGTAGCATGTTCTGGGTAAATACCACCTTTTATGTAACTGAATGTTTTGTTCTCATTTCTTTTTGTACGTTACCTCCTGCAACAACCCAACAACCTGGTGTTCAATTGTGTAATTTAGTAGACGCTCTTATCCAGAGTGACTTGCAGTTATCAGGATGAGTAGAGGTAACTGAAGTAAGCCTCAATTGTTTTAGGTTGGTCTTGTTGAGATTGCTGCTGTGCTCTGAGAGTCTGTCTCCACCTGTACTCCCAGTATCAACCAAATTTAATTCACTAACCACATTTGTTTTTTTTTAATCACACATTTTTCACTTAAATTTTACATGTGAAAGGAAAGCTACTATGGGGCATACCTGTATTTCACATATTAATTAGTTCCAATTGCAGTATGACTTCAAATCAGGAGATTTTGGGTTCTATACCACCTCTCTATAATGTTGTGACGTTAAATGAATATAGGCTATTTGCTTAGAAGTCGTAACTATCAAATCACATTTTTGGGGTAAAGTGAACAAAGTTGTCATTTGAAAGAATGTATTCCTCTTTGACGTTGACTTGTCTCAGATGAAACTGGTTCGTACCACATTCTCAACTGAGGACACGTAAGCATAAGATATGCATGGGATATACTTAGTATTCAAGACCGCTCAGATTCCAACAGCTGGTCTGTGGAGTCCTATTACCACTGCCACCTATATACATCTTTGTTGTCTTGGGTCTAAGAAAAAATGCTGTCTTTTTAGTGGATGTGCCACTTGGCACCGTGTTTTAATTTCCAGCTTGCCTTTCATGGTGCACCCCACTGATGGACCATGTGCCTTACATACCACCATATGGTGGTCACACGAACAACTGGACACCCAAATAAATGGCACCTTTTTTGTCTTTGTCTGTCTGTCTGGTCTCTGGCAGACTCTGGATGACGCCCAAATAAATGCCGCTCTTTTTGCTTTGTCTCCGTCTGTGTGTGCAACTAGGCTCTGTCAGACTCTGTGACCTGCCACAAGCGGGCAACAGCATATGGGGAGACCCGGGAGGAGTGCCTGTTGGAGGAGACTGCCAGCAAGGAGGCTGCCATGGCAACCAGCATGGCTGAGTTGCAGGCCGAGTTACGGCAGGTGCGCCTCGCTCTGGGCAACGCTCACGCTGAGATAGACCGACAGGCCGGCCTCTCCTCCCAGCTGAAGAAGGTATTAATAGTGTGCCTATCATTCACTGACATACCTAATGCTTTACACACCACTATTCACTTAAATCTGGAAGAATACAACTATTTAGTAGCATTTGTACATCTCTACTTCCTGCTAGGCTCGTGTGTGTTCAAATGTCAAGAGCAGTGTGCAGTGCTTCCATAACATTGTTATTAGTTCAACTGTATACTGAGAGTGTGTGTGTTTCCCAGGAGTGTGAGTGTTCGGAGCTGGAGAAGGGCCACATGATGAATGAGATGAAGGAGTATAAAGTGCGGGAGCTCCGGCAGCTCCAGGACAACAGTGAGCTGGAGGAGGAGAACACCTGTCTGCAGAAACAGGTGTCTGTACTCAAGGAGAACCAGGTCAGAGCCCCTCCCTTCTAATCACTCGCCTCACTGATAATAACACAGTTAACACAACAGGGCCTGGTTCAGTAGGGAGAATTGTTTTTGAAACTGGGAGGAAAAAGCTGAACCTGTCCAGTAAAAACACTGCTTTTAGTTTTCTATTGCATGAAGTTTTGCTACAGTGTGCCCTACTGAACACAACCCTGGTCTCCCATCGGCACCTCCAATACAACAGCCAGTAGTTGGGCCAAAATACTCTATTCTTCTCAAAAGGCTCATGGAATGTGTACCTCGAATGACTCAGTACCTTGTGTAACCGCTGAAAAATGTGCAACGTCATAACAAACAATGGGAGTGTGTTCGTTTCTTTATGGCCAAAAGGGGGTTCCAGATCATTCTGTGATAGTGCTGAGCAATTAGTGCTTTTTCTTTTAGGTCGGTTCGATTATTTAAAAAAATATATATATTGTTTTTTGTTTCGATTATTTGGGTTGAATGCTGTAACACAGAATAAAACAATACATTCCCATGATGGTAGTGACTGTCCATTACTGCTTATCACTTATTAACAAATTTATTCACGTTACTTTAACCTCTCTCGGGTATGTGGGACGAAATCAGTCAACAGCCAGTGGAATCGAGTGCCGCGATATTCAAAAACCTTAAAAATGCTATAATTTCAATTTCTCAAACATATGACTATTTTACACCATTTTAAAGACAAGACTCTCCTTTATCTAACCACATTGTCCGATTTCAAAAAGGCTTTACAACGAAAGCAAAACATTAGATTATGTCAGGAGAGTACCCAGACAGAAATAATCAGACACCCATTTTTCAAGCTAGCATATAATGTCACCAAAACCACAGCTAAATGCAGCACTAACCTTTGATGATCTTCATCAGATGACACTCCTAGGACATTGTTATACAATACATGCATGTTTTGTTCAATCAAGTTCATATTTATATCAAAAACCAGCTTTTCACATTAGCATGTGACGTTCAGAACTAGGAAACATACCGAAAACTGCCGGTGAATTTACTAAATTACTCACGATAAACGTTCACAAAAAACATTATTATTTTAAGAATTATAGATACAGAACTCCTTTATGCAATCGCGGTGTCAGATTTTAAAATAGCTTTTCGGCAAAAGCACATTTTGCAATATTCTGAGTAGATAGCTCGCCATCACGGGCTAGCTAATTTGACACCCACCAAGTTTGGCGTTCACTAAACTCAGAATTACTATAAGAAACATTGGATTACCTTTGCTGTTCTTCGTCAGAATGCACTCCCAGGACTTCTACTTCATCCACAAATGTTGTTTTGGTTCAAAATAATCCATAGTTATGTTCAAATATCCTCTGTTTTGTCCGTGCGTTCAGGTCCCTATCCGAACGGTGACGCACGGACGCATGTCGTGACAAAAAATGTCAAAATATTCCATTACCGTACTTCGAAACATGTCAAACGCTGTTTAAAATAAATTTTTATGCGATTTGTCTCGTAAAATAGCGATAATATTCCGACCGGGAGACGTTGTTTTCGTTCAAACACTGAAAATAGAAAATGGTGTCTTCATGTGCATGCGCGCACCCGTGTCATTGTTCTCAGATCGACCACTATCCAAATCCCCTACTGTTTTTCAGCCAGGGACTGCAGAGTCATCATTCCCCGTTCTGGCGCCTTCTGAGAGCCTATGGGAGCCTTAGAAAATGTCACGTTACAGCAGAGATCCTCTGTTTTCCATAA
Organism: Salmo salar; assembly: GCF_965601325.2. Lineage (NCBI taxonomy): Eukaryota > Metazoa > Chordata > Actinopteri > Salmoniformes > Salmonidae > Salmo > Salmo salar. The sequence continues at coordinate 37,405,653 of NC_138303.1, read as the reverse complement.
AGAGGCTATAGAAGGCCAAGAAATGGTCAGAGAGGGCACTTCCTGTATAGAATCTTCTCAGGTTTTGGCCTGCCATATGAGTTCTGTTATACTCACAGACACCATTCAAACAGTTTTAGAAACTTTAGGGTGTTTTCTATCCAAATCAAACAATTATATGCATATTCTAGTTTCTGGGCAGGAGTAATAACCAGATTAAATCGGGTACGTTTTTTTATCCGGACGTGAAAATACTGCCCCCTACCCAAGAGAGGTTAATAAAATATTTCAGTTGTGTATATTACATTTGTTGTATTTAATAACTTTATTATTTCATTTTAAGTCATCTCATCTCTATAGAGCTCCTACCTATGCTGTCTGACAAAATCAGTACTTTGTAAATAAGGCCTACTTTTGACTGTTGAATATATACTAGCAATCACTTTGATCATGTATTTTCAGGTAGAGATACCTTGCGAAGCGACATTTGCTCTCTATATCCCTCATGATCGCGCATTCTTGTCTCTCATAGCAGGCGTGAAAGAAACACAGACCGGACACGTAGATGTGCAATGGATTATGGTCATTGTAGTTAGTTTAGTGCATAAAATGTGGTAATTATGTAGAATATTGGCCCGTTGGAAACTACATCTCCCTACTACATCACACAGTTCAGGCTGGATCTGATCTCTAGAGAAACTGCAATGTGCGCATTGAGCTCACAGGAAATAAACTAACAGAATAGAATTCTAATAATTGAACCGATGGAGGTCAATGAGTTAAAAAGAAAAGGGGTAAAATAACTGAAATGTATGTTAATCGCTCAGCACTATAATGTGTTTGGTAGGCTTCTATTCTTCCTGCCCATTTAAGTCTCCATCTCCTACTGGGTTTAGACTGAGGGTGTGTGAGGATTCTTTCCAAGTGGTTGATGAATAAGGGCTAGCCGTGTGTGTGTGCGTGCGTGCGCCCTGGGTTTGGGTTTGGCTGACAGTGACTTCCCCTGTCGGTCTGGCTGACACACACACTCATTGTTGGGGAGTCATCTCAGATGGGAGACAGTGGCATCTCGGAAGTGGGAAGTCTCTACGAACAATCGGGACAGATTTGATTCTCATCCTGGTCACGCATAAGCATACTGTAAATGTGACGTAAACTCGTCTTACTCATCAGGTGGCCAAGTAGCATAGATCAATTATTGAGAAGGTTTTGAAATAATTTACCAACTGCCAGTCCAAAAGTAAGTTGTAGAACATAGACCACAGAAATTCCTCATGTTCTAAGGTCAGAGTAATGACAGTTACACATTCCTAGTTCAGTACCACCCAACAGACATAAGATTCACTTTTATTGTCCCTTAAGGAAAAATTCTCTGGAACATTCAACACACCCCTCCCATAGTGACCTGAAACCATTGTTGGGTAGGTTACTTCCTAAATGTAATCCGTTAGTTACTAGTTACCTGTCCCAAATTGTAATCAGTAATGTAACTTTTGGATTACCCAAACTTAGTAACGTAATCTGATTACATTCTGTAACTTTTAGATGACTTCCCCTTAAGAGGCATTAGAAGAAGACAAATGTATGTTACCAATTGAACGACATTTATTGTAGGATAAATCAATGTTACAGTTTACATAGCTGACCATATGGATGTTACATTTTACTTTATGGGTTGGTTATGTAGGCTTCTTCTAACCCATCACTTTCTACTACATATAATACGATTAAATTATATCTTTACATTAAAAACAAAGTCTCAGAATTCGTCATTCCAATAAATGTTATACCCCTTGATCTTTAAGAATAGGACTTGCAAATATGGAAGTATAGATTAGACAAATTGTTTAACCTGAGCATAACCCCAAAACTAAGGACTTATTAGCCATTGATTAGAGTTGAAAAATAAATGCTGTGCTCATGAAATGGCATGCTTTGAGCACTACTGAAACATGCTATTTACTACTGAAAAATGAATGCCATATGCTGCATTTGCTATAGACCTATTGTTTATCAAGATATTAAAGTGTCATCAACAAAAAGGTCATGTGCAGCTGTTTAAAGGGCAAATCCACAGATGGAACAATAACAAAACGTTCGCCCTGCCTCTGTTATGGTAAAAAGCTGAGGGATGGGCCTGGAGAAATGTAACCACTCTCAGATTAATAGACAGAGCTATGGATGCAAGGACTGACCATCCATGATATCAACATTATTGTTTTAACATGTTATGAGGCTATACAGTGTTTGTTTACATGTACAATATTTACAAACATTGGAGGAATTCCAGCTTATTTTGGATTCTCATGGAGAATGATAGTTGAACTAAGCTCATGAGGCATTTAAGTTATATTCTTCAAGAATCAATGGATATATAATTTGTATGTACAAAAATAGTTTTAGTAACTACAGATTACCCTTTTTAAGTCTATCAAAAGTGTGCAAGTTTGAGAATGTCCTATGGATTTATTTTCTTTTTTATCAGCATGAATTAAATTGAGCAATAAAAGCCCCACTTTTATTCCATAGGCTGGGATCCGCACTGTGCAGCTGTTAAAAGAGCTCATTGTTCACTTGGCTGTCCACCGGTTTCAAAAACAATGATTGATAGGCAGCTTAAACTTCTTGAATTCAACCATTATTGCTTTGAAATACACATTTAGATTTGTGAACAGCCATCCACAACAACCACAATCCGAAAGGCATAAATAGCTAAATGAGAGAGCAGCAGTGTGATTCACATCAATGTGCTATGTAGATAACAATAAGTAATATCCGTATCGCCGTAGACTACACCACTGCTGTCATCCTTACCTCCAAGTGTTAATTCAAGTTGGATCATCTTTGGATGCCGACAGCAGTCGCACCATTTGAAAGACATAGCTTGGACGGTTAGCCTACAAAAGCTTATTCCTGCCTTTTTCCCGCAATCCATCAAACATATTTAGTGTGTCATCATAGTGGTCTCTGACTTGTGGTCAGACTCTCTCAGGTGGAACAAACTTAAACTTGTACCCTTTTTCAATGCTGATATGACTGTCATTGAGAAAAGTGTTAACAAAAATTCTGCAAAGATCCTTTCTGAATTTAAAAGTAATCCTCTAAGTAATCAAGTTTTTCAAAAGTATCTGTAATCTGATTACAATATTTTTGCTGGTCGCGTAACGGATTAGTTACCATTTTTGTTGTTGTAATGTATATGTAATCCCCAACCCTGCCCGTAACACTCAGTCCTACACTCTGAGTCTCTGTAATCACATGCCCTCTCTCTCGTCTTGTCATCTGCAGGTGGAGTTCGAGGCGGTGAAGTTGGAGCTCACCCACAAGGAGGAGCAAGACGACGTTCTCCGGGCCCAGCTGGAGGAGGCGGCGCAGCTAAGGGAGATCGCCGAGCGTCAGCTGGATGAGGCCCTGGAGGCCCTCAAGGAGGAGAGGGAGCAGAAGAACACCCTGAGGAGGGAGCTCTCGGCCCTAGCCCTCAACCCCTTCGACTCGGTCACACACCTGGAGATGCAGCTGGATGACAGTGGAGGGGGCCGGGAGCACCAAAAGGATAGCGGTTGCAACGACGGCCCGGGGTCTGGTTGCGCTCCTCCTAACCCCAAGGCTAATGAGCATGTCCAGCGCTTCTCCACCCCCAGGAACAGTGACGTGTTCCTGAGGCCTGCCCCTGGCCTGGTGTCTGACCTGCTCAGTGAGTTGCACCTCTCTGACGGACAGAAACTCAAACAGCAACTCATGCAGGTACGCAATGGGATCAACACCACGTACGTACTGGTACATACTGTATGGACACTAACTCATTTCAACTAATCATCTGTTTGTCTTCACTTTCAGTAAAGAATTGTTGGAATTAAAAAAGATTGTAACAGAGATGGTCTGTAGACTAGTGGTTACGTGTGTCAATGTCTAGATTTAGTTCTCTGATCAGCAGTACTTCTTGCCATGGCGATGTCCTATATATGAGTTGTAAAGGTTTCAGTCAGGTAAGCTTCCTGCTATAGACCACATCCTGCTACAGATATCATTGGATCACTTAGTGTGACTGTACTGTCAGTAACTGTTTGAAACGGCCTATCAAACACCACATTGCACATTCAATTACCACTTTTCTACACTTTCTTTTAGCTCTACAGTATGCTCTGTCCCAACCAATAATTTATTGTCCTATTTCAGTTGTGTAAATGTATAATTTATAAAGCACTCAGCCGGGGGTAGGTATGCTGCCGCCCAGGCCCAGCAGATGTTAGGAGTACTGAACGAGCATGTTGAGGCTGTGTGGCTCGAGTGCTGCTCCACGTCATGAATAATGCAGTGAGATTGAAGGCACTGGATGGTGGAATGTGTGTGTACCGTCTCAGAGAGAACCTCTGCTTTTGTCTCAGCAAAGATTGATCAACCTGGAGAAATGTATTACTGACATTGGTCTCGTATTGAATGTGCCGTTTAGTTCAGCCACCCAAATGCTTGCTACAGTAATCTGAGGCATAATTGCCACTTTGAAATGCCATGGAAAATGGATAATAGCAAATTGCATTTAAAGCCTTCTACTATATATTTACAGTACCAGGGAAAGGTTTGGACACCTACTAATTCAAGGGTTTTTCTTTTTTTTTAAACTATTTTCTACATTGTAGAATAATAGTGAAGACATCAAAACTATGAAATAACACATATGGAATCATGTAGTAACCAAAAAAGTGTTAAACAAATCAAAATGTATTTTATATTCTTCGAAGTAGCCACCCTTTGCCTTGATGACAGCTTTGTACACTCCTGGCATTCTCTCAGCCAGTTTCATGAGGAAAGCTTTTCCAACAGTCTTGAAGGAGTACGCACATATGCTGAGCACCTGTTGGCTGCTTTTCCTTCACTCTGTGGTCCAACTCATCCCAAACCATTTCAATTGGATTGAGATCACGTGATTGTGGCGGCCAGGTCATCTGATGCAGCACCATCACTCTCCTTGGTCAAATAACCCTAACACAGATTGGAGGTGTGCTTTGGATAATTGTCCTGTTAAAAAAACAAATGATAGTCCCACTAAGTGCAAACCCAGATGGGATAGAGTATCGCTGTACAATACTGTGTTAGCCATGCTGTTTAAGTGTGCCTTGAATTCTAAATAAATCACTGACAGTGTCACCAGCAAAGCACCCCCACACCATCACACCTCCATGCTTCACGGTGGGAACCACACATGCAGAGATCATCTGTTCACCAACTCTTCGTCTCACAAAGACACGGCGGTTGGAACCAAACATTTCCACCGGTCTAATGTCCATTGCTTGTGTTTCTTGGCCTAAGCAAATCTCTTATTGGTGTCCTTTAGTAGTAGTTTCTTTGCAGCAATTCGACCATGAAGGCCTGACTCACGCAGTCTCCTCTGAACAGTTGATGTTGAGATGTGTCTGTTACTTGAACTTTGTGAAGCAATTATTTGGGCTGTAATCTGAGATGCAGTTAACTCCAATGAACTTATCCTCTTCAGCAGAGGTAACTCTGGGTCTTCCTTTCCTGTGGCGGTCCTCATGAGAACCAGTTTTATCATAGCACTTGATGTTTTTTGTGACTGCACTTGAAGAAACTTTAAAAGTAATTGAATTTTTCCAGATTGACTGACCTTCATGTCTTAAAGTAATGATGGACTGTTGTTTGTCTTTGCTTATTTGAGCTGTTCTTGCCATAGTATGGACTTGGTCTTTTACCAAATAGGGCGTACTGTCAAATTGCAGCTACTGATTGTGAGGATTCGTTCAGTTAGCCACTTGCATGAACACAGAAATTGGTTTATAGAACAGCACATTAAGAAATTAGTTATAAGAAAAACGTAGAAAATGTCCATCAGTGGCCTACTTTGAAGAATCTCAAATATAAAATATTTTCTGATTTGTTTAACACTTTTTAGTTACTACATGATTCCATATGTGTAAATTCATAGTTTTGAAGTCTTCACTATTATTCTACAATGTAGAAAATAGTAAAAAATTAAGAAAAACCCTTGAATGAGTAGGTGTGTCCAAACTTTTGACTGGTACTGTAGCTATAATGCCTCTTTCAAGCAAAGATGTTTTAGTCTTATTTTCTGTTTCTCCATGTCTCTTTCCCCAGGCTGAGAGGGATAAGACTGGTCTGGCCAACACGGTCCAGGACCTCCAGAGGCAGTTGGAGCTGTCCCAGCAGGCCTTCAGTGAGCAGGAAGACAATGTGGGCTCCCTGACCCAGCAGCTGGAGGCCGTGCAGCTGCAGAAACACATCCTGCCCCAGGGGAAGGCAGCGGGCGACCAGGGGGACGGGAGCACCAGGACCCTGGAGAACAGGGCGAATGACTATGACTATGAGCTGGATGTGAAGAGCACAGAGGTGCTGGAGGCCCGGATGAAGGAGGCCGGCGAGGAGCTGCTGAAGCTGCGTGGGGAGCTGTCCCAGGCTGGGAAACGTTACTCAGCCCTGGAGCAGAGCTGCCGGCAGGAGAAGGAGCGGTGGAGGGGAGAGGCCCATGAGCTGGCTGAGAAGATCCGCCAGTGCATCAAGTCCAGCCGGCAGGACCAGGAGCGCATCAGTGAGCTGGAGAAGGAGATCGGAGCGACGAGGAAAGTGGCTACTGATTCTGAGGGTCATCTCAGCATGGCACAGGAGGAGCTGCTGGCCTTCTCTGAGGAGCTGGCCAACCTCTACCACCACATCTGTGTGTGCAACAACCTCACGCCCAAACGCGTCACCCTGGACTACTACCGTGACGGGGCCAGGGGCCAGTCAGGGGGGAGTGGAGGGAAGTCCAACCACCTGCACCCCCATCCCCATCATGGACGTAACAAGCGACGCTCCAATGAGTTGTTTGCGAAAGCAGTGCATGGAGGGGATGGAGACAGCAGGCCTGGTACTCCCCAGGATTCCTGTGACAACTCCCCCACACCACGCTGCTCCTCCCCCGCCCCAGTCTGCCCCAGCTCCCCCACCATGGACTTCAGGGACCCCTCCAACGTCCGCAACCTGGTGGCTGTCATCCGCTGCCAGATCAAACACCTCCAGGTACGAGTGCCACCGCCATATTGTCTTCCACTCAACATGCATATTTAATGGCCACTTCAGTTAGTTCATAGTCTGCTGAATTCTGATCCCACAGTACAGAATGTGTTATTTGGCCTCCGAAAGCTTTTAAGCAGCTTGTCTGGCGCTTGGCATCGATCGGGAAAGCGGATATCTTTAGATTGTAGAGAGTAGTAGACCACTAAGACTACATATGTAATATTTCATTTGCAGTTATTTGACCTCCTTTATGAGGATAATTTTGGCATCCTTGCTTTGTTTCGGTTGATAAACTTTGATAAAGGCTGGGACGATAACCAATTCTAACACGTGTTGTGCTGAGTGGTCCATCACTTTAGTGAAACTGAAAGTAATACCTAATAATGATACTAGCACAATCACTCATGGTTTGTGAACTGCCTGCCCTAGGTGGCGGTGGACCTGTGTCGCCAGAGGGGTACGTTGCCCTATTCGGGAGGGATCAGCTGTGGAGGGGAGCTGGAAAGCGAGGCCCTCATGGAGGAGGTGCTGAAGCTCAAGTCTCTCCTCAGCACCAAGAGAGAGCAGATCGCCACGCTGAGGACGGTCCTCAAAGCCAACAAACAGGTACAGCACTGCAGACAAATCACTCAATGGGCACGCCAAGTTGAACACACACACGACACACACAACCAATCAGACCCCGAAAGGTCACCGTATATCACTATTGATCTTGAAATCGGTCATCAATGGGCGGTGTCTATTTTAGTGTTGAAAATAAGTTTAATTCCCTGGTGGATCTATTCTTCCATTCAGGGTTTGTCTGGCTGAATGACTCTCAGCCTGACCAATCCATGACCTGTAATCCTCAGACCAAAGTCGGTAGAGAACATTCTAACTTGATAACAACTGAACATTTTAATAGGACTTCCTCTGGCCTTTCTCCATTGTTTTGCTTGCTGTGAAGGTTTTCATCCTGTTCTATTTCCTTGGGTATCTGACCCATAGCAACAACAGTAAAGTTTTGCTCCAACTTTCTGTCAATGAACCCCTTCTGACAGCTAGATCCACCAGTCTGCCTGCAGGGGACGTTCCTTTGTTCAATTCAGTCTTTCATCTTTTTTTGCGATCAATATTTTTTTTTCTCCATGAACAGCTGAAATGATATTCCCTAAGAAGAGGGGGAAGGGGTAGGCTAGACGTCATTGGATGGTCTGAGTGTAGAGGTGGAGAGCTGTAGTTGGAGAATGATGACGTCTTCCTCAGAGATCTTCCATTACACTGCTCCTTTCTCCCCTCTACTCTGTATGCATCCCGACATGGCTGACCTGATTTTGCTGTCAACTGCTTCTCTCTCTCATTCTCGCTCTCTCTCGCTCGCTCTCTCTCACTTGCTCTCTCTCACTCACTTGCTCTCTCACACGCAAACACACACTGTACGGCTAATCTTTGCTCGATTAGGGTAGCCTCTCTGTCACGGGTTTGCCACTGAATTCAGATGTCAGGCTCTCTCCTTTTCTACTGTGAGAAATGTAGACAGAACTATAATATTTATTCACTTAATATGATTATACTTCTGCTTAAGCTTTCTTTGTTCCCCACAGTGGCACACTGCTAGAAAAGTAATTTAATTCAGTAAGGTTTGCAAGCCTCATTAAGCAGTATCATGTCTGACTGTACTGATGAATGCCAATGGACTTTATAAGTAAGATATTTCCCAATACATTCTTGGTGATTTGCTTTGACAGGGTGCATGCTGTAGTTCTTGCTTCTGTTTAATTGAAGGGTTGATATTTTCATCTCTACTGTCTTAATTTTGTCAATAAAAGTCGTGACAAATATTCGTTAAACACTTATTTTTCAGAGGCAATTGACAAGACTATAAAATGAGACTAGACAAAATCCTCTGACTACTAAGTGGACAGGACAAGAGTTTTGGAGAGATTGAGAGCTTTCCAGTGATGAGCACAGATGCACTCCGGCTCGGCCTCTGATTATACACATCACGCAGACGACGCTCTTGCTTCCCCGTAGCTAACCAGTCTGCTTTCTAGTTAGCTACCTTTTGTCTGGTTAGTAAACAATCACAGCATTCCCACTGGGCGAAAACCTGGTTGAATCAGTGTTTCCATGTCATTTCAACCAAACTATGCAATGTGATGACGTTGAATCAATGTGGAAAACTGATATGATTTGCAAAAAGTCATCAACGTAAGGGAATTTTGTATTTTATCACCCAACATTTAACCTAAATCCAATGACGGGGTGAAATTCTTGGTTGATATCTCGTTGAATTCACATTGACAACCATATCTAAATCTAAACTAGATGTTGAACTGACGTTTGTGCCTAGTGGATTGAGTTTAATAGTAAAACAAGTCTCGCTACAGTGCATTCAGAAAGTATTCAGACCCCTTGACTTTTTCCACATTTTGTTACATTACAGCCTTATTCTAAAATGTATTAAATTGTTCCCCCCCCTCAGTCTACACACAATACACCATAATGACAAAGCAAAAACTGTATTTTAGAATTTTGGGCAAATGTGTTAAAAATTAAAGAACGAAAATAGCACATTTACATAAGTTTTCAGACCCTTTACTCAGTACTTTGTTGAATCACCTTTTGGCAGAGATTACAGCCTCAAGTCTTCTTGGGTATGACGCTACAACCTTGGCACACCTGTATTTGGGGAGTTTCTCCCATTCTTCTCAAGCTCTGTCAGATTGAATGGGGAGCATCGCTGCACAGCTATTTTCAGGTCTCTCCAGAGATGTTTGATCGGGTTCAAGTCCGGGCTCTGGCTGGGCCACTCAAGGACATTCAGAGACTTGTCCTGAAGCCACTCCTGCGTTGTCTTGGCTGTGTGCTTAGGGTCGTTGTCCTGTTGGAAGGTGAACCTTCGCCCCAATCTGAGGTCCTGAGCGCTCTGGAGCAGGTTTTCATCAAGGATCTCTCTGTACTTTCCTCTGTTCATCTTTCCCTCGATCCTGACTAGTCTCCCAGTCCCTGCCGTTGAAAAACATCCCCACAGTATGATGCTGCCACCACCATGCTTCACCGTAGGGATGGTGCCAGGTTTCCTCCAGACGTGACACTTAGCATTCAGGCCAAAGAGTTCAATTTTGGTTTCATCAGACCAGAGATACTTGTTTCTCATGGTCTGAGAGTCCTTTAAGTGCCATTTGGCAAACTCCGAGCGGGCTGTCATGTGCCTTTTACTGAGGAGTGGCTTCCGTCTGGCCAGCTCTAGGAAGAGTCTTGGTGGTTCCAAACGTCTTCCATTTTAAGAATGATGGAGGCCACTGTGTTCTTAGGGACCTTCAATGCTGCAGAAATGTTTTGGTACCCTTCCCCAGATCTGCCTCGACACAATCCTGTCTCCAGAGCTCTACGGACAATTCCTTCGGCCTCATGGTTTGGTTTTTGCTCTGACATGCACTGTCAACTGTGGAACCTTATATAGACAGGTGTGTGCCTTTCCAAATCATGTCCAATCAATTTAATTTACAACTGGTGGATTCAGGTTGTAGAAACATCTCAAGGATGATCATTGGAAACAGGATGCACCTGAGCTAAATTGAGTTTCATAGCAAAGGGTCTGAATACTTATGTAAATAAGGTATTTCTGTTTTTTATTTTAATTACATTTGCAAACATTTTTAAACCTGTTTTTGCTTTGTCATAAGGGGTTATTGTGTGTTGATTGAGGGGGAAATCTATTTTAGAGTAAGGCTGTAATGTAACAATGTGGAAAGTCTGCCTACTTTTCTATGCTCAAGGGAGAGAAAAACAGTCTTTGAATTTGTAGTCTCGCTCAACCCTCCCACTTTCCCCACTGCATTGCATAGCCAGGTTCTGTAGCCAAGCCTCCCTGTTTTCCTCAGAGAAAACAGATTGATTCTAACCCTTACCTTTCAAAAGATAGCGCCGGTATTACGGGTCCTATGGTTTTTTTTCTTTCTATTGTGCATTTTTGCCTTTTTTTTTTATTTTTGTATCTAATTTTCTTTAGTAATTAGTTTTTTACATTTATTTTACCCCTGTTTTTTTCTCCCCAATTTCGTGGTATCCGATTGTCTCGTCGCTGCAACTCCCATACAGACTTGGGAGAGGCAAAGGTCGAGATCCGTGTGTCCTCCAAAACACAACCCAACCATGCTGCACTGCTTTGTGACACAATGCCCACCTAACCCGGAAGCCAGCCGCACCAATGTGTCGGAGGAAACACCGTACACCTGGTGACCGTGTCAGCGTGCACTGCGCCCGGCCCGCCACAGGAGTCGCTAGTACGCGATGGGACAAGGACATCCCAGCCGGCCAAACCCTCCCCTAACCCTGACGACGCTGGGCCAATTGTGCGCCGCCCCATGGGTCTCCCGGTCGCGTCCGGCTGCGACTGAGCCTGGACTCGAACCAGAATCTCTAGTGGCACAGCTAGCCCTGCGATGCAGTGCCTTAGACCACTGCGCCACTCTGGAGGCCTGCATTTTACATTCATTAAAGCATATTGCGGGCTGTTCCTAAAACCAGGCTACTTGTGGGCTGGACCGTTTAACCATATGTTTAGGCTACACCTTGTTCAGTCATGTTACATCATTAGCTAGCTATAGATAACAACCTGGGGCGCGTTCAGCGGGACGCAACGTTTTGGAACATTCAGATAGCCTATTTCTATGTAGAACAAACATGCCTCTCTGACATGTTGAATAAGGAATAACATTGGTTCGAGTCATTGAATTTCGATCTGCAATGTTGGAAAACGTTATGCAACTGAATGTGACCCTGGTGACATTTACCAGTAGCCTATATGCAAACATTTGGTGGCACAGAAAGAAAGGAAAAAGGATGGCAAACAATTTGACTCAATTCCTCTTGGTTCTACACTGTCTGACTGGGTATGTAACTTTTATTTTGAGTTCATGTGGACCTAGTGACTCAGACTTGAGCACTGGGACTCGGACTTCAGCCATAGGGACTCGGGACTTGGACTCGAGCACAGGGGACTTTGGACTCGATTCGGACTTTAAGTTTAGTGACGGAGGTGCAACCCATAATACTTTGCGGCACCATCTGGTGATTGTGGCGCTGTCTTGCTCGCTGTCTCTTACGCCCGTTTGGTTTGTATGTAATGTGCAATATCTATGTAAGCTTTATTAGGAATTTACATGGCCAGATAAATCTTATAGATGTTTGTCATATTTCTGCTGTTGGGAAGAGAATAGGGTGGTATGCAGAACAATAACAAACGATCAAACAAGCCATAATGTTTCTATTCCAGACAGCAGAGTTGGCTCTGAGCAACCTGAAGACCAAGTACGAGACAGAGAAGAGCATGGTGTCTGAGACCATGGTGAAGCTGAGGAACGAGCTTAAGGCCCTGAAGGAGGACGCTGCCACCTTCTCTTCACTGAGGGTCATGTTCACCAGCAGGTACAGTCATTGATTTACTTTCATACTGAACAAAAATAGAAACATAACATGTTAAGTATTGGTCCCATGTTTCATGAGCTGAAATAAAAGATCCCAGAAATGTTCATACGCACAAAAAGCTAATTTCTCTCTTTTTGTGCACGAATTTGTTTACATCCCTGTTAGTGAGCATTTCTCCTTTGCCAAGATAATCCATCCACCTGACAGGTGTGGTATATCAAGAAGCTGATTAAACAGCATGACCATTACACAGGTGCACCTTGTGCTGGGTACAATAGAAGGCCGCTCTAAAATGTGCAGTTTTGTCACACAACACAATGCTACAGATGTCTCATGTTTTGAGGGGGCGTGCAATTGGCATGCTGACTGCAGGAATGTCCACCAGAGCTGTTGCCAGAGAATGTAATGTTCATTTCTCTACCATAAGCCGCCTCCAATGTCAACATGTAACCACACCAGCCCAAGACCTCCACATCCGCCTTCACCTGTGGGATTGTCTGAGACCAGCCACCTGGACAGCTGATGAAACCGAGGAGTATTTCTGTCTGTAATGATGCCCATTTTTGAGGGGGGAAACTCATTCTGATTGTCTGGGCCTGGGTCCCAAGTGTGTGGGCCTGAAATCCATAGATTAGGGCTTGATTAATTTTATTTTAATTGACTGATTTCCTTATATGAACTGTAACTCATAACTCAGTAAAAGCATTGAAGTTGTTGCATGTTGCGTTTATTTTTGTTCAGTATATATTCACAATCACAGAATAACACCAATCTAGAGACCTGAGTTGGAGAAGCACTGTTTTTATTTCTTAATTTGACAATTTAGAAACAGAATTCAGTCTTACAAGTGGATACGCTCCATTTTAAATCTCTGAGGATAACACAGGAAAAAGTATTTACACTTTGCGCATCAATTAGTGTTACGCTACAATCAAAAATGTACATATTGTGTGACATTTGTCCAAAGTCCTGTGGTTGGCCTTGTTTTACATTACCGTTCTTGGCCTCGTTTTCACTCGGCCTGCACATCTACAGACTAGACTAGCCTAGTCTACCGCTGCTGCTGTGAGCAGATGTAGACCTAGCAGTGCACATCCACAGACTAGCCTAGTCTACCGCTGCTGCTGTGAGCAGATGTAGACCTAGCAGTGCACATCCACAGACTAGCCTAGCCTACCGCTGCTGCTGTGAGCAGATGTAGACCTAGCAGTGCACATCCACAGACTAGCCTAGCCTACCGCTGCTGCTGTGAGCAGATGTAGACCTAGCAGTGCACATCCACAGACTAGCCTAGCCTACCGCTGCTGCTGTGAGCAGATGTAGACCTAGCAGTGCACATCCACAGACTAGCCTAGCCTACCGCTGCTGCTGTGAGCAGATGTAGACCTAGCAGTGCACATCCACAGACTAGCCTAGCCTACCGCTGCTGCTGTGAGCAGATGTAGACCTAGCAGTGCACATCCACAGACTAGCCTAGCCTACCGCTGCTGCTGTGAGCAGATGTAGACCTAGCAGTGCACATCCACAGACTAGCCTAGCCTACCGCTGCTGCTGTGAGCAGATGTAGACCTAGCAGTGCACATCCACAGACTAGCCTAGCCTACCGCTGCTGCTGTGAGCAGATGTAGACCTAGCAGTGCACATCCACAGACTAGCCTAGCCTACCACTGCTGCTGTGAGCAGATGTAGACCTAGCAGTGGACAGACTCCCTCCACTGGAACTAATTGTTCTCCAGCTTAAATCAGCTAAAGTTAATCGTCATGCTTAGTGTTTGTGCTCCTGTGGCTCTTGTTTAGATGAGACAGTCCGACGTGTCATGCCATGGTATTATAGAGTTTGGTTACGTCCCAAATGGAGCCATATCCCTTTATGCTGCACTACGTTTGAACCAGAGCCCTATGGGCGTTGGTTTAAAGGAGCGCACTAAATAGGGGATAGGCTGCCATTTTGAGACGCGTACTAGACATTGTCACTACAGTGTCGTCTCTAATCAGATTAGAGTCCTTTTACCACTCTGCAGTCCGCAACAATCCATTTTCTCACGTGCAGATTAGCACGCACATGCACTGCCCTGTTTGGAGCCTCAGCCTGGAAGGACCTGTCCGTCATGTCGGGACAGGGAAAGCGACTCCACGCAACGTTCCCTTCTCCCACCCCATCCCTCTCTGTAAGGATAGCTGCTAGCAACCAAGAGTAGACCGAGACAGAATTAACCTGTGCAGAATGTAGGCTATGCCCCTGACTCACTTGCAGTGCTCTGTTTGTTGGTAGGCAGATACAGTATTTGTTTTTGAGTGTTAGCATGTATATCCTTCATTAGTGTGTGGCAGGACGAAGGGATTTGTTATTTGTGTCTTGATGTTGGTTACACTGTTCTGGACTACTGTTTCTGTATTTCTAAGGTTTGTCCTTAGTAGATGTGGGTGTTTACCTGGGGTAAACGTAGATTTCATTTCTTCCCAGTACGGGACCTCCTATGTGTGTGCACTTGACATTTTTATGTGCTTAATCATAGAATTACATAATACACTGTGTGTACAAAACGTACAATATTGAGTGCACCCACTTTTGCCCTCAGAACAGCCTAAATTCATTGGGGCATGGACACTACAATAAGCTCGGTCTCTTCTCTAGGGGCGGTAAATGAGCTGACGTTTGATTAGGCCTAGCATTTGAAAGACCCTGTCTGATTCTGAGTGACAGCATTGAGCACTGACCCTCTTGAAATGACTTGGTAAACTTTGTGTAATGGTGCCACCAAGTGGACATTTAGAGCAACTTCCCCACAGTGCCATGTTGACCTCACTCAGAAATTGTAACTATTATTCAACAAATTCAGAAACGAAACAGCTTTTTTTTGTATTTTCTTGGCTTTCTCTCTTTCTCTTGGGTTTGTCTCGTGTGATCTTACTGTCGGTCTTCTCATTGACCAAACATTACCATCACCTTCCTAATATTTAGTTGCACCCCCTTTTTCCCTCAGAACAGTCTCAATTCATTGAGGCATTGACTGAGGTGTCAAAAGTGTTCCACAGGGATGCTGGCCCATGTTGACTCCAAAGCTTCCCACAGTTGTCAAGTTGGCTGGATTTCCTTTGGGTGGGTGACTGTTCTTGATACACACGGGAAACTATTGAGCATGAAAAACCCAGTGGCGTTGCAATTCTTGACACACTCAAACCGGTGGGCTTGGCACCTACTACCATACCCCGTTCAAAGGCACTTTAAATCATTCGTCTTGCCCATTCAGTCTCAGTTGTCTCAAGGCTTAGAAATCCTTCTTTAACCTGTCTCCTCCCCTTCATCTACACTGATTTGAAGTGGATTTAACACATGACATCCATAAGGGATCATAGCTTTCACCTGGATTCACCTGGTCAGTCTGTCATGGAAAGAGCAGGTGTTCTTAATGTTTTGTGTGCTCGGTGTATGTCTCATCTTCCTCTCTGTTTTCATCATAGCTGTTGATATATATACAAAATATAATTCAGATTATTTGTTTTGTCTGATTGTACAGTTCCTATAACATATTTATCTGTCTAACATGTCTACTAAATGTGTGTGATTGTGTTGCTCTAACATGCATGTGTCTCTAGGTGTGACCAGTATGTCACCCAGCTGGATGAGATGCAGAGGCAGCTAGCGGTGGCTGAGGATGAGAAGAAGACCCTGAACTCCCTGCTCCGCATGGCCATCCAGCAGAAGCTGGCCCTGACCCAGCGTCTGGAGGACCTGGAGGCCCCTCTGTCCCCCCACAGCCTCGGCAGCAGCCCCCGCCGCGCCAGGGCCAAGGAGCTAGGCAACAAGACGGGCCGGAGCCCCCGCCGCAACAGCCCCCGCTCCAGCCCGGTCCTCACCAACAACGTGCCCAGCACCGCCACCCATCACCTCCGAGCCCTCACCCGCAGCTTCCACACCAGCCCTGTAAGAACCCGGTCTTCCTCCACCACTACCTCCTTCCATCCTGACCCTCTTCCTCCCCTATATACCTCTTCCTCTTCTACCTGTACCGCTCCCCGACCACACGGAGGAGCCAAGCTCCCCAGGGATGCCACGTTCATTAGAAGTCGTAGTGTCACTGATGTGTTCCGAGCAGGGCTGAGTCCTTGGGAGGAACAGGATGACACCCAGTCTGACTCCAGTAGAGGGTCTTCCAGCTCCCTGGATAGTGCCGTCTTTGGCCGTGCTTTTGTAAGGAGTGGTAGAGGGGCTTTAGGCCCTAATCGTGAAGGCACCTTTTTCTCCAATCGTACTTTGTGCTCCTCGTCCTCTGCCTCCAGAGTAAAGTCTTTCAATTCCAGATCGATAGAGAATCTGGCCTCTTCCAGGTCTTGCTGTGTCCCTTCTGTCAACATATTGGACCAACAGGGCACTGTTAAGCCAGTGTTAAAGCCAACCTTGGAGGTTTCTGTTCGTAGAAAACAACACAACGTTGTTTACAAATCAAGTTCTTCAGAGATGACATCCACAAGCTCTTCCCGTTCAAGTTCTGCTCCAACCTCAAGGTGCCTTACAGCAGCTCCCCTCTCTCCCACCAGTCAGACCAGTGGAGCTGGTAGAAAGACCAGACAGGCCCCAGGCCCAGGTCATCGAAACACTGAAGAATCACAGAGTAGTTTGAGTTGGTCTGGTTCTAGAGGCACCAGTGATCCTCACCCACAACCAGCCAGGGCTCGTAGGTCACAGCCCAGTGAATCACGCTCATGCAACCAATGACAATTTGGCGTTTCGTCAACATAAGTTTTCTCTAGTCACAAATAGTCGTAACCATTAACCAACTACCTTTACACACCTTCAGCAGTGCTGAAGAATTAAGCCCAGGTTAGAGAAAGTAAACAAGCAAAATGCAATACACCCGGCCTCAGCATTGGTTTTGTACTAATAGCACCACATAGTCCCAGAAACTATTGTCAATTGCCAACCTCTTCATACCTGTTGTCTTAATCATTTGTTGTGTTTTGCTGTGCTGTTTGGATCGGTGACCGTATCCTTTTTCAGTTTGTTTTGGTCCTTTGGTTTATTACTAAATGTCCTTTTTTATGCATCTGCCTCCCCCTGTCTCTGCAGCGGTGAAACCAGTCAGCCATCATGATCACCCCAATCCCCTGTATTCTCCATGTCGACCTCCTGAAACAAACGCCTTCCCTCCTGAAGTCATCATTCCTCCCAAGACATCCTCTTCATCCCAGACCTTCTCTTACTCTGCTCATCAGACCCAGTGGACTGGCTGCTCCTAACACATCTCCCCACCTTCTGTATCGACCAAAGATGCCTACCTGCATGCAACCAGTAAAGGAGTGTAAAAGAAGCAAAAGAAGCTCATTTTATTTATATTTTTATGAACTAAAGGACTGTTTTCCTGACCGGCACAGTATTATCTACCCTTTATTTTTCCTGCTGTTGACGTGTATGTATGCAAGGTTATATATTCCACTTTTATGCTGCTGCATGTCTTTTGACACTAGTGAAGACTTTTAGCCTAGCAACATGACAAAGCCTGTCTGGAAATGGGCTTCTCCCAGTGGTGTCAGACCGCATCCCCGTTAGACAACTGCTGCTTAGCCTGACCACTATCCCTATATTAGTGCACTACTTTTGACCAGGGCTCATAGGGATTTGGTCAAAAGTAGGGCAGTAGGTAGGGAATAGTGTGCCATTTCGGACGTGCCCCATATCAACACAGGTTTCATGGGCATTTCCCCCCCCCCCCCCCCCCCCCAGTCTTGTCTCGCTCTTGTCTTGATGTTTATTTATTCCTCTAGCTCTTTGCATTTTCTACCGGCTATAACTGTTAAATCCTTGTCTTTATTCTTTGACGTACCTCACTGTTCGGCTTCGGCCTACCAGCCATGCCCTTCAGTCAGGAGATCAATACCACTGATTGGAAATTACAAAGCCATAGTCTCAGGACTCAAGGTTAATATCACAGTTGAATTAACTAGCTCAGAAAAAGATTTGGCGATATGTGATTAGCATGCTTCATTCCAAGCTATGCACGTAGTTCAGCAGAGCCTGTGTATCACTCTGAGACTGAAGACCCTGCAGACATCTTGTTCTTCAGGACCTCGTGAGGCTGATGGTTCCATACAAATGTAATTATTACTACTTCATTCTAATTGTATTGGATGGTTCTTCTCTCTCCTGGCAGCAGAGCTGCCGTGGTCTTGGGTCTTCTTCTACAGGTGCCCTTCAGGACCACACTGCCAGCCTCAGTACAGAACCAATGGGATAACAGGATCTGAGCAGCAGATCTACATATGATCATATCTAGTAGCCTAACCTAAATGTTTTTTGGAGATGGCCTCTTTTTATGTTATTTAAATATTCTAAAAATGTCTGAGGTCAACTCTGTACAATTGTGTTTAGTGAAGGTCAATACATGATGCTAATTGGTGGTTCTAATTTTTGAAATAGTGCCTTGGTTTTTCTCCTCTGCCTCCGGTCAGCTGATTTTAGGCGAAGTCTTTTTAAAGATGAACAGTATTATTCAACACGTGATGTGTATTTTATTTATATGATAATGGAGCTTTTATTTGTTTGCTTTTGAGGAAACTAATAGGCTCTTCTTTTGGTGCATCATTGACTAGTATGAGTTTGTACATTATTCTGCACTTTGAGCCCCCTTTTCTCACTCTTTTCACCAATGTGTTTGTACATGTATTGTAAATGTAACTGATCATCATACAACATCAATATGTATTATGTGGACAATGTATCTTATCTGTAAATTGATTTTGTGTCGATACAACCCAAATGGTGTTCATACATTTCTGTGCATGTAAAGTAATTTAATTTTATTGACCTGTGCACCACTTATTGTGTGATGGAGAATAAAGGAACGCCACTGTCTGTGTATGTAATTGTTGGGTTTATGGTATTCTAATCAAACTGTTTTCCTTTTTAAAATGTATTTTGAGTGCTTTCCCCTAATGACTTGGCAATTCAGAAGAGGAGGTAATGCTACTTTTGAAGCACGTTATGTAGCCAATTTATTTGATGTTTCATTCGTTACATTGTATTTGACGTATCCCTTGGATTCACGCAATTTATTGTGATTGGTTCAATGAAGTCCAGGCCCTTCCCCTTACACCAGGGGGCGTAGAGTGAGAAGCCCCTGACTGCAGTTCGCAATGTGGGCGGAGTAAAACGCGTTTAACCTGAACAGTTCTCCTTTAGTGATGGCATTCTGGCTCTTTTCAGTGAGCCGGCTCTTTTGGCTCCCAAACGGCTCTTTAAAAAAAATATGTTTTGCATTTTTTCAAGTCGATCAGTTTGTGATAGTTTGACTATGAGTGGTGTTAAAACAATTCTAATTAAATTATTAAATGAAATCATACTCTACCTTAACCACAATGTATTTAAAAATGCATTGGTTTGTTATGAAAAAGAATGCTATTAAACATTTGCATAACGTTTTAATGTATATAAACAGTGCATATAAATCTGACCATTTAAAACGAATACAATCTGAACAGCATAATAGAATATTGCACCATATCAAAGACAAATAATGTGCAAAACTGCAGCATCCCACTTAAAACATTAAACTGGTCCCTCTTTTCTCTCTTCTTTATTGCCATGTTATAACCAGCAGCGCACAGCAATGCTGACCATGTTTTGCTTTTATGAGAGATTTGCATTCAGAAATGTAAGCTGCCTCACTTTCGAGGGGCTGATGTGGTTTCTTCTCTCAGTAATTATTTGTCCCGTTTTTGAGAAGACCCTTTCAGAGGGAAAGGATGTGGCCACTACGCAGAGTCTCCCTGTCATGACTTTAGTAAGCCGTGGGTAGACAGAGGCCTTGTTCTTCCACCAGCTCAGAGGATCTGCAGACCTTTGGAGGAGGGGCTCCTCCAAATCGGATCGGACCTCCATTATGGCATCTGCTGAGGGATTCCTTCGTGCTGCATCCCCAGTTGCTCTCTCGTCAAACAGCATCCAAACAGCAGACGTTTGTGGCACTACTGCTGGTGCTTCTGCTCCATTTGATCCCTCTTCTTCCTGTTGCCCTGGTGCCTGAGCCAGCTGACTGCTGGGGCTGTCCCTCCCTGCTGCTGAGGTTATTCTTTGAAGTGCCTTATCAATCGCTTTGGCATCACTGAAGGCTAACTTCTTAAACCTGGGGTCAAGTGCAGCGGTTTCTGATAGCACGTGATTTTATTCCATTCTGTTGAACTTTCTGTCCATTGATGAACATAGGGTGTCCATCAACTCTGTCACATGTCCTGTGGTTACATTTGCTTCTCTCTGGCGGCTGGCTGTGATTCGCTGCAGACCCTTACACAGGAGTATCATTGTTGAGGCGGTCACATAGCTGAAAAGAGAGAACAGTAACTTATTAGGTCAGGTTCATGTTTTGTCTACTGATACTACATTCTCATCTACTGCTCATATACATATATAATACTGGATTAAATAATGATGTAGTAATAACTGCTTACTGTACATCTCTCCACTGATCTCCACAGTGACCTGCTCAAAGGGTTCCAGGACTCTGCACACTTCCTCCACCACCTCCCATTCCTCTTGGGTCAGAGCAACAACAGGTGCATTGACAATGGCCAGGGTAGAGATGATGGCATCCTTTGACTCAGGAAACCGCTTCAACATATAAAATGTTGAATTTTTCCTTGTAGTGCAGTCTTGTTTAGGCCTCAGCTCAGGCATCCCAATCTGGCGTTGTGTAGACTTTCGTTTTTCAGCACCTACTGTGCTCCTGTGGAAGTATTCCAGAGCTGCTTTCACTTTTGTCCACAGTGGGCTTCATCACCTTTAGAGCATCTCTTACGATCAGGTTGATTGTGTGGGCAAGACATGGATGATGGGTCCATTTTAAAATGTTCATGGCTTTGGTTATGTTAGCTGCATTGTCGCTAACACAACAGACCACTTTTCCATCTACTTGCCATTCTCTGGCCACTCTCAACAGTTCCTCTGCCAAGTTCTCCGAGGCGCGTCTGTCGCTGAACTCTAAGCAGTCCAGAAGACAGCTAGACATCGAAAAATCTTAAATAAAGTGACATGTAACCGACATGTAAGAAGTGGTTACCCTTGATATCCAGCAGTCAGTGGTAAGGCAAACTGCAGTAGCTTTTTGGACTCTTTCCCGCACTGAAGCCTGTGTGCTCTCGTACAGGAATAAGGGATTTTGAAAGGGTTTTACTGCTTGGAATTGTGTACATCGGATTTAGACTATTGCTATCATTTCTAAAACCTCTGTCCTCCACGATCGAAAATGGCTGGAAATCAGTGGAAATCATTTTAGCCAATGCAATATCAATCTGGCCTTGTTTTGCTACAGACATAGGCTTTGGCATAAACTGGTCCATAGAAGTGCGTTGCTGTGGGTCGAGTAGGCCTACTTGACTGAGTGGATACATCTCCACGTGTGGAGGTGCTGACTCCACCACTATCACTAGCAGGCCTGCTAGTTTCTCAAAGCTCCGCCACAGCTAGATTCACAGTTGGGTGCACAGTTTGTATATGCCGGTGTAGGTTGTGAGTAGAACCGGCTTTATATGAGATTTGGTTTTGGCAAATTCTACACTGTGATCTAACATTGTCTACATTATTAAAATGCATCCAAATGCTACTGTGCTTCCGACTCATTTTCCAGCTGTTGTTTTCGCAGCTGTCCTTCCTCTCTCCTCCGCTGCTAAGTGTGTGACTGTGAGTGAGTTGGCTCGGCCCTCCCTCACGCGTCTTTGGTTCATTGGTTGACACTGCGCGTCTGATTGACAGGAACAACAAGTGAGGCTGTTAGTCTGAGCAGACAGTCAGAACAAATGTGTGTGCGCTTGAGGATCTATATTATTTATTAGTTAATTCTATTCATTTAAATCTTTTGATTATTCATATCTTATTTTTTTTATGTTTTTATAAATATAGTTGAAGTCGGAAGTTTACATACACTTATGTTGGTGTCATTAACTAGTTTTTCAACCACTCCACAAATTTCTTGTTAACAAACTATAGTTTTGGCAAGTCGGTTAGGACATCTGCTTTGTGCATGACACAAGTAATTTTTCCAACAATTGTTTACAGACAGATTATTTCACTTATAATTCACTGTATCACAATTCCAGTGGGTCAGACGTTTACATACACTAAGTTGACTGTGCCTTTAAACAGCTTGGAACATTCCAGAAAATGATGTCATGGCTTTAGAAGCTTCTGATAGGCTAAATTACATAATTTGAGTCAATTGGAGGTGTACCTGTGGATGTATTTCAAGGCCTACCTTCAAACTCAGCAGTGCCTCTTTGCTTGACATCATGGGAAAATCTAAAGAAATCAGCCAAGACCTCAGAAAAAAATTGTAGACCTCCGAAGTCTGGTTCATCCTTGGGAGCAATTTCCAAACGCCTGAAGGTACCACGTTCATCTGTACAAACAATAGTACGCAAGTATAAACACCATGGGACCACGCAGCCGTCATACCGCTCAGGAAGGAGACGTGTTCTGTCTCCTAGAGATGAACGTACTTTGGTGTGAAAAGTGCAAATCAATCTCAGAACAACAGCAAAGGACCTTGTGAAGATGCTGGAGGAAACAGGTATAAAAGTATCTATATCCACTGTAAAACGAGTCCTATATCAACATAACCTGAAAGGCCGCTCAGCAAGGAAGAAGCCACTGCTCCAAAACTGCCATAAAAAAAGCCAGACTACGGTTTGCAACAAAGATCATACTTTTTGGAGAAATGTCCTCTGGTCTAATGAAACAAAAATAGAACTGTTTGGCCATAATGACCATCGTTATGTTTGGAGGAAAAAGGGGGAGGCTTGCAAGCCAAAGAACACCATTCCAACCATGAAACACGGGGGTGGCAGCATCATGTTGTGGGGGTGCTTTGCTGCAGGAGGCACTGGTGCACTTCACAAAATAGATTCCATCATGAGGGGAAATTATGTGGATATGTTGAAGCAACATCTCAAGACATCAGTCAGGAAGTTGAAGCTTGGTCACAAATGGGTCTTCCAAAGGGACAATGACCCCAAGCATACTTCCAAAGCTGTGGCAAAATGGCTTAAGGACAACAAAGTCAAGGTATTGGAGTGGCCATCACAAAGCCCTGACCTCAATACTATAGAAAATTTGTGGGCAGAACTGAAAAAGTGTGTGTGAGCAAGGATTCTACAAACCTGACTCAGTTACACCAGCTCTGTCAGGAGGAATGGGCCAAAATTCACCCAACTTATTGTGGGAAGCTTGTGGAAGGCTATGCGAAACGTTTGACCCAAGCAAAACAATTTTAAAGGCAATACTACCAAATACTAATTGAGTGTATGTAAGCTTCTGACCCACTGGGAATATGATGAAAGAAATAAAAGCTGAAATAAATCATTCTCTCTACTATTATTCTGACATTTCACATTCTTAAAATAAACTGGTTATCCTAACTGACCTAAGACAGGGAATTTTTACTAGGATTATATGTCAGGAATTGTGAAAAACTGAGTTTAAATGTATTTGGCTAAGGTGTATGTAAACTTTCGACTTCAACTGTAGATTCGGCTCTGATATGCGAGCCGGTTCCCAACGTTCGCGAATGACCCATCACTAGTCTCCTTCAAGGTCACCCAAGTTGAGGTTCACATCTAAGGTGTCAACGAAAGTGAATCTTAATCGAACCTAACCTACATGGATAAAAATATAAACCATGGATGTGAGACTGTCATTATGCATAATGTACTTTGTAATATTATGTTATACCAGTGCAGTGGTATATTTTTATATAACCAACTACCGCACCAATGTTAGCATAGCGTTAATTAGCACCCATTTGCACTTGAGCAAGCTAATTAGCAATAGCACCCTTTTGCACGTGAGCTAGCTAATTGCTTACAATGAGGGAATCTTATTTGGACATTTGCCTAGTTGAGCAGTAAGCCTAGGTTTCTTCATAAATGTGTTTGGAAGTTTTTCGTGATGTGATCGTTCATTTTCTGTGTTTCTTCAATGTATACCTTGTTGTTTGGCTGGCTCTAAATGTGTATCGTTGATGCCGATGGCCATTCCCTTAGTTACATATAGCGAGTCTACACAGCCTACACATTGTATATACAATAATGAAATCACCTGGTCCCAACATACATGGCAAGTCAAGAAAAGTAACTGTAACTTGTCCACACTGCAAACTGAAGTTAAATAAGAAAAACTTCCAAACACATTTACGAATAAGGCATACACATTGCTTTGAAACAGTGTCTGAGGAAAGATTTTTTGCATGTGAGTGCATTGATGTGAGAAATTGCAAAAACACAATCGAAAATACATTTTCTGGTCCAGCAATACCCATACTTGTTGTGAAAAATACTTGGGCTAATTCAGTTCCAACTGTGTACAAAACTGTTATGCATGCTGGAGAATAAAAAGCTGTTGAATTGTACTTTTTCTTAACTTTCACATACACTGTGTTCACAGAAACATTGCTCGGGTCTTGTCCCCTGGACCTTGGAGGACCTTTGGTGTGGATGATGTTCAGGTTAGATATTCCTTTAAATTATTCCACTGAACTGTACCATTTGATTGTCATTCCTTTATTGAAAATGTACCTTGTTCACACCACAGGGCCTACCAAAGCAAGGTTTCTCAGACAACTGTGGTGTGTTTGTTTTGATGGTAAGATGCTGGCTATTCAGTATGTTATATTAGTCCTATTTTCTGTTATTACATATGTTATTATTATTTCTGTGCTTGCAGCATGCAAAGCACACTATTGTTATTGCTCATAATTTTTCTTGTTTATTATTCTTGACACTTTTTGGGACCTATTTCCATAAAATCTTACACTACATGCACAATTCATACATCAAACTCCTGGATGCTGATGTGTCATGCTGTGACTTCTACATCCTGAAATATATTCTTGGGGGGTGGTATTATTA
The DNA here is from genome assembly GCF_965601325.2 of Salmo salar. Classification (NCBI taxonomy): domain Eukaryota; kingdom Metazoa; phylum Chordata; class Actinopteri; order Salmoniformes; family Salmonidae; genus Salmo; species Salmo salar. Next base: position 37,380,342 of record NC_138303.1, on the reverse strand, counting down.
TTATTATTATTTACTATTATCATTATTGTTGTTATCATAACTATCAAACTAAACAACCTACTCTTTATTAACTTACAGTACGCTCTGTACATTGCAATGGAAGCACAGGGTGATTTCACTGAGGTATGTATAAATTATGAAATTCTCATCACTAGTGGATATATGTGATTTTCTTTTTCAAAGGAAATCATGCAGCAAATTAGGCGATGGTGGTGCCTAGTTCTCCTACAGAACTTTCCCATGCCATAAGTCTTGAACATTATAAAGACTTTTCATTTGCATCCTTAAAAACACTTGTTTCACTGTAGCCAGACTGACCTGAATATATTTTGATATTGAATGTATGTAAGCCAACACATTCTTTGGCCACCTTTCCTTCCAATTCTCTGCTGCCAATGACTAGAACAAATTGCAAAAATCACTGAAGCTGGAGACTTATATCTCCCTCTCTAGCTTTAAGCATCAGCTGTCAGAGCATCTTACCGATCACTGCACCTGTACACAGCCCATCTGTAAATAGCACACCCAACTACCTCATCCCCATATTATTACTTACCCTCTTGCTCTTTTGCACCCCAGTATCTCTACTTGCACATCATCATCTGCACATCTATCACTCCAGTGTTAATGATAAATTGTAATTATTTCGCCTCTATGGCCTATTTATTGCCTTACCTCCCTACTCTTCTACATTTACACACACTATACATAGATTTTTCAAATGTTTTTCTATTGTGTTATTGACTGTACGTGTGTTTATGTGTAACTCTGTGTTGTTGTTTTTGTCGCACTGCTTTGCTTTATCTTGGCCAGGTCGCAGTTGTAAATGAGAACTTGTTCTCAACTGGCCTACCTGGTTAAATAAAGGTGAAATAAAATAAATAAAAATGTATGCCATTCACTCACTAAGGTCTGAAGAAGAGGTTGAAAGATCGAAAAAGGCGGCGAAAACAAAACACACTACAGGTAGGTGTCATATGATGAGTGGTATAGTCTTAAACCAATGTTTAAAGACTTAACCCCCCCCAATATATTTCAGGATGATGTAGAAGACGTCCCCCTAAGAAGTCACAGCATGTCACATCAGCATCCAGCTCTGCAGGATCAGGTACTGTATAGGCTATTAGCTAAAGTAAAGTGCATTCTTGTACACACATCCCTAGAGGTTCCCTTACATTACTTAATGACCACCATCTGTTTTCTTTCTAGACGATACTGAAAACAAAATGCATGGTGAACTGGGAGCTGTGAACTAGGTATGTAGTCTACTGTGTGTAATGCTGAAGGCTTGATGCATGGTGAACTGGGAGCTGTGAACTGGGTATGTAGTCTACCGTGTGTAATGCTGAAGGCTTGATGCATGGTAAGATATAATAGTTGTGATGACTTGTTGAGTAGTTATAGATATCACTGAAAACCCCTTTAGTAATAGGGGCTTTTGTTTGCATGGTGGTATTGTGAAAGTGGGGTGTAATTTGTCTTGATCACCCAATGAGGCACTTCTCTTAATATTTATTCTTCCTTTTTCTTCAAGGAAGCAGATGTTCTTCTAAGGGACACCCTAGAGGCAGCAAGGTGGTGTGAACTCCAAACATTTAAAGGCACTGTTTCCCTCTCTAGTGTAATTGGGATGGACGGGGAAGACCGCATTACAACCCTTAAAGAACAACGGTTGTATGATGGAGGTGGAAGACCACATTACAACCCTTAAAGAACTACGGTTGTATGATGGACAGGGAAGACCTCATTACAACCCTTAAAGAACTACGGTTGTATGATGGACAGGGAAGACCGCATTACAACCCTTAAAGAACTACGGTTGTATGATGGACAGGGAAGACCGCATTACAACCCTTAAAGGACAACGGTTGTATGATGGACGGGGAAGACCATTACAACCCTTAAAGAACTACGGTTGTATGATGGAGGGGGAAGACCGCATTACAACCCTTAAAGAACTATGGTTGTATGATGGCCTGGATGAAGAGGAAAATATTCTCCTCAAGGAACCATTCATGTTCCTGTTACAGAGACATTATGAGATGTTCTATGTGGAGGCAGTTGACAACAAGAACATGACTGTCTTTGCCTCTTGAGGAGCAGGAGTGAAGTCATTTTTGAGGAGTGGTCAAACCTTGTTTTTGTCTGCTGGGTTATTTTTTTCAATTGTTAATTGTGTTATGTTGTTTAGTAAAGATGACGTAGAAGTCACCCGAGTCTCTGATCTCTTTACTGGAGCTGGTATACAGTGAGGGGGAAAAGTATTTGATCCCCTGCTGATTTTGTACATTTGCCCACTGACAAAGAAATGATCAGTCTATAATTTTAATGGTAGGTTTACTTGAACAGTGAGAGACAGAATAACAACAAAAAAATCAAGAAAAACGCATGTCAAAAATGTTACAAATTGATTTGCATTTTAATGAGGGAAATAAGTATTTGACCCCCTCTCAATCAGAAAGATTTCTGGCTCCCAGGTGTCTTTTATACAGGTAACGAGCTGAGATTAGGAGCACACTCTTAAAGGGAGTGCTCCTAATCTCAGCTTGTTACCTGTATAAAAGACACCTGTCCACAGAAGCAAATCAGATTCCAAACTCTCCACCATGGCCAAGACCAAAGAGCTCTCCAAGCATGTCAGGGACAAGATTGTAGACCTACACAAGGCTGGAATGGGCTACAAGACCATCGCCAAGCGGCTTGGTGAGAAGGTGACAATAGTTGGTGCGATTATTCGCAAATGGAAGAAACACAAAAGAACTGTCAATCTCCCTCGGCCTGGGGCTCCATGCAAGATCTCACCTCGTGGAGATGCTATGATCATGAGAACAGTGAGGAATCAGCCCAGAACTACACGGGAGGATCTTGTCAATGATCTCAAGGCAGCTGGGACTATAGTCACCAAGAAAACAATTGGTAACACACTTCGCCGTGAAGGACTGAAATCCTGCAGCGCCCGCAAGGTCCCCCTGCTCAAGAAAGCACATATACATGCCCGTCTGAAGTTTGCCAATGAACATCTGAATGATTCAGAGGATAACTAGGTGAAAGTGTTGACACAATGATGAAAATAATCATGGCCTCTAAACCTTCAAGCTGCATACTGGACCCTGTTCCAACTAAACTACTGAAAGAGCTGCTTTCTGTGCTTGGCCCTCCTATGTTGAACATAATAAACGGCTCTCTATCCACCGGATGTGTAGCAAACTCACTAAAGGGGCAGTAATAAAGCCTCTCTTGAAAAAGCCAAATCTTGACCCAGAAATTATAAAAAACTATCGGTCTGTATCGAATCTTCCATTCCTCTCAAAAATTTTAGAAAAAGCTGTTGCGCAGCAACTCACTGCCTTCCTGAAGACAAACAATGTACACGAAACGCTTCAGTCTGGTTTTAGACCCCATCATAGCACTGAGACTGCACTTGTGAAGGTGGTAAATTACCTTTTAATGACGTCAGACCGAGGTTCTGCGTCTGTCTTAATGCTCCTTGATCTTAGTGCTGCTTTTGATACCATCGATCACCACATTCTTTTGGAGAGATTGGAAACCCAAATTGGTCTACATGGACAAGTTCTGGCCTGGTTTAGGTCTTATCTGTCGGAAAGATATCAGTTTGTCTCTGTGAATGGTTTGTCCTCTGACAAATCAACTGTAAATTTCGGTGTTGTTCAAGGTTCCGTTTTAGGACCACTATTGTTTTCACTATATATTTTACCTCTTGGGGATGTCATTCGAAAACATAATGTTAAATTTCATTGCTATGCGGATGACACACAGCTGTACATTTAAATGAAACATGGTGAAGCCCCAAAATTGCCCTCGCTAGAAGCCTGTGTCTCAGACATAAGGAAGTGGATGGCTGCAAACTTTCTACTCTTAAACTCGGACAAAACAGAGATGCTTGTTCTAGGTCCCAAGAAACAAAAAGATCTTCTGTTGAATCTGACAATTAATCTGGATGGTTGTACAGTCGTCTCAAATAAAACTGTGAAGGACCTCGGCGTTACTCTGGACCCTGATCTCTCTTTTGAAGAACATATCAAGACTGTTTCAAGGACAGCTTTTTTCCATCTACGTAACATTGCAAAAATCAGAAACTTTCTGTCCAAAAATGACGCAGAAAAATGAATCCATGCCTTTGTTACTTCTAGGTTGGACTACTGCAATGCTCTACTTTCCGGCTACCCGGATAAAGCACTAAATAAACTTCAGTTAGTGCTAAATAAGGCTGCTAGAATCCTGACTAGAACACAAAAATTAGATCATATTACTCCAGTGCTAGCCTCCCTACACTGGCTTCCTGTTAAGGCAAGGGCTAATTTCAAGGTTTTACTGCTAACCTACAAAGCATTACATGGGCTTGCTCCTACCTATCTTTCCGATTTGGTCCTGCCGTACATACCTACACGTACGCTACGATCACAAGACGCGGGCCTCCTAATTGTTCCTAGAATTTCTAAGCAAACAGCTGGAGGCAGGGCTTTCTCCTATAGAGCTCCATTTTTATGGAATAGTCTGCCTACCCATGTGAGAGACGCAGACTCAGTCTCAACCTTTAAGTCTTTACTGAAGACACATCTCTTCAGTAGGTCCTATGATTAAGTGTAGTCTGGCCCAGGGGTGTGAAGGTGAACGGAAAGGCTGGAGCAACGAACCGCCCTAGTTGTCTCTGCCTGGCCGGTTTCCCCTCTTTTCACTGGGATTCTCTGCCTCTACCCCTATTACGGGGGCTGAGTCACTGGCTTACTGGTGTTCTTCCATGCCGTCCCTGGGAGGGGTGCATCACTTGAGTGGGTTGAGTCACTGACGTGGTCTTCCTGTCTGGGTTGGCGCCCCCCCTTGGGCTGTGCCGTGGCGGAGATCTTTGTGGGCTATACTCGGCCTTGTCCCGGGATGGTATGTTGGTGGTTGGAGATATCCCTCCAGTGGTGTGGAGGCTGTGCTTTGGCAAAGTGGGTGGGGTTATATCCTACCTGTTTGGCCCTGTCCGGGGGTTTCATCAGATGGGGCCACAGTGTCTCCTGACCCCTCCTGTCTCAGCCTCCAGTATTTATGCTGCAGTAGTTTATGTGTCGGGGGGCTAGGGTCAGTCTGTCACATCTGGAGTATTTCTCTTGTCTTTTCCGGTGTCCTGTGTGAATTTAAATATGCTCTCTCTAATTCTCTCTTTCTCTTTCGTTCTTTCTCTCTCCCGGAGGACCTGAGCCCTAGGACCATGCCTCAGGACTACCTGGCTTGATGACTCCTTGCTGTCCCCAGTTCACCTGGCCGTGCTGCTGCTCCAGTTTCAACTGTTCTGCCTGCAGCTATGGAACCCTGACCTGTTCACCAGACGTGCTACCTGTCCCAGACCTGTTGTCCCAGAACTGCTGGAACCCTGACCTATTCACCGGACGTGCTACCTGTCCCAGACCTGCTGTTTTCAACTCTCTAGAGATAGCAGGAGCGGTAGAGATACTCTCAAAGATCGGCTATGAAAAAGCCAACTGACACTTACTCTTGTGTTACTGACTTGTTGCACCCTCGACAACTATTATGATTATTATTATTTGACAATGCTGGTCATTTATGAACATTTGAACATCTAGGCCATGTGCTGTTATAATCTCCACCCGGCACAGCCAGAAGAGGACTGGCCACCCCTCATAGCCTGGTTCCTCTCTAGGTTTCTTCCTAGGTTTTGGCCTTTCTAGGGAGTTTTTCCTAGCCACCGTGCTTCTACACCTGCATTGCTTGCTGTTTGGGGTTTTAGGCTGGGTTTCTGTACAGCACTTTGAGATATCAGCTGATGTAAGAAGGGCTATATAAATAAATTTGATTTGATTTGATTTGGTCAGATGAGACCAAAATGGAGCTCTTTGGCATCAACTCAACTCGCCGTGTTTGGAGGAGGAGGAATGCTGCCTATGACCCCAAGAACACCATCCCCACCGTCAAACAGAGGTGGAAACATTATGCTTTGGGGGTGTTTTTCTGCTAAGGGGACAGAACAACTTCATCAAAGGGACGATGGACGGGGCCATGTACCGTCAAATTTTGGGTGAGAACCTCCTTCCCTCAGCCAGGGCATTGAAAATGGGTCGTGGATGGGTATTCCAGCATGAGAATGACCCAAAACACATGGCTAAGGCAACAAAGGAGTGGCTCAAGAAGAAGCACATTAAGGTCCTGGAGTGGCCTAGCCAGTCTCCAGACCTTAATCCCATAGAAAATCTGTGGAGGGAGCTGAAGGTTTGAGTTGCCAAACGTCAGCCTCGAAACCTTAATGACTTGGAGAAGATCTGCAAAGAGGAGTGGGACAAAATCCCTCCTGAGATGTGTGCAAACCTAGTGGCCAACTACAAGAAACATCTGACCTCTGTGATCGCCAACAAGGTTTTTGCCACCAAGTACTAAGTCATGTTTTGCAGAGGGGTCAAATTCTTATTTCCCTCATTAAAATGCAAATCAATTCATAACATTTTTGACATGCGTTTTTCTGGATTTTTTTGTTGTTATTCTGTCTCTCACTGTTCAAATAAACCTACCATTAAAATTATAGACTGATAATTTCTTTGTCAGTGGGCAAACGTACAAAATCAGCAGGGGATCAAATACTTTTTTCCCTCACTGTAACTTAATGTACAAAAGCACATTCAGCTTGTCAGTATGTCTATATGGTATAGTCTGTCTCCATTCTCATGAGTAAATGGCATTATAAATCAGGATAGGTAGTAACTGTATATATATAAATAATATAATTACAAAGGTAAAACATTTATCAACACAATTTTAACAGTGCATGACTCACATAACAAGTCTGTTGTTCACTGCAACAATATCAGTAGCTTGTCTCAAATATAGCATGAAGCAAAAAGTGTTACAACACATGTGCTGGTACCACTTTATATAATATTTCTTACGATCTTCAAAAATGAAATACGTTTGTTTTCAACGTGTGCCTTGCGCAAACGTGTATGTTTGTAGTCAGTGTCTGACTGTCAAATCTCAGATGGACAAAAACAAGTGGGCGGGGTCAAGCGTGGGCGGAGCCAAAAGTTAGACTCCGCCCACATTGAGGGCGGCCCCGCCGTTTGACTCCGCCCACATTGAGCCCTGCCCAAACTGTACACTGCAGTCAGCGGTACTTGCAGTTATTTATTCTGTAAACAGGTACCAAGTTCATTGGTCAAGTTCCGTTAAAGCAATTGTAAACTCGACGGGTATATTTTTACGCATTGTTTTCGCCGTTTTTTCTTAGAATGGCCTGCAAAAAAGTGGGTACTACACTGGGCCGTGCATTATGGCAAAACGGTAGCTGGACACCACCTCTTTCAAGATCTTCGAAAATTATAAACTTTTCAACAAGCAGGGAATTGAAAAGTGGAGAGAAGAAGTGTAAAGATCAAAGCTGTGAATCAAATTGCAGGTCGGCGGCGATGCCTTTACCTGCCGCTTGCTCCTCTACACCTGCCGCTCAAAGACATCAGGTTGGGGGCAAGAAGGGTCCCGAGGAGCCGTTGACAGTGTCTGGACGATCGTACTCCTCCACCGCCCCAAAAGCAGATCAAAGGACGTACTTATGGGCACGTTATAATGAGATGAAACGGCTTGTGCACGGTAAGTAGTAGACTGACCTCACAGTTGTCCTTTGTCATATTTTCTCCCCCCAAACGTACTGTAAATTGAGAAATCATGTGACTAAACTGAATAACAATAAGAAATGATACTATGAAACAAAAAAATTATATAAAGAATGATAGCAAAAAAGCTTTGGAGCACCTTAAATGACATTTTGGGCAAAAAGTCAAACTGCTCCATCATTCATTGAATCAGATGGCTCATTCATTACGAAACCCACTTATATTGCCAATTACTTGAATACTTTGGCGAGATTAACAAATGTATGCATGACATGCCAACAACAAACGCTGACACTACACATCCAAGTATAACTGATGAAATGATGAAAGAGAAGCATTGTAATTTTGAATTCCGTAAAGTGAGTGTGGAGGAGGTGAAAAAATGATCTATCAACAATAACAAGCCACCGGGGTCTGACAACTTGGATGGAAAATTACTGAGGATAACGGACGATATTGCCACTCCTGTTTGTCATATCGTCAATTTAAGCCTACAAGAAAGTGTGTGCCCTCAGGCCTGGAGGGAAGCAAAAGTAATTATGCTACCCAAGAATAGTAAAGCACCCTATACTGGCTCAAATAGCTGACCAATCAGCCTGTTACCAACCCTTAGTAAACTTTTGGAAAGAAATTGTGTTTGACCAGTTAAAATGCTATTTTACTGTAAACAAATTGACAACAAACTTTCAGCATTGCTTATAGGGAAGGACATTCAACAAGCACAGTGCCTCCAGAAATGACTGATGATTGGCTGAGAGAAATGGATGATAAAAAGATTGTGGGAGCTGTCTTGTTCGACTTCAGTGCAGCTTTTGACATTATCGATCATAGTCTGCTGCTGGAAAAACATGTGTTATGGCTTTACACCCCCTGCTATATTGTGGATAAAGAGTTACCTGTCTAACAGAACACAGAGGTTGTTCTTTAATGGAAGCCTCTCCAACATAATCCAGGTTAAATCAGGAATTACCCAGGGCATCTTTCTAGGCCCCTTACTTTTCTCAATCTTTACTAATGACATGCCACGGTGTCTAAGTATGAGGATGACTCAACACTATACACGCCAGCTACTACAGCGAGTGGAATCACTGCAACACTTAACAAAGAGCTGCAGTTAGTTTCAGAATGGGTGGCAAGGAATAACTTAGTCCTAAATATAAAAAAATATATAAAAGCATTGTATTTGGGACAAATCATTCACTAAACCATAAACCTCAACTAAATCTTTAATAAATAATGTGGAAATTGAGAACGTTGAGGTGACTAAACTGCATCGAGTAACCCTGGATTGTAAACTGTCCTGGTCAAAACATGTTGATACAACAGTAGCTAGGATGGGGAGAAGTCTGTCCATAATAAAGTGCTGCTCTGCCTTTTTAACAACACTATCAACAGGGCCCTAGTTTTGTCACACCTGGACTACTGTTCAGTTGTGTGGTTAGTTGCCACAAAGAGAGACCTCGGAAAATAATAATTGGCTCAGAACAAGGCAGCACGGCTGGCCCTTGGATGTACACAGAGAGCTAACATTAATAATAATATGGATGTAGATCTCTCATGGCTCAAAGTGGAGGAGAGATTGACTTCATCACTACTTGTTTTTGTAAGAAGTGTTGACATGCTGAATGCACTGAGGTGTCTGTTTAAACTACTAGCACACAGCTCAGACACCCATGCATACCCCACAAGACATGGGACCAAAGGTCTCTTCACAATCCACAAGTCCAGAACAGGCTAAGGGAGGCACACAGTACTACATAGAGCCATGACTACATGGAACTCTATTCCACATCAGGTAACTGATGCAAGCAGTAGAATGCGATTTAAAAAACAGATAAAAATACACCTTATGGAACAGCGGGGACTGTGAAGAGAGACACACACAGGCACAGACACACAGACACATGATAAGACACGCACTCTACACACGTACACATGGATTTTGGATTGTAGATATGTGGTAGTAGAGTAGTGGCCTGAGGGCACACTCTTAATGTGTTGTGAAAAGTATTATGAAATGTAATATTTTAAATTGTATATAACTGCCTTAATGTTGCAGGACCCCAGGAAGAAGGCAGCAGATAAAGGGGATCCTTAATAAATACAAAATACAAATACTCTCAATGTCTGCAGGGTAAACTTCAAAGGATTCCCATCATTTGTGACGTGCGTACACTTATAGTGATGGGTGCTGTTGGGGAATGATTCCGTATTACTCCCCATCTGCTACTGATGTGAGTCTTGTCATGTCCTGGTTGAAGACATTACTGTATGCACAGGGATTATATGAGTTCATCCTCTTCTAGACCAGTGCTGTAATAGTTCATCCCTTCCCTAGGTTTGAAAGTGGGTCAAGCATGACAGCTGGATGGCAATCCTGTCATTGGTCTTGTTCTGAAAAAATGAAAGTGAACCAAATTGTCTTAACCAACATACTCTATAATTCTACAGGCTATATTCAAAAAAACGATCTCAGAACCAATCCCAGACCCCTACAGGACAGGCCATGGTCTCCCCGACACACTCTTTCTCATTTACCCACTAGCCATACGATTGCATATTGTGATTAATTATCTACTCCTTCTTTAGATTGTCAGCACACAAACACATAGCCATAACCTCCACTATAAAGACACTAGAAGGATCGTACTTGGTAGTGAAGGTAGAGGCAGAGTTAGAGGAGAGACACAAATCTGAGAATGAGGTTTCAAGCTAGATATGGTCAATCTGTCACGTTAACGGCCAGCTGCTGTCACTCGTCTCATCCAAAAGGCCTTGGCCCACTTATCTGTCATAGACAGCTAAAAATGAAACATGGTAGCGTCGTCATATTCCAGGGATTTAGTGATAGATTGGGAAACCGTTGGTGATCCTCTTTTTAATCTGAGTCTGTGTGTTTGCTGTGTGGCTGTTATGATTGCACTGGAAGAACCGGGTTGAAAACACGCAGAGCAATACAAAAATAGACACAAACCATGTTTCCATGAAATCTTTTTTGCTAGTAAAGTACATTTAGGATAAACAATTGCATGACACGCCTGATTGAAAAAACACTTTTCGATAAACTTTCCAAATGTCGACAAAAGAAAGTACGCTAGACGAGTTTTTTTTTTGTGCGTCGGTAAAATTAATTATGGGAGAAATGTCGGTGGAAACGCGTTTGTGCAAATATTGATATATTAACCATTATATCGAAGTCAACTTTGAGTCACACTATGACATGTTGTGCGGTCCTCCCACTACGACTCATCAGCAAAGTATGTGGTTTATTAGGCTAGAGATGAAATAAATGATGATAAACTTCACTGGGTGGTGGAAGTGCACAGTGATGAGTTTGACGCTCCTTTCCAATAAATATCGAGGGTCTTATTCTGGTGACATGATAATCGATGTTTGGCTGCAGTTTGACAAATAAAAATAATCTCGCTCTTTTGTCCATAATAATAATCTCATAATGTAAACTATCTGTGCGCTGTAGCCAACGGGTAGGGGGAGGCGCAGGATCGATGGGAACTGTGTGAGTGGTGGTTGTTGTGGTGATTCGTTCCATGGGAATTTTCCCTCAAAAGGTATTTGCATGTGCGCTAGGGCTAGGTCATCACACACAGCCTTTTATTTGCAACAAGTCATTTTGATGGAAACATTTCTTGTGGGAAAATACGCATATTGGTTATGCTGATTTTAGAATATTCACATGAAAATCTGGGATTTTGCTCAATTTTTAGGTCCAGTGATTTAGATTATGAACACATTTGGCTGTTTGTGTGTGTGTGCAAAAGTTAATTTTCCTCTAAATCCCATTCAGTGTTTCACATTTCTTACCCCCAATGATTACCCTGTAATTCTGTTGTTGCTTGCCTCACTAAACTCAGTACTTTGCTTCAGGTACAGTGCACTCCTGCTGTACAATTGGCATCATCTAAAAAAAACATTAGTACTTAACATTGAAGTACCAAATGGTATAAAGCTGTAGTTATGTCATCTCTGATGCCATAAACATAGTATCAGTCTATTATGTTGTCGCTCTATTACAGTGTATGTCTCTGTGCTGTCTCTTTCCAGACCTGATCCCACCAAGTGTGTGTAACCTGCTCAACTCCTCCACTATCTACGCCAACAACGAGGTCAGCCTAGCGGAGGTGGACATCTATGGGTTTGACTATGACTACACCCTGGCCCTCTACTCCGATGCCCTTAACACTATGATCTACAACACTGCCCGAGACTTCCTCATCGAGCACTTCAAGGTGTGTGTTCTCTAACTAACCCGCCAATACGTATTGTATATTCAGTTTTCCTGATAATTCCATGTATGAGTACAGTTGTGGACCCTTCTAAGCTGAGCATCTTCTGCTGTTGTTTGACAGTACCCTGAAGGTATCCGCAAATATGACTACATCCCCAACTTTGCTGCACGGGGTCTTCACTATGATATTCAAAAGGTAAACCCCGTAAAGCACTTCTGCCACTCTTTTAAACATCCAATCTCAAGGTGCAGTGCGTTTACAGTACTATATGTTTTGTCTTCCCCCAGGGCCTCCTGATGAAGATAGATGCTTTCCATTACATTCAGCTGGGGACTGTGTATCGGTGAGTTCTGTTTATGGGTTGGTGAATAACACTCTGCAATGTCAGTCAGTGTACTAAAACTGTGTTGGCCCTTTAGGGGGCTGAACCCAGTTCCAGATGAGGAGGTCCTGAGGCTCTATGGGGGGACGCACCATGTCCCCCTGCACCAGGTCAGCGGCTTCTATGGAAAGGTCAGTCACTGTGTCCTTGAAGAATACATTTCCTCCAGAGTTGCCTGTTAAAATATTCACTCTTAGTGCACTGACAGGATCAAGGTATTTTATTTTAATCTGCCGCCAACAGTTATGAGGACAGGTCCTACTTAAAATGACATTACCTTTAGACGCATACAAAGCTCTCCCTCGCCCTCCATTTGGCAAATCTGACCATAACTCTATCCTCCTGATTTCCGGGCTCTAACCCAGAAGCTTATAAGAAATCCCGCTATGCCCTCCGACGAACCATCAAACAGGCAAAGCGTCAATAAAGGACTAAGATCGAATCATACTACATCGGCTCCGACACTCGTCGGATGTGGAAGGGCTTGCAAACTATTACAGACTACAAAGGGAAGCACAGCCGAGAGTTGCCCAGTGACACGAGCCTACCAGACGAACTAAATAACTTCTATGCTCGCTTCGAGGCAAGTAACACTGAAACATGCATGAGAGCATCAGCTGTTCCGGTTAACTGTGATCACGCTCTCCGCAGCCGATGTGAGTAAGACCTTGAAACAGGTCAACATTCACAATGCCGCTGGGCCAGACGGATTACCAGGACGTGTACACCGAGCATGCGCTGACCAACTGGCAAGTGTCTTCACTGACATTTGCCAGTAATATCAACATGTTTCAAGCAGACCACCGTAGTCCCTGCCTAAATGACTACTGACCAGGAGCACTCACGTCTGTAGCCATGAAATGCTTTGAAAGGCTGGTCATGTATCACATCAACACCATTATCCCAGAAACCCTAGACCCACTCCAATTTGCATACCACACCAACAGATCCGCAAGATGATGCAATCTCTATTGTACTCCACACTGCCCTTTCCAACCTGGACAAAAGGAACACCTATGTGAGAATGCTATTCATTGACTACAGCTCAGCGTTCAACAGAATAGTGCCCTCAAAGCTCATCACTAAGCTAAGGACCCTGGGACTAAACACCTCCCTCTGCAACTGGATCCTGGACTTCCTGACGGGCTGCCCCCAGGTGGTAAGGGTAGGTAACAACATATCCGCCACGCTGATCCTCAACACGGGGGCCCCTCAGGGGTGCGTGCTCAGTCCCCTCCTGTCCTCCCTGTTCACTCATGACTGCACGGACAGGCACGACTCCAACACCCTCATTAAGTTTGCTGATGACACAACAGTGGTAGGCCTGATCACCAACATTGATGAAACAGCCTACAGGGAGGAGGTCAGAGACCTGATCATGTGGTGCCAGGACAACAACCTCTCCCTCAGTGTGATCAAGACAAAGGAGCTGATCGTGAACTACAGGAAAAGGAAGACCGAGCACGTCCCCATTCTCATCGACGGGGCTGTAGTGGAGCAGGTTGAGAGCTTCAAGTTCCTTGGCGTCCACATCACCAACAAACTAGCATGGTCCAAGCACACCAAAACAGTCATGAAGAGGGCACGACAAAACCTATTCCCCCTCAGGAGACTGAAAAGATTTGGCATGGGTCCTCAGATCCTCAAAAGTTTCTACAGCTGCACCATCAAGAGCATCCTGACGGGTTGCATCGCTGCCTGGTATGGCAACTGCTCGGCCTCCGACTGCAAGGCACTACAGAGGGTAGTGCGTACGGCCCAGTACATTGCTGCTGTCACTCTCTGTTATTATCTATGCTTAGTCACTTTAATAACTCTACCTATATGTACATATTACCTCAATTACCTCGACACCGGTGCCCCCGCACATTGACTCTGTCCCGGTACCCCCTGTATATAGCCCCTCTATTGTTATTTACTGCTGCTCTTTAATTATTTGTTATTCTTATCTCTTACTTTTTTGTTGTTGTATTTTCTTAAAACTGCATTGTTGGTTAATGGCTTATAAGTAAGCATTTACTGTAAGGTCTACACCTGTTGTATTCGGCGCATGTGACCTAATAAAATTTGATTTGATATAAGCATTGTATTTTGTAAGCTCGACTTTTGTCATTACTCTTTTAGCAACTGACAAGCAACATTTCACAAATCAAGTAAAAGAGCTAACCTGCTACAGGATGTTAACGTTAAAGCCTTTTTGCAGTTTGTTTGTAATTACAGGTTATTATTGGACAAATCTTAATACATCTCTACATGTGGTCTGACAGTCTGACTGTGGCATAGTGTTTGTTCATCAGGTTCAGTCTGTAGGGCCAGGGGCTTTGATGTTTTCACACAGGTTCACATTCTTTACATTCTTCTACATTGAATACAACACTGTGGAGGGAGCACACCATGCCTCCCCTGCCTTCTAATCTTCCATCACAAACATGCGCCCACTACCCACAATCCTCTGGGTCTGGCACTGGGATCCCTGTCTTTATAAATTAGGGATTAGCTCTGTGTACAGGCCTTGCTCCCTGTGGACACTGGTTTAATTTTTTTCCTCAATGGAAAGTAACTGGTTCCAAACATGGTGCCTCATTTGAGCTAGAAGCATTAGGTGGTAATATAATGTTTATAAATAAGTATTTTATGTACATTTTGAAACCGCATTTCTCTAATCACACCCAATTTAGAGTCATGGTATAACTGTATTTTTTTTATAAGCATACAATAAGCAGCTGATCTATCATCCATAGGGACCCAAGGTTAAGCAGTTCATGGATATCTTCTCCATCCCAGAGATGACCCTCCTGGCTGTGGCCAATGATTTCTTCATCTCCAACGACATCGAGTACGATCCCGAGCACCTCTACAAAGACGTTTCAGTGAGTGTCTCAGCACACTCTCATAGCACACTCTCACAGCACACTCTCATGCCATTTATCACCTTGTGTAATGTTCTTTCCCTCCCTCTTGCTGCTTTTCCAAACCCTCTGCCAGGTTAATTTGACCGTTTGGACACAGTGGGGGTTTTCAGCACCAGGTTCAGATCCCTGTCCTCCTCCTAGAGAGAGGTTGCCAGGGATTCAGACATGTGGACTAATGAACAATAGCTGTTCTCATTCCACACTGGGGTCAAAGGGTTTAGATTACAGTTTGTCTTTTTCAGATTCACTTTGTCTGCCAGGAGAAACAGAAGTGATCTAGCTCTGACTTTATCCTCCCTCGTCCCTTTTGTAACCAAGCTCTTCTGCCTGTTAGACTGGGTTGGAGTAGAGAGTGTGATATTCAGAACCTGACTATATGCACTATGAGCATGTTGAATTTATCCTTATCTGTAGGTACATGTTGTAACTGAATTTAAGTAGATTCATTGGCACTTGTTATTTGCATAATGTATGTTATTTTTATCCTCAGGAAGCCATTGGGATGGTTCACATCAAAGGCTACATGTACAAATGGATCATGCAAGATCTGGGTGAGCGGTGTTGGATTCTGTTTGTGGAGTCCAGTCAAATGCCTTATTTTCAGAAGCCTGCAGAATGTTAAAGTTTGACATGTTTTTGTTAATGTTGTTATTTTTCCCCTCATTTCCCATCCATAGAGAAGTACATTCTGGGAGGGGATGAGACGTATGCTGTTCTGCATCGCCTGGTCAGCCACGGGAAGAAACTGTTCCTCATCACCAACAGCCCCTTCAGCTTTGTGTGAGTGTCCATCTGAGGATGAAGACCCAGGGTCATGTTGGTTTGAATAACGTATTGATTGGTTGGTAAATTGACCACAATTACGATGGATCGTGGAAGAGTCATTCTCCTAATGTCAATTACTTGTTTTCATGGTTACCCAACATGATTGACAGAGGAAACACAAACACTGATGTATCATTCAGTCAGAACACTATTGACGAATGGGAAGAGTGGGCAGAAGCACTCACAGTCGGTCAGCACAGTCTATTTTGGTTAATGGAATGAGCCACACCTCTGTTGCTTTCTCTGTAAGATTGGTCCAATCCACAGGAGGTTGGTGGCACCTTAATTGGGGAGGACGGGCTCGTGGTAATGGCTGAAGTGGAATAAGTGGAATGGTATCAAATATATCAAGCACATAGTTTCCATGTGTTTGATGCCATTCCATTCGCTCCGTTCCAACCATTATTATGAGCTGTCCTCCTCTCAGCAGCCTCCTGTGGTCCACTCACTCTCTGATATCTCTGATTGTAGGGATAAAGGCATGAGGTACATGGTTGGGAAGGACTGGAGGGACTTCTTTGACGTGGTCATCGTTCAGGCAGACAAACCACACTTCTTCAATGACTGTGTCAAGTGAGTATGGAGTGTTCTTGTTGACCAGGTTTATTGGGACCATATTCAATTTGCTCGCCAATGTTGCCCCTTTTACAGACCATTTAGACGCCTGGATGGAAATGGTGACCTCCAGTGGGACAAAATAAACAGTCTGGACAAAGGACAGATCTACAAACAAGTGTGTACATCTTCAATATTAAACTACAACGCTTATGACATCTCCCCTTTAACAGAATACTGAGGCATTTAGTTTGTGTTTCAGGGAAACCTCTACGACTTCCTGAGGCTGACAGGCTGGAGAGGGTCCAGTGTGCTATACTTTGGAGACCATCTCTACAGTGACTTGGCTGTGAGTGACTATTTTATCTCACTATGATTGAAAAATATGGTTTGGTTACAAAATCGAAGGACCATTCAAATAGATAGAAAACTCAGTTTCCAGGTCGGTAGTAACCACTACAGCAATGTCCGTCCAAAAACAATGAGGAGACAGTATTTCCAGTTTAGAGTTTTTTAATGGACACACACACACACACTCACACACAGGTCTGACCACTGTTGAAACTGACAGATGTGATTCTGTAAGGGAGATAATAAAAACATAGACTCTAGCCATGCAGCAGGAAAATATGCCTATCTGTCTACTAAACAGGCTTGTAGCTATCACCACAAATGAAAAACACTAACAAATGGCTAATGCTACTAGGCATGCTAACATACTAATGCATTCTCAATGTAAATGCTAAAGCTAGCACTAATGCTAGCGGGAGCACGAGCTAGCTAACAAACTCAACATAAATGTCAAAATACAACAACAGTCAATACTTAGCTCCAAAACCAACGGACATAATGATCTTAAGGCGCTTACATTTTAGATGCATGCATAATAAAATGTTAGACAGCAAGGACATTGTCCACAAGAGGAAAAAGGTAGCAGAGTGAAAAACGTGGTGCTTGTCAGGATGGAAAGCAATGTTATCTGGCTTATGCCCTACCATGCTAGGGGTCCTAAATTAATTAACCTGAAGTCTTGGCAATAGAGGCTGCTGATTGGTTAATATATGAATGACTGGCGTGACCTTGGTCAAAAAGAAAACTAAAGGTGGTTAGGGTCTGAAAACTGCCTGACTAAACTAACCAGAAGGGAGTGCTACAAAGCTGGCCATTTTTTCAGCCGCCCCCAAATGTGTTGAACGAATTTGCTTCAACTGACAGGCCAGCTAAGGGTTAGTAGCTTCTTGAGGAAGGGTGGACAGCTGGATAAGCCGAGCGACAGGCCTGACGTAGGTTCTGTCTTTGACTTGGATCTCCACTGTCCTCACTTTCCCGTCTGCTTCAGGGATAACTGACTTGACAGTTCCAAATTGCCAGAGCGCTCTAGAAGACTGATTGTCCACGATCATCACAACGCTCCCCACTGCAAGGTCTTCCTTATCCCTGTGCCACTTTTGGCGGGCTGCTCTCCTCCCTTGAAATGTGATCCTCAATTTGACAAGATCTCAAAAGGGCTTTCCTCTGCGAGTGATGAAGCATCTCAAAAGCATCAGGAACGAATTTGTATCTATGTTCGACAATAGATCCACCTGTACAGATGATGCCCCATCTCTTTTAATTTCTTCGGCCAATCTTGATAACATACGGTCCAAAGCATTCCACACCTGTAGTATAGAACGTCGGCTTGTAGAACCGCAGTTGGGCTGGAGGCAGGTCAGCCATCTTAGTTATATCTGTCTGGCATCACCATGCTGGAAGCGACAGATAGCTGCCCTCCCCTCAGAATCCAGATCCCTCAATTAACTCGACAAACACCCTCTCTGGGCCTGGATACCGCGGCTGCTTGTCATATTTCTTAATTAGTAGCCTTGTGACCGGATCACATCTCCGAAAGCGACCTCCAATACGGATCTTTCCGGTGTCGTTGTTGTACTCTGGGGCCAGAGTCACCAAACGGCTGCTCGGAGGAACTGGCTTTACCTGCTTCTAGTAGGGAGAGGTCTTTTGGGAAACTCTGACTGGGCATGTCTAAGAACTTTGAGTTAGGCTTGCTTGAAGTTGTCAACTGAGGATCTTTTGGCACTACTGTCCCCCTCGTGGCTTCCACTAGCTCCTAAAAAGTGTCTTTACTGGGAAACATCAGGGAGAGACAACTTAGTGTCCGCTGACAGGAGTCCATCTAAAGTAGGCTTCCACAGCCCCTGTTCTTTTTCAGGAGGTACTTTGTCAGGTCTTCTCAGCCAGGATTACTGTGCCTGCCATAGGAAGGGAGGACATTGACTCCAATGATTATGTTCTGAGAGCTGAGACAGTGTCTTGCCGTGTATGATAGCATCAGCTGGATTGCTCTCTGTGTCCACGTAACGCCAGGCCTGGGGATCCGTGAGCTCCTCTATTTGTGCATGTCTTGTGCCCACAAATACTTTGTACCTGCTGGAGTCTGACTGGAGCTAGGTTAAGACTGTTGTAGAATCCGATCAGTATGTGATGTCATGGATCTCCAGGGTGAGTTCTCTTCTGAGGGCCACTGCCAGCTGGGCACCGCTGAGTGCATCGCAGAGCTCGAGTCTTGCCATTTTGGAGCCACTCTTGATATTGCTGCAAGGAATGCCACCTAGACCCGCCCATTGGCATCTTCAGTGCGGAGGTACGCGTCAGCACCATACACATGCTCTGAAACATCACTGAAGACATGGACACTTCTTGTGCTGGCTGGGAGGTCCAAGTTTTATTTTTTATTTATTTATTTCACCTTTATTTAACCAGGTAGGCTAGTTGAGAACAAGTTCTCATTTGCAACTGCGACCTGGCCAAGATAAACGCATAGCAATTCGACACATACAACAACACAGAGTTACACATGGAATAAACAAAACATACAGTCAATAATACAGTAGAACAAAAGAAAACAAAAAGTCTATATATAGTGAGTGCAAATGAGGTAAGTTAAGGCAATAAATAGGCCATGGTGGCGAAGTAATTACAATATAGCAATTAAACACTGGAATGGTAGATGTGCAGAAGATGAATGTGCACGTAGAGATACTGGGGTGCAAAGGAGCAAGATAAATAAATAAATAAATACAGTATGGGGATGAGGTAGGTAGATAGTTCGGCTGTTTACAGATGGGCTATGTACAGGTGCAGTGATCTGTGAGCTGCTCTGACAGCTGGTGCTTAAAGCTAGTGAGGGAGATATGAGTCTCCAGCTTCAGAGATTTTTGCAGTTCATTCCAGTCATTGACAGCAGAGAACTGGAAGGAAAGACGACCAAAGGAGGAATTGGCTTTGGAGGTGACCAGTGAGATATACCTGCTGGAGCGCTTGCTACGAGTGGGTGCTGCTATGGTGACCAGTGAGCTGAGATAAGGCGGGGCTTTACCTAGCAGAGTCTTGTAGATAACCTGTAGCCAGTGGGTTTGGCGACGAGTATGAAGCGAGGGCCAACCAACGAGAGTGTATAAGTCACAGTGGTGGGTAGTGTATGGGGCTTTGGTGACAAAACGGATGGCACTGTGATAGACTGCATCCAGTTTGTTGAGTAGAGTGTTGGAAGCTATTTTATAGATGACATCACCGAAGTCGAGGATCGGTAGGATGGTCAGATTTACGAGGGTATGTTTGGCAGCATGAGTGAAGGATGCTTTGTTGCGATATAGGAAGCCGATTCTAGATTTAATTTTGGATTGGAGATGCTTAATGTGAGTCTGGAAGGAGAGTTTACAGTCTAACCAGACACCCAGGTATTTGTAGTTGTCCACGTATTCTAAGTCAGAGCCGTCCAGAGTAGTGATGCTGGACGGCTGAGCAGGTGCAGGCAGTGATTGATTGAATAGCATGCATTTAGTTTTACTTGCGTTTAAGAGCAGTTTGCAGGCCACAGAAGGAGAGTTGTATGGCATTGAAGCTCGTCTGGAGGTTAGTTAACACAGTGTCCAAAGAGGGGCCAGAAGTATACAGAATGGTGTCGTCTGCGTAGAGGTGGATCAGAGAATCACCAGCAGCAAAAGCAACATCATTGATGTATACAGAGAAGAGAGTCGGGCCGAGAATTTAACCCTGTGGCACACCCATAGAGACTGCCAGAGGTCCGGACAACAGGCCCTCCGATTTGACACACTGAACTCTTATCAGAGAAGTAGTTGGTAAACCAGGCGAGGCAGTCATTTGAGAAACCAAGGCTGTCGAGTCTGCCAGTAAGAATGTGGTGATTGACAGCGTCGAAAGCCTTGGCCAGGTCGATGAATACGGCTGCACAGTAATGTCTCTTATCGATGGCGGTTATGATATCATTTAGGACCTTGAGCGTGGCTGAGGTGCACCCATGACCAGCTCTGAAACCAGATTGCATAGCGGAGAAGGTACGGTGGGATTCGAAATGGTCGTTAATCTGTTTGTTAATTTGGCTTTCTAAGACCTTAGAAAGATAGGGTAGGATAGATATAGGTCTGTAGCAGTTTGGGTCTAGAGTGTCACCCCCTTTGAAGAGGGGGATGACCGCAGCAGCTTTCCAATCTTTGGGAATCTCAGACGATACGAAAGAGAGGTTGAACAGGCTAGTAATAGAGGTTGCAACAATTTTGGCAGATCATTTTAGAAAGAGAGGGTCCAGATTGTCAAGCCCGGCTGATTTGTATGGGTCCAGATTTTGCAGCTCTTTCAAAACATCAGCTATCTGGATTTGGGTGAAGGAGAAATGGTGGGGGCTTTGGCGGGTTGCTGTGGAGGGTGCCGGGCAGTTGACGGGGGTAGGGGTAGCCAGGTGGAAATCATGGCCAGCCGTAGAGAAATGCTTATTGAAATTCTCAATTATAGTGGATTTATCGGTGGTAACAGTGTTTCCTAGCCTCAGAGCAGTGGGCAGCTGGGAGGAGGTGCTCTTATTCTCCATGGACTTTACAGTGTCCCAGAACTTTTTGAGTTAGTACTAAAGGATGCAAATTTCTGTTTGAAAAAGCTAGCCTTAGCTTTTTTAACTGCCTGTGTATATTTGTTCCTAACTTCCCTGAAAAGTTGCATATCACGGGGGCTATTCGATGCTAATGCAGAACGCCACAGGATGTTTTGTGCTGGTCAAGGGCAGACAGGTCTGGAGTGAACCAAGGATGATTTCTATTCCCAGTTCTACATTTTTTGAGTGGGGCATACTTATTTAAGATGGTGAGGAAGGCACTTTTAAAGAATAGCCAGGCATCATCTACTGACGAGATGAGGTCAATGTCATTCCAGGATACCCCGGCCAGGTTGATTAGAAAGGCCTGCTCGCAGAAGTGTTTTAGGGAGCGTTTGACAGTGATGAGTGGAGGTCGTTTGTTCGCAGACCCATTATGGATGCAGGCAATGAGGCAGTGATCGCTGAGATCTTGATTGAAAACAGCAGAGGTGTATTTGGAGGGCGAGTTAGTTAGGATGACATCTATGAGGGTGCCTGTGTTTATGGATTTGAGGTTGTACCTGGTAGGTTCATTGATAATTTGTGTGAGATTGAGGGCATCAAGCTTAGATTGTAGGATGGCCGGGGTGTTAAGCATGTCCCAGTTTAGGTCACCTAGTAGCACAAGCTCAGAAGATAGATGGGGGGCAATCAATTCACATATGGTATCGAGGGCACAGCTGGGGGCAGAGGGAGGTCTATAGCAAACGGCAACAGTGAGAGACTTGTTTCTGGAAAGGTGAATTTTTAGAAGTAGAATCTCGAATTGTTTGGGTACAGACTTGGATAGTAATACAGAACTCTGCAGGCTATCTTTGCAGTAGATTGCAACACCACCCCCTTTGGCAGTTCTATCTTGGCGGAAAATGTTATAGTTAGCGATGGAGATTTCATGGTTTTTGGTGGTTTTCCTAAGCCAGGATTCAGACACGGCTAAGACATCCGGGTTAGCAGAGTGTGCTAAAGCAGTGAGTGAAACAAACTTAGGGAGTAGGCTTCTAATGTTAACATGCATGAAACCAAGGCTTTTACGGTTACAGAAGTCAACAAATGAGAGCACCTGGGGAGTGGGAGTGGAGCTAGGCACTGCAGGATCTGGATTAACCTCCACATCACCAGAGGAACAGAGGAGAAGTAGGATAAGGGTACGGCTAAAGGTTATACGAACTGGCCGTCTAGCACGTTCGGAACAGAGAGTAAAAGGAGCAGGTTTCTGGGCACGATAGCATAGATTCAAGGCGTAGTGTACAGCCAGGTAAGGTAGGATGTGAGTACATTGGAGGTAAACCTAGGCATTGAGTAATGATGAGAGAGATATAGTCTCTAGAGACGTTTAAACCAGGTGATGTCATTGCATATCTAGGAGGTGGAACGACATGGTTGGTTAAGGCATATTGAGCAGGGCTAGAGGCTGTACAGTGAAATAAGACAGTAATAACTAATCAGGACAGTAATGGACGAGGCATATTGATATTAGAGAGAGGCATGCATAGCCAAGTGAACATATGTGTCCAGTGAGTGGTTGGGATGACTGGGGACACGGCGATTCAGACAGTTAGCAGGCCGATGATAACAAGCTAACAGTTAGTAGGCCGGGGCTAAACAAGCTAGCAGTTAGCAGACCGGGGCAAGCAAGCTAGCATTTAACAGACCGGGTCTAGCAAGTTAGTCTTTGGGGTACGTCGCGATGGGGGTGAAACAGTTTTTCCCTCTTCGTGCGGTGACGTCGATAGACCAGTCATGGAATTAGTAGGGTTCCATGTAGCTCTAGGTAGCTAGTAGGCCGCGGTTAGCAGAATGGGCCTTCAGTGGACGTCGCGCCTGAGGGGCCTGTTGGAATCCTCGGGCAGATTATGTCAGTATTCCAGTTGTAGAGGATCGGCGGGGTTCCGTGCCCTGTACTGGCAGTAGAAGGGGTCTGGATATTGTAGCCCAGGAGTGGAGAATTTCAGGTAGATCTGGGTTATCCCAACCCCTTTTCTTGTCTCAGAGCCTCTGGACCATGGCCTTGGCCTGTGTGGTGTATGGTAGAGGTCTTCCGAAATGGACTTCGGGCTTTCCCACCTAGACCCGATATGCGGAAATACTGTGAGCGAGTGACACTGGGAGCAGGGAGAACGGAGGAAGAGACAGCAGCTAACCAAGCTGACTCGTAATATAGTAGACTAATAGCTGCCATAGCTAGGTTATTTATCATCAAATATGATTATGTAGTACCTGTTTTGACTGCATCAAACCCGGGAGAAACTAGTTAAGCTAGCTAACGTTAGCTAATTAGGCTAACTGAGGCTACAGTGCATGCGCTTTCTCATCCTACAGTTACAAGTAAAAACAACAGAATATTAAATAGCAGCCTACTTGTTGGCTTTTGGTCGTTGTAGCCTATCCTTCTCCTTTAACTTTTAATTCCGTCATTTTAATTTCATCTTCCATTGATTAGCCTAGATATCTCCTAACTTTTGCCTCACACAGAGGCTCTATGACTGTAGCTCGCCGCTTTGACGACTTATGATTGGCCAACAACAATAACAAGCTACACACGCCATGCTACACTCTTGAGAAAAGCAAGAGCAGCAGCATTAATGATAACCTTTTTCTCTCTCCCTCTTTCTACTGCAGCTGTCGCGTTCGGATCTGTACGGGCCCTTCCGGACAAGTCAGTTAAAATTATACATACCCAAGACCCGTGACAATCAGATCTGACCCAGACCAGTGACAATTTTTTGAATTCTGGATCCGAACCTGCTTGGGTCCCGGATCGGGTCTCAGGTATTCGGGTACAGATGGATTCGTGAAGACCTCTAGTGTATGGGATGATGAAGCTGAGTGGATCGTACTGGCTGGCAAGGATCCAATATATGTTGCGCATGGTGGGCCCAGCTTTCTCTATGGGACCATGCTTGTGGACCAGAGTGTCAGACAGACATTGCCATCGTAGTCCAAGAGTGCGCTCTTGGTGTTCCACGCCATCCTGGGTGAACCAGAGCTCACAAAGAAGTACTGAACAGGCAGTACTACTTTGGCTTCTCCCATGACCTTTCCTCCAGAGACTGGTTCTGTGCAGGCTTTGGCTTTGTCCTTTCTCTGCTCACCTCTGTGGAGGATGGTGGTGGTCTTGGGGAAAGACTTGTCTTTACGCTGATCTCTACGTGAGCCAGGGTGGTCCCTGCCTTGGTCGCAGCTGAACTGCGTGCCATCTTCTTGCACTCTCACCTCGTACTCAAGCCACTCTGCCAGGTGAAGCAGGGTTGGAATGGGTGTCTTCAGAATACCTTGGTGTCACCACTGTCCATTAATCCTGTGATACGCTGGAGGGCAAGCTGGTGGGGCTGGCCATACAGTTTTGTGAGGGAATCCAAGGTGTTGCTGCATGGGTATGTGCTGTTGCTGTAGGAGTCTGCAATTAGCAACGCCTCTTCCAACTTCAGTGGGTCAACAAGTATCTGAAACTTGAAGCACTCTGTTGCATCTACAGGCAGCACATTCTTGAGGGCTAACGCCCGTGGGTCATCTTTGACGAAGTTGGGGATGTTAGGAGTTGGTCCCGGTAGGTGCGCTGCCAGCTGGGCGGAGAAGGTTTGCAGTAGCGGACAGGTGCGTGACAACGACGATCAGGTGAGTAGTCGCGGCGGCGGAGATCAGGTGAGGGCTGATGACGGCGGTCAGGTGTAGGCTGACGACGACGGTCAGGTGTCGGCTGACGGCGGCGGTCAGGTGTCGGCTGACGGCGGCGGTCAGGTGTCGGCTGACGGCGGCGGTCAGGTGTCGGCTGACGGCGGCGGTCAGGTGTCGGCTGACGGCGGCGGTCAGGTGTCGGCGGCAGTCAGGTGTCGGCTGCGGTCAGGTGTCGGCTGACGGCGGCGGTCAGGTGTCGGCTGGCAACGGTGGCAGTCAGGTGTCGGCTGCAGTCAGGTGTCGGCTGACGGCGGCGGTTAGGTGTCGGCTGCGGTCAGGTGTCGGCTGACGGCGGCGGTCAGGTGTCGGCTGCGGTCAGGTGTCGGCTGACGGCGAGGGTCAGGTGTCGGCTGCGGTCAGGTGTCGGCTGACGGCGGCGGTCAGGTGTCGGCTGGCAACGGCGCCGGTCAGGTGTAGGCGATGGCTCACGACAGTGAGGATTTGATTGAGTTGATCATGACAATGATGATGACTGGTTTGGGTCGGGGAGCTCTCTGATCCTGAGTTATTCAATGTGCTGTTTGATCTTATCATGCTGCCTTTGTGAACTCAGTGTGTCCTCTCTGGTTGTCACCAGCTATGCCAGCTCAGGCTGACGTTGATCTTGATGACCTCGAGTCAGGGTGCCTGCTGTGGGGTGCTGGTGAGTTGGCAACCGATGAGAATGAGGCTCCATCCTCAATGTTGCGACGCAGCCTGGGAGGTGAATTGAACTGCTGGATGCTCATTGAAGCGGATGAGGTTAGCTCTTCCTAATAATTCCATTATCTCACATCTCAACTTGTCACTTTCCTCTTCAATTAGCTTCAGGCACGTTGCAAGCGTTCTGGAAGAAGAGCGGGTGATTCTCTCATCTTTTGCAGGAGTTTAACTGCTGCTGGTCTGGTTGTGAGAGAAAGTAATTCCTCCCGCAGCGACCTCTACTCGTGGTCCTTCGTTGGGGTGGTCTTTATGGTGTTCTCTACCTTGAATCGTAGCTTACCTCATAATCGACTAGACGATTTGGAGGGTGAGTCTGATGGCGGGGACGAATCATCACTTGTGGAAGTTGTTCTCTGGTGACTGCCATCTTTGGGCTTTAGCAGGTATTGCGTCCGGCTCATAAAGTCCATATTTTTCAATGATGATAATGATAAACTAGGAACCAATATACTACATACATATTGAACTCCTACGAACCCAATTATAACAATTATTAAATGTGTGTTCATGCTGCCTGCTGAGAGGTGAAACCCAAGACAGAAGCTCACTCTTTGGTGAACAAAAGAGACTATTCTATTGTATTATATTCTTTCACTCACGAATTAAACCTCGGAATATGTTTACTGTCCTTTACATGGTATTCTCCCTCTTCAAGGATCTGATGCTGCGTCATGGGTGGCGTACGGGAGCCATAGTGCCTGAGCTGGATCTGGAGACCAAGGTGGTGAACACAGAACAGTACGCCCAGAGCCTCACATGGCTTCAGGCCCTCACAGGCCTGCTGGAACGCATGCAGGTACACTCCTCTGGGGAATAGATACTGGCATGTTTTCCCTTCTCCCCATATTAACATACATACAAGATCTCTTTTGAATTCATTATTTGATAAGGAGCTGTATCTGTACATCTTAAGTATGGTTGTCAAGTTTTTCCCATACATTAGCTGACTCTTGTCATGTCCTTTTGTAGATGCATCGGGATTCACAGTCTAGGGAGGTTCTGCAGGATTGGCTGAAGGAGAGAGAGGAGCTCAGGTTGGTCCCATGGATTTAGTGGTACTGATTGAGTACCTATTACTCTGGACATTGAAGTGATTAGGATTTCATATCTGCAGAGCCTGAAAATGACCCACTTGTATTTGTATTATCTCTTCCTCTCTTGTCCCTTTTTATTACAGACTAAGAACAAAGAACCTCTTCAACCCCCAGTTCGGCAGTATCTTCCGCACCTGTCACAACCCCACCTACTTCTCCCGCCGCCTGTGTCGCTTCTCAGACGTCTACATGGCCTCCATCAGCTGTCTGCTGAACTACGACCTCTCCTACACCTTCTACCCCCGACGCACCCCTCTGCAGCACGAGGCGCCCCTGTGGATGGACCAGCTCTGCACTGGCTGCATGAAGACCCCCTTCCTAGAGGAGATGGCCCACATCCGCTAAGCCAACAATGGGTTCTCAGAACTGGGTTCTCAACATGGACATAAAAAAACAGCCCACTAGGGGGAACTGTAGATCAAATAAGCTTAGGTTATTGCTCTTACTGTAAGTGAACACTGTGAGTATTATCATGGCCTATATAGGAGTTACTCTGTGGCAGACCTGATGTAAGTTAAATAATCAAAGACATGAAGGAATATGTTTGCACTTTATAAACCTTAAACACCCTTCATTGTACACTATTAATTGTTAACTAATGGGTAACACCCATCTCTGTGAGACTGGCACACAATACAGCTGGTTGTATTTGATGACCGGCATGCAAAGACAGATGAAGCATGTGCCCATCATGGACACTGTCTGTTCTATGGAGAAGACATAGCTATTAATGTATGTTGTTCATTATGTATGTTGAAAATACCGTAGCTGCTTTTAAAACCTGTTTTTGTGCCTGTATGCATTCAATAGAGTATATGACCAAATTAAAATATATTTGTCACTGATCTAACACGAGGCGGCCAGTAGTTTAATTTGTCATGATGTTGCATGTGTCGCCTATGACTGTTGAATGTCCATAAAATTGTTGAATGCCCATAAAATGGAATGATGCATCGTGAGAACTACATGTATAAATCAAGAAATGTGTATGAACCCTTGAGGTTGGCATCTATTTGAATGGATTAGAGCTTTTCCCAAGTCTACCACTTCATCAGCTATCACATAGGCTAGGTCTAGGCTACTTACTATCATGAAAGCACTTTGCCAGGAAATGTTTCCATAATGCATTTTTACATTTCATCTCACGGCTGTCATCAGTCAGAACTTCGAGAAAAAACAACGGTTCCATTGCCAGGAGTTGGCATATGTTCTTGAAGCTTCTAGTATGATATAAACTGAAGGCATAGGCTATTTTGCTAATTTTTCTTCATATTTATCTCATTGGCTGTTGGTTGCACGTCGCTAGGCAGCACCTCACCACCAGTTTAAGGATACCAGTGTCACCTCATCTGCGCACGAGACAGACCAAGCAAACTCCTGGCAAAGAAAGAGGTAAGCAGAAAAAACATGCATGTTTGATACTTATTTAAAGCTTTATTGCGTATTGAATCTGGTTTATTAGGATACATACTCGTTTGAGAGTGTTTGTGTAGTTAAAACGGGCACGGGGTGAGAATTTTAAAGTGAACATGTTTGAGTATTGAAATTGTTTCGTTTTTTGCGACATTTCTTGTTCAGTTGTTTTCACTTGTTTCTATAGATCGCTAGAACATTTCCATAGAACCCATGGAGCCAAGTTGTATTCATATAGCCACTAAATATCATGCTATTTCTAATACTGAGTGTAGGTATTGTAGCAAAGGAGAATGGGAGTCGCAGTTCTTTGAACATTTTCTGCCACAGAGGAGAAAGCTAAGAGAAATATACATTTTAAAGCTGAATTTAAAGGTACTAAATGTAACAATTAAACTCTATTGTTGTCAAATTGACTGGGGCCAGAAAATATTTTGTTGTCGAATTCACTGGTCTGTTGTTGAGTTGACAACAAGAGATTTGTTGGCCCCGGTCAATTTGACAACAAGAGCTGGTCTGTTGACCAATAAGAACTCTCAATAGCAGATACATTTTCTTCCCTGATTTAATTCCCCAAGACTCTTTCTGTAGTTACCCAGCTGGTGTATCTGTCAGAATGTGTTGTTCACATTAGCCTTTTAATTGTGTCCCATGTCGGTTAAATTGATTTTGACTGTAGCAGCATGTTATGCGTTGGTTATCTCCTCTGACATGTATGATGTATTGATTGATATTCTCCTTGTCTCAGCTGTTCTAAGGGAATTGACCCGGTCATGGAGCTGACAGGGGCTGTACATCATGGAACTAAACTGGCTTATAGGCCATTCATCATGTTCACCAAAGCCAGTAGGGGGGTCCGGGGGCATCCTCCCCTGGCAAAATTAATTTCAACAGCTAAATGCATGAATTTGGTGCACTTTGAAATTAACATTGAGAGATTAGATGTGCAGTAATTATAATCCATAGAGCAGCTTTAAGTGATACAGTCTGCTGTGTGCTCACTCCTACTCTGCCTCTCCATCACTTTCTATATGATGTCTGTTGCTGTCCCTCGTGTCTGCCCTCTTCTGTTGCTGTCTCTTGTCTATCCTCCTCTCTCGTCTTGCCCTGGTTGTAAACAATTGTTTTTAATAGTAATTTTAAAGGCTTTTTCACCTCTCCTGTAAATTCTTTGTAAACCATGTTTTACTTTTTCACTGTCTGTATTTCACCTGTTATAATTTGTGCAAATAAATAAAACAAAATAGAATCTATAGAACAGCTTGAAGTTATACAGTCTAATGTGTGCTCAACCCACATCTGTTCTCTCTCCATCTCTTGTGCCACTTTCTCTGTGTCTTATTTGGTGTCTCTCCATCATATCCTTATCTTCTGTTGCTATCTCTTTGTCTTGTCTGGTGTCTCTTTCCATCATCTAGTCTTCTGTTGCTGTCTCTGTATCTGGTGTGTCTCTTTAGTTTTTCAATCCAAAACGGTCAAGGGGATAGTAGGGTAGCTTAACTTGTTTTGGGCCGGTGTCTGGGTCACCTAAATCATCCTCATCCCTAGAAGTTGCCCCTGGCTGCTGCTGTTCTAAAGTGCTCCACTGGCCTGTTTTTCTCATCTGTCCTCCTCCTGGGCTCATCCCCAACGTAGCAAGGTAGGGGTACAACATGTCATTCGTTTCTTTGAAAGGGCGACTGCACTTCCTGATTTGGCATGTTTTAGATTTGGTTCTTTAAGAAATGCTAGCTGCCATGACTGAATTCAAACGTGAGTTGGTTTTGGGGTGTGGTTTGATGTGGGTGTGGTTTGATGTGGGTGTGGTTTGATGTGTGTGTGTGTGTGTGTGTGTGTGTGTGTGTGTGTGTGTGTGTGTGTGTGTGTGTGTGTGTGTGTGTGTGTCTTCACACATGGGAAGAGTTAGCCAAATTATTTAGCCAATTAGCTTCAGCCTGCTGGTGTGCAACCTGACTGACTCTCCGGGGCTAAGTTAGGGACCGTCAATAATTTACACAATGTAAATGGGACAATATCTTTTAGTTGTCTCATTAAATGTTTTCAATATTTTATATCAATTTCTACAATTTATCATTGTTTGAGGTTTTTAAGTCATTGAAAATTGGAGCTATTGGAATTTTAACACATTGTCCCATGTACATTGTGTAATTTACCAACGGTCCCTTATTAGGCCCATAGGGATATTTAAAGTCAACCCAAATTTACCGCAGGCATGACGATAGGGTCGCCTGCAGCTGCACTCTGAATTGATGATTACTTGTGTGCTGCCAGCTGTGGGCATATGGGCAGGATTTGAAACAAACCCAACCTTAATTTACGTTGTGATGCAGTCACGACGTAAAGTCTCACAAAACTCTGTTTTGGATGAGACTGACTGTGACAAAAATGATTCTATTTACACTGTGTAGTAAATTTTAACAGTAGAATTGTATAAGTTACAAGACCTTTATGATTCATTTCATTTAGTCAGTTCTACCAGCTAATGTGAGATTTTTAGATTACATAACATTTGAAGACAATTTAAGGGCCTATGTATTTTCTGTATTTTTCACAATCTAACCACAAAGCTGGCCAGATTTTCCTTATTTCTATGCTTCCCGTTCTTAAGTTTCGTATTTACGTCTTTTACTCTGTTTCGTACACCAACTTCAAACAGCTGAAAATAAAATATTTTGGTTATTGAAAATATATTTCACAGCAGTTTAGATGGTACAATGATTATCTACACTGTACATTGCCTGTTTTGTCACATAAACTGAAATTAGGCAAACTTTTAAATTAGGCAAACCTTTAAAAAAAAAAGCCCCGGAAGCCCAGGCCTAATGACGGCACTGTCCGGTAGGCCTATATCTCAGCAGAAATAATCAGGGAGAAACTTGCGACCGTTATATATGCGATTGTGATATATAGGCCTAAATGCCGAGACAATAAGAAGACACAGTGGCAGAGTAAATTCAACCACACCACCGGACAGCAACCTCTGTTCAGTGAAGCATATTGCATGTACAGTAACAGACAGTTACATGACCTACAGCATGATAAAGCAAGTGCATTATCCTGAAAATTTCGGACCACTAAACAACTATTGGTTTAGAACCAGAGAGTTACCGCAAGTCGCAAAGAAAACAGGAGCTGCTTCCACTATTCCAGCACCATTTCAACTTCAACATTTCAACATGAACAAATCACCAATCAACGTAAGCTAAATATGATGAGCCTCATGGTTCTGATTTCTGTGTTTGTGTGTGCGCGTTCTTGTAAGTAGAAAAATATGTTGACTATCCCTACTTGTTGAGAAACGACAATGTCATCCTCCTCTCTTTCATGTTGACTAAACGGTCTATCACTCTGTCATACAGTACACACTTTTATTTTTTGTTGTCCTAGGCTACCTGGCTAAAATGCTTGCTCGCTAGCCAAACTTTCATTCATGGGCAGCGTTAGCTAGTTAACATTAGCCTTCTACTGTAAATCTAGCTACATATTGAACTACCATCCTCTCAGGCCAGGGGCATAACAAAGGTTGGATCAGAATCGCGTTATAAAATCATTGGCCAGTATGGAGTCCAAATCCCTATCTCCATCCATGGCTAATTTTGGAAAGGGCTAATTTTAGCTAGCTGGCTACAGTAGCTAGCTACTGGAGGATAACAACAGCTCGCTCAGTTTAGCTCAATGCTGATTTGGCTAATGTTTTATACTTTTTTTGTCAAGGGAGGCCAGATGCTCGCTGGCTTCCCTTGCATTCAGTGCTAGGGACGGCAACAATGTCATACTTGTTTGGACCAGACAACATCAGATAGATGAGAGAGGGGCGCTGTTTCGCTCGCTCGGATGCTTTCTCCTGTGAGATATAGTTCATTCAGCCTCTTGCGAATTGTAGGAAAATTGTGAAACACAGAGTGATGAAATATACAAGATTTTATGTTTTGAAAACAATTCATTGGTCCATTTTCTGGGGAGTAACCCTTCCCTTGGCATCCATGAATACACGCCACTGTAGGACACGTCTCCTTGACTAAATTACTTAATGTCTCCTTCCATACACTGCCATGGATAATTGTGCTCAATGTATGGGACCGAAGAAAATGTGGCATTTTCTGGATGTGACATTTTCTGTGTGTGTCGGTGTCTATCGATCCATGACGACCATTTGAGACTCTTTCTGTGAGACTCGGAGTGAAGAGCTTCCTGACTGGGGCTGCGTCCCAAATGGCAGCCTATTCCCTACATAGTGCAGTGCACTATATTGAGAAAAGGGTGCCATTTGGGAAGCATCCTGAATGTTTCCTCTTCAGGCTGCTTCAGAGCTGAGCAGTGTGTGTTTTCCCAGGTTGACCCTCCAGCATAGGTAATGGGCTGCCAGGACAGTGTTCCCCATGTCCCACTGTGTCGGTTGACGGTTGGCATCATCTAAAAACAGATTCCCCAGTATCTCTCTGTTGACAGTTGGATTTGGGATTTCCTCTCTTGGCAAGGATTTTTTTGATTGAAATCCAAGTGAAAGAAAGAGTTTGAGTATCTAATTCTCACAGAAATTGTTGTCAATTCGTCAGGGTATGAACTCTACAAGGTGTCGAAAGAGTTCCACAGGGATGCTGGCCCATGTTGACTCAAATTGGCTGGATGTCCTTTGGGAGTTGGACCATTCTTGATACACACGGAAAACGGTTGCGCCTGAAAAACCCAGCAGCACACAAACCGGTGCGCCTACTACCTACTACCATACCCCGTTCAAAGGCACTTAAATCTTTTGTCTTGCCCATTCACTCTCTGAATGGCACACTTACACAATCCATGCCTTAATTGTCTCGAGGCTTAAAAATCCTTCTTTAACCTGTCACCTCCCCTTCGGATTGAAGTGAATTTAGCATGTGACATCTATAATGTATCATAGCTTTCACTTGGATTCACCTGGTCAGTCTATGTCATGGAAAGAGCAGATGTACATAATGTTTTTTACACTCAGTATATGTATTATGGTCTCAGAGAGTCATGGTTCTGTGTGGCCGCAGGGCTGCCTGCATGTCTGACCCTTTCCATAACCCTATGTCCTCAGGGATGTCTACACATCAGTTCCAGGAGCACCAGATGGCAACACTGGTTGCATAAAGAAGATCTTTCTTTTTCCTAAATCTTATCATTTAGGAATTAGGCTATCCAGACCTGATTTACCCAAGCAATTTTAAATTAGAGAGGCTTCTTTTTAATGAAATAACAAAGTGTGTCTCTTTGGCTAGGCCAGGGATCGGGGTCTTAACTAAATGCTGCGAGTTAGAATAGTAGAATACACCAGTAGAAAAGTTGAATACACCAGTAGAATACACCAGTAGAATAGGAGAATATACCATTTTGGTTGTGCATCAGCAGTTTTTCTTATGTCAGTCACTGATAGTCAGTCAGTTAGCCCATGTCAGCTGACGTTTTTTACATTGCTAAGTTCGTTTAGTGGCCAGCTATCCAAACTTGTTATCATGGTTGAATTACCGGCCCGTGGGCCCCAATCGATTTTGTTAGTCAGTCTCACTCGGATATCATACTGCAAACATTTCTTTCCATCCTATGGCAAAATGTGTCAAATTGCAGGAAATTAGCTGTAAAACAGCTCTTTTTCCTCTCCACCCCATGGCAAAATTTGTAGAATTGCATAAAATTAGTTTGCCAACTGTGGCCCCTCATGATGAGTTCATATTTTTGTGGGCCCAACCCATCCCTGGTCAAGGCTGTCCTTTTGGGGTAACAAGTGCATTCGCCATTGCCTAAATGTAGTTTTTATTTCCTGAGGAGCTAATAGAATACAGTGACTGCATATCAGGGTTTCTGAAATATCTCTCCCCTAAGCCACTCTACCCAGTAACCTTACCGGCCACCACTCCACCATCCCTTGCCCCTTCCCTCCATCCTCTGTCCCTCCATCCCTTATGCTTCCAGATGAGTGACTCTGCTCTGCTCTCCTTGTTCTGTTTCTGTGTTGGCACTGGGAGCCTGTATGGACACTCAGGAGGAGGCAGAGTGGGTTCGCTCTACTCTGACACTCCCTCCAAATAGACTGTCTTCTATTATTTTTAGCATAGTTAAGTTATGGCTCAGCTCAGCAACATCATTATCGTCATCATCGTCACTGTGTGGGAAGATTTTCCTGTTGACTATGTGGCTCATTCCAAAACAGAGTTTTGTTTGTTATTACTTAATGTCACCATGTTCTGTCACCATGTTCTTTTCTTTTTTTAAAGCATTGTGAAACCCGTATAGTTTCAGTTTATTCATGAGGATGTTCTATCTGGCCCCTTAAAGGAAAAAAGACTTCTTTAAAATGCACTTTCCCTATGAGCTCAGCTGCAGGGCCGTGTCCTTGGAAATCCCATTCTCACCCTGGATGCTGTGGATTCATGTGGACGCTGGGGACAGTAGCCTGAGGCCAGCTGTTAATTGACTCCTGTCTGTCTGTCTGTCGGGATCTGGGACTGTCAGGGGGAACTTTAGGGAACATATCTCGCTGGTGCCACTGTATACATAGGTAGGGATTTTTTATTGATAAGGTCCCGTAGGACTTGTGTGTGAATTATGTAGCCCTCACCTAAATATTAACTGAATGTCATTAGTGGTATGGTTTATGAATATAGCGGCACATTAAAGGGATACTTCAGGATCTTTACCCTTTATCTACTTCCCAAGAGTCAGATGAACTCGTGGATACAATGTTTTTGTCTCTGTGTCCAGTATGAAGGAAGTTAGAGAGAGTTTTGTGAACCAATGCTAACTAGCATTAGCACAATAACTGGAAGTCTATGGGTATCTACTAGCATGCTAGCAGATACCCATAGACTTTCAGTCATAGCGCTAGCACTAGATAGCAACTTTCTTCAAACTGCATTCAGAGACAAAAAAATTGTATCCATGAGTTCATCTGATTCTGGAGAAGTAGATATAGGGCCTCATTGCCAAAATCCCAGAGTATCCCTTTAACTTTACAAGGCCATGGAGAGCATGATGGGTTTTAGAGTGTTATTGGTCTCCTGATGTATTTACATGTCCAGTAAATGAGTCCAAATCCACAACATCTTGATTCATCTACTTCAAATTGTACATTTTTTGGAGCTCTGTGGTTAAAAAGGTTAACCTGATTCTTGGCTCATGTTTCACTAATGGATGGCACCAGTGTACCTCCTACCTTGTTTTGTTGTCTTAATGGGCCCTTCCCTGACCTCATTTACCTTTGTTGGCATAAAGCCAATGATTTAGAATATCAGAACAGGAAAATGTCAGCTTTGTACTAATACTATATAGTTATTTACCAAGTAGAATGATATAACTGCACTCTACAAAATTGATATCCAAAAGATAAAACCTACCATTCCCCATTATCTCCAACTTAAGCAGTACAGTAGTTAGCATTCAGCAGACCTACATTCAGTGTGTGTAACAGGGAGACAGTCAGCCCTTCAGTGCTGCTCATTATCCTCCCTCCAGTGCATCAGGACTAGCTGACGAGAGAGAGAAAAGCCTCTGAACTTCTCCCAGTCAATTTCCACTAAAGCTCCGCCAGATCTCATATCATGAATTATTTATGCGGTAGCTAGTAGTTTATGTGAGGCTGCTGGGCTGGCTGGCTGCTCAGGAGATAATGATTTCTGCTTCTTTCATAATGCTGCTTGTGTTCTGACTGCGCTGTGTGTGGAGCACACTGTGTCCTGTGGAAGTCGGGATGCATCATAATATTTTTCTTTTCGCCCTCATTCTCTCTCGTTCTAAAATGTTCATTCTCTCTCACTTCCTCACGCTCTCTCCTTCATTCTCTCTCTCTCTCCATGAACACCATCTAAATTATAGCACTGTCAGTGTTGTCTCAATTACATGCTTGTAATTAGTAGGATCAGTGTTGTTCAAGGATGCTCAGAAGCTAAGTGGTAGAACACACTGAATTAACATTACATTTGTAGTACTTTGTAATTTACATGTGTGTACTGATAACTATGTTATTTGAAGGAAACTGGTATCAATGCAGTGGTAATTATAGACCGGTTCAGTGTTCTTTGTAGATAGCTACTGTCGCACAAACACTGTTTAGAGGTGGATGTTGGTACTAATGCTTTTTTTGAAGGCATGAGGGATGGATGCATCAGCTTCCTCTGCAATGAATTATTTATCTGGAGACCGCATCTGTGTGCTGCTGTTTCAACAACCACTAAAGATGTGGTCTGTGCCCCAAATGACACCCTATTCCTTATAGTGCACCTATAGTGGTCTGGTCAAACGTAGTGCACAGTGTAGGGAATAGTGTTTGGGATGCAGATGTGATGTCAACTGGACTAGAGCTAGCAGCTTATTAGAGTGCGAAATAGTACTTTCTCTTTAATGGCTTTGGAATGAGTCACCCACCATTACCACCCTCCTCTGTGCCTCTGTAATTCTGCTATATTTACCTAATGTTTGCGTCACTGGCTTAGCTCTGTGGGTGGTTATTTATTCAGGTGTGTTCATGGGGATACATGCTAATCTTTGAGTCAGGCGTTTTATTTTTGTTTGCCTGGTTTCATTACATGATTCCTGCTAAGCCCATACATATGAAATGATATATTTAGATATCTGACTTGGTCTTTCAATGTTAAATTGGCGCCCTCCATTTTCCCGCATGGAATAGCCTATATATTCATCAAAATACCATGTCCCCTGCAAAGTAATTTATGCATACAGACCTTATGAAAAACATAACCCATCATGTATTCTAGCTGTTTCCTAAGTGTGTAAATCAAGGGTGTCGAACATACGGGCAGCGGGACGGATTCGGCCCGCGGGTGGTTTGAGTAAAAAATAAAATACAAAAAAATAAAACAAATTTGGGGAGGGGAACTAACTCAACGGTGTAGAAATTCTAATGGACCTACATTCATACAGTTTCTTGACTGGGTCCAGCTCACTGATAATCACTGAAATAAAGCTAGACAGTCAGGGAGCATCTAAAATTCGAAAAATGATGAATAAAGAAGTATGTTTTGACGGCGAGGAAATATAAACTATTTTCAGTACGGCCCTCCACACCTCATTGAAGATCGAATGCGACCTCGGGCACAAAAAGAGTTTGACACCTCTGGTGTAAATGGATGTGTCTCGGCATCATCAGTATTCCTTCCCCCCCCTCATGTTTACCCTGTCACTTGGCTGAGGTGACTTCAAAAGGACCTGTCTTGATGGAAGACTGCTCGTCTGAAATAGCACAGCATGAAATGTGTTTCTGTCACCTCTGATCTGTGTGTTTAGCATAAGACTTGTGTGTAGATGAGAGCGGTGAAGCTGAAGTGTTTTTATCCTGCTAGAATGTGAACAGGGTTGATGGCCGTGACCACCTCTCCTCTGTGTGGTCATGGAGACGGTGTCTTAGAGTGGGAAGTTTAAACACAAGAAAATCCTACTGAAGTGTTTGTCTGTGCAAGGGTGTTTGTACATAGTTCTTGCAAACCTCAAAATCCACCTTTCTCACATTGAATATCAGACTAAGGTACGACAAAGTGATGTGGACCTGAAGCCAAGCGTTTCATACTGCATGGATTGCATGTTTACTACACCTACTTAGTAGCTTTATCCTCGCTCTCAGCATAGCACAGCAGCAGAGTACGAGTCTGAAGTCACCGCTCTGAGCCATATCTCCTCTCGTGTATGCTGGTAGTCTAGAGGAAGAGGGACCTCTTGCTCCTCTCTGCTAAAGATATTATGCATAGCATCCACATGTGGTAGAGAGAGAGTGTGGTAAAGAGTGTTGACTGTGCAGTGTCCATGTGGCCCTATAGCAAGCTGCTTCTGGAGTCTTTCAGATAAGAAAGTCATTTAGCGGGGCTCTGATGCTTATGGACCCTCACGCAGTCAGACTATCTCTGCGATGGTGACACTGCACACTGAGCAGCCAGAGTGGTAGTGTCACTATAAAGGGGTCCGTAATTAGGGGTCAATGGTTGTCTGATTTTAGTTGACTGTGAGGAGAATACTGAACAGCTGAGAGCAGTACTGTATACTAGTGACTAGTAAGCCATAGAACCTCACGGCCACTGCTGCATAGCTTCAGCTGTCCATGGTGCTGAAATATTGAAGACTTTTTTTTAAATGGATTTTGCACTATTGAAGACTATTCATTAGCTAACAGTAGATAGCACATTTAGGCATCCATAAGTATGTCTACATCTTTACATCTTAGCAACCACTAATTACCTCTACTGAATTATTCATATGTGGAGTGTGTGTGAATATTCATGGGCATGCTTGAAAAGATTATGCATAACGATCGAATAACAGAGGAGTTTATTTTACTAATCTATACTAGCTGACTGACTGCATGCTGTGGGATCTAGCTATCGCTATAATATCATATCGTGAGGTCCCTGGCAATTCCCAGCCGTACATCGCTGTAGTGATTTCTGCTTGTTTCCTCTCTGTTTGCATTCTGTCCCACTGAGTTAAATAACATGGTGAGTCCCGTCAATAGTTATGAAGTAATACAATTATACTATGTTGGCTGACGTAGCTCACCACCAGCCCACTGTGAATTTGTATGTGTGACGTGGTGAGGTTGGACCCAGGTTCAGAGAAGAGACCAGACGAGGAATCAGTGGTTAAGGATAAACATAATACTTTACTGAGAAACGGTAGCCGCAGGATCACAGTACACTTGAAAAACAACACAAACTAAGTCTCAAACATTCACTCAGGAACCACCTGCTCGCTGTAAACAATTCAAGCTTCTGCAAAGGACAAGAGTAAAGAACACCTCTTATAACAGGGAAGTCATAACGAGTAAATAGGACACACCTGAGTGTCGTTAATGTCTCTAGGACGGTCTTTACTGCCCTCCGGTGACAGGTGGAACCATGACAGTTTGCTCTGTGCTGTATTACTTTAGGTTACTGTGGGTTACTTGTGTTAAGTGACGGTACATGTATCATGATAATTGGCCACGGATAAACCATATTATGACCATGTATAAAATGTGTAAGAGAAATTTTCTCCAACTTCTTTCTTTTATGCATCAATAAGTAGCTAGTAGCTCTAGCAGCCCCTTCAGCTGGTGCTGTCTTTTCACTTTCCTGCTATAAAATGGTCTCTCTCTCTCTCTCTCTCTCTCTCTCTCTCTCTCTCTCTCTCTCTCTCTCTCTCTCTCTCTCTCTCTCTCTCTCTCTCTCTCTCTCTCTCTCTCTCTCGGGACTAATAGAACGGTGATGGGAGTGAATAACATATGTTAACCTCCTGAATAGATATATAATTGAGTTTATAAAGTAAATGTGAGTTCTGCGAATATAGCTCAGCATTCAACACCATAGTGCCCTCAAAGCTCATCGATAAGCTAAGGACCCTGGGACTACACACTGTCCTCTGCAACTGGATCCTGGACTTCCTGACGGGCTGCCCCCAGGTGGTAAGGGTAGGTAACAACATATCCGCCACGCTGATCCTCAACACAGGGGACCCTCAGGGGTGCATCCTCAGTCCCCTCCTGTTCTCCCTGTTCACTCATGACTGCACGGCCAGGCACGACTCCAACACCATCATTAAGTTTGCAGATGACACAACAGTGGTAGGCCTGATCACCGACAACGACTAGACCGCCTATAGGGAGGAGGTCAGAGACCTGGCTGTGTGGTGCTAGGACAATAACCTCTCCCTCAACGTGATCAAGACAAAGGAGAAGATTGTGGACTACAGGAAAAAGGGGACCGAGCATGCCCCATTCTCATTGACGGGACTGCAGTGGAGCAGGTTGAGAGCTTCAAGTTCCTTGGTGTCCACATTACCAACAAACTAACATGGTCCAAGCACACCAAGACAGTCGTGAAGAGGGCACGACAAAACCTATTCCCACACAGGAGACTGAAAAGATTTGTCATGAGTCCTCAAATCATCAAAAGGTTCTACAGCTGCACCATCGAGAGCATCCTGACTGGTTGCATCACTGCCTGGTATGGTAATTGCTCGTCCTCCGACCGCAAGGCACTACAGAAGGTAGTGCGAACAGCCCAGTACATCGCTGAGGCCAAGCTTCCTGCCATCCAGGACCTCTATACCAGGCTGTGTCAGAGGAAGGCCCTAGAAATTGTCAACGACTCCAGCCACCCTAGTCATAGACTGTTCTCTCTGCTACCATACAGCAAGCCGTACCGGAGTGCCAAGTCTAGGTCCAAGAGGCTTCTAAACAGCTTTTACCCGCAAGCCATAGGACTCCTGAACAGCTAATCAAATGGCTACCAGACTATTTGCATTGCCCCCCCCCCCCCTTACACCGCTGCTACTGTCTGTTGTTATCATCTATGCATAGTCACTTTAATAACTCTATCTACATGTACATATTACCTCAACTAACCGGTGCCCCTGCACATTGGCTCTGTACCGGTACCCCACTGTATATAGTCAAGCTATTGTTATTTTACTGCTGCTCTTTACTTGTTACTTTAATTTCTTATCCGTATTTTTTTAACTGCATTGTTGGTTAGTGGCTCGTAAGTAAACATTACACTTTAAGGTCTACACCTGTTGTATTCGGCGCATGTGACAAATAACATTTGATTTGATTGTATTCACACTGCCCTTGCCTTTGAATGAGGAATCAACTATTTTGCTTGTTTTCTTCTCCTATTTAGTGGTCTGAGCCCTCTTTGCATTCACATTGTTATGTTTAGAAAGGAACCAATATCTTTTTCTAACATTCACTCAATGGACTCTGGGTTTTTACAAAGTGCAGGGCAAGCCATTCCATCAGATTGTGTTATCGGACAGCTTGATATACCTACTTACATTTTGGAAGCTAATAGATTGTATTTAGTTAAGAGATGAGACATAAAGACACTTCTCTTTTTTCCCGCTAGCACTGGTTTGCTGATAAAAACTTTGAGGGAAAATGTACTTTAATACGATTGTGATGTGTTGTTGTCTCACCTAGCTATCTTAAGATGTAATGTACTAATTGTAAGTCACTCTGGAGTGTCTGCTAAATGGCTAAAATGTAAAAAATGTATAATAATTGTAATAAGAAGATACTATTAACAGGTACATATTATTGGTGACAGAATAAATAGCAGAAGAATAACTGCAGATTAAATAATGCTGTAATTGAAAATTGTACACCGGCAATCATGAATCATGACCGCAGTAAAATTCCACGTGACCATTGAGTCACGATCAGGGGTGGAAATCTCGGGGGGGACGGGGGGGACACGACCCCCCCCATCCTGGGAAAAATATGATTTGTCCCCCCCAATATATCACTGAAACATAACTATGTAATTTAAATAATATTAATAATTGGCAATGAAAGCAATTGTGCTGATTATAGACACTTAATAGCGCGTTTTTAAGTTTCAAAAGATTGCGACCCCCCCCCACCCTTTGCCTCACAATGGTTTGATCCACTGCCAGTTCCTTAGTTGGCAAGGTAACAGAGGGGTCGTATCCACTGTCTGAAAGGCACTCAATGAACGTAACTGACGTGAGGTTAATCCAGTCAATCGCGCACACACACTAGCAGAGCTAGCGCGCAAATATGAACTATTAAGCTAGCTAGTACCTATTCCATTTATGTGGCCTCGTCAAAGATGGAATCTTTGCTATCGTCAATTTATTCCAAGATCAGCACGCAGATGATGTAAGTTAGTGCTTCAAAGTCCCTGTGATAAGGTTAGCGATAAACTGAAGTCCAAACTGAACAGAACTACACTCTCTTCTACCATTGTCTTAAATATATTTAATGGTCTCGTTGCAAAAGCTAAATTGTCGCAAGGGAAATTTTATTTATTTTATTTCACCTTTATTTAACCCGGGTAGCAAAGATTATAGCAAACACCACTGAAACGGAATTGGTGCTCGCTAGCTTTGCAAATTCAGCTATTGTTGGAAGCCAGCCAATATGAAACAAACTATTAAAATTACAAAAGGTTGCAGCATATGTTGTGTAAATGGTGAACTCATACAGCTGTCAACTCTTGTCATTTTAATCCGTTTCACATTTGCTAGCTACCTTTTAGATCGAAGCCCAAATAGAATGATAAAAGATAAGATGATAGAAGCCCATCTCCTACTGTAAATAACCTACACACTGTGTGTGTGTAGCCAGCCAGCCAGGTAGAAAAATGGCAGAAAAATAAAAGACGGACATCAGAGTATTTTTCAGTACACCAAAACGCAAAGTAAGAACCCTAGTAGCCTAATATCTCAAAGACTAGTTGATAAAATGTTCATAAGAAAGAAATGAAATTCTAATGGAAATGTTTCACACTGATGTCATTAGGCAGAGCAGGCAACAGATGGCACACAGACAGCAGAGTTGGGGACAGATATGCAGGGACAGACTGGCAGAGACAGGGAGTCTCAGGTAAGTTTGTTGAGTCTTTGTTTGGCAACATTATGAAAGGTTCTCAATTTTTTTGACTTGTAAAATAGGAACATAATTGGAAAATGCCATGGATACCCCCACTCTCAACTTAAACTGGTGACTGAACTAAGATTTGTTAAAGGCAATGGTATTGCTGTTGTGTAGTTTTGGGTACCGGTAGTTAGGAGTACGGCAAACACCTTATTTCTTTGGTTCCTCAATATACATTTACCATATTACAATGTAGGCTATGTGTTACAGCACTACTTTTGGTGTCCCCCTCAGGAATTGCTCTTGAGAAAATGTCATGTAATTGTCCCCTCCAAAGTTGATATCAGATTTTCGCCCCTGGTCACGATAATCTCTTTTTATGCACTCTGGAGATGCTTTGGTAGTACCCAACTTGTTCGCTTCAGGGG
Source organism: Salmo salar (assembly GCF_965601325.2). Classification (NCBI taxonomy): domain Eukaryota; kingdom Metazoa; phylum Chordata; class Actinopteri; order Salmoniformes; family Salmonidae; genus Salmo; species Salmo salar. The sequence continues at coordinate 37,337,222 of NC_138303.1, read as the reverse complement.
CTCTTTTGAGGGGTCTGAGTTCCTTTGGAGTGTTCACACTGCACAAAAAGTTAAGCGAACTGCCCTGAGTTCACAAAAATTGTCTGAAAGGGACCAAGTGTGAAAACACCCTTAGTTTTTATATGGTTTTCACTTGAGAGCTGACACTGTCACCCCTTCGGCAGCTCCTTGAGGGCTGATGAAGTGTATCAATCCCTCCATTGTCCAGCAGAGGACACTCTTACTCTGACCTGCCCTGTCCCCCGTGGACATCATCACTGGCCTATTAGATAAAGTACACACTGATTTAGTCACACTTGATAAAACATGAAATGTTAGGCTAATGATTATTAATCTGATTATGATCTCTCCGGTGCATGCCTATTAATTTCTCCAAACAAGTCCTTTTGAATGGATTATTCCAACACAAGGCATTCCATTCTACTCCATCCTACCTATAGTTAAAAGATTAAACCTTGCCGTTTTTCCTCTGTCATGGAGATTCAAGTGGACTTGTCCTGTCCGTTCTCACTGGGCTGGGTCTCTATTGATCGTGTGGCAGAGAGGGTGGTTGTGGCCACAGAAAGCCATCCATCACAGTGCTGCCCGGGCCGGAGTGGAGAGATATGATAGTACTGAGGAGCCATTAGAACTGAAATAGATCTCTCTCTCTCTCTCTGAGATCGATCCAGGCTCAGGGAGCATTGTGTCCCGATCGCCCTCACTTCATCACAGACCTGCCTTGCAAGTCATTGTCTGAAGTAACCAAGACAGACAAGCAGAATTCATTGATCAGTAGACGGCTACTTTGAAGAAATTTCTCTTCCCCATAGGAAAGCATTTAGTAAGTGAATTCGATGAATCAGTCCAAGAGAGGTTAATATTATTTCTGAATGCAGAAATAATACTGTATATGATGCCTAATTGCTTTCATGTCATGTCTTGAAGTTAATAAACTCAATCATAGATCTATACAGGATGTTAACATACAGTTGGAAGTTTACATACACCTTAGCCAAATACATTCAAACTCAGTTTTTCACAATTCCTGACATTTATTCCTAGTAAAAATTCCCTGTCTTAGTTCAGTTAGGATCGCCACTTTATTTTAAGAATGTGAAATGTCAGAATAATAGTAGAGAGTGATTTATTTCAGCTTCTATTTATTTCATCACATTCCCAGTGGGTCAGAAGTTTACATACTCAATCAGTATTTGGTAGCATTGCCTTTAAAATTGTTTAACTTGGGTCAAACGTTTCGGGTAGCCTTCCACAATCTTCCCACATTAAGTTGGGTGAATTATGGCCCATTCCTCCTGACAGAGCTGGTGTAACTGAGTCAGGTTTCTCGGCCTCCTTGCTCGAACACGCGTTTTCAGTTCTGCCCACAAATGTTCTATAGGTTTGAGGTCAGGGCTTTGTGATGGCCACTCCAATACCTTGACTTTGTTGTTGTTAAGCTATTTTGCCACAACTTTGGAAGTATGCTTGGGGTCATTGTCCATTTGGAAGACCCATTTGCGACCAAGCTTTAACTTCCTGACTGATGTTTTGAGATGTTGCTTCAATATTTCCACATAATTTTCCTGCCTCATGATGCCATCTATTTTCTGAAGTGCACCAGTCCCTCCTACAGCAAAGCACCTCCACAACATGATGCTGCCATCCCCATGCTTCACGGTTGGGATGGTGTTCTTCGGCTTGCAAGCCTCCCCCTTTTTCCTCCAAATATAACGATGGTCATTATGGCCAAACAGTTCTATTTTTGTTTCATCAGACCAGAGGACATTTCTCCAAAAAGTATGATCTTTGTCCCCATGTGCAGTTGCAAACCGTAGTCTGTTTTTTTTATGGCGGTTTTGGAGCAGTGGCTTCTTCCTTGCTGAGCGGCCTTTCAGGTTATGTCGATATAGGACTCGTTTTACTGTGGATATAGATACTTTTGTATCTGTTTCCTCCAGCATCTTCACAAGGTCCTTTGCTGTTGTTCTGGGATTGATTTGCACTTTTCACACCAAAGTACGTTCATCTCTAGGAGACAGAATGCGTCTCCTTCCTGAGCAGTATGACGGCTGCATGGTCCCATGGTGTTTATACTTGCGTACTATTGTGTGTACAGATGAACATGATACCTTCAGGCATTTGGAAATTGCTCCCAAGGATGAACCAGACTTGTGGAGGTCTACAATTGTTTTTCTGAGGTCTTGGCTGATTTCTTTTGATTTTCCCATGATGTCAAGCAAAGAGGCAGTGAGTTGGAAGGTATGCCTTGAAATACATCCATAGGTACACCTCCAATTGACTCAAATGATGTCAATTAGCCTATCAGAAGATTCTAAAGCCATGACATCATTTTCTGGAATTTTCCAAGCTGTTTCAAGGCACAGTCAACTTTGTATGTAAACTTCTGACCCACTGGAATTGTGATACAGTGAAATAATCTGTCTGTAAGCAATTGTTGGAAAGATTATTGTGTCATGCACAAAGTAGATGTCCTAACAGACTTGCCAAAACTATAGTTTGTTAACAAGAAATTTGTGGAGTGGTTGAAAAACGAGTTTTAATGACTCCAACCTGAGTGTATGTAAACTTCCGACTATGTTTTTCACCCCCATTTCTAGAGCGAGAGAGAGAGAGTTCCACACGGTAGCCTGTAGCCTGAACAACAACACTCCTTTTCATCTGCTGTGTCAGCCATAATATCCTGCCGCTCTAATTAGACCCTATGAAAGGCCACAGTGTGTGGAGCATGGGCCAAGGGTGTGTGTGTGCATGTGGCCGTGTGTGTAGCTCAGAGGGGCCTGTCGGACTCTGTAACACCACTTACAGCCCAGCGGGCTCAACACCACTCATGTCAAACTGTCAACAACACACAGAGCCACACATGAGCTAATTTCAAATGGCTGCCTTGGAATACCTTTTTATGTTTAAGAACACTCAGTAATTCAGGCAAAACAAATATGACTGACCGGCTCAATTCGATCTTATATAGCAACATTTGAAATTGTGTTTTTTACATTGGATAAAAGTAGATACTAAAAAAGTTAGAAAATTGTATATCAAACACTATAGTTGAGGAACAATGAGAAAGTAATTCTGCTTTAAAAATTAAACTTGTATCCTCACTTTTGAGAAAATGGCCTTTGAATGTTTTGGGACCTACTGGAGAGCTCTTCTTTGTCTACACCCATTCAGCATCGTTCACACCCTCTTAAGCTTTAGCCCCACCCATCTCTTTAAGGGTTGATCTGTGCGTTCTGTCCTAAAAACAGCAGTCAAGCACCCAAGTTAACTGGCTAATGTTGGCTAGCTTGCTAGCTACTTCCAGACACAAATGTGAGAACAGCTCACTCTGACCATTTTTCTCGCCCTTGCAGAGCTGGTTAGGCAGTTTTTTTTTGTTATCCAGAGCATTGGTGACCGCAACTGTGCTGCTGGTAACAATTTACGCTTTTTGGACAATGTTTACTGACACCGGCCATATTCAATGGGTGTTGAGCGTTCATAAATTCATCAGTTATTCTGCGCTCTGGCACACTCAGACAAGAGTGCTCTGAAATCTTAGTAGATAGCCAGAGTGAATTTACCAGCTACGTCTATCAACAGTTGTTTCAGTGACATTCTATTGAAATGGTTACTTGCATAGTGGAGTCCTTTGTTAAGACATGTAGCTAGCTAGCTAAACAATGAATCATAATCCCAACTCATGACGTTACCACCCTGCATGAATCTGCAGGTAGCTAACCAACCAGGTTCAATGTTAGCTAGCTAACAAAATAAAATCAAATCAAATGTATTTATAAAGCCCTTCTTACATCAGCTGATATCTCAAAGTGCTGTACAGAAACCCAAAACAGCAAGCAATGCAGGTGTAGAAGCACGGGGACTAGGAAAAACTCCCTTGAAAGGCCAGAACCTAGGAAGAAACCTAGAGAGGAACCAGGCTATGAGGGGTGGCCAGTCCTCTTCTGGCTGTGCCAGGTGGAGATTATAACAGAACATGGCCAAGATGTTCAAATGTTCATAGATGACCAGCAGGGTCAAATAATAATAATCACAGTGGTTATCGAGGGTGCAACAGGTCAGCACCTCAGGAGTAAATGTCAGTTGGCTATGTCTAACAAAGCAAATGGCTCTGAGATACAAATAATATTACTACACAGATCATACACTAACGTTAGCTAGCAAGCCAGCCAGCTAACGTTAGCTAGCTAGCTAACAGTACACTTTAACTTGAAATGAAAACGACTTTCTGACAGAATTAGAAATGTGCAATATCTGAAAATGTAGCTAGCTAGACTACCTTACCCATGGATACATGGGATAGACACTTGTCCCTGTTATGGATGCCATGGCTGCCCTTACTTAATTTTAAGATGTAATCCGGAAACAGGTGTTTCTCCTTAGCTATCATACTCTAATTCCAATGATTTCAAAACTCGGTTCTCCAGAAAGTGGAGAGCAAAACTTTTGTAGTTCTACTACGCAATATGTAAAAAAAAAAAGAGATGTTAGACAGGATTACCTACACATACTGACCAGCTCAAATAGACAAAAGCGTGCTACATAACAGACCAATCTGAACTCATCGCTCAGCTTGTCCAGCGCACTCATTATCTCAGCCAATCATGGCTAGTGGGAAGGTTGCTGACTTTCTGTGGCTAAACCAACTAGACTGGTAATTTAACAATTTTATTCGTATTTACAGATGGCATATAAGTTTCTTATTAAGGCACATGAAACTTCACATGTTCCAGAAAACACATTTCAAATGGCTCTCCTGTGAAGTACATTGCGTGCACAATTATTAGGCAAGTGAGTATTCTGATCTTATCATTATTTCTATGCACATTTTCCAACTCCAAACCATATAAACTTGAATGCTTATTGGATTTAATCATTTTCAGGTGATATGTATTTGTGTAATGAGGGAGGGTGTGGCGAAAGTGAATAACACCTTATCAAGGTGTGCATAATTATTAGGCAGCTTCATTACCTCAGGTAAAATCGGCCAGAAAAAGAGATTTAACTGACACTGTAAATGCCTTTCAGACGGATGCAACACTCTTGAAATAGCTGAACTATTGAGGCGTGCGCACCGGACAATCAAACGTTTTGTTGCAAATAGTCAACTGGGGCGCAAAAAAACGCATGGAGAACAAAAGGCGTAAATTAACTGCAAAAGACTTGAAGAATTAAACATAAAGCTACCAGGAACACATTATCCTCCAGTGCCACCATATTCCAGAACTGCAACCTACCTGGAGTGTCCAGAAGTACAAGGCGTCAAGTGCTCAGAGACATGGCCAAGGTCAAGAAGGCTGAAACACGACCACCACTGAATACGATTCATAAGTTGAAGCGTCAAGATTGGGCAAAGAAATACCTGAAGACAGATTTTTCTAAGGTTTTATGGACAGATGAAATGAGTGACTCTTGATGGACCAGATGGATGGGCCCATTGCTGGATCAGTAACAGACACAGGGCACCACTTCGAGGCAGGCACCAGCAAGGTGAAGGACGGGTACTGGTATGGCCTGCGATCATTAAGGATGAGGTAGTTGGACCTTTTCGGGTTGAAGATGGACTGAAACTCAACTCCCTAACCTACTGCCAGTTTATGGAAGATACTTTCTGCAAGGAAGACATCCTCAGAATTCAAGAAGGCCATGATCTTTATGCAGGACAATGCTCCATCACATGCATCCAAGTACTCCACTGCTTGGCTAGCCAGCAAGGATGCCCGTATAATGACCTGGCCCCCTTCCTCACCTGACTTAAATCCTATTGAGGACTTGTGGGCCCTTCTTAAACGTGAGATTTACAGCGAGGGAAGACAATACACCTCTTTGAACAGCATTTGGGAGGCTGTGGTTGCTGCTTCAGCGAAAGTTGATTGTGAACAGATCAAGAAACTGACAGACTCCATTGATGGAAGGTTCATGGCAGTTATTGAAAAGAACGGTGGCTATATTGGTTACTGAATATTTTTGAAAGGCCAAAATGTTTATTTAATTGTCATTTTGTGTTACTTATTTGTTACACTTACTCTAAAAATTGAGAATAAACAAATGAGTTGGGAGAAATTATTTTTGTAATTTCTTTGCCTAATAATTCTGCACACTAATAGTTGCCTAATTGTGCACACTTATATATTTCCATGAGAAAGACAACTCGCTTTTCCTTTGTTAAACATTCAGGTTTGGATTGACTGAGAGCATTGTGTTTGTTCAACAATAAAATGAATCCTGAGGAATACAATTTGCCTAATAATTGTGCACGCAGTGTAATGACGCACGACATATGCCTAGTTTACTGAAACGAGTCACAAATGCACAATGTCAAAATAGACTGTAGTTATACAGTAGAGATGGAAGGGCTCGATCTTATTTTGAATGACATGTATGTGGCTCATCCAACATGACATCGCACCAGGTTGTGGTTTGGCATTTGTCATTTATTTTACAAACAGTTTACTGTTGCTTTAAACGGTGGCATCTGTCAGCACTACTCTGCTCAATGGATGCAGGAAGTTACCCACCCCAGCCTACATTTTTATTTAACCAGGTAAGTTGACTGAGAACACATTGTCATTTACAGCAACAACCTGGGGAAAAGTTACAGGGGAGAGGAAAGAGCCAATTGTAAGCTGGGGATGATTAGGTGACCGTATGAGGGACAGCTTGGGAATTTAGCCAGGACACCAGGGTTAACACCCCTACTCTTACAAGAAGTGCCATGGGGTCTTTAGTGACCACAGAGAGTCAGGACACTCATTTTAACATCCCATCCAAATGACAGCACCCTACACAGGGCAGTGTCCCCAATCACTGCCCTGGGGCGTTGGGATATTTTTTTTAGACCTGAGGAAAGAGTGCCTCCTACTGGCCCTCCAACACCACTTCAGCAGCATCTGGTCTCCCATCTAGGGACCGACCAGGACAAACACTGCTTCGCTTCAGAAGCAAGCCAGCAGTGGGATGCAGGGTGGCTGGTATGCTGCTGGCTATGCAGCTAGTGAAATATGAAAGTGTAATGAAAATGAAATGGCCAGTTGGCTTCTCAGCACAATTAGCGTTAGAATATTTACTCCTTTCAAATATTTAAATAGCCCCCCCTCCACTCTCCAAATAACCAAGCATATACAGTATTCAGGCCACTGCTGAAAATATTTAAAGGTAGGCCTATACTGCAGCTATAGGCAGTGTATTCATCAGGATACAGAGCCAATATTTTGGAATAATTAACCAACCTCACTCTTCAAAGGGCAATACTAAGTCTAACTTTACCACTTCATGCTGGGGTCCAGAGAGGAAGTTTTAAAGAGACAGAGCTCCCTGTGTGAAGTGCTTTAAAGAGACCCCTCTGTTGGGTTGAAATTGGTGGCAAAAGGACTTCAGGAGGTTATCGGGAAAGATACTATGCAGGGGCGCAACTTTGGTTTTAGAAGTGGGGGGGACATTTTTGTTCATTTGGATAAACACTCCAAACAGCCTACACGACTGCTCGTAGGCATCCGCATGGTCCTAAAGCACACCTTTGCCTCGTTTTGTATCACATTCCAATGATAAAACTGGGGGGGGGGCATGTCCCCAGTGAAAGTTGAGCCCATGCGTCTATGTATTAACTATTTGACTCTTTAAACCTGGAGAATATAAAAAGTTGTTGGCTAAAGGATTCAATGATGCAATGGTCCCAGCAGGCCTGCCCTGGTTAGCCTAGTGCTGAAAGTTTGTTTGTGAACCCAAGTGATTGATATTGTTTGGCCTGCCTCTTAACACATTAAACGTCTCCACAGGGAAAATTGGATTTCTTTTAAAAGGGATAGAAATGATGAATGCAGGTCCCGGGCCTGATATAAAGGCACTGCACACACAAAGCTGCTTGTTTCTTTAGCGTGTGCTTCTCTCCAGCTCAGGCCTGATTTATTCCTCAAGGGCAGAGTATGTGAGCAGAGTTGAGTGGTCAGAAATACTGCTCATCGGTAGTGGAGCGGTGCTTATGCACCACTCCAGCGCTCCATGTCCTTTCCAACTGCTCAGCTAAAAACCGCTCCGCACTCAAAAAAAACAAACTTGTCACTCCAAATTCGCTCCATTCATTAAAATCACAATTTAAGTGAAAAGTATTTCAATAAACATGAAAAGGTGAATGTAAGAAGCGCTTATCATTTCAAATAGACGGCATGTCATATTAAACAGCATATAAACACAATAGGTCAGGAGCCAGACAGGGAGCCTAAAAAGCAACGAAAATGAAATATTTATTCTAAATTATTTCAATTATGTCAAGGCTAAAGCCTACAAAGAAATACATTGTGAAGTGAGTGCGACACAATAGGCTGCTAGGGACGTAAAGCTCTCAGCATTTTAACAACATTTTGTTGTATTAAATCATTATAGTCTATAAATTGCGCATGTAGGCTAATTTCTTACTTAGAATTAAATGCAAATTAAACAAAAAATGCCTTATTATGTTCAGTCTACAGTGCCTTGGAATTCAATTTTAGAAGGTTTGGCCAGTCTGTGCCTTCAGGCTCATGTGATGGTGCCTGGAGAGCAGGCCAGGAGCCTTGCAGAGCCACTGGGGATGCTAAACACCCTTTTGGGCCACTCTTGCCAGGCTGGGCAGAGATGCAGAGGTGTTTTTTTAATCTTTCAATAGGAAGTCCTAATGGTTTTTAGGAGAAATAACCCAATCAAAATGAAAAGCTCCTTGAATGTGTGAATATGCCAGGCCTATTGGGCCAAAATCAATTATGACCTATTGTATAGATAATAGAACAAAATGAACTAAACTTTTAAGAGATCCGATTTTTTTTTTTTTTTGTTTATAAATACTTTGCTACAATGACACACTTACATGCTGACCACAATGCTTGTGCGCTTGTGTCCACGTGCATCATCATGCGCATGTTGATTTTTGTCCACCCATACCAGACACAATCAGGACACACAGGTTGAAATATCAAAATGAACTCTGAAACAACTATATTAATATGGGGGCAGGTCGAAAAGCATTAAACATTTATGTCAATTTAGCTAGATAGCTTGCTGTTGCTAGATAATTTGTCCTGGGATATAAACATTGGGTTGTTTTTTTTTACCTGAATTGCACAAGGTCCTCTACTCTACTCTGACAGTTAATCCACAAATAAAAGGGCAAACCGAGTTTGTTTCTAGTAATCTCTCCTCCTTCAGGCTTCTTCTTTTTTGGACTTTATATTGCAGTTGGCAACCAACTTTAAAGTGCATTATCACCACCAACTGGTCTGGGGTGTGGACCTCAGTTAATCTTTCCATCACCATGTGGGTAAATGCTCCTAAAAACCAATGAGGGGATGGGAGAGGCGGGACTTGCAGCGCGTCAAGCATCACAAATAGAACCAACTTCTGTTTTATCACCTGGCTACGCAGACGCGCGCGAGCAGTGTGGGTGCAATGATTGAATAACATGTATGTGTACATTTATTTTGCAACGCGCGCTGTGGTCAGCATGTGAGTTATCTACCCACCTCGTTCCTTTCTGCACATAGCAAGTAGGACTACACCATCATGCTTACAGGATTTCTTGAACTGCATTGTTGGTTAAGGGCTTGTAAGCATTTCAAGGTAAGGTCTACACCTGTTGTATTCGGCGCATGTGACAAATACAATTTGATTTGATTTTGATTTGATACGTGTCTTTTCAGATTATTTTTCACAATTATTATTTAGTTGTGGACACTATGTCACCGCACTCCCTTTCTCGCTCTTAGTCCTGCTCATCTTTGTTAGTCACTTTGAATTTGCACTTGTGTTTTATTAGTTTCTTTATGAAAATATTTTGCTAACTCATGACAGTAGCTAATGCAAGGGGCTATAGCAACACACAAGTGCATGCTGGGACAGGAATGCACTGAGCTCATGAAGTGTACGCTACTGGAGCGAAATTGGAGCGGGCGTGAAGGCCAACGCTCCAGCCTTTGGGAATCTCGCGCCACACTCCAGTCAAATTGGGCACACTCCACTCCAGCTCTGCTCCGCTCACATACTCTGCTCAAGAGCAAATGACCTGCTTGCCTGCTGAAACTGGAGCCCAATCTGCCTCAGCCCTCCCTGCCTCCCTCTATCTGCTCCACACAGCCAGACCAGATTGGAGATACATTATTGAATGCACGTGGCCTTATTTACACATTAACAGATTGCCAGTCTGAAGGAGGAGACAGGATGCTCCATTTACAACAGTGGATGTACTGTAATAAGACCGTCTATGCAGTGTGTTCACACTATACTTGTTTAATAAGGTATTCATTGATCAATGCGTGTTGTTGAGATTAAGTTATAATTGCGTTATTCTAACTTCGAAGTTTAAGGTGTCTGGCTCCCCACTTAGTTTTGAAGTTCAACTCTATATTTTGTAAAATGTACTGTTTCTTTTTCATTCTTGTTGTGTTATGATGTTTTGCTAGAGGGTGATATCAGTGGCGTGAATCAAAAGCCGTGTGAGTCTGAAGGAGAAGTTGGTTATCACTGAGGGATCTGTGCTTCTTTGTCCTTGTGAGGTTTCAAGACAAAAGAGCAGCCAGTCAGAGGACCTTTGGGGCTCCAGCCCTGTTGCTTCTGCTGTGATAGCACGCTCTGTCTGTCACTCTCATACACACACACACACACACACACACACACACACACACACACACACACACACACACTGCTTAGTTTAATATACTGCTAAAAAAAATAAAGGGAACACTTAAACAACACAATGTAACTCCAAGTCAATCACACTTCTGTGAAATCAAACTGTCCACTTAGGAAGCAACACTGATTGACAATACATTTCACATGCTGTTGTGCAAATGGAATAGACAACAGGTGGAAAATATAGGCAATAAGCAAGACACCCCCAATAAAGGAGTGGTTCTGCAGGGGGTGACCTCAGCCCCTTCTCAGTTCCTATGCTTCCTGGCTGATGTTTTGGTCACTTTTGAATGCTGGCGGTGCTTTCACTCTAGTGGTAGCATGAGACGGTGTCTACAACCCACACAAGTGGCTCAGGTCGTGCAGCTCATCCAGGATGGCACATCAATGCGAGCTGTGGCAAGAAGGTTTGCTGTGTCTGTCAGCGTAGTGTCCAGAGCATGGAGGCGCTACCAGGAGACAGGCCAGTACATCAGGAGACGTGGAGGAGGCCGTAGGAGGGCAACAACCCAGCAGCAGGACCGCTACCTCCGCCTTTGTGCAAGGAGGAGCAGGAGGAGCACTGCCAGAGCCCTGCAAAATGACCTCCTGCAGGCCACAAATGTGCATGTGTCTGCTCAAACGGTCAGAAACAGACTCCACGAGGGTGGTATGAGGGTCCGACGTCCACAGGTGGGGGTTGTGCTTACAGCCCAACACCATGCAGGCCGTTTGGCATTTGCCAGAGAACACCAAGATTGGCAAATTCGCCACTGGCGCCCTGTGCTCTTCACAGATGAAAGCAGGTTCACACTGAGCACGTGACAGACGTGACAGAGTCTGGAGACGCCGTGGAGAACGTTCTGCTGCCTGCAACATCCTCCAGCATGACCGGTTTGGCGGTGGGTCAGTCATGGTGTGGGGTGGCATTTCTTTGGGGGGCCGCACAGCCCTCCATGTGCTCACCAGCGGTAGCCTGACTGTCATTAGGTACCGAGATGAGATCCTCAGACCCCTTGTGAGACCATATGCTGGTGCGGTTGGCCCTGGGTTCCTCCTAATGCAAGACAAGGCTAGACCTCATGTGGCTGGAGTGTGTCAGCAGTTCCTGCAAGAGGAAGGCATTGATGCTATGGACTGGCCTGCCCGTTCTCCAGACCTGAATCCAATTGAGCACATCTGGGACATCATGTCTCGCTCCATCCACCAACGCCACGTTGCACCACAGACTGTCCAGGAGTTGGCGGATGCTTTAGTCCAGGTCTGGGAGGAGATCCCTCAGGAGACCATCCGCCACCTCATCAGGAGCATGCCCAGGCATTGTAGGGAGGTCATACAGGCACGTGGAGGCCACACACACTACTGAGCCTCATTTTGACTTGTTTTAAGGACATTACATCAAAGTTGGATCAGCCTGTAGTGTGGTTTTCCACTTTAATTTTGAGTGTGACTCCAAATCCAGACCTCCATGGGTTGATAAATTGGATTTCCATTGATTATTTTTGTGTGATGTTGTTGTCAGCACATTCAACTATGTAAAGAAAAAAGTATTTAATAAGATTATTTCTTTCATTCAGATCTAGGATGTGTTGTTTAAGTGTTCCCTTTATTTTTTTTAGCAGTGTATAATAATCTGAAAAGCAGACGTGGACCAGAACTTCCCAAAAGTCTTGTAGTGCTGCTGAATTGATAAAAAACGGAGGAAGTTTCAGTAGTCTGTTCTGTGCTGTAGTGCCAGAGAGAGGTCATTACTCACACTGGCTTTACAGTTTACACTGTAAAATGTTTACAGCCGTAGTGCTGCACATTACTGTTAGTGTATCTCAGCCGTCAATTAAAGAAATTGAGAAATTATTGGGAAAACTCGGAATCAACAACTTAAAGTGCCTTCAGAAACTATTCACACCCCTTGACTTTTTCCACATTTTGTTACAGCCTGAATTTAAAATGGATTACATTTAGATTTTTTGTCACTGGCCTACACACAATATCCCATAATTTCAAAGTGGAATTATGTTTCAGACATTTTTACAAATTAATTCAAAATGAAAAGCGGAAATCTCTTGAGTCAATAAGTATTCAACTCCTTTGTTATGCAAGCCTAAATAAGTTCAGGAGTACAAATGTGCTTAACAAGTCAAATGTAATAAGTTGCATGGACCCACTCTGTGTGGAATAAGAGCAGACATTGAATATCCCTTTGAGCATGGTGCAGTTATTAATTACACTTTGGATGGTGTATCAATACACCCAGTCACTACAAAGATATAGGCGTCCTTCCTAACTCAGTTGCCGGAGAGGAAGGAAACCGCTGGGGGATTTCACCATGAGGCCAATGGTGACTTTAAAACAGTTAAAGAGTTAAATGGCTGTGATAGGAGAAAACGTAGGATGGATCAACAACACTGTATATAGTTACTCCGCAATACTAACCTAATTTACAGAGGGAAAAGACAGAAACCTGTACAGAATCAAAAATATTCCAAAACATGCATCCTGTTTGCAACAAGGCACTAAAGTAATACTGCAAAAAATGTGGCAAAGCAATTCACTTTTTGTCCTGAATACAAAGTGTTATGTTTGGTGCAAATCCAATACAATACATCACTGAGTACAACTCTCCATATTTTCAAGCATATTGGTGGCTGTATCATGTTATTCAGGATAAAAGTTTTTCAGGATAAAAAATAAACAAAATGGAGCTAAGCACAGGCAAAAAAAACTGGTTCAGTCTGCTTTCCACCAGACACTGGGAGATTAATTCTTCTTTCAGCAGGACAATAACCTACACACAAGGCCAAATCTACACTGGAGTTGCTTTCCAAGAAAACAGCGAATGTTCTTGCGTGGCTGAGTTACAGTTTCTACTTGAAAATCTATGGCAAGACCTGAGAATGGTTGCCTAGCAATGATCAACAACCAATTTGGCAGTGCTTGAAGAATTCTGAAAATAATAATGTGTAAATGTTGCACAATCCAGGTGTGGAAAGCTCTTAGAGACTTACCCAGAAAGACTCACAGCTTTAATTGCTGCCAAAGGGGCTTCTACATAAGTATTGACTCAGGGGTCTGAATACTTATGTAAATTAGATATTTATGTATTTCTTATTCAAACATTTTTAAAAACAGGTTTTCACTTTGTCATTTTGGGTTACTGTGTGTAGAAGTGTGAGAGAAAAACATATTTTTTATCAACTTTGAATTCAGGCTGTAACACAAAATGTGGAATAAGTCAAGGTGCATGAAAACTTTCTGAAGGCACTGTGCGTTATTGGAGCAAACAGATGGTGTAACTGTATCTAATTGATTATGTTTGTTGATCAGTTACATTGATGCATTAAGTGCCTGTCCATCCAATTACAATGAGTACTCTACACTTATAGCATTGGACCTCACTGGCCCTAAGGGGAAAATGAGGAGCTAGATTGGGCAGTTTTGTCCCTGGTTCATGATGGAATTACTTCCAGTCAGATAGAATCTTATTCCAAAAAGAAAAGGTCTCTGTGTCCAATCCTACATTCACTTACAATGATGGCTTTTTGAATTCTGTAGGTAATTCACAGTACGTGTAGTTGTCTTTAGCATATTTAAAAATTAAGTGTTCTATATTGTCCAAAACTTGAATGTTGCTTGTATATAATGATCCAAGTTATGTTTTTGACTCTATTCTTGTGGTATCAATGATCCTGCTTTGCCAGTGAGTCAAGTGGAACTGTCTGCCAGAGGAGGTGGCTACTCTGGCCAAATATTTACTGCAGTTAATCAATAAAACCAATCACTATAGTGATACAGAGACACAGTGCTACAGGCTTTAACACTGGCTGGTATCAGCTCTAAACAGCCCTCCTGTATTACTAGGGTTGTACTATAGCAGGGTTCCCCCACTGAATTTGGCCTGCAGTGATTTTACTTTAAAAGAATAATATAAACAAATGTTTAACATTTTTAGGGGGGCATATAAGACTGTAAAAACACCAAATCAGTTCCAAGTCATTTTAATTTGGTTAAACTGTTCCAAAGTATTCCTGCACATAATAGAGAGATATACTGTAGATGTGATCATATACAAATGGAAGCAAGGTTTGAAATTATTATGTTTTAGTCAAATATTTGCGGTCAATTTCAAGTCTACAAATGATTATCCTTGATGATCCCTGTACTATAGTATACATTTTAAGGGAGGTTACTATATGTTGAGTGAGTAGTAAGTAGTAAGAGAGAGTGGTACTTCATCTTTTCTAGCTTTGATTCATATCTTGTAACTTGGAGCTCTTGGAACAGTTGACATCCTGGAGCTGGTGTGTGGTGTCTCTTTGTGAGAAGAGTAATGATCTGTTTGGCCTTATCAGTACAGCCACCGGCACTGGGTTGTTTGACCAGCTGCCTCAGAGAGAGAGACAGAAGGAGAGAGGGAGAGAGGGGGGGAGAGAGAGAGTGAAGAGTGAAAAACAAGTTCCGAGTAGATTGTGAAGATAAATAGCTGCATCATGTTTCTCACAACGTTGAACTTCTTGTTTTCTGTCATCTATGACATTACCTCCAATGACACTCC
This sequence comes from Salmo salar, assembly GCF_965601325.2. Taxonomy (NCBI): domain Eukaryota; kingdom Metazoa; phylum Chordata; class Actinopteri; order Salmoniformes; family Salmonidae; genus Salmo; species Salmo salar. The sequence continues at coordinate 37,322,032 of NC_138303.1, read as the reverse complement.
TTTTCTGTCCTCATCTACCTTGTATAAATAGTACTTTCATTATTTGTACCCATAAGCAAACTATTGAATTGTTCATTATCCCCCCCCCCCTATTTGTTAAGGAGGCATGAGAGGGGACGAGGGAGGGAGAGAGGGAGGGAGGGGCAGTGGAGCTGAGTGGACAGCCACACGCACTCCCTCTCTAACACACACAGTCAGCGTGAGGGAGTGAGTGACAGAGGTAGAGGCTCCATTCAGTGCTGAGTTGACTCACTCACTGTTGGTCTACTTCCCGCCCCATTAGCCGGCATGCCGCAGAGAAAGAGGAGTTTCACTTTTGGAGCGTATGGAGGGTAAGAGGGAATACGGTTCTCATTTACAGAGCTGAGCTGCTCAAACTACCTCTGCACAGCACTTTTTACTGTGTGTGTGTGTGTGTGTGTGTGTGTGTGTGTGTGTGTGTGTGTGTGTGTGTGGGGGGGGGGGGGGGCGGGCATGTGTCAGCCTGCCTGCTTTTCACCAAGGGATGTGATTTCTGCTTGAATAGATTATTAGTCTTTCCTCTGTGCTTGTTAAAAACCATTCCGTGCTACCATGTACATTACAATGCAGTTGACCCTGGTTGTGCATTATTTAACATCAGCTATGACAGACAGACTCATCACCAGCTAAACCCTGATTTCCTGACTGACTGATAGTCCCAGGAAGCTTGGTAGGTTGCAGAGTGGTGAGGAGGGAGAGAACAGTGTTTCCCTGGAAGCTGCACAGACAGGGACTCTGATAGAATAAGCCAGTGTAAAGAACATCGTAGAGGGAGGCAGGCCCATGAGAGCTGAGGGTATGATTGAGTTTGGATTGAATTAGAGTAGACAGTGTGGCTCACTTTGCAGTTAAACACACACACGCACACACACACACACACACACGCACACACACACACACACACACGGACAGGTTGTTAACTGTAAACAAATCAGAGTGTATTTACTCAATCTGTCAAGCGATGTTGATTTGATTGACTCTCTTTATGCAAATCGTTGCCTCTCAGATAAGCAGAGTCTGTATGCAGTTTGTGTGTCGACACGTGTGTTTATGAAGTCTTCTATGTCTCTGTGTTGTACTGTACAGTATCCTAGAATTCCCAGTAACAGCTAAGTGTAGATGGAGCTCTCAGGTGGCTGTAGTCTCCCCTCTGACTTTACTGGATACTCCCCTATAGACAGAGACTATGTAGGAATTTACACCACATTCAACAGGTGCTCTATGGTATGTATGAATAGCTTCTCTCAAGGACAAGTTGTGGGTGTGTGTCATTCAGTCTGGGCAACCCTGAGGAGTAGAGATTATTCCACTTGCTTGTCGAAAACAGATTAGAAATAATTAGGAGGATTTTAACTGTAGATCTGTTTGCTATGACAGGAAAACGACTTGGCATAGTTCTTTTTGGTATTGGCCTTGCACTTTGTACTTTTGGCATTTTGAAAGGTCAGTCTGATTTCCCACATCACCAGGTGGCATCAGCTTATCCTGGCGCTTGCATCCCATTGGCATTCACTGTGAGGAATTAAACTATTCTGTTGTCTACAGAGTGGTATTTCCGGGACTCGACTTTGTCTAATTTAAATGTCAGAAAAGCAGCTTCTCGACTCAAAACCAGGGCTTCCAACACCAGTTGTCACATCATCCTGTAGAGGTTTTTAGTTTCAACCTCATGTAAGATATTTCTTGAGGTACATTTCATGGCTACTGATATTGATATGCTATCCTCTCAGAATGTACCAGTCTGTTCACAATCCAAAGGACTTAGAGTGTAGCCAGCACCAGGATTCCCCATTCTAAACTATGTTTATGGCATTGGGAAGAAATCTACAGTTGAAGTCGGAAGTTTACTTACACTTAGGTTGGAGTGATTAAAACTCTTTTTTCAACCACTCCACAAATTTCTTGTTTACAAACTATAGTTTTGCCAAGTCGGTTAGGACATCTATCTACTTTGCATGACACAAGTAATTTTTCCAACAATTGTTTACAGACAGATTATTTCACTTATAATTCACTGTATCACAATTCCAGTGGGTCAGAAGTTTACATATGCTAAGTTGACTTGGAAAATTCCAGAAAATGATGTCATGGCTTTAGAAGCTTCTGATAGGCTAATTGACATCATTTGAGTCAATTGGAGGTGTACCTGTGGATGTATTTCAAGGCCTACCTTCGAACTCAGTGCCTCTTTGCTTGACATCATGGGAAAATCAAAAGAAATCAGCCAAGACCTCAGAAAAAGAATTTTAGACCTCCACAACTCTGGTTCATTCTTGGGAGTCATTTCCAAATGCCTGAAGGTACCACATTCATCTGTACAAACAATAGTACGCAAGTATAAACACCATGGGACCACGCAGCTGTCATACCGCTCAGGAAGGAGACGCATTCTGTCTCCTAGAGATGAACGTACTTTGGTGCGAAAAGTCCGAATCAGTCCCAGAACAACGGTAAAAGAGCTTGTGAAGATGCTGGAGGAAACATGTACAAAAGTATCTATATCCACAGTAAAACGAGTCCAGTATCGACATAACCTGAAAGGCCGCTCAGCAAGGAAGAAGCCACTGCTCCAAAACCGCCATAAAAAAAGCCAGACTACGGTTTGCAACTGCACATGGGGACAAAGATTGTACTTTTTGGAGAAATGTCCTCTGGTCTGATGAAACAAAAATAGAACTCTTTGGCCATAATGACCATCGTTATGTTTGGAGGAAAAAGGGGGCGGCTTGCAAACCGAAGAACACCATCCCAACCGTGAAGCACGGGGGTGGCAGCATCCTGTTGTGGGGGTGCTTTGCTGCAGGAGGGACTGGTGCACTTCAGAAAATAGATGGCATCACGAGGCAGGAAAATTATGTGGATATATTAAAGCAACATCTCAAGACATCAGTCAGGAAGTTAAAGCTTGGTCGCAAATGGGTCTTCCAAATGGACAATGACCCCAAGCATACTTCCAAAGTTGTGTCAAAATGGCTTAAGGACAACAAAGTCAAGGTATTGGAGTGGCCATCAAAAAACCCTGACCTCAATCCTATAGAAAATGTGTGGGCAGAACTGAAAAAGCATGAGCAAGGAGGCCTACAAACCTGACTCAGTTACACCAGCTCTGTCAGGAGGAATGGGCCATAATTCACCCAACTTATTGTGGGAAGCTTGTGGAAGGCTATGCGAAACGTTTGACCCAAGTTAAACAATTTAAAGGCTATGCTACCAAATACTAAGTGAGTGCATGTAAACTTCTGACCCACTGGGAATGTGATGAAAGAAATAAAAGCTGAAATAATTCTTTCTACTATAATTCTGACATTTCACATTCTTAAAATAAAGTGGTGATCCTAACTGACCTAAGACAGGGAATTTTTATTAGGATTAAATGTCAGGAATTGTGAAAAACGGAGTTTTTAAAAGTATTTGGCTAAGGTGTATGTCAACTTCCAACTTCAACTGTACATGACAGAGTATACATTACAGTTCCTTTCTGCCTAGCTGCAAGAGGTTTTAATGGGGGTGTGGTTTTGGGGGTCACAGTTGAGACTGTTCTGAGATGATCTTACCAGACGTGTGAATGTAATGCTGATCTGAAGTTCTTAGTAGAGACCCATAAACGTTCATCGGTCTTCTGCTGTCCTTCCTACTATTTGAGAGATGTTATATGTATATTCTGTGGTGTTGCATTAGTCAGTCCTTCTCAGTTCCTCTTTTTTAAGGGGTTTCTTTAGGCCTGTTTTCTCCATGCAGGGGATTTTGTGTAGACTAGACATGGGTTATGGCTTGGTTTCCCCCGATCAAACCAGCCCAATACATGGTGAGACTCAGTCATATCCTAAATGAGAGACAGTTACATTTGTTGTCCCTCTGTACTCTCCTCCATGTTGTCGTCTCCTCCATGGTCTCTCCCTCAGCACACATCTCACAGCCCCCTTCCTCATACAGTCTTAATGGGACTCATGAAATAAACAGGGAAGTATGTCTTTGTCCCAGATCAGAACACTCTCTCTCCACTGGGCACAGACGTCAATTCATAATCTATTCCACGTTGGTTCAACATCATTTAATTGAAATGAACAGAAGAGTACATGGAAACAACATTTAAATTACGTGGAAACAACATTGATTCAACCAGTGTGTGCCCAGTGGGTCATCTACCCCATGGCCCAAGATCACAGAACCACAGACAGAGAGGCTGCATGCGCTCGCTGTGGATTTTTACTCTCCTGTTCTTTTGTCTACAGTGCAATGTAAAGCACTAAGGGAAAAAAGAGAAGGATTAGTGTGTGTAGTCCAGGGTTCTCCAACTGGTGGTCTTATGAATTTTCCTTGTTGGATATAAAAGACTGTAAAAACACCAGAAAATCATCGGCAAGTATTCCCACGCATAATAAAGAGACACGAGGGGGTGTGGTATATGGCCGTTTTATATACCGCAGCTCAGGGCTGTTCTTAAGCACGACGCATCGCAGAGTGCCTGGACACAGCCCTTAGCTATGTTATATTGGCCATATACCACAACCCCGAGCTGCTTTATTGCTATTATAAACTGGTTACCAACGTAATTAATTAATTAATTGTCATACTCGTGGTATACGGTCTGATATACCACGACTGTCAGCCAATCAGCATTCAGGGCTCGAACCACCCAGTTTATAATATGCTTTAGTCAAATATTCTATCCGTTTGGGCTTCTTGCGGTCAATTTGCAATCTACAAATTATTTGTAATTATGTTATGCAACCCTGATCATCCGCACAAGAACAAAACGGCCGCGGATGAATGTACATGATGATCTCTGGTGTAGACTCTGTTCAAGAACAAACAAGTGGAAAGGGACATTGTTGTGAATGTGGATCAGACCAACAGCAAATGATATTCTAAGCAGTCAGCTGATTTGAGTAGAGCAGCTTCCTCCAATGATATTCCCGGTCAGTTGATGAACAGATGCCTTACAATTTAATGTTGTTTAGGAGCAATACTCATCTACAGTACAAGAACAGCCTGTCTCTTTCTTATGAGAGGGTTGTATCCAACCTTGTGGGTTTTAGTTTTTAAATGATTCAATTCTCTAGTCTCTACAGAACACAAAAACAACATGGAGTGGGTGTCTTTTCTTTGTCCTGATGGTCAAGTTTGCATGACAAAAGATCATCGGGAAGGCAAAGCCTCTTGAGTTTTAGAGACTGTTCAAGTGGCTCTCTCAGGGCAGGGGCAAAACAAACAGGATATCTAGGCCATACAAGAGGGCTGGAGAGGGTTCCATTCAAACACTGTGAACAGTAATCATATTCACACTGACATTCACATATTTATTCACAACGGAAAGCTACCCTGCTTTGGAGAAAAAGGGGGAAGCATAGGTTGAACTAGGATGTACATACAGTAGGCTACCCTTAGGGCTAGATACCTTGCTTAAGATTGATGTAAAAAAGAAAAAATCCACTGGGGCTGAGTTGCTTGATCCTATCTTGCTGCAGCTTTCTACTCCCCTGATTGTGGAGTCAGTGACACATATATTTTTAATCTGACGATTATCTCTGATGCTATCCCCCAGGGTTTGGAAGGTGGCCCGTGTGCTCCCTCTTTCGAAATTGTCTTGCCTATCCAAAACCTTTGAATCATTAATCAACTGTCAGCTTAGATCTTTCCTAGCTACGAGATGTATAGCAGCATCTCTGCTGCAACTTTGGTGTTAAATGATGTGGTAAAGGGTATGCATAAGAGGAAGTGCTGCGCTCTTTGACTTATCAAAGGCTTTTGATACTGTTGACGACTCTTTATTGATTCAAAGATTGTCTGTAATCAGTATGGATCTGGTGTCATGTAATTGGTTTGAAAATGACTTGACAGAAAGGACACAATGTGTTTTTTTCTGATTGTGTTCAGGTTTCCTTGATTTTACGAAAGGTGTCCCACAGGGATTGATTTTAGGTCTTGTACTTTTTACTGTATATAAACAATGTTGGTCTATCTGCAAAAAAAGCGTAACATACACCTGTATGCAGAGGTTTATCATAGCGCACTATGCTTTATTACGGGCGATAGGTTCAGTACATTTAAGACATTTACATTTAAGTCATTTAGCAGACGCTCTTATCCAGAGCGACTTACAAATTCTGTATTAGACATCACTGAATTCTGTATTAGAAAATAGGTTGGCCCTCTTTGAAGTCTCATAGATCGATGCATTGCACTCTTTTTGGTTATACTGTAAAGCCCTATTGCATAAACTTCTGCCGTACCTTACTTCATTGATAATATACAGACATACGAGATACCAGACCCGGTCTCAGGGATGGCTAACTCAGAAGGGATCTCCAATCTCCACTGAGTTAGGTAAATCTCATTTTAGTTTTTTTGCACCTTACTTGTGGAATAATCTCCAAGGCTCTCTAAAATTGGATGAAATGGTGCCTCTGCGGCAGGGGTGTCAAACAAATTTTGGTTGTACAGTGCATTCAGAAAGTATGCAGACACCTTGACTTTTTCCACATTTTGTTACTTTACAGCCTTATTCTAAAATGGTGTCAGTACTCACTAGGAGTGGTGGGGTGAAGTCAGGCGCAGGAGACCAAATATGCAATAGTAGAGCGTTTTATTTCCAGGGTCCAAACCACCATGAACAGGCATGAATAAGGAAAACCCAACCAGACAAAAATGTCCACCCCAAAAGGGCCGGAACGCAGTCCAGAATAAAACGCCAGTCCACAATAGAAAAAGGAGAAATACGTAACCCCCAAACCCACGACAGGTAACACGAAACAATCCCGCACAAAACCCAACCTAGAACAGCAAGACTAAATAACCCACTAATGAACTCAACTCAAAACAGGTGCAACACAAGACAGACAAAACTAAACGAAAAGGGAAACGGGGATCGGTGGCAGCTAGTAGGCCGGCGACTACGACCGCCGAGCGCCGCCCGAACAGGAAGAGGAGCCAGCTTCGGTAGAAGTCGTGACAAATGGATTAAATAAAAAAACGAATCCTCATCAATATACACAAAATACCCTATAATGTCAAAGTGAAAACTGCAAATCTATTAAAAATAAAAAACAGAAAACCTTATTTACATAAGTATTCAGACCCTTTGCTATGAGACTCAAAATTGAGCTCAGGTGCATCCTGTTTCCATTGATCATCCTTGAGATGTTTCTCCAACTTGATTGGAGTCCACCTGTGGTAAATTCAATTGATTTTGAGAGGATTTGGAAAGGCACACACCTGTCTATATAAGGTCCCACAGTTGACAGTGCATGTCAGAGCAAAAACCAAGCCATGAGGTTGAAGGAATTGTCTATAGAGCTCCGAGACAGGATTGTGTCAAGGCACAGATCTGGGGATGGGTACCAAAAACTGTCTGCAGCATTGAAGGTCCCCGAGAACACAGTGGCCTCCATCATTCTTAAATGGAAGAAGTTTGGAACCACCAAGACTCTTCCTATAACTGGCCGCCCGGCCAAACTGAGCAATCAGGGGAGAAGGGCCTTGGTCAGGGAGGTGACCAATAACCCAATGGTCAGTCTGACAAAGCTCTAGAGTTCCTCTGTGGAGATGGGAGAACCTTCCAGAAGGACAACCATCTCTGCAGCACTCCACCAATCAGGTCATTATGGTAGAGTGGCCAGACGGAAGCCACTCCTCAGTAAAAAGGCACATGACAGCCTGCTTGGAGTTTTCCAAAAGACACTTAAAGGACTCAGACCATGAGAAACAAGATTCTCTGGCCTGATGCTACCAAGACTGAACTCTTTGGCCTGAATGCCAAGCATCACGTCTGGAGTAGACCTGGCACCGTCCCTACGGTGAAGCATGGTGGTGGCAGCATCATGCTGTGGGGATGTTTTTCAGCGGCAGGGACTGGGAGACTAGTCAGGATCGAGGGAAAGATGAACAGAGCATGTGTTTGTCTGTCCGTCTCAGAGGTGACTGGACTGATCTGTTATGGCAGGGCTAGCGACAGCATAGCCTACCAGCATAGCCATGGTTTGCTCTGGTACCATTGTGTGTTCACAGTCCCAGCCACACTGTACTCCACTGTATTGGAGCATCAATGTGCACATTCAGCCACTTCACTCTCATTTACTCAGTCAATGGGCTCATTTAGCTGCCCACATTATACAGTACAGTCAGCCTGCTGGCCTTGGACCTGGGCTCATTCACTATTGTTGTTGGCCAATATTTGTTTGTCAGACATTGAATGGGAGGATGGTGTGGCATCCATTTGTCCAGAGGCTTTTTGTGATTCTTTCCAATCTATTTTTATGAGAAGTTTCTATTTCCATCACAGTCATTCTAGTCAGTTGAATAGTGGAAGTGTGGATGATAGAATCAGCTTTATTCCGCTTTATTGAAATGCAGAATAGACGTTCAACCACTTCTACAATAGGTTAGACATTCAACCACCTCTAGATATTCAGCCACCTTTTATTTTACTGAACTCTATTGTATACAGAACATCTGGCCTTTGAATTCATAGTTACCATACCTTTAGAAATCCCATGTTCATAATGCAAATGATGTGTGAACGAGAGCACAATGTCAGCTTTAATTAGTTTACATGGGGAATATACTTCACAAGTCATTATTCCAGGCTTTCCCCAAAAATGTAAAAAAAAAATAAAAAACATACAATTATTTTGTACTGTATCTTTCGTCTAATTAATAAATAAATGTCCTTCAATTCACAAGAGGCTGAATGTATCTCACCGGAGAAAGCATCAGGGTGAACGAAACAGTGACCCTCTGTCTCAGTATGTGTAGCGTATCTATCTGATGCTGTCTGGTCAGAAAGAGTATGACATTGTTGCCGCCCGTAGCATTGACTGCAAGGGAAGCCAGCGAGCATTTGTCCTCCCTTGATAAAAAATAAATAATAGCCAATCACCGTTGAGCTAAACTGAGTGAGCTCAGCTGTGAATGGTCCTGGCACACCAACAAAAATAAAAGTGTCAAGGGAAGCCAGTTTGGATTTGGCATCTGACCAATCACATCACAAGTCAAACGTCATTATTGACAGTAATAAATAAAATTGTTGCATCTCATTGTGTTGTTGTCCTCAGGTGGCTAGCCTCTAGCTAAAATTGTCCCTTTCCTAAATTACCCATCGATGGAGTTAGGGATTTGGACATGTGGATGTACTTAATTCTCTGTACTGGACAAGGATTATAATGGTGATTCTGATCCAACCATTAATTCATACATTGTGCCCCTGGCCTGAGAGGATGGAAGTTCAACACATTAATTGAACTAAATCGTCTTTGGTATCTTTTAGTTGTCACTGTATTAGAATAAGCAAAGGTGAGATGATGTTGAAATGGTGCTGGAATAGTGGAGGCAGCGCCTGTTTTCTTTGCGACTTGCGGTAACTCTCTGTTGTTCTAAATCAATAGTTGCTTCGTAGTCCAAAAATGACGGAAACATTACCTGCTTGACCATGCTGTAGGTCATATAACTGTTACAAGCAATCTGTTTTGTGGACTTCACTACAAGATGTTGCTCTCCGGTTTTGTACTAAAATAAATGTGTGGTTGAATTTATTCTGCCACTGTGTATTCTTATTGTCTCGGACTTAGGCCTATATATCATGGTGCCAAGTTATATGAACTAGCAGGTTAGAGAGCAAACAACGCAATTCTCACAACACCTAGGTTGCAATATGGCTTTTTTTTCTGGATTGGCTTCCCCAGTGATTTTATCCACTCACCGCTACTGCATTATTCCAATGTTATTCTGCATTTCAAATGATCATCAAATGAAAAATAGATGGAACAAGTCCTGGTAGTGTTCCTATTCTGTAACCAATACACTGGAGCTAGAAGAAGACAGTTGTTTGAGCTTTCAGCTGAATTCTCTTACAATCCCCTCACGACCTCCTTTGCAATCTTGCCCGGTGATGACTCAATTGCTTAAATTGACTTTATAATAAGTGTTGGCATAAGTTATTTTAGAAAATGACATTTCTGTGGAATTGTGTGTATTACGCTGTTGCCTGAAGTGCCATCCCATGTCATGGTGGAAGCAATGTGAGGGCCCTGCTGTGCTCCACCTGTGTTTCTCTATGGGACAGTGAATCATCTCACAAATATAAGACAAGGTGGAAAATGGTCAATTGAAATCTGAGGGACAGGTAAAGACCTAAACTTTAACACTGGCAACTTCTTGGATGCTACGCCATTCTAGGTTTGGGCCAGTATCTGTCTGTGAGACTAGCCTCAAGCTGTCTTTTCCTCGCTGTTTCCATGGAAACGACTAGCTTATTTTTAAGCAATAAGGTCTAAGGGGGTGTGGTATATGACCAATATACTGTACCACGGCTAAGGGCTGTTCTTTCACTATCAGTCCCGAGACGTCAGCAAAAACCGGCTTTTCATTTATCTGCTTGTCCAGCTTTAATATTTAGCCTCACATTGAAGTGTTGTACCATTTTCTTTTCAGGACAACCAGGGCTACAAGTACAACACAAAACAATTTGACATAAACAGTTGCATTCATGATTTTATTGACATAAGGTCTGCCAAAGCAAAAACCTGATAAAAAATGTATTTATATGAATGCTGTAAGTACAGAGATGGTTTTCTCAGTGGAAAATGAATATCCAACTAGTCAGTGACAACTGTGTGGAGTTTGGAGTTCGTGACAGCAACTATGTGAGCTTATTACAGTATTACAGACACTATGTCCTGGGATTTCCTATGATCTTCTATGTAGAAGAACCCCTTACCTTCTAACGACTATTGTGTAGCTTGTGAGCATCATAGAGCAAAGCATGTTACACGTTCATGTTCGTGGGAGCCTCAGCTTTTCATATATTTTAATAGTTTGTAGCTCAAACCATTCTGACTCGTTAGATGTTTTTGTAAAAAAAGAACCTTCCTTGGGCCCCTTCGGGATCCGCCCTTGTCTCACAAACACCGCTCTTGCTAAGCCCCCACTAATCACACATACAGTTGAAGTCAGAAGTTTACATACACTTAGGTTGGAGTCATTAAAACTAGTTTTTCAACCACTCCACAAATTTCTTGTTAACAAACTATAGTTTTGGCAAGTCTGTTAGGACATCTACTTTGTGCATGACACAAGTCATTTTTCCAACAATTGTTTACAGACAGATTATTTCACTTATAATTCACTGTATCACAATTCCATTGGGTCAGAAGTTTGCATACACTAAGTTGACAGAAAATTCCAGAAAATGATGTCAAGGCTTTAGAAGCTTCTAATTGGTTAATTTACATCATTTGAGTCAATTGGAGGTGTACCTGTGGATGTATTTCAAGGCCTACCTTTAAACTCAGTGCCTCTTTGCTTGACCTCATGGGAAAATCAAAAGAAATCAGCCAAGACCTCAGAAAAAAATTGCTGCAGGAGGGACTGGTGCACTTCAGAAAATAGATGACATCATGAGGCAGGAAAATTATGTGGATATATTGAAGCAACATCTCAAGACATCAGTCAGGAAGTTAAAGCTTGGTCGCAAATGGGTCTTCCAAATGGACAATGACCCCATGCATACTTCCAAAATTGTGGCAAAATGGCTTAAGGACAACAAAGTCAAGGTATTGGAGTGGCCATCACAAAGCCCTGACCTCAATACCATAGAAAATTTGTGGGCAGAATTGAAAAAGCGTGTGCGAGCAAGGAGGCCTACAAACCTGACTCAGTTACACCAGCTCTGTCAGGAGGAATGGGCCAAAATTCACCCAACTTATTGTGGGAAGCTTGTGGAAGGCTACACAAAACATTTGAACCAAGTTAAACAATTTAAAGGCAACCAAATACTAATTGAGTGTATGTAAACTTCTGACCCACTGGGAATGTAATGAAAGAAATAGAAGCTGAAATAAATCATTCTTTCTACTATTATTCTGACATTTCACATTCTTAAAATAAAGTGGAGATCCTAACTGACCTAAGACAGGGAATTTTTACTAGGATTAAATGTCAGGAATTGTGAAAAACTGAGTTTAAATGTATTTGGCTAAGGTGTATGTAAACTTCTGACTTCATCTGTAACACTGGTTGGTACCAACAGATGCAAGAATTATACAAATCTAATGGTACAACCCAGAAGTCTGTAGCTCAAATAACCTATGTTTAAGACGGTTTAGAAGTCCTAAATCACGCCAGCGTGATGGTGGGACTCATTGGGTTAAGATACCTGACTGTGGAGGAGAGGCATGAAGAAACAGTATTCTTGTTTGGATCAGGTGTATTTTTTACCCTCGTAGCCGTTTCACACCACCTGCAGATCTGCAGTCCATGTGTGTATTTACCTGAGCTCTACTCAACCATGACTTCTTACTTTAACAAGAGACTTCACTAAAGCCACAGTACCTCTTTGCTTTGGGGCCATGTGGTGCAAAGCGTGTTAGTTTGGACATGGCCAGGCAAACAGGCTGAGAATGTGAAAATCCAGTATGACTCAGACTCGTATTATAATGCATATGCTGCCTTGCCCCAAACACTCCATCATGCTCGGAGTCAGAGAGACAAACAGAAAGTACTGTTGTCCTGCTGGTAAAGGTGAAGGCTATGCATCACCATTTAGAGCATGGGTGTCAAACTCATTCCATGGAGGGCCTAGTGTCAGTTAAAACCTAGACAACCAGGTGAGTAGAGTTCCTTACTAATCAGTGACCTTAATTCATAAATCAAGTACAAGGGAGGAGCAAAAACCCGCAGACACTTGGCCCTCAGTGGAATGCGTTTGACACATGTGATTTAGTGTCAGCACTTTTCTATTCGAAACCCAGCCCAAGGAAAGGCTAGCTTTGTGTTGCTAGTGGAATTCCACTCTGTGCTGGTAGCAGTGATATTGAGTCAGATAAAGGTCAGGTTTCATTATTGTGGGAACATTTACACTTTTTCAGTTGATAACATTATCCCTCCAACATAATGATAACATTATAGCTGACATAAGGCTATCATATATTAATACGAGTATTTTCATTTATGATAGTAAACAAATGTTTACAGTTTCTTCTCCAGAGTAGTTTCTCATTCCCTTTGTATTGGCCTCACCCTCAACCCAGTTAATAAAACTAGGGCAATTATCCTGTCAAGTAAAGTAGGCTACACCTTACAGTACATAAGTGCACGCTATGTACACAAACACTCACACCCCCTACATACACTTCACACTGCAATAACAAGAATGAAAATGAGCAGCTTCATGTCCTTATCTGTCAACATGTCTTCTTCGGTTTGTCAAATGTAGCCTAACAAATATTTAGTGTAGGCCTAGCGACATATTTGACAGTGTGGAGCTTAGTGTTTAGAGAGAGGTCAGAGTCTTGTTTTGAAGTGAACCAAAGCTTATGTTTACATTAGCTTGCAACCCATGTTCGTCTCATCACATTGTTAAGTTGAGCAACCCCATTTCTGACGGAAAATAGAACAGGACAGAACATATTCCCAGCAGGTATTTTGGGTTGGAGCCTGCATTGGCCAAGGATCTAGCCGCACCCTGGCTTGATTTCATTTTATGGGAATTCCAGGCAACCTGAGAATGGGTGGGACCCACAATGTAAAGATTATAGAATATTATGCTTGTGATGCTCATGAAGCCTGCACTACAATTCTTAACATAATATCCCAATGCAATTAATGCTTACTCCTTCCAAGCAGTTTAAAATAATTTATTCTACCAAAGGAAATGTATGTATTTTTTTGTACTGTAAACAATGTTATAAGTACAGCACACATGTCAGGCATACAGCACCCTCAGGACTATCGTCACAACATGACAATAGTCCTCCTTTAAGAATGAGAAGGACAGTGATTTGTGAAAGTACCTTTACCAATCATCTTACCCCTCAGTGAGGCTGTATTTTCTTTCTTTTATTTTTGTACCTTTTCGCCCCAATTTCGAGATATCCAATTAGTAGGTACGGTCTTGTCCCATCGCTGCAACTCCCGTACGGACTCGGGAGAGGCGAAGGTCGAGAGCCATGCGTCCTCCAAAACACGACCCTGCCAAGTCGCACTGCTTCTTGACACACTGCTCGCTTCGCCCTGAAGCCAGTTGCACCAATGTGACGGAGGAAACACTGTACAACTGGCGACCGAAGTTAGCGTGCATGCGCCTGGGCCGCCACAAGGAGTTGCTAGAGCACGATGGGACAAGGACATCCAGGCCGGCCAAACCCTCCCCTAACCTGGAAGATGCTGGGCCAATTGTGCGCCGTCTCATGGGTCTCCCGGTCGCGGCCGGCTGTGACACAGCCTGGGATCGAACCCAGGTCTGTAGTGACACCTCAGGCACAGCGATGCAGTGCCTTAGACCACTGCGCCACGTGGGAGGTGAGGCAGTATATTCTGAGAAAGGAAGTTGCTTTAAGGATTTTATTAGTTCTGTAAAGTGACCACATGGGTCTTTCCTCAAACGGAACAAAATATCAGTACATGATTAAATAAGGCTGCGGATATTGCGTGTGCTCCCTTTCCGGCCTCTAGGTTACCAGGCTCATTATGGCGCACACCTGTCACTATGGTTACACGCATAATGACACTCACCTGGACTCATCACCTCCTTGATTACCTGCCCTATATATGTCAGTCCCTTTGGTTTCTTCCCCAGTCGTCATTGTTTCAGTTTCATGTCTGTGCGTTGTTCGTGTTTTGTATTATGTTTTGTTTATTGATTAAATCACTCACTCCCTGAAGTTGCTTCCTGACTCTCAGCGCACATCGTTACAGTGGAAGTAACACAGTATTCTATTCAGTGACAGCTGTATTTCAATCAACCATGTCTACATTTAATGCATTTTAGTCATTTAGCTAGAGTGACTTACAGTTAGTGCAGTACTTCCAGTGGAAAATGCCTGTTGTGTCCATTCATCTTTGAAAAACCTTTGAGTTTTGCTGAAAGATTGAGCCTATAGACAAGGCTGAAGGTGAAAACAGTGTGCATGACATTGATTGATTTGTTTGTTTATGCTTGCAGTTTGTACAAAAAACAAGTCTGGCAAGTGATATATACAGTGCCTTCAGAAAGTATTCACAACCCTTGAATTTTTCCACAATTTGTTGTGTTACAGCCTGCATTTAAAATGGATTAAATGTAGATTGTGTGTAAGTCAAAATGGAATTATGTTTTAGGAATTAAAAGCTGAAATGTTTTGAGTCAATAAGTATTCAACCTCTTTGTTATGGCAAGCCTAAATAAGTTCAGTAGTAAAAAGTTGCTTAATCAATCAGATAATAAGTTGTAATAATGATGTTTAACATGATTTTTGAATGACTGTACATCTCTGTACCCAACACATGCTGTACAGTGCATTCGGAAAGTATTTAGACACCTTGACCTTTTCCCCAAAAATGTACGCTACAGCCTTATTCTAAAATTGATCAAATAAAAAAACATGTCCTCATCAATTTACACACAATACCCCGTAATTATAAAGGGAAAACAGATTTTTATAAATGTTTGCAGATTTATTAAAAATAAACTGAAATGTTTACACAATTATTCAGACCCTTTACTCAGTACTTTGTTGAAGCACCTTTGGCAGCGATTACAGCCTTGAGTCTTCTTGGGTAGCTTGGCACACCTGTATTTGGGGAGTGTCTCCCATTCTTCTCTGCCGATCCTCTCAAGCTCTGTCAGGTTGGATGGGGAGCGTCGCTGCACAGCTATTTTCAGGCCTCTCCAGAGATGTTCGATCGGGTTCAAGTCCGGGCTCTGGCTGGGACACGCAAGGACATTCAGAGACTTGTCCCAAAGCCACTCCTGCGTTGTCTTGGCTGTGTGCTTAGGGTTGTTGTCCTGTTGAAAGGTGTACTTTCACCACAGTCTGAGGTCCTGAGTGCTCTGGAGCAGGTTTTCACCAAGGATCTCTCCTGTACTTTGCTCTGTTCATCTTTCCCTCAATCCTGACTAGCCTCCCAGTCCCTGCCACTGAAAAACATCCCTACAGCATAATGCTGCCACCACCATGCTTCACCGTAGGGATGGTGCCAGGTTTCCTCCAGATGTGACTCTTGACATTCAGGCCAAAGAGTTCAATCTTGCTTTCATCAGACCATAGAATCTTGTTTATCATGGTCTGAGTGTCTTTAGGTGCCTCTTGGCAAACTCCAAGCGGGCTGTCATGTGACTTTAACTGAGGAGTGGCTTCCGTCTGGCCACTCTACCATAAAGGCCTGATTGGGGGAGTGCTGCAGAGATGGTTGTCCTTCTGGAAGGTTCTCCCATCTCCACAGAGGAACTCTGGAGCTCTGTCAGAGTGACCATCGGGTTCTTGGTCACCTCACTGACCAAGGCCTTTCTCCCCCGATTTTTCAGTTTGGCCGGACGGCCAGCTATAGGAAGAATCTTGGAGATTCCAAACTTCTTCCATTTAAGAATGATGAAGGCCACTGTGTTCTTGGGGACCTTCAATGCTGCAGAAATGTTTTGGTACTCTTCCACAGATCTGTGCCTCGATACAATCCTGTCTCGGGGCTCTACAGACAATTCCTTCAACCTCATGGCTTGGTTTTTGCTCTGACATGCACTGTCAATTGTGGGACCTTATATTTACAGATGTGTGCCTTTCCAAATCATATCCAATCAAAGGAATTTACCATAGGTGGACTCCAATCAAGTTGTAGAAACATCTCAAGGAGGATCAATGGAAACAGGATGCACCTGAGATCTCATAGCAAAGGGTCTGAATACTTACTTTGTCGTTATGGGGTATTGTGTGTAGATTGATCAGGATTTGTTTTCTTTTAATCCATTTTAGAATAAAGCTGTAACATAACAACATTTGGTAAAAGTGAAGGGGCAGAATTTCAAGCACAGATTTAATGACAAAGTCCAGGGAGGTTTTCCAATGCCTCGCAAAGAAGGGCACCTATTGGTAGATACCTTTAAAAAAAATAAAGCAGACATTGAATATCCCTTTGTTATTAATTACACTTTGGATGGTGTATCAATACACCCAGTCACTACAAAGATACAGGCGTCCTGCCTAACTCAGTTGACAGAGAGGAAGGAAACCCCTCAGGGATTTCACCATGAGGCCAATGGGGATTTTAAACCAGTTACAGAGTTAAATGGCTCTGATAGGAGAACTGATGATGGATCAACAACATTGTCGTTGCTCCACTATACTAACCTAATTGACAGAGTGAAAAGAAGGATGCCTGTACAGAATAAAAATATTCCAAAACATGCATCCTGTTAGCAACAAAGTCATCCTGAAAGAAATATGGCAAAGAAATGTACTTTTTGTCCTGAATACAAAGTGTTATGTTTGGGGCAAATCCAATACAACACATTACTGAGTACCACTCCTCAAATTTTCAAGCATGGTGGTGGCTGCATCATGTTATGGATATGCTTGTCATCTGCAAGGACTAGGGAGTTTTTGAGGATAAAAGGAAAAAGAATAGAGCTAAGCACAGGCAGTCCTAGATGAAAACCAGGTTCAGTCTGCTTTCCATCAGACAACTCCATCTTTCAGCAGGAATATAACCTAAAACACAAGGCCAGATATACACTGGAGTTACTTACCAAGACAACATTGAATGTTTCTGAGTGGCCTAGTTAAATCGGCTTGAAAATCTATCGCAAGACTTGAAAATGACTGTCTAGCAATGATCAACAACCAACTTGACAGAGCTTGAAAAATTTAAAAAGAATAATGGGCAAATATTGTACAATCCAGGTTGGCAAAGTTCTTAAGAGACTTACCCAGAAAGCTATAATGGCTTCCAAAGGTGATTCTGACATGTATTGACTCAGGGGGTAGAATACTTATCTAATAAAATATATTAGTGTTTCATTTTACCATTTAATATTTTTATTTTATTTAATTCTTCTTCCATTTTGACATTAGAGTATTTTGTGTAGATCGTTGACAAAAAAAAAGACAATTAAATACATTTTAATCCCACTTTGTAACACAACAAAATGTGGAAAAAGTCAAGGGGTGTGAATACTTTTTGAAGGCATTTTAGGCCTATCTTGTGATGCAAAGAGGTCAACCATCAGAATGTTCATACTAGCTCTATTTCCAGTAATGGTACTGGGATTCCTGGGATGTAAGTTGGGTTGTGAATCCATAGAAAATGCAGACGATTCCTGGTGACAGAATAGACAGAGATCCATGGAAAGATGAGTAAGAGGCCTGGATTCCTGAAACTCCACTGGGAGTGTGGGTGGACCCCGTCAGAGGCCCATCTGTGGCCAGAGGGGCCATGGTTAGGGTCACGTTGAGCTGGGTTTAGTCCCAAAATGGCACCCTATTCCCTACATAGTGCACTTCTTTTGACCAGTCATATGGGCCCTGGTGAAAAGTAGTGTACTATATAGGGAATAGGGTGCCATTTGGGACATGACCCTGGACATCTGATCATGGACTGTCATCCCAGCAGGGGGGAAACATTAACGTGAGATCAGATCCACAGTAGAGGAGACAGCTGTGGGAGGTCGTTTAAACATCTTAAACATCCCACTCACTAGTTCCCAACAATCACTACAGAGCACCAACCCCTTAGTCATGCTAGTCCTGGAGAGTAGACTGTAGGAGTCCAAAAGCAAGACTAGGCCAGATCAAAAAATGTCATGTCAGACATTGGTTTGTGTACCAAGTCTCATTGTACCATCTACTGACATAAATTGAGAATCACAGGCTGGCAGTTGATTTAATTCACATCCACGGTGTATCATTTGATCATATGACGAGAGCCATATGAACACCACTGGTTTCAAAAAGTCACATGATGCTCAGGAGGTCTTTAGGAAGTCCTGATCATGCTATCATGCTTTGTTTGAAAGACAGGTGCACCCTGCATTCAGTAATAGAACAAGTGGAGTTTGTGTGTCAGGAAATGCAGGAATGGCACCGATCCCTACAAGTGCCACTTAGTTATTTAGAGTAACTGCTACTCCCCAACGCATTTTCTGTATTATAGTGTTTATGGCATTGAGCTGAAATGGCCATGTTTACTGAAGTAGTGTTGTACACCATCCCTTTTCTCAGCTTGTTTTTCAAACACTTATACAGTGTTGACTCAGATCAAAATAAAGCAATGTCTTGTGTAGCCAAGCAGACTGCTGTACTCCCTGTGAGATCAATATAAGACTTTATGTATAGCACTGTCTTTCTTTGTTAGAAAAACAAAAAACATTAACTATTCATGTTGGTGCCAGTGCTCTTGTCTCTTGGGTTACCCCATATTACAGTGGTTGATTTAAAATAGACTGAGAAAGCTGGATTGTGAGAAGCAGCATTGGTACAAATGTCAGTTTTAGACAGCTATTATATTACTGTGGATCACAAGGGCAGTATTAAACATTATTACAGTAAATGGATAATAGAGGCAGCAGCTAGACTCTCACCTCTCTCTTTCTTTTCAGAGTGGACAAGACTTTCTCCAGGGCCAGAAGCATATGGTGAGTTCCTCTTCTTCTGATTCTGCGTCACGTAGTATCAGTTACTCTGCAACTTAAGGACAACTTATTGTATGTGAAGGATACATACAGGCAGGGCTCTAAATTAACGTTTTCATTGATAGCACTGGTGCTCCTAAACTTCAAAAAGTAAGGAGCACCAGACAAAATTTAGGAGCACCAGAAAAAATATATACTCTCTTTACTGAAAATGACTGTCCTATCATTCTCATCAGTTGTTACCTTGATTATGTAGAACGCATCACAAGAGAGTGGAAAAGACATTAGAATAAAAACAACTTTTAATAATTGTATTCAAAAGTGCAACAACAAACCTATTTATTTAGGGTGTGTTCATAAATTCACTCTGGCTATCTACTTCGATTTCAGAGCACTCTCGTCTGAGTGTGACAGAGCACAGAATAACTGATGAATTTAGGAACGTTCAACACCCGTTGAATATGGCCAGTGTCAGTAAACATTCGCAAAAAGGCATAATTAAATTGTTGACAGCAGCAAGGTTACAGTCACCAACGCTCTGGATAACATGAAAACAGCCTAACCAGCTCTGCTAGGGTGTGTAAAATGGTCAGAGTGAGGTGTTCTCTCATTTATGTCTGAAAATAGCTAGCTAACCTTAGCCAGTTAGCTTGGGTGTTGGACTGCTGTTGTGAGGTCAGAACGCTCGGATCAACCCTACTCCTCTGGTCAGAGCGTCCAGTGTGCGCTCTAAACGCTCCGAGAGCCATCTGACAAAGCTCTGAATTTACGAATGCCCAGACCACACACTGAGCATTCTCTAGCACTCCAGAGTGAATTTACGAACGCCCAGACCACACACTGAGCATTCTCTGGCACTCCAGAGTGAATTTACGAATTCACCCATAGGTTATTCGTTTTGGACAGACAAATGTAACATATACAGAAGATAACCTTTTATTGTATTTAAAAGTGCAACTGCAAACTGTAAACTTGTTATCCATTACTGCATTTAGAGAACAGATAATAATAATAAACATAATACAAAACTATGTAATAAAATGAATGTTGTAAAAAGGCAACAAGCTGACTATGAACTGATACTTAATTAAATAAATGTTTAGTCTCCTCTCACAATGACTAATCAATTTGTTAGATCTAGACTGTAGCTAATAAATCAACTTGCTTTTAGGGTTTGTGTTTCGGGTAGGGACGTCCTAAGGAACCGGGATAGCACTAACCCTCTTCCCGTATAGTATCCGCAATGGTGGCAATAATGTTTGCACAGGACATCACGTTTCCAAATGTTGAGTTGATTTGTCATAAATGTTTTTTCTGGGTGAGTAACATGGGTCTGAATTTGGTAAAAGCCATCTACTCTTTGGTAGTGCAGTAAGCGGTGTAAAATGTCATCTCTAGCTCTGCCTGTTGACCAGCTTGAGCTGTCACCTGTTGCCTGTCAAATACTGCTGGTAGCTAGTAGACATAGCGATGTTGCTCCAGCCTCTGTCCCGATGCACTTGTCCTGGCACTTGATGTGCTTTTGGCTTAAGTAATGTTTTAGCAACGACGTTGTTTAGGTTGCTGTGGCCGGTGGCAAAATAAGACTTCCTGCTACTATTACTCCACACTTTCGACTACTCACAGAACATTGTGTTGCTACTTTTGTCCCACCTTACCTACTTGAATTGGCAAAGCCACCCTTCTCGGAACATGTAGAGCTTTTTCTTTTTCTGAGGAGATGGATCTGTAGCAGCATCTCCAACAGTGTCATTATCATCTCCTTCTGGTTGTGGTTGATCATTTTCATCATTAGTTTTTTGTCAAAGAAAGATTCAGTTACACCGCATTTCATTGTTGTTGTTCTAGCTAGCTAGCTTGCTAGCTAATGCCATTACTTAGCTGACAAAAAGGGAAAGCTGACAGTTCTGAGGGAATGTTTGCATGAAAAGGAATTGGTTGTGTGCCTGGCGTGTGATTGGTTTAAATAGCTATATTTAAACATTTGAAGCATTATGATTGGTTATTATTTGTAAATCGTGTATTTTGTTTGAGCAGTGAATAATATATGTTTTATTGTCTCACACTGGATAGGTGCCAAATTGGTCACACTTTAGAGCCCTGCATACAGGTGAATGATTTCCACAGAGTAAGGCTTTTGCCTCTCTACAGGACATTCTGTTTGTGAGACACTAGTAATCAGGCGTCATGCACCCATTATTTTAGAAGGGGCACAAAGTACGTGAGGATGGAGGGGGGTTGGTCTGGAGGGGGGGCTGCATATTTTTCAAATGCCTGTAACAATCTAGAACCATAATCATTATGCCCAATTCTATGTAAAAAAACAACATCTGCATAGTCTATCTAAGCATACCTCTTGACCTCATTGTCATTTTAATGAATGATGCACATTGATTATTTGAGAACTTCTGTGCTTTAGGAGTTTAGTATAACTGCCACACTGTTATATAGTATCATAACCCTAAATATGCTTCTCTGCTAAAAATCTGGGTGAAAGATTGAAAGGAATGTGAGTCTTATTCAGTACATTTAGTACTTGCTTGCTTTTCTAAAGCTTAACAAACTTGCCAGCAGGCATGCCTGCTAAGATAGTTAGACATGCTACTTTATTGATAGCCTGAAATAGCTTAGTAGCTAGTTATCAGGTTGGGATAATGGAAACCTATCTAGCTGGCTAGCTAAAGCCAGCTTCATAAAATTGCTAGGTGGTTAGTATTACAGAGAAACAATAAAACATATTGGTTGTATTTATTCATCAAGAAGGGATAAATAGGCTATATAGCCTGATTCATTTACAAACAATTAATTTACAAACATACCTCCTGCGAATCCTGCCCATCATCAGCAGCTAAAATCAAATCAAACGCTGTGTGTGTCACTCTACACTCTCTCCCCTCCTCCACTGACGATACTGTCTGCACGCACTAGATATAGACTCTCTAGCGTCCTGCCTAGCATATCTTTGCTCCTTGGAAGGAAGTTTCAAGTTTTATTTGTCACATGCACAAAGAACCACTTGCTTGGGAAAATAGGGGGGTGTACTCTTTGCTTGGTCCAGTTAGTGTGGCACCTCCGCAATACAGCTTATAGATATTTTGATAAATAATTATGATAAAACCTGCGCTTGAAAAGGAAGTTTAGTAATTAATTGAACATCTGAAATACCTGGATAATTTTAAACAGGGGGCACATGACACCTGCCTCTATGACGCCTCTGTGATAAGAACTTGAACAGTTTTACTTGAGAGCCCACAGACTGAGTAAAGTAATACATGAGCCACTGATAGAGAGGGAGAGCAGCATGGGACACCGTCCCGCCCAGCCGGTCTGCCGCACTCCCCCTCCCAAGTCCCCTTATCACAGTAAAGGCACTGCGTAACTGTTCTGCAGTGTTGGCAGGACAGGGTGGCGCTGTGGCGCAGGCGAGGTAAGGCTGAGGCTCTGTTCTACTGCTGAGTGGCATGTGGAGCCTGGCACTGACACTGCAGACACACAGACAGGAGCAGATGGAGCTCACCCTGGCTGTCCTGGAGGTTGAAGGGTGGCACTGGATGTCAGCCCGACCTCCACCCCTCTCTCTCTCTGTGTGACCGACCGCACCAGGACAGAGGCTCTCTGCTTCGTCCCTGTGAGAGTACTCACTCAGGAGCATCCATTCTCTGTCTGGTCGAAACCAGTGCTGAGTAATGCAGGCCTACCTGGAACACAGGAGGAGAGCAGAGTAGAGGAGTAGGACCGCTTCCTGATACTGCAGAACATTCTTCCTGATACTGTACGACAATTCGGGAATACAGGGTTTTTTACATTTCTATAGTAATACTTATTAGCTGAATGTAATTTAGAGCTCAATAGCAGTCTTGGATTGGTCTGCGCAACCTCTTGGCATGGCCAATTGGGATTAAATCAATGCTAAAACGGAGAAAAGTTGAAGGTTGAATGATGCAGGTTGTACCTGGTATCAGCTTTCCTTCAATATATTCAACTGAAAAACAATAGGTGGAGATGAGTCATTTTCAAAAGAACCTCAAAGACCTTTCCAATGTGGAAAAAAACAAACTGCTAACAAAGCCAAGGAAAATCGTGTGGCTGCATGTACGTTGCAGGCTTGGGCAGAGGTCTACCAGAAAGTGCTGTTTATTTTGTAGGCCCACAAAGTGGACTTGTTGCAGGAAGTTCATCTGCTAAAACTTCCAAAATACAGTTTTGAGATCTTGTAAAGAATCCTGGTGTTTATCAGTTAACCTCTAGACAAGAACAATAAAAACATAAGATATACCAACATGCCTTGCTCACCTTTCCGAATCGGAAGACCAAAGAAAATCTGGTGAGTTTCCCTTTGTCTGTGCTATAGAAAGGAATTTCCTGTTGTTTTGGCGTGTAGAAATAGCAATGCATTTCCTGTGCATAATCGCATATTGGTATATTGATTTGTTGAACCACTTTACTTGGGACAGACCTGAAGACATCAGTTTAAAATTCACCAAGTGCCGATGTTTGAACATTGTGTTAACACCTTTGACTGGCCCATTGGTGCACAGTAGACAACTGTGAATGTGGACAACTGTGAACAGCAACGTGGAATTTGATTAACAATAGATGCTGCTAAAATGCTAGCGTGATTTTCTCTACTTTTCCATAATGGTGACAGACTGACAGTTTTTATTTCTCAGGTAGACAGTTCACTTCCAACAGCAGATAATTGGGATAAATGTAGATTTTGTTGTTTTGCCACCTCCATCTGCTCTGTGACCAGTCTAGTTCTCTCTGTCTGTCTGTCTTCCCTGTGAGTTATGTAGGTCAGTGACTGTCCCTACCTGAACACATTAGCATTAATACTGAGTGGTGCAATAAAGACAGTCAGAGTGATTAGCTCTCCTCATGCTGTTTGGGCTCATTAGCATTTACTGTGGAACCATGATTCATCCCTCTGTGTTTGCTCATTGCTCAATGTTATGCAATACTTATGAAGGCTCGTGTCAATTCATATCACAATATCAACAAGTTTAGATCTGTTAATGACAAAGTGGAGTTTGTCACATTTAGCTGTGTCTATTTCCATCCTATATCCCGCAGCAATGGCAAATATGAAGTTATGTAGAGTAGAGTGATTGCAAACACCCTGAAGGGAATGAGAATTTAGATGAATGAAAAAAGGAAACCGCACACTGTTCTTGATAGTATCACTGATATTTAATAAGCTTACGTATCGGCCTAACGGCCTTCGTCAGAGCTTTTGTGAATTTTCTGAAAACAGCACCTCTATGTAGACCTAGCCCCACCCACATCCGTTCCACGTATGGAAAGGGGTTGGAGGCAAAGGAAAAATAAATAAGTGCTACCAAACATAACAATATGCATTTCACAAATATTACAAAAGTTTATAGACAAGACGTACCGAACACGTCCATAAAATCACAACGAGGACATAGCAAGTTTTCATTAATCATTGGGTACATCATACGAAAAAACAAAGTAATCTTAAATAGGAACATATTTTAAATTCACAACATAACATACATAGGCATTTCATCATTAAGTCCTTTAGGAAATAATGTCTGGAGGGTGAAAATCCAAAAACATTCTCTTTTGTCAGTGTATAGTGTATACGAGACAAACAAACCACATTCAGAAAAATCTCGCTAGAACAGAAGAACAGGCACTTAATGAATTAATGAAAGATTCATTGTTGGTTATTAAACCTGCAGACAAGGGGGGGTGCTGTAGTTGTTTTAGACTATGAAAAATATAAAGAAGAAATTCAGAGACAACTCAGTAATGAACGTTTCTATAGAAAACTAAGTGTTGATCCCACACAGGTGTTCCAAAGGGATATATGCTCTAGTTTGGAGCAAGCCCTATTAAACCACCATATCTCAAAACCTGAATATGAATATCTTTGCTGCAAATGTGCCATACTTCCATGCCTTTACATTTTACCGAAATTACACAAACCTAAAACACAACAAGGCAATTATCCAGGCAGACCAGTGGTTGCAGGAATAGGCTCAATGCTAGAGCCATTGTCGAACTTTGTAGACGCTTTTATTAAAACTCATGTGCAAGCATTGCCATCATATGTAAAAGACTCTATAGACTTCATAAACAAGATCTCACCAATAACGGGTTTGAAAGAAGACTGTATTCTGGTCACATTAGATGTCGAGAGTCTATATTTTTTGGTAATTTTTTTATTTATTTTATTTTTATTTTTTTTAATTTTTTTTTTCCAAGATGGCGTAGCAGTTCAGACGTCCTCTACCCTCCTCTTGTCGTGTCCCGTGTATATATATATTTACATATTTTTTTTCTTCACTTATCTTTATATATATATATATATTTTTTTTAAAATTCTAAATACTCAACCTCAAAGCACTCTCCTGCAACCCGCCTCACCAATTTAAAAAAGAAAGTATTATTTACCTCATCTGAATTCCACAACAGAAGCTAGCAAGTGTTTAGCCATTTTCACTGGCTAACGTTGAAGTTCAGCTAGCCACGGTTAGCTGTCCTCAGCTATCCATTAGCTCGAAAAGCTATCGCCAGTTTTTGTACAGCGCGATTCAGACCAGAGCATACCGGACCTATTCTCTCTCCTTTCCCCGATTTCTACCGCAGGCTCTGGACATTTACACCTGGATCTTGCAGCTAACTAGCTGCTACCTGAGTGACTATTGGCAACGTCGGTCACGGAATTAACACACATTATTACGGAGCTAGCCAGCTAGCCAGCTGAAGAGTTCCGTCAGCCACTCCTGGGCTATTCATGAGCTAGCCAGCTGAAGTGTCTCCTGGGCTACAACTCACCTATCCTGACCCGTTTTACTGCCGATGCGGAGCCCCATCGGGTCTTCACGACTGGACCACCGACGTTATCTGCCCGAGGGAGTTATCCAACTGGCCCCTCCGTCGCGACGTAACCTGATCGCCCATCTGTGGCCCGCTAATCGTTAGCTGTCTTTTCGGCTGCGATCTGAATAGGTCTATCGGACACTTTTCTTGGGCCACTATAACTAACTATTTTTCCAACTTGGACTGGTCCCCCCTTCCACACGGAACCCCACTAACCCACAGACGGAAACGCACGAGGTGGCTAAAAACAGACCTCCCTCCCATCTTCCACCAGCTTGCTACCTATGGCCCGGCTAGCTGTCTGAATCTCACTGGACCCTTTGATCACTCGGCTAAGCATGCCTCTCCTTAATGTCAATATGCCTTCTCCATTGCTGTTCTGGTTAGTGTTTATTGGCTTATTTCACTGTAGAGCCTCTAGCCCTGCTCATTATACCTTATCCAACCTCTCAGTTCCTCCACCCACACATGCTATGACATCTTCTGGTTTCAATGATGTTTCTAGAGACAATATCTCTCTCATAATCACTAAATGCCTAGGTTTACCTCCTCTGTACTCACATCCCACCATACCTTTGTCTGTACATTATACCTTGAAGCTATTTTATCGCCCCCAGAAACCTGCTCCTTTTTCTCTCTATTCTGGACGTCACAGACGACCAATTCTTATAGCTTTTAGCCGTACCCTCATACTTATTCTTCTCTGCTCCTCTGGGGATGTAGAGGTGAATCCAGGCCCTGCAGTGCCTGGCTCCACTCCTACTCCCCAGGCACTCTCTTTTGATGACTTCTGTAACCGTAATAACCTTGGTTTCATGCATGTTAACATTAGAAGCCTCCTCCCTAAGTTTGTTTTATTCACTGCTTTAGCACACTCTGCCAACCCGGATGTCCTAGCTGTGTCTGAATCTTGGCTTAGGAAGTCCACCAAAAACTCTGAAATCTTCATCGCTAACTACAACGTTTTCAGACAAGATAGAACGACCAAAGGGGCGGTGTTGCAATCTACTGCAGAGATAGCCTGCAGAGTTCTGTCCTGCTATCCAGGTCTGTACCCAAACAATTTGAACTTCTACTTTTAAAAATCCACCTCTCCAAAAACAAGTCTCTCACCGTTGCCGCCTGCTATAGACCCCCCTCGGCCCCTAGTTGTGCTCTGGACACCATATGTGAACTGATTGCCCCCCATCTATCTTCAGAGCTCGTGCTACTAGGTGACCTAAACTGGGACATGCTTAACACCCCAGCCATCCTACAATCCAAGCTTGATGCCCTCAATCTCACACAAATTATTAATGAACCCACCAGGTACAACCCCAAAGCTGCAAACACTGGCACCCTCATAGATATCATCCTAACCAACGTGCCCTCTAAATACACCTCTGCTGTTTTCAACCAAGATCTCAGCGATCACTGCCTCATTGCCTGCACCCGTAATGGGTCAGCGGTCAAACGACCTCCACTCATCACTGTCAAACGCTCCCTGAAACATTTCAACGAGCAAGCCTTTCTATTCGACCTGGCCCTGGTATCCTGGAAGGATATTGACCTCATCCCGTCAGTAGAGGATGCCTGGTTATTTTTTTTAAATGCCTTCCTCTCCATCTTAAATAAGCATGCCCCATTCAAGAAATTTAGAACCAGGAACAGATATAGCCCTTGGTTCTCCCCAGACCTGACTGCCCTTAACCAACACAAAAATATCCTGTGGCGTTCTGCATTAGCATCGAACTGCCCCCGCGATATGCAACTTTTTAGGGAAGTTAGAAACCAATACACACAGGCAGTTAGAAACGCCAAGGCTAGCTTTTTCAAACAGAAATTCGCTTCGTGCAACTCCAACTCTAAAAAGTTCTGGGACATTGTAAAGTCCATGGAGAATAAGAACACCTCCTCCCAACTGCCCACTGCACTGAGGATAGGAAACTCTGTCACCACCGATAAGCCCACTATAATTGAGAATTTCAATAAGCATTTTTCTACGGCTGGCCATGCTTTCCACCTAACTACCCCTACTGCATTCAACAGCACTGCACCCCCCACAGCTACTCGCCCAAGCCTCCCCCATTTCTCCTTCTCCCAAATCCATTCAGCTGATGTTCTGAAAGAGCTGCAAAATCTGGACCCCTACAAATCAGCTGGGCTTGACAATCTGGACCCTTTCTTTCTAAAATTATCTGCCGAAATTATTGCAACCCCTATTACTAGCCTGTTCAACCTCTCTTTCGTGTCGTCTGAGATTCCCATAGATTGGAAAGCAGCTGCTGTCATCCCCCTCTTCAAAGGAGGTGACACTCTTGACCCAAATTGCTACAGACCTATATCCATCCTACCCTGTCTTTCTAAGGTCTTCGAAAGCCAAGTCAACAAACAGATTACCGACCATTTCGAATCCCACCGCACCCTCTCCGCTATGCAATCTGGTTTCAGAGCTGGTCATGGGTGCACCTCAGCCACGCTCAAGGTCCTAAACAACATCGTAACCGCCATCGATAAGAAACAATACTGTGCTGCCGTATTCATTGACCTGGCCAAAGCTTTTGACTCTGTTAATCACCACATCCTCATCGGCAGACTCAGTAGCCTTGGTTTCTCAAACGATTGCGTCGCCTGGTTCACCAACTACTTCTCTGACAGAGTTCAGTGTGTCAAATCGGAGGGCCTACTGTCTGGACCTCTGGCAGTCTCTATGGGGGTACCACAGGGTTCAATTCTTGGGCCAACTCTTTTCTCTGTATACATAAATGATGTCGCTCTTGCTGCTGGTGAATCTCTGATCCACCTCTACGCAGACGACACCATTCTGTACACTTCTGGCCCTTCTTTGGACACTGTGTTAACAACCCTCCAGACGAGCTTCAATGCCATTCAACTCTCCTTCCGTGGTCTCCAACTGCTCCTAAACACAAGTAAAACTAAATGCATGCTCTTCAACCGATCGCTGCCTGCACCTGCCCGCCTGTCCAGCATCACTTCTCTGGACGGTTCTAACTTAGAATTTGTGGACAACTACAAATACCTAGGTGTCTGGTTAGACTGTAAACTCTCCTTCCAGACTCACATCAATCATCTCCAATGCAAAGTGAAATCTCGAATTGGCTTCCTATTTCGCAACAAAGCATCCTTCACTCATGCTGCCAAACATACCCTCGTAAAACTGACCATCCTACCAATCCTCGACTTCGGCGATGTCATTTACAAAATAGCTTCCAATACCCTACTCAACAAGCTGGATGCAGTCTATCACAGTGCCATCCGTTTTGTCACCAAAGCCCCATATACTACCCACCACTGCGACCTGTACGCTCTCGTTGGCTGGCCTTCGCTTCATAATCGTCGCCAAACACATTGGCTCCAGGTCATCTACAAGACCCTGCTAGGTAAAGTCCCCCCTTATCTCCGCTCACTGGTCACCATAGCAGCACCCACCTGTAGCACGCGCTCCAGCAGGTATATCTCTCTGGTCACCCCTAAAGCCAACTCCTCCTTTGGTCGTCTCTCCTTCCAGTTCTCTGCTGCCAATGACTGGAACGAACTACAAAAATCTCTGAAACTGGAAACACTTATCTCCCTCACTAGCTTTAAGCACCAGCTGTCAGAGCAGCTCACAGATCACTGCACCTGTACATAGCCCATCTATAATTTAGCCCAAACTACTACCTCTTCTCCTACTGTATTTATTTATTTTATTTATTTTGCTCCTTTGCACCATATTATTTATATTTTATCTCTGAACTTTCTTCAAACTACAAATCTACCATTCCAGTGTTTTTCTTGCTATACTTTATTTACTTTTCCACCATGGCATTTTTTTTGCCTTTACCTCCCTTATCTCACATCATTTGCTCACATTGTATATAGTCTTATTTTTTTTATTTTTCTACTGCATCATTGATTGTATGTTGTTTTACTCCATGTGTAACTCTGTGTTTTTGTATGTTGTCGAACTGCTTTGCTTTATCTTGGCCAGGTCGCAATTGTAAATGAGAACTTGTTCTCAACTTGCCTACCTGGTTAAATAAAGGTGAAATAAATAAATAAAAATAAATAAATATACCAGCATTCCCCATGCGGGGGGGCTGGCAGCACTAGCTCACTATTTGGGAGACAGAGATACTAATGAATATCCACCAACAAACTTTATTTTAGAGCTGGCAGAATATGTTTTAAAGTATAACTATTTTAGGTTTGATGATGAATACTACCTCCAAACGAATGGAACGTCGATGGGCTCCACTTTCGCTCCGAGCTATGCTAACCTTTATGTGGGTCTATTTGAAGAACGTTTAGTCATTAACAAAAACGAAAATCAATTTTTGAATAAAATCCTGAAGTGGTATCGATATATTGACGACATTTTTTGCATATGGGAAGGAACTGAACAAGAGCTGTCAGATTTTATGGCACTACTCAATGACATGGATCCCAATCTGAAATGTACTATTGAAAGTGACACTCAACGCGTTCATTACCTCGATATGTGGATTGAGAAATCAAATGGAACCCTGTTTACAACTCTGTATCGAAAAGAAACAGACAGAAATACTCTATTACAGGGGGACAGCTTCCACCCTGAGACATTAAAAAGAGGACTTCCTAGAAGCCAGTTTTTCAGACTGCGCCGTATATGCTATTCCAATGATGATTATCTAGAAAAAGCAGCGGAGATGCGCACTAGGTTTCTAAGAAGAGGCTATTCGCCACAATGTGTGGATGAAGCTCTTCATTTGGCATTGGGAAAAACACGAGATGAATTGTTACAAAAAAGACCAGCTAAAGCAAAAGAACACTCCGTTATGTTCACAACCACATATACTTTGAATTCGCGAAAAGTGGGAGGTGTGGTTAAAAAACGTTGGCATATTTTATCATCGGACCCAGCTTTGCCGGCTGAATTCAAGAATCCACCACTCATTGTGTATAGGAGAGGTCGCAATTTGCGCGATAAATTGGTTCATGCCAACTGCCAGCCACGAAAGAAAATCAGCCAGGCTCTTTTACGCCCGCTACCAAATGGTAGCTATAAATGTAGAGGATGCGCACAGTGCAACAATATGATGAAGTGTGAATATTTCTGCCACCCACACACAGGAAAACGGTTTCAAATTAACGATATCATCACGTGCACCACCACCCATGTTATTTACATTATTAAATGTCCATGTGGGCTCTGCTATGTCGGTAAAACCTCCCGCTCTCTCAAACAGAGAATTAGTGAACATAAAAGTTCAATCAGGAGAAACGACAGGGATTATCCAGTCGCAGTACATTTTAATGACCAAAAGCATGACATTTCTACCTTTAGATTTTGTGGTATAGAGAAAGTCAAGATATCAGACAGGGGAGGTGATATTAATAATACTCTGAGCAAAAGAGAATGTTTTTGGATTTTCACCCTCCAGACATTATTTCCTAAAGGACTTAATGATGAAATGCCTATGTATGTTATGTTGTGAATTTAAAATATGTTCCTATTTAAGATTACTTTGTTTTTTCGTATGATGTACCCAATGATTAATGAAAACTTGCTATGTCCTCGTTGTGATTTTATGGACGTGTTCGGTACGTCTTGTCTATACACTTTTGTAATATTTGTGAAATGCATATTGTTATGTTTGGTAGCACTTATTTATTTTTCCTTTGCCTCCAACCCCTTTCCATACGTGGAACGGATGTGGGTGGGGCTAGGTCTACATAGAGGTGCTGTTTTCTGAAAATTCACAAAAGCTCTGACGAAGGCCGTTAGGCCGATACGTAAGCTTATTAAATATCAGTGATACTATCAAGAACAGTGTGCGGTTTCCTTTTTTCATTCATCCTGTTTCAACTGTTGCCATGCACCTGTAAAAAGATTGCTCAGATGTGCGAGTGCCTTTTGAATGAGAATTTAGATAAAAGAGAGGGCCAGTCTGTGAACGATCTACTTACTGCTCTGCAGTCTGCTCCCTCTCTGAGGCTCCGTGTGTGTGTGTGCAGCGGTCCCTTCCGCCACTCTCCGCTCCCTCCCTAGCCTCTCTCCGCTATAGCCTCTTCTCCTCTCCACGTTGCTGCAGCGAGTGAAGTGAATGTATTAAATCTGGTACTTGTTGTTAAATGACACCACAGTTCTCCAAGGCATAAATATTATTTTTTTAAGTAAAAAAAAAAAACGTTTTCGAAAAAAGTTATCTACCTTACAATTTTTTTTCTGTGCTGTTTAATTATTTAATCGGTTCCTTTTTGTTCTCCTTCAAACATTATATTTAGTTTTGCTTTGGAGAATTTGTCATTGCATGAGAGACTGAGGGACAGCGTAAGTGTAAAAGTGACGTCACTATTACATAATGACGTCATCTTGCGACTTCTAGCGTCAAACGGAGCAACCAACAGCCCTACTTTCCTTGAAAATAGTTAGCAACTCTGCTTTTATCATTCCTGCTGCTTCTGCCAGATCTGAATAGTTCTCTGAATACTCCTGTGAATAACTCACAACATATTGTCATGGTCATCCACATTTTGACGTGACTTGTTGTCAAACTAGGTCGTAGAGGGAGCACTTGTGTCACAGAGACAGCTGGACCCCTTCAATCTGTGTCCCTCTCTAAAATCCTTTAAAAGGAATAGCAGTAATTAGTTGGAATCCTATGTTGGTTGGTAAACTGGAAGGAGAGGCTCCTAGCTTCCCACGCATGCGTTCTGAAACTAAATCATATAAAAACAAAATCTACATATTTTTAAACAACTATAACCTAGTGAGTGAATGTTATTTATAATAAGGGTTATATGGAGAAAATTGGACCTCTCTGAAATGAAAATGGATGGCCCTCCCTCAGCAAAATATATTTTTCCTAAACCCTCCCTGAACACCTGAAAAGAAAATAAGTGACCCTCCCCTATAGCAGAAATAATAATTAGAACAAAGTGGATAGCAGAGAACATGTTTACCCTAACTTGGACAGATCAGAGCCTTATGCAGTTTTAGAAACTGTTCTTCGTCCTGTAAGCGTTTCATGGCAACGCATGAATGTTGATAGCGCACAGTGTGTCTTGTTTGTAACGAAACTGTACCTATTTCCAAGTAGTTAAATATGAAAAGTCAAAAGTTAGGCCTAGCTTTCCACCCCAGACAGAGTGGGCCTACCGATGCCGCTTTAACTGCTGGCTACTCTTATTCCGTGGCTTAACCCAACGAGAGAAAGTGTTTCCCCAAAAGCTGTCTGGGTTTAAACATCTATTGTACAGCAAGTGAATTGCTTAATAAATTGATAGTGACAGAATTAGATTACTTCCCAACCAAATTACATTTTTTCCTCTTCTCCGGCTATAGAAGCATCAATGTCAAAGAAACGAAACAATGATATCCTTCTATGCATCCGAGACACGTCTTTCACGGGTATTTTACAGCTTGTTTCTAGCATAATGCATCGCGGACCAACGCGCTGTTTCAGATCACTTCACATAACCGAATCATTTTTATTTACTTTAAAATCTTAAACTAACAAGGGGTATAAAAGATTGGCCTATGGCATACCTTCTCATACCCCCTCAATTTCGAGTCTTGGTTTTAACTGAACTGCCCTTCACTGACATGGAGGTAGGCTATTTAAACAGTGCATGGTGGGTGGAGGAATTTACCGACAAATCTATGGATAAAGCAGCCTATAGCCTCATTTCGTCTTTCAAACAGGTATGCCTGACTCTTATTTCTTAAATAGGAAGAAATAGGCTCCAAAACAAAGCCCTCTTGTGGTTAGTAAAGTCTAATTAAAATGAAGACAGTTTAAATGAATTATGCTTACTCGAATTTGCCCACTTTCAGCACCATGAGCTGTCCTTTTCTGATTGATTGTGCCGCTACTGCTGGTCACGTCATAGCACCTCAGTGTAAATTCCTTGAATATGGCTTATTGTGAGGTCAATACCTCTGATAAATACATCAGGGGCAAGAAAAATATTGTTTTTAATAAAATAATTTCTATTAGTAGCAAGCTATCAAAATTGACCTCTAAGTCTCCTCTCATCTTTGTGCTCTCCTTCTCAAACTCAACAGAACATAAGGCAGCTAGTTCGCACGCAAGGTAGTACATTTTTTGGACTATGCCTAATCAAAAAAAATATTTTCAGAAGAAGCCTTTGACTCTCCTCCTGAACTGCCACTGTAGCCCTACACAGCACAGCCATTGGTTAGACAGCACACAGCAAGAGCAGAGCAGGTCTCAGGGTTGGAATATCCATTGCAGTGTGTAATGCAGCCCAGTTTAATTTACACCATCCCAACAGCTATCTTAGAAATATAACTTTGCTCCACTGTGACTCTGTTCATTAGACTAACTCCTCATCTCTGGACTCTGAGCTTCAGCCGGGGCCATCCATGCCTCAGCTTAGCCCGGAGAGACAGCCTTCACACGGGCTACTTCTGCAGATACACTCACTATAAATACAGGCCACAGGGCCCAAGGTTTAGATAACCACAACCTCTATCTCAAGGAAGGATACTGATTCCTGGAATTGGTTTCACAGGGAAAAAATGTATCATGCTTGTTGCCAAATGATCTGTTTCAATGCATGTCTAAATGAGCAGAAACTGTTAATTTGTTGAGACATATGTCACAATATTACACTTCAGGCAAAGTGGTTTATATAAATAAGGGTGTTGTATGGTGGGGTATGCTGTGACTTTGCCTGTGGTTGTATGCCCTCTAGTGGCCCAGTGTACCCAACCCAATGGATTCACCCTCTAGCATAAATTCAGCAGATGAAAGTCTAAAAGATTTGCATTTGATTTTGTAATTATGTTCTGTGTGAGCCCTCCCTCTGTGTTGGGTAAACTGAGGTTAGAGATGTCATTTTGCACATTCCTCTATTTGTGTACAGTATACTGTACACTAAGAGCCAGAGGTGTCATTTCACATCTCCCTCTGTTTCTGACACCATGCCGTGTGCATTAAAATTGTATCTGTGCACGCTCCTCAGTTTGTGTGACTAACCCGGGCTTATGTCACCATGCATGTGCACGCTTCTCTGTGCGCGTAGAGCTGAGTTGTCTGGCTGGCATAGAGGGGGACAAGGGGGGGGAAACACTGTCATACCCAATCAGCCAAGACTGTCTCCTCTCATCTCCTTCAGCCCGCTGTCTGTCCTGTCTGACTAAATATAGCAAGAGAGAGACAACCTAGCCCCCTGGTTCTCAGACACACCAGGCCAAAGACAGGTTTCATTATTAGAATTATTTTTTCAAAGTCACACACAGCACCAGAACAAGTGTCATCATCATCACCACCAGACGTACTGATGAAAGCAGCGGGCTGGAGGATGAGATTGTTTGACTGCACCAGTAATTCTTCACAGAAAACATTGTCGTTTTCTCATTTGATATCGGGCTTGAATTTGTCATGTTAGAAGAAGTCATTTGTTAACCTTTCGAGCAGTTCAGTCCTATTTTCCCCATAATATTATTTTCTTGTGTGCTGCCATCTTTGAGCAGGTACACACTTTCTATAGGGTATGCAGTATACATTAAGGTACTTTAAGGATGAAGCATTGGTGACGTGTGTGGATGGTTAAACAACATACATAGGGATGTTCTATGTGAAAAGGCTATTGATAGATACAGGAAAACTGGTGTTTTAAGCCAACAGAGGCCAGACACTGAGCTGAGGTCAGATCAGTCATGTACAGTACTTTTAACACTCTACTTTCTGTTTAGAGGAGCTTTAAGCCTCTCCCTGGGGATTTGGGATGTAATCCATTTTCCAGCACTATGCTGCAGGGGTTTTATCCTCCCATATTGTTATTGTTATCTGACTGACAGACTGACAGACAGCACTCAGTGATAGGAGGCATGACGTTTCCTAGCAGAATAATACCACAACACGGAGAGATGCTAGCGACTGCTTTTGTTTCCCACTATTGTTTAAAAGGCACTTCTGCATCATGGTGATTTCCCTTGGTTGTTGTTTCCCCACAGGATCTCACGGTTTTACCGATTTGACTTCAGATTCTGACGTTTATCCACGTTTATCCAAACATCAAATTTCGAAGGGTTTTTGACATCCTGGGTTGCTTAACCTGCTCAGCATCCTTCTATTTCTCCAAACCTAAAATGCTGAATTGTTTTTAAATTAGGGGTTTAGGTTTGGGATAGGCTTAAAACATTACGTTTAGGCATTCATTCAGAATGGTTAAGGGTTAAGGTTTCAGATAGGGTTAAAACCAACAATTAAAACAAATAAGTCTCTACCACTGAACACGCAACCTTCACATCCAGAGTCATGGGATTACATCCAGAGTCATGGGATTACATCCAGAGTCATGGGATTACATCCAGAGTCATGGGATTACATCCAGAGTCATGGGATTACATCCAGAGTCATGGGATTACATCCAGAGTCATGGGATTACATCCCAGCTCAGTCATGAGCGAGTTTATTAGCAAGTGCATCAGAGATGTCGTACCCAGTGTGACTATTAAAACCTTTCCTAACCAGAAACCGTGGATTGATGGCAGCATTCGCACAAACCTGAAAGCGCAAAGGCGACTGGAAACATGACCAAATACAAACAGTGCAGCTATTCCCTCCGCAAGGTAATCAAACAAGCAAAGCGTCAGTATAGAGACAAAGTAGAGTTGCAATTCAACGGCTCAAACACGAGACTCATGTGGCAGGGGCTATAGTCAATCACGGACTACAAAAACAAAACTAGCCCCGTCGACGTCTTGCTCCCAGACAAATTAAACAACTTATTTGCTCGCTTTGAGGACAATACAGAGCCACTGACACGGCCCGCTAACAAAGCCTGTGGGCTCTCCTTCTCCGTGGCCAACGTGAGTAAAACACTAAAACGTGTTAACCCTCGCAAGGCTGCCGGCCCAGATGGCATCCAAAGCCGCGTCCTCAGAGCATGCACAGACCAGCTGGCTGGTGTGTTTACGGACATATTCAATCAATCCCTATCCCAGTCTGCTGTCCCCATGTGCTTCAAGAGGGCCACCATTGTTCCTGTTCATAAAGAAAGCTAAGGTAACTGAACTAAATTACTATTGCCTAGTGCTTTGAGAGACTAGTCAAGGATCATATCGCCTCCACCCTACCTGATACCCTAGACCCAATCCAATTTGCTTACCGCCCCAAAAGGTCCAATGATGATGCAATAGCCAACACACTGCACACTGCCCTATCCCATCTGGACAAGAGGAATAC
The DNA here is from genome assembly GCF_965601325.2 of Salmo salar. NCBI lineage: Eukaryota > Metazoa > Chordata > Actinopteri > Salmoniformes > Salmonidae > Salmo > Salmo salar. The sequence goes on along the minus strand of NC_138303.1, from coordinate 37,284,607 downwards.
CTATGTAAGAATGCTGTTCATCGATTACAGCTCAGAATTTAATTAACACCATAGTACCCTCCAAACTCATCATTAAGCTCAAGACCCTGGGTCTCGACTCCGCCCTGTGCAACTGGGTCCTGGACTTTCTGACGGGCCACCCCCAGGTGGTGAAGGTAGGAAACAACATCTCCACCCCGCTGTAGCTCAACACTGGGGCCCCATAAGGGTACATTCTCAGCCCTCTCCTGTACTCCCTGTTCACCCATGACTGCGTGGCCATGCATGCTTCCAACTCAATCATCAAGTTTGCAGACGACACTACAGTGGTAGGCTTGATTACCAACAATGACGAGAGCCTACAGGGAGGAGGTGAGAGCACTCGGAGTGTTGTGTCAGGAAACCAACCTTTCACTCAACGTCAACAAAACAAAGGAGATGATTGTGGACTTCAGTAAACAGCAGAGGGAGCACCCCCCATCCACATCGACGGGACAGTAGTGGAGAAGGTGGAAAGTTTTAAGTTCCTCGGCGTATACATCACAGACAAACTGAAATGGTCCACCCACACAGACAGCGTGGTGAAGAAGGCGCAACAGTGCCTCTTCAATCTCAGGAGGCTGAAGAAATTTGGCTTGTCACCTAAAACACTCACAAACTTTTACAGATGCACAATCGAGAGCATCCTGTCGGGCTGTATCACCGCCTGGTATGGCAACTGCACCGCCCTCAACTGCATGGCTCTCCAGAGGGTAGTGAGGTCTGCACAACGCATCACCGGGGGCAAACTACCTGCCCTCCATGACACCTACAGCACCCGATGTCACAGGAAGGCCAAAAATATCATCAAGGACAACAACTGCCTGTTCACCCCGCTAACATCCAGAAGGTGAGGTCAGTACAGGTGCATCAAAGCTGGGACCGAGAGACTGAAAAACAGCTTCTATCTCAAGGCCATCAGACTGTTAAACAGCCATCACTAACATAGAGAGGCTGCGGCCAACATTCTGACTCAAATCTCTGGCCCCTTTAATAAATGGACTTAATAAAGGTATCACTAGTCACTTTAAATAACGGCACTTTAATAATGTTTACATTACTCATCTCATATGTATATACTGTATTCAATACCATCTACTGCATCTTGTCTACATATTCTTATTCATCCCTGTACATTTGTGTGTATAAGGTAGTTGTTGTGAATTTGTTAGATTACTTGTTAGATATTACTGCATTGTCGGAACTAGAAGCACAAGAATTTCTATACACTTGCGTTAACATCTGCTAACCATGTGTATGTGACCAATACGATTTGATTTGATTCCATCTAGAGTCATGGGATTACGACCAGTGGTGTTGTGCAAATTCTTTAGGCGAGGGAGTGCGTTTTTTAAAATAGTTTTTGTGACCTCATCATTTCCTCAACCAAAGTTTGTACCGCCAGATGTACCGTATTGAATCATCATTATATACTATGCATACAATGAATGCCTCCTCCAATTGCAACATCTGCCGATTCCCACACATATTTGTTTTTGATACCCTCAAACACCAAGTTAGGCATCCATCATTTCAAAATAGGTCATCATCACTGTCAATCGTGAATGATAATTCTTCATGTTTTACTGGTGAAACGTCCAAAACTGCATCTCCATGCCAATCATTTGATTGATCTCAATCAGTTTCATGGGAATATGCATTTAGATCTGTTTGAATTACTGTTTCATGAGTGAATTAGAGCAGATGGTGTTAACAAACTATTAGCCTTTCTTGTATTTTGTTATAATCAAAGCATGTATCCTGCCTAGTGGTGCACTCTGTTGAGTTTAGCGCATTATATATTGGGGGGGAGACTATTCAGCTTCAGCTAACCATCCTAAAATCTGATTAGAAATGAGGTGTTTTGGTGTAACAGTAACGTTACAGCCCTACTATGCTATGGTATTACATTCAGTTCTGTTATGTAACATGCTAATGAGTCATTATGTTGTAGCGGTGAAGGCTCCGTGCAGGATTTCACCATAATGTGATCGTGCAAAACATTGATTCAGCTTGATCTAACTTTACCTAACCAGCACAATTGTGAGATTTTCTATTTGCAATAATACTAATAAAAAAACTGATGAGTAGTACCTTCTTGAAAACAGCCATAAAATCAACCTTTTAATGTGGTGTATTCATGCATCTCAATAAACTACAACCTAAATGCATTATACCCTCCAACTTGACCCAATTCACATTTCCAAGCCTCTGATTGGCCTCCGCAGTGCACACGTGTAGCCTACAGTTCTTCGTCATGCTCGCCACTGCCAGAGAGAAACCCTTTTACCTACCTCTAGGCAGCTATACATATTTATTTGTTTATTTGATTGATAATTTATCAGCAGCTTCTCGATTGAAAACATTCCTAGGTGGGGATTGAGAATCTGAAGGTGTTGCAGGAGAGGATGTGGTTTATTCAGAATCACCTGCTCTTTTTAATGTATACTAATGATGCAGGCAGCTGTTTGGGGAGGTAAAGGTACATGTGGTGCATGTAGGCTGGCTGGTACCTGTGGTGCATGTAGGCTGGCTGGTACCTATCACACAGTCTCGTCACACAACACTTTGCTCACAAATGGAATACTTCAATCACTTAGTTATTCAATGTATTCAAAGAGCAACCATTTTGAATTGGGTTGAGTGCTTATTATTGTGTCTATATTATATTACACCATACAATACCAGTCAAAAGTTTGAACAGCTCCTAATCATTCAAGTGTTTTTCTTTATTTGTACTATTTTCTACATTGTAGAATAATAGTGAAGACATCAAAACTATGAAATAACACATATGGAATCATGTAACCAAAAAAGTGTTAAACAAATGAAAATATATTTTGTATTTGAGATTCTTCAATGTAGCCACCCTTTGCCTTGATGACAGCTTTGCACACTCTTGGCATTCGCTCAACCAGCTTCATTAGGAATCTTTTTCCAACAGTCCTTGAAGGAGTTTCCACATATGCTGAGCACTTGTTGCATAACAATAACACCATATTTTAGTTGCCAGTGTTTATTATGATTTTTGGCAAAGAAAAATACAAATATGAGGTAAACTCGCAGCAGAGCCCCAAGTCCAGTGGGTTTATCCTCTGCCATGTTGATGTTAATGTGTTGATGTTCTCCGTATCCATAGCCAGAATGATTTTGCAGTGCATGGTTATCGAACAGATTTCCTGTTATATTCATCAGAGGTGTAGGGAGGGTGAAGTCTGTGAATCCCAAAAATAGTAATTAGACAGATGATTAACAAAAAATGCACACAACAGTATTCATACCTTGTTTTTTGTGGTGAATGTGAATGAAAAAAAACTGTTTTGATAATGGTTTTCATACACATACCTTGTCCATAATGTAGAGGCCTATGGGATATTCATTGACGAGGTAAGGAAGGATGATGGTAAATGTTATCTGCATAACATACCAATACCAATTTACATATGTATGCCTCCTTGTCAGTTCAGTCATCTGCACCCAATACAGCTAGCATTCAACATATTCTTATAGCCCACATATTCTTACCTCTTTGATTGATATCCATTGAATTGCGTCCATTTTCTGTTTTAGAAAGATTTGCACAAACATGAAAAGAAAGAGTATCATCGTAAAACAATATGAATTTAGATCATACAAGGGACAAACCTTACCTTAAATTGAGATCTTTACATTTTTACAGTTAAGTGCCTGCACCTGCTGTCCTTTCAAATTCAAATCCAAATGTTTCAGTTGGGCAGTTAGGTTCCTGCAAGAACCCCCCACCAACTAAGGAGGGTCCTCGTTGAACCCCACCTCCTATGGGGTTCTTGGAAGAACCTTTTGGGGGCCATTTTCAGTGCCAAGAACCCTAAGGTTCTTCGAAGAACTCTGAGGATTTTAGAAGAACCCTTGTTGAACCCCTCATTTTTAGAGTGAGAATGTCACCTTTCCAACAGGTCAGTTAGTCAAATGTTTGCCCTGCTAGAGCTGCCCCAGTCAACTGTAAGTGCTGTTATTGTGATGTGGAAACGTCTAGGAGCAGCAACGGCTCAGCCGCAAATTGGTAGGCCACACAAGCTCACAGAACAGGACCGCTGAAGTGCTTAGTGCATAAAAAACATCTGTCCTCGGTTGCAACACTCACTACCGAGTTCCAAACTGCCTTTGGAAGCAATGTCAGCATGAAGCTCATCGAGAGCTTCATGAAATGGGTTTCTATGGCCTAAGATCACCATGCGCAATGCCAAACGTCAGCTGGGGTGGTGTTAAGCTCGCGGCCATTGGACTCTGGAGCAGTAGAAACACGTTTTCTGGAGTGATGAATCACGCTTCACCATCCGGCAGTCCAACGGACGAATCTGGGTTTGGAGGATGCCTGGAGAATGCTACCTACTTGAATGCATAGTGCCAACTGTAAAGTTTGGTGGAGGAGGAATAATGGTCTGGGGCTGTTTAACAGGGTTCGGGCTAGGCCCCTTAGTTGCAGAGAAGGGAAATCTTAACGCTACAACATACAATGACAATCTAGACAATTCTGTGCTTCCAACTGTGTGGCAACAGTTTGGGGAAGGCCCTTTCCTGTTTCAGCATGACAATGCCCCTGTGCACAAAGCGAGGTCTATGTCAAGATCGGTGTGGAAGAACTGGCCCTGACCTCAACCCTATCGAACACCTTTGGGATGAATTGGAACGCAAACTGCGAGCCAGGCAAGGCTTAATCGCCCAGATGTCCACATACTTCTGGTCATGTAGTGTATTACTTCAAATAGATTCTGCCGTTCTGTCATTGTGTCATGCGTTACAAATGTCCCCATTTTTTGAAAAGTCATGCTTCAAGGTTTCCAGACTGTGGTTTGTTTGCCATGGCAGCCAAACACTTCAATTCTCGATAAGGGTTAAGAAACAACTCCGAGAACTGTTTTCTTATCTTTGAATGTTGTGCCAAATGGTCCTTCACCAAATGACTTTTGTTGAGGAACCCATTAAGAATCTCTGAGTCAGACTAATCTGCTTTTTTGACTGCTGTCCAATATTTCCATTATTTGGTGCCTCTTAAGGCTGCAGGTAGATTTCATTTTGAAGGAGAGATATGGTCTTAAAACACACTGCGATGCCAGAGGAGAATGTTGACAATTGGGCACTTTTAGTAGGATATGCAATTCATCATATTTGCCCAGAGGTGACCTGTGTGTCACATTGCTCTGAGTGGATGGGATAGGACGTGTGTGCTGGAGTGTGTGATGCATGGCTCCGTGCAGGAAAAACGCACACAGAGAGGAATACCATTACACCCATGCCGAGAAGTACTTGAATAGTAATGTTTGGAGGAAAAAGGATTTTCCAAAGACTACTCTTGGGATGTGATGCTTGTGTTAATTTCCTCAACAAAAAAGTGACAAAAATATTTGTCAAACACCTATTTCTCAGAGGCAATTGACAAGACTATAACTGACTAAACAGACCCAGAAAAAAACAGGTGCAACGTTTATGGTCGTGTCGCAGTGTGTAGGAAGGAGATGTGGTAAGTGTGCAGGAGGGCATGGAAGGATAGTCAAGTTTTGGTGGATAAAGTTGTGTTTGTTAACTGTAGGGGTGTCCATGTTGCTGAGGATCGGAAGTGTCCGGTGCTAAAGAGACAGATTGAGTGGCCAGAGTCAAAGTAGTGCAGAAAGTGCTGTATGCTGAGGCATTGAAGCAAGTGGAGGAGGATGAGTCAAGGGTGCAGGATCCTGAGAGGATTCCAGTGAGTAGTAGATTGGTGCCAGCACAGAGGGATAAGCCAATGAGTGATTTATGCTTCATCAAGGTTGGCTTCTTAGCGTTCATAGTAGTGGTTATCATCCGTACTGCAGAGATCACAGAAAATATATCGTAAATCACAGAAAATATATGTTGTGGTGGCAGCTGCAGAGAACTATTTGGGTATACAAGATTTGACTTCAGAAGAGTTACAGGGTGTGTTGAGTGGTGGTTCCTGTCCTCCCAGGCTGTTGGCATGGTGCAAAGTAGTGGAATGGGGTAGTGGGTTTTTAATGAGTGTAAGTGGTGGTGTCTGGGGCTATATTTCACTTTCATAGAGGAACAGGACTAATGAAGATCATTTCATGTAGGTAGGCGGTGACTGGCCTCACACTCCAGTACAGTAGGTGGCAGTATATGCACCTGAAAGTTGGCTGCAATCCGCCAACTGAATTCCGAAGAAGAAGAAGAAGAAGAAGAAGAAGAGTGTGGGCAGACAGGTTCCGCTCTGGCCCACAGTATTGAGTTTAATAGTAAAACAACAGTCTACATGTTTTTCTCTCCCTTGAGTATAGAAAAGTAATCTGTCTTTGAATTTGTAGTCTCGCTCAACCCTCCCACTTTCCCCACTGCATTGCATAGCCAGGTTCTGTAGCCAAGCCTCCCTGTTTTCCTCAGAGAAAACAGATTGATTCTAACCCTTACCTTTCAAAAGATAGGACCCGTAATAACGGCGCTACATTTTTTTCTTTGTGAAGTTCATTGACAGGCCGCATATCGCGGGCCATTCTAAAACTAGGCTACTTGCGGACCATACCGTTAAACCTTTTGTTTAGGCTACACCTTTTCAGTCGTGTTACTTCATTAGCTACATATAGCTACCAACTCAGGGTGCGTTCAGCGGGGCACAACATTTTGGAACATTCAGATAGAAATATGCTATGTAGAACAAATATGCCTCTCTGACATATAATAAGAAATAATGGCGGCTCTGTTCATGTAATTTCTATCTGCAACTGAACGTGACCCTGGTAACATTACCAGTAGCCTTGGACCAGGACTCGAGCACTGGGAATTCAGCCATAGGGACTTGTGACTCGACTATTGGTGACTCGGACTTGAACTTGAACATAGGGAACTCGGACTCGAGTACAGGGGATTTGGCACTCGATTCGGACTCGAGGTTTAGTGTCTCGACTACATCACTGAGCGAAACAGTCATTCGCTCTCGTTCAAAGTCATTAGCCCATTCTAGTTTGGACACCAATGTGGCTGCGGCATCTGTGGAACGTTGATGACAACATTGATAACGATGGCGATGATGCTGTGAAACCCATACTACTCTTATAGATGTTTGTCATATTTCTGCTGTTGGGAAGAGAATAGGGTGGTATGCAGAACAATATGTTGGTAGGACAAGGTTATGTACGTTTGTGCACATGGCAGTCAGTGATTTCTGTTTACTATTGGTTAATGAGGTAATGCAAATATGATGTGACTAAAATGAAAGGGCATTTAGTTGACTAAAATGGCCCACTGTTTTTGTAATTTTGACAAACTAAAATCAGTATTCAAATGACAGAAATTTGACTAAGACTTAATTGTTTTGTCAAAATGTCTACGACTAGACTAAATCTAAAAGAGTGCCAAAATGAACACTGTCCCCCACACCACTCGCACACATGCGCGCACGGATACACACACACACACAGAGACAGAGAGGAGACAGTGATGCATCACATTAGCCTGTCTAAAGCACTGCTTAAAAGGAATTGCTTTTTTCCTCAGGGACAATCGCTCTCCCATCCATTTGAAATTGTGCCCATTTGGGCCAGCTCCATCACAAGGCCTTAGGGCTGAGATGGACATTTCAAGGGCCCCTGAGGGGAGCAGGTGGATCTTAGTCCAGCAGGCTTTATTTATGTGTTAATTCACAACACATGCTCTGCTCCTGTCTGTGGCTGTTAGAGGACAGACCAGGACAGGCCAAGAGTGACTGGTGGCAGCCAGGTCAGACCAGCGCAGGGCAGAGAAAGTTTCTAGTTTTATTAATGGTATGTGCAGGATACACATGGTATACACCGTCCAACTAAACACATACTTCCATGTTCCTTCTGGACAATGCAACAACAATAAGAAATAATCTAATCTAAGAGCTGGACAGCATGATGGGATGTGACCTGTTTGGAACATAGATTAGGTTAGAGGGGTAGGAGTAGTGGTGGCTATTCAGCATGACACATGTTCATTGGGGTGGAAACAGGCTATATGTCTGTTGAGGGGGTGCCTCTGTGTGGAGGAGGTAATGCAGTCTTTGACTAGCCTCTCGAAGCACTTCATGATGACCAAAGTGAGTGCTACGGTTCAGGAGTCATTCAGTTCCTTTCCTTTTCTTAGGCACGGGGATGATAGTGGACATCTTGAAGCAGGTGGCCTGAGCTAGAGAGAGATTGGAAATGTTAGAAAACACAACAGCTTTCTGGTCTGCTCATGCTCAGAGGGCGTGACTAGGGATGTCGTCTGGGCCGGAAGCCTTGCGAGAGTTAATACTTTTGAATGACTTACTTACATCCTCCTTGGAGACTGTAAACACGCAGCCCTCGTTGTCCTCCGGGGCTCTCCTCGGCAGCTCAGTCGTTATGCTCAAAGTGTGATAAAAAAAAGTGTTTAGCTCGTCTGGTAGGGTGGCGTTGGTGTCTGCGACGTGACTGGCTTTCTGTTTGTAATCCGTGATCGTTAGAACCCCCTGCCACATACGCCTTATTAAGCCAGAGGCCTACTGCAACATCTGCCATGATGTTAATGTGTTAGAGGGAATGGGGGGGGGGACATGGGGACTGACAGAGACACTGGGAGTGTTGCAGAAAGAACATGTTTACTGAACATGTAGGCAAAAGTAGAACACTTCCTTAACATTTTACATCCATCATAATGCTACTGTATGAATGTTGTTTGGAAATGAAATTAGCATGTACTGTAGGCGCAAATACGACATGTAAGCCAGCCCATGTTCATTTTTTAAGCAAGAGGCTAGATTTATAAAGAAAGACACGAAGGAGGACACACGCAACATCTGCTTGCTATATTTAAAAGCAACAGGTTTATTTCCTCCTCATGTTAAATATCAACAAGTTTTTTTCAAGTTGTTGGTGTTTGATTGAAATGCTTGTTGACCCAGAGAGAGTGGAAGGAGTTAGTTAGTGATGCTAGATCGCATTGGGTGGGCCGGCCAATGGTTGGTCCAATTCCTCCTACAGTGATGCTGGAGCGTGTTGCCTTGTAGGCTGGGCTATCCCTCCTACAGTGATGCTGGAGCGTGTTGCCTTGCGTAGGCTGGGCTATCCCTCCTACAGTGATGCTGGAGCGTGTTGCCTTGCGTAGGCTGGGCTATCCCTCCTACAGTGATGCTGGAGCGTGTTGCCTTGCGTAGGCTGGGCTATCCCTCCTACAGTGATGCTGGAGCGTGTTGCCTTGCGTAGCCTGGGCTATCCCTCCTACAGTGATGCTGGAGCGTGTTGCCATGCGTAGGCTGGGCTATCCCTCCTACAGTGATGCTGGAGCGTGTTGCCTTGCGTAGGCTGGGCTATCCCTCCTACAGTGATGCTGGAGCGTGTTGCCTTGTAGGCTGGGCTATCCCTCCTACAGTGATGCTGGAGCGTGTTGCCTTGTAGGCTGGGCTATCCCTCCTACAGTGATGCTGGAGCGTGTTGCCTTGCGTAGGCTGGGCTATCCCTCCTACAGTGATGCTGGAGCGTGTTGCCTTGCGTAGCCTGGGCTATCCCTCCTACAGTGATGCTGGAGCGTGTTGCCATGCGTAGGCTGGGCTATCCCTCCTACAGTGATGCTGGAGCGTGTTGCCTTGCGTAGGCTGGGCTATCCCTCCTACAGTGATGCTGGAGCGTGTTGCCTTGTAGGCTGGGCTATCCCTCCTACAGTGATGCTGGAGCGTGTTGCCTTGTAGGCTGGGCTATCCCTCCTACAGTGATGCTGGAGCGTGTTGCCTTGCGTAGGCTGGGCTATCCCTCCTACAGTGATGCTGGAGCGTGTTGCCTTGTAGGCTGGGCTATCCCTCCTACAGTGATGCTGGAGCGTGTTGCCTTGTAGGCTGGGCTATCCAATGGAGAGTAGGTGGAAGGAGGAGGGGAAGGATGCTGGGGAGAGGACAGGCCTCTCAACCCCCTAATCAACAGTCAGTGATACCGCCAGGTATCTGAGTCAGAGCCATATCAACAGTCAATAATACCGCCAGGTTTCTGAGTCAGAGCCATATCAACAGTTAATAATACCGCCAAGTATCCGAGGCAGAGCCATATCAACAGTCAATAATACCGCCAAGTATCCGAGGCAGAGCCATATCAACAGTCAATAATACCGCCAGGTATCCGAGTCAGAGCCATATCAACAGTCAATAATACCGCCAGGTATCCGAGGCAGAGCCATATCAACAGTCAATAATACCGCCAGGTATCCGAGGCAGAGCCATACCAACAGTCAATAATACCGCCAGGTATCCGAGGCAGAGCCATACCAACAGTCAATAATACCGCCAGGTATCCGAGGCAGAGCCATATCAACAGTCATTAATACCGCCAGGTATCCGAGGCAGAGCCATATCAACAGTCATTAATACCGCCAGGTATCCGAGGCAGAGCCATATCAACAGTCATTAATACCGCCAGGTATCCGAGGCAGAGCCATATCAACAGTCAATAATACCGCCAAGTATCCGAGGCAGAGCCATATCAACAGTCAATAATACCGCCAGGTATCCGAGGCAGAGCCATATCAACAGTCAATAATACCGCCAGGTATCCGAGGCAGAGCCATATCAACAGTCATTAATACCGCCAGGTATCTGAGTCAGAGCCATATCAACAGTCAATAATACCGCCAGGTATCCGAGGCAGAGCCATATCAACAGTCATTAATACCGCCAGGTATCCGAGTCAGAGCCATATCAACAGTCAATAATACCGCCAGGTATCCGAGGCAGAGCCATATCAACAGTCAATAATACCGCCAAGTATCCGAGGCAGAGCCATATCAACAGTCATTAATACCGCCAGGTATCCGAGGCAGAGCCATATCAACATATCACCAGCTCCTCCTCTATCAACTTTGATAGATCACATTGAACACATCAGATGTAGATAGCAGCTGGCCTTTCATTCCTTCAGTTTTATCAAAGCTTGAAGTGGTCAAATGTATCCCGTTTTTCCTGTGAGAAATTTCTATTTTTGCTGATACTTTTCATCTCAGGTAAGCTTGTGGTGATTAGCATGCTTGTTTGAAGGAGCTGGTTCAGCGTTCTATGAGAAATGAGGAGCTGAGAGAGATTGAGCCCTACGCAGCCTAATAGTGGGATGTTGTCCATGCCTCAGATCCCATGGGATGTGATGTATCTGTGATGGGTTCGTAAACCCCGGGCAGGCTGTGCTCTGGGGTCAACTGATGGTCACAAGCAATCACCCAGCCATCCAGATCTCACAGATTACACCCTGGACAGCTCTGCTCTCCTCTCCATCCATCCACGCAAACGCTGGTCTCTGCCTCTCTCTGACACACCAGTAAATGAGAGGGGAAAGCCAGAAGTAAGCATAATGGTTTGGTTTCTGTCTTTTTCCCTTCAGCTCATATATTGACACACATGAAATGTAGTGGTCACAGCAGAGCCCCACCAGCTCCTCACTACACTATATTACTGGTGGTCACAGCAAAGCCCCACCAGCTCCTCACTACACTATATTACTGGTGGTCACAGCAGAGCCCCACCAGCTCCTCACTACACTATATTACTGGTGGTCACAGCAGAGCCCCACCAGCTCCTCACTAAACTATATTACTGGTGGTCACAGCAGAGCCCCACCAGCTCCTCACTACATTATATTACTGGTGGTCACAGCAGAGCCCCACCAGCTCCTCACTAAACTATATTACTGGTGGTCACAGCAGAGCCCCACCAGCTCCTCACTACACTATATTACTGGTGGTCACAGCAGAGCCCCACCAGCTCCTCTCTACACTATATTACTGGTGGTCACAGCAGAGCTTCACCAGCTCCTCACTACACTATATTACTGGTGGTCACAGCAGAGCCCCACCAGCTCCTCTCTACACTATATTACTGGTGGTCACAGCAGAGCCCCAACAGCTCCTCTCTACACTATATTACTGGTGGTCACAGCAGAGCCCCACCAGCTCCTATCTACACTATATTACTGGTGGTCACAGCAGAGCTCCAGCAGCTCCTCACTACACTATATTACTGGTGGTCACAGCAGAGCTCCAGCAGCTCCTCACTACACTATATTACTGGTGGTCACAGCAGAGCTCCAGCAGCTCCTCACTACACTATATTACTGGTGGTCACAGCAGAGCTCCAGCAGCTCCTCACTACACTATATTACTGGTGGTCACAGCAGAGCCCCACCAGCTCCTCACTACACTATATTACCGGTGGTCACAGCAGAGCCCCACCAGCTCCTCACTACAGTATATTACTGGTGGTCACAGCAGAGCCCCACCAGCTCCTCACTACACTGTATTACTGGTGGTCACAGCAGAGCCCCACCAGCTCCTCTCTACACTATATTACTGGTGGTCACAGCAGAGCCCCCCAGCTCCTCACTACACTATATTACTGGTGGTCACAGCAGGGCCCCACAAGCTCCTCTCTACACTATATTACTGGTGGTCACAGCAGAGCCCCACCAGCTCCTCTCTACACTATATTACTGGTGGTCACAGCAGAGCCCCACCAGCTCCTCTCTACACTATATTACTGGTGGTCACAGCAGCGCCCCACCAGCTCCTCTCTACACTATATTACTGGTGGTCACAGCAGAGCCCCACCAGCTCGTCTCTGGCTTGGGCGATATACCGTATACCGGGGTATTTTCAAATACCAACTGTATGATTTTCAATACTGTTCCCAACATTTTGGGGGTTGGGGGCACCCCTGTCTCGCTGGGGCTGCCGTACTACGCTGCTGCTTATAACTAACTATAAGTGAAGTATAACTATTAGATAATCTAAGATGTGTCAAATAAATGATATCCAGCTCAGGGCTCCAGCTATGCATTTGGTTCGCTAACTTACTAGCTTAGTGGCTAGATTTCAAGATCAAGCTTCTTGGTTACAGAAGAGACATTCAATCCCCTCCTGGATCAAGATCCCTGTTGCCTTAATTGTTTGGTGCGTAAAAAAGTATATACACTGCTCAAAAAAATAAAGGGAACACTTAAACAACACAATGTAACTCCAAGTCAATCACACTTCTGTGAAATCAAACTGTCCACTTAGGAAGCAACACTGATTGACAATACATTTCACATGCTGTTGTGCAAATGGAATAGACAACAGGTGGAAATTATAGGGAATTAGCAGGACACCCCCAATAAAGGAGTGGTTCTGCAGGTGGGGACCACAGACCACTTCTCAGTTCCTATGCTTCCTGGCTGATGTTTTGGTCACTTTTGAATGCTGGCGGTGCTTTCACTCTAGTGGTAGCATGAGACGGAGTCTACAACCCACACAAGTGGCTCAGGTAGTGCAGCTCATCCAGGATGGCACATCAATGCGAGCTGTGGCAAGAAGATTTGCTGTGTCTGTCAGCGTAGTGTCCAGAGCATGGAGGCGCTACCAGGAGACAGGCCAGTACATCAGGAGACGTGGAGGAGGCCGTAGGAGGGCAAAAATCCAGCAGCAGGACCGCTACCTCCACCTTTGTGCAAGGAGGAGCAGGAGAAGCACTGCCAGAGCCCTGCAAAATGACCTCCAGCAGGCCACAAATGTGCATGTGTCTGCTCAAACGGTCAGAAACAGACTCCATGAGGGTGGTATGAGGGCCCGACGTCCACAGGTGGGGGTTGTGCTTACAGCCCAACACCGTGCAGGACGTTTGGCATTTGCCAGAGAACACCAAGATTGGCAAATTCGCCACTGGCGCCCTGTGCTCTTCACAGATGAAAGCAGGTTCACACTGAGCACGTGACAGACGTGACAAAGTCTGGAGACGCCGTGGAGAACGTTCTGCTGCCTGCAACATCCTCCAGCATGACCGGTTAGGCGGTGGGTCAGTCATGGTGTGGGGTGGCATTTCTTTGGGGGGCCGCACAGCCCTCCATGTGCTCGCCAGAGGTAGCCTGACTGCCATTAGGTACCGAGATGAGATCCTCAGACCCCTTGTGAGACCATATGCTGGTGCGGTTGGCCCTGGGTTTCTCCTAATGCAAGACAATGCTAGACCTCATGTGGCTGGAGTGTGTCAGCAGTTCCTGCAAGAGGAAGGCATTGATGCTATGGACTGGCCCGTCCGTTCCCCAGGCCTGAATCCAATTGAGCACATCTGGGACATCATGTCTCGCTCCATCCACCAACGCCACGTTGCACCACAGACTGTCCAAGAGTTGGCGGATGCTTTAGTCCAGGTCTGGGAGGAGATCCCTCAGGAGACCATCCGCCACCTCATCAGGAGCATGCCCAGGCGTTGTAGGGAGGTCATACAGGCACGTGGAGGCCACACACACTACTGAGCCTCATTTTGACTTGTTTTAAGGACATTACATCAAAGTTGGATCAGCCTGTAGTGTGGTTTTCCACTTTAATTTTGAGTGTGACTCCAAATCCAGACCTCCATGGGTTGATAAATTGGATTTCCATTGATTATTTTTGTGTGATTTTGTTGTCAGCACATTCAACTAAGAAAAAAGTATTTAATAAGATTATTTCTTTCATTCACATCTAGGATGTGTTGTTTAAGTGTTCCCTTTATTTTTTTGAGCAGTATATATATACAGTACCAGTCAAAAGTTTGGACACACTTACTCATTGAAGGGTTTTTCTTTAGTTTGAATATTTTCTACATTGTAGAATAATAGTGAAGACATCAAAACTATGAAATAACAAATGGAATCATATAGTATCCAAAAAAGTGTTAAACAAATCTAAATATATTTTAGATTTTTCACAGTAGCATTCTCTCAACCAGCTTCATGAGGCAGTCACCTGGAATGCATTTCAATTAACAGGTGTGCCTTGTTAAAAGTTCATTTGTGGAATTTATTTCCTTCTTAATGCATTTGAGCCTATCAGTTGTGTGCCAAGGTAGGGGTGGTATACAGAAGATAGCCCTATTTGGTAAAAGACCAAGTCCATATTATGGCAAGAACAGCTCAAAAAAGCAAAGAGAATCGAAGATCAGTCAATCTGGAATGAAAACAGAAACACAGTGGGACAGGACAGCAGGTGTTAGAGGGAAAGATGGGGAGCAAGCGAGGGAGAGAAAGGGAGGAGTCCATCGACGTAAGACCCTCTCTCATTGCCTCCTTCTCAAAACCCATTGGAGAAGGTCAGAAGGGAGGGACCTACCCACTGGGCACACACTGGTTGAATCAACATTGTTTCTACGTCATTTCAATGAAATGACATTGAACCAACGTTGAATAGACGCTGAATTGACGTCTGTGCCCAGAGGGCATGGCTTTCTCATACAATGGGTTTTGAGAAAAAGACGAGGAGAGAAGGACATATGTGAAATTTGCAGTTTGACATGTGAAAATCACATTTTCAAACGTGAAATAGATGTCAATTTAATGTGAAACTACATTTTGACATGTATTACATTTTTAGTTCACATGTTAACACCACCTTTTCAAGGGAAGAGAATTAAAACAATTCACCTCACACATGAATTGCAGATGATTATCACAATACACAAATATAAAGACTGTTCTATAATCCCTTGTAATCTCTCCTGGCATAGCAAACACCACTAGTAGGATGAATTGTACTGTATGACTATGCTCCAGAGCACATGTTTTAGTAAAGGCAAGTCCACTTACTGTTTCTACGTACCTGAGGGGACAAACAAACATATGCTTTAGATGAAGAGAACATCGCCAGGGACATTAAGTCTGTTAGAAGCTGAATGTGGCAGGAGGACTCAGGAGACGTTCCAGTAATGGATGAAATATGAGCTTTTCCTTTTTATTGCAGGAGTGTAATCACTGCTTCTCTGGTATTAGTCATGAAATGCTCCTCTGCTTTTATCCTCTCAATCAAAATGATTCTCTCTTACTGGAAAACTAATGATAGAATCATCATAAACCCACACTCAATATAGTGGTGTGTGTGTGTGTGTGTGTGGCATGCGTGCGTGTGTGTGCACATGCCTGTGTGTGTGTGCTTGCGTGTGTTTTTTGCGTGTCTGTCCATGTGTCGGGGGAAGGGCAGATATATTCTCTCGTGTGTAACTGATTTGGTTGCCAGAGCAACCGTTCCTGGCTAGGGAGGCATGTTGTTTAATTAAGGTGAGGTGTAATGAACGCAGAGGAGAAGAGAACAAACCTCCATCAAACAGCCCTGCCCAGCCCAGCCTCTCAGAGCAGAGCGGCAGGCTTCACTCTTTCTCCCTCTCCCGCTCTCTCTCTCGCTTTCTCCCAGTCCAAGCATGTGCGGGGGAGGGGCACCGTGCCACAGAGGGAGGAAGGGAGGGAGATAGGAGGAGAGCGCCAACACAAGAGTTTTGAGAGAGAGAACGAATGAATGAGAGATCTAGAGAGAGAGAGCTAGAAAGGGAGGAAAAAGAGGGCCAGCCTACCAGCGCAGAAGTTGGTGTGACAGCCCAGAGAGGCTCCGCTTGTCCAGCAGGTGTGTAACAGTCAGAGAGAGAGAGTTGAGACTGAGTGATCAGACGAGAAGAGAGAGAGAGAGTCGAGTCTTAGCCATCTGCTTCTTGACTGGTCTCTGATATATTTATCTGGGAGAAAGACTGCATACAGCTGACACAGAGTGAGTAACTTACTTATTTCTTTGTGTCCGTCATGTTTGCTCTGATGGTACCTACCGCTTTTACTATATGTCCCACTAATTTCATTCTGTAGCATAATATATAGGTTGGATTTGTTTTGCAATCTGTGCTGTGTTGTAGTGGTGGGAGGATGAAGCTGTAGTGGCTTAGTGCTGCCTGTAAACTGATATGCAGGAGGTTTACGTAGAGTCACGCAGCGAGCAGGAAGCAGGCAGCAGGATGGGAGGATGGCAGGCAGGCAGGTGGCAGGCAGCAAGCAGGTGCACAGAGCATACAGTATGTAATGTGTCATGCACGACATGCTTTTGTTCTGTTGAACAGCTCGTAATGAGGAGGAAAGAGGAGAGTCCCCCTGCTGCTCTGACAGGATGTTTTTGTTATTTAGCTATGTGCTCTGGCAGTGTGGAGTGCTGCACGGTACGGTGTGTTTCCTCCTGCCTGATTCCTGTCATGGGGAAATAATTAATACTCTATATTAGAACTATGCACACTTGTACACAGACACACACACATAGTCTATACAGTTGACCATTTCATTCCACTCTTCTGATAGATCCCTTACACAGACATATCTTAATTAAATTCCTCCCACAACCACCAGCACCTCTTCCTCCTCATTGTCCTCCTCCTCAGGGAGTCGGAGTGTCTGCTGGCTGGTTCGTGTTCGTGCTTGTTGGTGTGTGTGTCTGGGCTCCCACACCCCGTCCATCCACAGTGTGTGTGTCTGGGCTCCCACACCCCGACCATCCACAGTGTGTGTGTCTGGGCTCCCACACCCCGTCCATCCACAGTGTGTGTGTCTGGGCTCCCACACCCCGTCCATCCACAGTGTGTGTGTCTGGGCTCCCACACCCCGTCCATCCACAGTGTGTGTGTCTGGGCTCCCACACCCCGACCATCCACAGTGTGTGTGTTGGGCTAACTGTGCTGGGCAGTTGATCTCTCATAGGACAGACTGAGCTGCCTGCCTGGCCTCATTGAATTCCACTGAAGACACACTGGTGTCAACTTCATCTCCTCAAGAGACTCACTGCTGTCTGTCAGGAAGGTCTCTCTTTCTCTGTAAGATGAAGACAGCAGCTCTATCAGTCAGACACAGCAGACGTGATAATGACTTTACCAACAGGTATATCTCCCCACATACTGTAGTGTGGCTGATTAATAGTCCTTGTTTACATTATTTAATAGATCATTAGCCTGGACAAAGACAGTGGCTAATTAAACATTGATTAGCTTTTAACAAGAGGGGGGGTTCAATTTCTTATTTCTGCTTAAATCTCTGCATGGGCTGTGCTTGATGACTTAGCCTATGGGATAGTGAATCTATCTGTACAGGAACATCCGTGCTTCCGTGCTGGCTACAATGGAGAGCTGCTACAGTACCACATGAGAGGGTGTTCACTCGAAACGTCTGTCAGGAGGAATGAAAGACCGAGAGGGAGAGTGCTGTTAACACACACACCTCCAGACTAATAGCACTCTTGATATCCACGTGTGTTTTTACAGTCTTACTGTAGCAGTTCTATGTCAGATTAGACTTGTCATTTGATGTGTCAGTTCCAAACCCAACAGCGATCATTTTCAGATCTGCTGGTCCTATATGTTTGACATGTCTGTTGATAAAAGATGGCTGATGCAGTTTGTACAATACAGTGCTTATACATTTCTTATAATAGACTTGACCCACTGGTCACGCCACGTCATTTCAACGTGGGTAGTATTTGGTTGATTACGTTGATCAATGAGATTACAACCTATTTTCACCCACTCAAAAAAGACAGTCAAAAATGTGTTACATTCCCAATGTATTGTCACTGTGCTTTCAACCATCTAAAAACACAACAATATTCCAGTGAAAAAGTAATGTGTCAGATTTTAGGTTTAGTTGTCACCTAAATGTAACATCTCTGCGGTTTCAACCATTTAAAAGCACAGCAAAGTTCAAATATTTAGATGTTGTTTATTTCTACAGCAACTTAATGTGTTATCACTGTGCTTCATCTACTAGCAGAACCAAATGACCTGGATTGTAATTGAGACTATTTAAGTACATGGTGCCAGTGGTCAATGCCATTTGAGATTTTGCATAGATTATTATAGGAATTGTCTCCACAGCCCTGCAACATTTGCATGCTTTCTATGATTACATAAGTAGACGTTTATTGTTACAGTAACCTGCATTGTGTTTGGTTGACAACGCAACCAAATATGAAGATTTAAAGGAGACTACTTTGTATCCACTGAAGATGCTATTCACATGGCCGTAACACATCTGGACAAGAGGAACACCTATGCGAGAATGCTGTTCATTGACTACAGTTCAGCATTCAACACTATCATTCCCTCCAAGCTTGACACCAAGTTCAGAGCCCTGGGTCTGGTCACCACCCTCACCTACCGTTGCACCATCGAGAGCTTCCTGACTGGTTACATAATGACCTGGTACGTGAATTGCTCCATCGGCGACCACCAGGCCCTCCAGTGGGTGGTGAAGATGGACCAGTACATCACTGGGACCTAGGCCCTCCAGCAGGTGGTGAAGATAGACCAGTACATCACTGGGACCGGGGGCCCCTCCAGCGGATGGTGAAGACAGCCCAGTACATCACTGGGACCGTGCTCCCACCCATCTAGGACATCTACTGGAAGTGGTGCCTGAGAAAGTCCTGCAGCATCATCAAGGACCCCACACACCAGCCACGAGCTGTTCTCTTCCTTACCGTTGGGCAGATGGTATCGGAACAGGTTTGATACCAATAGGCTCAGAAACAGTTGGACAATGTATACCATGCGTATCCCATACGACTAATAAAACATGAAATTTAGGGATGAATATTTTCCCGAAAATCGGCCAATTTCAATACCGGGAATAATTAATAATTTGAATCGGAAAATGCCCATTTAATGCCTTTTAAAACCAAGATATGGTCACGATGCCAGGTTTCTCCCCAAATTAGAGGGGTGTTGCACCACCTTGTCAGATTGGCTGCACCACTATGTAAAGATTTTAGAGTTAATGAAACTGATATTTAATAATGATAGAATAACTATCTTTGATCACCAATGACATTGTGAATTGTGAAACAGGCCGTTCATAAATTCTGAGTGTTATCATGTTCCTCAATTTATTAGTGCATTTCAGCAGTAGGCTATCTGGACACAGAGCACTCTCAGGACACACCGAGCGCAGTGCTGTCAAATCGTACAAACTTGGTAACGACAGTCAAACAAATGTCAAATGACCAAAGTTGCTAAGCTTGCTAGATATCATCCTTCAACGAATGACAGAATATCTCCTATATTTGGCAAAATCGAGTTGATGATTATACAGATAGCAGATCAGTTCATGAATAACGAGGAGATAAAAAGTGGAAATATACTGAACAAAAATATAAAGGCAACATGCAACAATTTCAAAGATTTTGCTGAGTTACAGTTCATATAAGGAAATCAGTAAATTTAAATAAATTCATTAGGCCCTTATCTATGGATTTCCCATGACTGGGCAGGGGCACAGCCATGGGTGGGCCTGGGAGGACATAGGCCCAGCCAATCAAAATGTGTTTTTCCCCACAAACGGGCTTTATTACAGACAGAAATACTCCTCAGCACCCCGGTCCCTCAGACGATCCCGCAGGTGAAGAAGCCGGATGTGGAGGCCCTGGGCTGGTGTGGTTACACGTGGTCTGCGGTTGTGAGGCCGGTTGGACGTACTGCCAAATTCTCTAAAATGACGTTGGAGGCGGCTTATGGTAGAGAAATAGCATTCAATTCTCTGGCAACAGCTCTGGTGGATATTCCTGCAGTCAGCATGCCAATTGCACGCTCCCTCAAAACTTGAGACATCTGTGGCATTGTGTTGTGACAAAATTGCACATTTTAGAGTGACCTTTTATTGTCCCCAGCACCTGTGCAATGATCATGCTGTTTAATCAGCTTCTTGATATGCCACACCTGTCAGGTGGATGGATTATCTTGGCAAAGGGGAAATGCTCACTAACAGGGATGTAAACAAATTTGTGCACAACATTTGAGGGAAATAAGCTTTTTGTGCATATGAACATTTCTGGGATCTTTTATTTCAGCTCATGAAACATGGGACCAACACTTTACATGTAGCGTTTCTATTTTTGTTCAGTATTTTTTCAGTGTTGCTGACACAGCGTCTCCTGGTTTTGCTATTGAATGTATCTGACTAACATCTATAGGTCCCCAAGGTTAGCCCCCGCAGCATTGTGAATGTTGTACATCCGGCAGCTTGGGCTCTAGTCTATTTCAGTTCCTACAGTCAATCAATCCTGCTTGCTGATTCATGTTGAACACCAATACAGGTTGTATTTTCATTAGTACACGCCAAGACTACTGATTGCCATGCCAACAAATGAAACCTCCCCTAGTGAATTGACTGATTTAATCACGATATTTTGATTACAGTTAGGCTACATTCGATGGACCACTACTGTCTACACTGTATTGGTATTGATTAAGGCATTGATGCTGCCTTGAGGTGTTTGTGGCTTAATGTCTCACACACCTATGGCATGGCTAGTGGTTTCAGAGAGAGAGCAGAATATTTCAGAGAGGATACAGTAGTGCTCAAATGTGGTAGGCAGGCAGGCAGTCTCCTGGGTTGGAGACAGTGAGTAGAGAGATGTGTGCAGGCAGGCAGAGATGTGTGGCAGGCAGGCCGAGATGTGTGGCAGGGAGAGTGGCAGGCAGGCAGAGATGTGTGGCAGGGAAGGTGGCAGGCAGGCAGAGATGTGTGGCAGGGAAGGTGGCAGGCAGGCAGAGATGTGTGGCAGGCAGGCAGAGATGTGTGGCAGGGAAGGTGGCAGGCAGGCAGAGATGTGTGGCAGAGAGAGTGGCAGGCAGGCAGAGATGTGTGGCAGGGAGGGTGGCAGGCAGGCAGAGATGTGTGGCAGGGAAGGTGGCAGGCAGGCAGAGATGTGTGGCAGGGAGGGTGGCAGGCAGGCAGGCAGAGATGTGTGGCAGGGAAGGTGGCAGGCAGGCAGAGATGTGTGGCAGGCAGGCAGAGATGTGTGGCAGGGAAGGTGGCAGGCAGGCAGAGATGTGTGGCAGGCAGGCAGTCTCCTGGGTTGGAGACGGTGAGTAGAGAGATGTGTGGCAGGGAGGGTGGCAGGCAGGCAGGCAGAGATATGTGGCAGGGAAGGTCGCAGGCAGGCAGAGATGTGTGGCAGGCAGGCAGTCTCCTGGGTTGGAGACGGTGAGTAGAGAGATGTGTGGCAGGGAGGGTGGCTGAGTGTCCTCCCTGGATCCCTTAAGTGACTTCTCTCCAGAGAGACTCCTGCTTAATGGGACATGAAGCACACTTAGAGAAAATAAGATAGTATTCACAACAGTAGTTTGCTTGTTTGGTGTAAGATCTCATTATCTTATTTTATCATTGTGACATTGTGAATATTGCTGATGATTTTTTAGAGATCAGTGTAGGTCTATGTGACTGAGCTTGTTGAGTTTGTCATTGCTCTGGGAGGTCAGAGGGTTAACATACCGCTAATGGATTTGTGTTGACATATGTTTGTGAAGACCTAGGAAGGATCTTTACAATCTGACATCCTTTTGTTAGAGTGGTTTGTTTTGGCATGTAGATCATTCTAAATAATGAACATTCACCCACACTACTCACCCTGGGCCCCTTACAAACAGTGCCACCCAAATCGGCTAAGTCTGGTCTAACTCTAGTTTTTAGAGATATAGTTACAGAATGTGAGGTTAGTATTACCTGTTAGAGCCTTTTTCTCATCCTCTGTGGAACTTCACGTTTCCTGGGTAGCTAGCTTCGTAGTTGATATTCCACATTGTGTACTGGTTTTATCTCAAGGTTAATAAAAGCTGCATCTTGTCAGCCTTGACAAACAAGGAGGCGTAATGGTGGACGTGAAGGTAATGCATTTACTCAGGAGTGTGGCGGACAAGCAGCCCAATGTGGAGAATAATCCCATTTCCGCTCAGAGAGGTTGTCTGCTGTGTGATGGATGGGGCCTTGGAGAGGAGACCTGGGCACGCTGTTCTCGTGCACTATTTAATCAAAACATCTGTAATAAAAGGACATGGGCTCACTCAAGACACTTCCTGATATTGCTAGGTTGACCCCAGTCAATCTCTCACACCACATTGTGCCACTTCAGGCGCAGTTAGATTGTGATCAGGACTAACTTGTCACAGTGGGATTCAAACTCGGGGGGTGGTATGACAAAGAATTCACCAAAATGTTGACTGTAACAAGTCTCAAGGTATGCTTGTTTCACATATAAAAACGTTGACTGTAACAAGTCAAGGTATGCTTGTTTCACATATAAAAACGTTGACTGTAACAAGTCTCAAGGTATGCTTGTTTCACATATAAAAACGTTGACTGTAACAAGTCTCAAGGTATGCTTGTTTCACATATAAAAACGTTGACTGTAACAAGTCTCAAGGTATGCTTGTTTCACATATAAAAACGTTGACTGTAACAAGTCTCAAGGTATGCTTGTTTCACATATAAAAACGTTGACTGTAACAAGTCTCAAGGTATGCTTGTTTCACATATAAAAACGTTGACTGTAACAAGTCTGAAGGTACCCTTGTTTTACATATCCAGTCTTTTTAAATGGTTTCTGCAAGAAATTGAAATTCACCATTTAGTTCAACTCTCATAGCCCCGGAAACCGCTTTTGTGTTTTCCTCCAGTCACTGAGTCATCATGTATCTATGATGTAATAATACTCCTGTCAGAACAATAGAGGAAGGAAGACAAAGCAGAGAAGAGAAAGGTTGGAATGATATTGGATAGGTTTACTCAGTCTCTTCATATCGCTCTTCAACCGCAGTTCACTTTTTACACCATAGGCCAGGAATGGGAAACTTTGATAGGGGTGGCGGTCACAAAAAAAACGGAACTCATTATGAGGGGCCGCAGTGGCTCATGGGTCTGCGTACCCACATCCATACCCCCACCCATCCTTGTGACAGTGAAAAGATAGCATTTCCTGCAATTCTATTGATTACCATGTTGCGGAGAGAAGATATTTGCAATTTTATAACTAATTTCATGGTATTCTTCTAATTTTGTCATGGGGCTGAGAGAAACGTGCAGTTTTAGAGATAATATCCTGAAATTCTACACATTTTGCCATAGGGTGGAAGCAAATGTTGGCAGTCTTTAATATGATAACTGATGGTCAATGGGCCCCACCCTGGTTGGTAATTTGACCATGGATGGAGGGGTTTGTGTGCTGTTAACGTTGGTCTTCAGCTCCCACCCCCAACATAACCTGAACTTACTCACCTTATGTTCTGTCTGTCTGTCTGTCTGTCTGTCTGTCTGTCTGTCTGTCTGTCTGTCTGTCTGTCTGTCTGTCTGTCTGTCTGTCTGTCTGTCTGTCGACCAAAACGCAGCAGGAAAATGTATACTCATCTTCTTTTATTTAGGACAAAGAAGGAAAACCAAAACGTATACAAACACACCGACGATTAACAGTCCTGTAAGGCACGAAGCTATACACGGAAACAATCTCCCACAAAATCCCACGCCAAACACATACCTATTTATAGGACCTTCAATCAGAGGCAACGATAGACAGCTGCCTCCAACTGAAGGCCCCAACACCAATTAACTGAACATAGAAATACAAACGACTAGACTGAACATAGAACTAAACTAACAGAACAA
This sequence comes from Salmo salar, assembly GCF_965601325.2. Taxonomy (NCBI): domain Eukaryota; kingdom Metazoa; phylum Chordata; class Actinopteri; order Salmoniformes; family Salmonidae; genus Salmo; species Salmo salar. The sequence continues at coordinate 37,260,386 of NC_138303.1, read as the reverse complement.
TAACCAAAACCCTGGACTAATAAATCAAATACCCCCCTACATACATAACCACCCTGAACCACATAAAACAAATACCCCCTGCCATGTCCTGACCAAACTATAAGAACAAATAACCCCTTTACTGGTCAGGACGTGTCTGTCTGTCTGTCTGTCTGTCTGTCTGTCTGTCTGTCTGTCTGTCTGTCTGTCTGTCTGTCTGTCTGTCTGTCTGTCTGTCTGTCTGTCTGTCTGTCTGTCTGTCTGTCTGTCTGTCTGTCTGTCTGTCTGTCTGGTCCTGTCCTGTCCTGTCCTGTCCTGTCCTGTCTATAGTCCCCTATGTAACCTGTGTCTCTGTAGTCCCTATTTGCTCTGCCTGTTCCTCTGAGCTCTTTCCTATGTTCACACTATCAACTGACTTCTGTATAGTCCTTCATTGACTCAGCAATATTCATCACTCATTGGGAGGGACATGTAACCGTAGAATACCAATTTCTTTATAGTAATCTTTTCTACAAGTTTAGATAGCTGGCCGCTAGACTAGCTGACCAATCTAAAATAAAATGCTGACATGGGCTAATTGAGTGACTGCTGATGCACAACCAAATTATTCTAACTCTCAACAATAAATCGAGACCCCGACTGATTTCCCCCAACCCCCCCGCCCAACATTTTTATTATTAAAAAAAAAAAAAATATTGGTCTGCGGGCTTACAAACGGGGCGGTTGCCCATCCCTACCGTACGCCATTGTGATGCTTCTCAGAATGGGCACCATGCAGCAGACAGTGTTTCCTAAATAGCTGTGTTGTATTGTGTTGTGTTGCCATTGTAAGTTCTGCTAATCGCTAACCCTAAAACACTGAGGTATCCAGTCACATTGTTTATTTGTCTTCTCTCCCCTCATGACCTCAGTGTGATATACTGTAAGGGACTTCGTCTGATCTCTCTGATGTTCATGTTTCTCTCTCTGTGTTTTCTGTGTTTCTAGGAAACAAGATGGGGGTGAACCCCAGATCTCAACCACACTAGATCCTCCGTTGTTACAGCCCCCGCTGTCCCCGCTCCCGTACACCGCTCCACCGTTCCTCAAGGTAGGAGGGGAAGGAGTGGATGGAGGGGTTTGGGTTTATGTGCTGTTAATGCTGGTCCTCAGCTCCCACCCCCAACATAACCTGAACTCACTTACCTTATGTACTCTGTGTGTCACTTTTCTTGTACTCACACTGTCTGTCTGTCTGTCTGTCTGTCTGTCTGTCTGTCTGTCTGTCTGTCTGTCTGTCTGTCTGTCTGTCTGTCTGTCTGTCTGTCTGTCTGTCTGTCTGTCTGTCTGTCTGTCTGTCTGTCTGTCTGTCTGTCTGTCTGTCTGTCTGTACTCACCCTGTCTGTCTCTGTCCTGTCTGTACTCACCCTGTCTGTCTCTGTCCTGTCTGTCTGTAGTCCCCTATGTAACCTGTGTCTTTGTAGTCCCTATTTGCTCTGCCTGTTCCTCTGAGCTCTTTCCTATGTTCACACTATCAACTGACTTCTGTATAGTCCTTCATTGACTCAGCAATATTCATCACTCATTGGGAGGGACATGTAACTGTAGAATGACTATTATTTGATAGTCTTTTCTTTGACTTGTGGAATTACAGTACGTGTTTGGCAGCTGTTATGATTACATTAGAATGATTCCATTAATATCCAAATTAAACAAACTCAGTCCTATTTCATAAATGTGAACAAAAGAGCGCCTGTCTGAATAATTGTCATTCCAAAGGTAAAATGTCCCTGTCCCAAAACTAGAATATGTCACTTATAAAGACTGGCTTGCCTTCTTACCTCACTAATGTACTATTCTGCTTATGGCTTACAGTTACCTAGCTCTAAATGAATTCACAATTCAAATTGTATCAATAGTCCTTTTCACGATACATGTCAGCAGCACACATTTCCCAATAATCCCATTTCAAAGAATCTCTTTTGACACGTGTTACATTTGAACCGAAAGGCTAACTAATCTTTCTTAGATATGTTGGGACGTATTAGATTGAAGGGAGTAGAGATTGGAAGATTAAGAGGATACAGTCTTGATGATATCAGTGTGGTTTAAGAGGGCCCTGTACACTTAGGAAGGAAGGATTTACACTTAGGTTAATCCTAAATTAATCCCACCCGTTGTCACGCCCTGACCATTGAGAGCCCTCGGGGTTCTCTATGGTGTTTTAGGTCAGGGCATGACTAGGGGGGGTTCTATGTATTCTATTTCTGTGTTGGTGTGTATGGTTCCCAATTGGAGGCAGCTGAATATCGTTGCCTCTAATTGGGGATCATACTTAGTGTGTCCCTTTTCCCACCTGCGTTGTGGGATATTGTTTAGAGTTAGTGCCTATGTGCGCTACGTATTGGCACGTTCGGTAAAGCATTGTTGTTGTTTTGTAAGTTTCACTTTAATAAATATGTGGAACTCTACTCACGCTCCGCTTATTTAAACAACGGTCGTGACACCCGTGAAGGATTGGACAGGGCTCGCCACCATGAAGTTCAAACCTTTACAGTCATCTGTAGTGTCACTGTGAGGAGATGATGTGGCATTGTTGAGAAATAGTAGATTGTGCTTATTGATAGTTGTTGGAATGAGCGGTACTATGGGCAGGGCTGGGGTCAATTTGAATTGAAGGCAGTCAATTTAGGAAGTGATTTAAGTTTTTTATTAAAAAAAAATTAACTTTTGAAATAAATAGCTTCTACTCGCCAGTTTATTCAGAAGTAATTGAAAATAGAGGCAGTTCTTTCCAATTTTGAATTGTTATTTAAGTTTACTTCCTGAATTGACTGGCTTCAATTCGAATTGACCCCAGCCTTGCTGTTGGGGTCAGAGCCCTCTGCATAGGCCAGTCATTCTTGTGCACACACACACACACACACACACACACACACACACACACACACACACACACACACACACACACACACACACACACACACACACACAGCATCAAGGTTGGTCACAGACTGCTTTGCATGCCACACGACTCCTACCAACTCTAATTGAATAAAATAAATATCCTTTTTATCCAACTGTAGAGATTAGATTAAATATGACCTGCAGCTTCCCCTTCTAAATATTTCCACTCTGGAATTACAATAAAACATGTTTGTTCTGATTTCATGAAGATACATTATATTTCACTTGACTTTGACGTGAGGTGATGAACAGGGAGAAACATGATATTGATAACATGATATTGGAGCAATCACATTTCAAAAGATGTAACCATTGTTGTCTATTCAGACCTGCTGCACTCAGTATCAATTGTCATTGTAACTAGTTGTTGACTAGGCTGCAGTCATGTTATTCAACAGGTTCTAATTGATCATATAAGTACAGTCATCTCTGCTTTCCATGACGTTTCACCCAGATAAACTGGGATGGCAATGTCTTCATGGTTCTTCATGGTTCTTCATGGTTCATTTACTGAATGTGCCCAGTAAATTATAAAAAGAGGATGCAAGTCATTATACAGTTCCAAGCTGTTATTCTTTATCTTAGAAATACTCATGGATAATGAAGCATAAACATTGTCTTTACATAGTTTAACAAAACATATATCAAGGAAATAAGAGGAGGACAAAGGAAATAGAGAGCGATCTATGTAGTCGACTGGACCCAGTAGACACACATGCCCAGATAGGAAATAGAGAGCTCTCTATATAGTGGACTGGACCCAGTAGACACACATGCCCAGATAGGAAATAGAGAGCTCTCTATATAGTGGACTGGACCCAGTAGACACACATGCCCAGATAGGAAATAGAGAGCGATCTATGTAGTGGACTGGACCCAGTAGACACACATGCCCAGATAGAGATACTCCTCCCCAAAATGTTAATGATGAGCTCAGCTCAGACAGAAAGTGGGTGTGTGGAGTAGCAGCTGCCAGACAGGTCTGGTAGAGAGAGGAGTTATTGTTCTTTATCCTAATGAGAGGCCTATTAGTCTTCTGTAATGAGAGGTCCCAGCTCTGACACCTGCACTAGGCCTACATACTGGGCAATGTGGCTGTTCAGACCTCCTCCTCTCTGGCTGGCTGGCTGGCTGGCTGTCTGGCTGATTCTGCTCATTCTCTGTTCTTTGTTTTCTCTTTCTTTCTGAAAAGTCTTTGAAATGATGAATAGCCAAAAAGGAATTGCATTGGAATTGAGACATTTGATTAAGTTCCAATGAAGTTATTCCTAGCTATATGACCCCAAAACATTGTCTCTATTGTTATAAAGTGGTGCTGTCTGTCCACAACTTCTCTATCTCCAGTGTTGGTAGGAGGGTGCTGCAGGGACTTGTCTGAGCAGTAGAGTACATCACAGCCTGAGGAGTTGGACCATGCTCTACCTCTGGCCATCTGCCAGACACTCAGAGAGAGAGAGAGGGCTGGGGGACAGGGACAGGCGGAGTAGGGTTGTGCTCATAGTGCACTTTCAGAATGCATTACCTCCTCCTCTACTTCCTAGACAGAGTGGCATAGAGAGAAAGATAGTGAGGATTGCTGACCAATTCTTTGGACACACGGACAGTCGGACACACACCTGATGACACTTGCTGTGTACACACAACTCCGTGACTCTCCTAGCTTGGCTGTAGTTGTTTGGGTAACTTCTACACTGTGGGTGAGGGGCTCTGCATTATTGCAGCGGAATACAGGCATGCCTGTGGGGCAGCAGGCCATGTGCTCTTCTAATACTGGACACTTGAACTTAACAGTTGAACTCACAAACCAGTGACCGTGATTTATTTTCTGCTGGAGGATTTTGTTTCATGGAAAATAGTCTACTTGAAAAATGTCTAAAAGTTGTCAGATCCATCTCAATGCTCCACTGGTGACAGTGGGACCGTGGAGGAAGCACAGCAAAGTAAGTACTCGGATAGACTAGTTACACCTCTGACAGAGAGCTCTCCTTTGATTGTCTGATAATTATTAGGACCAGAGTAAGAAGGGATCGTGACTCTTAGCAGTCATTACTCATTAGCTACCGTGTATGTCAGGGAAAGTGCCCATTCTCTCTGGCAAGCATGCTAAATTAGACAGGGAAGAAGACATTTATTTAGAGGTGAGCCTTGGGTTATTGTCAGTTCAAATTCAGGTCAGTGTTTTAGACTGATGATGGAAATAGTCAATACTACCCTGATTGTTGTATTTCCTTGTTCATTCAGTTGGAAAGGATAAATATGTGTGTATGTGGGCCTTTAAGAAAACTCCTATACTGTTGTGTTTCTGACAGCTAACAATTCTGTATGTCGCAGCAGCTGACAGTTCTGTATGTAGTAGCAGCTAACAGTTCTGTATGTAGTAGCAGCTAACAGTTCTGTATGTAGTAGCAGCTGTATGTAGTAGCAGCTAACAGTTCTGTATGTAGTAGCAGCTAACAGTTCTGTATGTAGTAGCAGCTAACAGTTCTGTATGTAGTAGCAGCTGACGGTTCTGTATGTAGTAGCAGCTGACGGTTCTGTATGTAGTAGCAGCTGACGGTTCTGTATGTAGTAGCAGCTGACGGTTCTGTATGTAGTAGCAGCTTGCAGTTCTGTTTGTAGTAGCAGCTGACAATTCTGTTTGTAGTAGCGGCTACATTTAGTATCAGCTAACAGTTCTGTATGTAGTAGCAGCTGACAGTTCTGTATGTAGTAGCAGCTAACAGTTTTGTATGTAGTAGCAGCTTGCAGTTCTGTATGTAGTAGCAGCTTGCAGTTCTGTTTGTAGTAGCAGGTGACGGTTCTGTTTGTAGTAGCAGATACATGTAGTATCAGCTAACAGTTCTGTATGTAGTAGCAGCTGACGGTTCTGTATGTAGTAGCAGCTGACGGTTCTGTATGTAGTAGCAGCTGACGGTTCTGTATGCAGTAGCAGCTGACGGTTCTGTCTGCAGTAGCAGCTGACGGTTCTGTATGCAGTAGCAGCTGACGGTTCTGTTTGTAGTAGCAGCTGACAGTTATGTTTGTAGTAGCAGCTGACAGTTATGTTTGTAGTAGCAGCTAACAGTTATGTATGTAGTAGCAGCTAACAGTTATGTTTGTAGTAGCAGCTAACAGTTATGTTTGTAGTAGCAGCTGACAGTTATGTTTGTAGTAGCAGCTGACAGTTATGTTTGTAGTAGCAGCTAACAGTTATGTTTGTAGTAGCAGCTAACAGTTATGTTTGTAGTAGCAGCTAACAGTTATGTATGTAGTAGCAGCTAACAGTTATGTTTGTAGTAGCAGCTAACAGTTATGTATGTAGTAGCAGCTAACAGTTATGTTTGTAGTAGCAGCTAACAGTTCTGTTTGTAGTATGTAGACCATAAGGACGTCATGTGCTTTCTAAACCATTCAGCTGGCCATACTGTTTTGTGAATGTCATTGTTTTCGACAGTGTGTTTTCCAGGCCAGTGATGTTTGTCTTTAGGGTTTGTACTAGTTTGTACTGTAGCAGACATTTGTTGTTTGCGTATAGTGGAGGACTTTACTCATACTCACTCTGAACACTCAGACCATGCAGTACTGTACACAAACGGTTTGGTCAGCCTTGAGGGAGTGTGCCTTTTGGCTGGACAGCTTCTTTTGACAAACAACACATTTGAGACTGGAATTATCATACTCTTTAGATACTGAGTAACAACCTTAATCAACGCTACAATTTAAAATAAATAAAATGCAACTTGTCCGAACTTCTCAGCATGCGAAATGGTGAAGGAATGTTGTCACATGGAGATACATTCATTGTTGTGGTTAATCAGTTGAAACATGGATGAGCGTGCTTTAGTTTGTAAAAACAGGTCAGTCAGTGTTGACTATGGACCAGGGAGGGGTGGATTAGTTCACACAGATGGAATCTGTCAAAAAGTCCAGTAAAAGTGTTGATAAGAAATGGAGGATGACTCAATTCCACTGGGACGTTATAGTCCTACATAACATGTGACTGTATCATAGAGTACACGGAAGATGCTGCATTTTCCAAACTGTAGTTTTCTTGATGTTGATGAATGGTGTACTGGCAACCTGCCCAGACTGATGCAGACCGACCGAGCGAGCATGATGCAGACCGACTCCTAACGTATAGCTTTACAACCCAACATGACAACATGACAGGCATGCTGTCTAAGAAGCTTTTTGTGTCAGACAATATACTGTACCTCTTGGCAATACAGTATATCTCAGACATACAGTAGAGTGTCATGTTCTTGTTGTTATTGTCATGGAACATTGTCTTAACTGGTGTCATCATCAGTGGGAGAAAGATGTGGCTTGGACTGACTCTCTCTGTGAGATAGGGTGAGTCTCTCCATTCAGGCTCACAGCCCAGGCCCTTTAATATACTGTATCAATTGATGAGTACCACGCTGGGGATTTTACGTGTGTTGCTCTCTGAGATGTAAACACCCTTTTAAAAGGAATATTCCAGTAAAAGAGGATTCTCACTTCTGAGGAAAATAAACTATTAGGCGAGTGTGTTTCAACATGGCCAGATATGTAATGCCGTGGAGAACTAATGCATAACAAATGAATTGTGTGACGGTGTTATGAAAGCATATGTTATAGTACAGAGTTCACACAGACAGTATTCAGACATTGGAACATGTCCCTCTCTAACACTGATAGAGCAACTATCATAGAGTTTAATTCATGTCCACTTTCTCCTCTCTCCAGACCCCAGATTTATTTGAAATGATTGAGAAGATGCAGGTAAGGTATATTGGATTTATTTTTGTTGCTTTTTAAAAAATCTAACCTAAACTTTCTAAGCAAGGCAGTGTCACTAACCAGTGAATTAGTATCTATGAGATGCTCTGTTGGCTTTGCATTTCAGTAACAATGGCTTGTCTTACCTCTGTAGTCAGGGTCAGCAGGGCTGGGTAAGACAGTGTTAGAGTAAAGATGTCTGGACAGACTATCTTATGATACTTCTACCCAGCCACCCGCGCTGCTAATTATCTTGCTTCAAAGAACACCCGATAACCCTCTGTCCTTTGGAAGCCATTACCATCCTCCCTACCCAAAATAGAGGAATATAGGTTAACATGACAGCCTTTGCGCTACTACAAGACAAGACCGTGTTTGATACACTACTAAAAATTGGGGAACAGGGTGTCCTTTTTACACTGTCTGAAAGTACATTTTTACTTTAACAGGTGACTTTATAGTACTTACTGTAACAGCATCAACATTAGTATATGATTTTCATCTTTCCCTATTTATGATGTTTTACTTCAGGATTATTATGAGAAAAGGAAACCAAATATGGACTTGAAGAAAAGGGGTTTTTATGCTGTATGTTGACATAGTTATGTGTAAAGGCATGTCTTTGAACAGAAGATAATCAGTTTGTTTGCCAAATGCTCCAGGAATCCCTCCTCTCCTCTATCTCAGACAGCATATCAAACAGACAGCAGCACCTATCAGCTCCATCATATCAGACAGACTCACAGCCCTCACATGGTCAGTCCTTTACCCACATGTCTGTAACCAGTATCTGTACACACTCATGGACTGAGGAACAAACACTCCACTCTTGTGTTTTAGGGGTATTCAGGCCCCATACTGTCCGTATGCCAAGTCTTTATAAGTGACACAGTCCCAAAGGTCTTATTACTGCATCCATGCCTTTGTCTTTCAGGTTAACTGGCTGCTCTTTTCACAGATTAATTAATTATATGCATCTCCCTACCTAGCTCTCTATCTCTCTCCAACTCCCCACTCTGCATCCCTTTGCTCTTTTGCCCACTTTCTGTATTACACACATGGATGGCTGTGTTACCTCTTAGTCTGTTGATAATATGATTAGTCCTCCCTGTACTTTGTTACTCCCTCTGGAACTGTGGATTCTAATGTAACTAATCTGTCAGATAAGATGTACGACACGGTTGTGAATCAGTAATAATGATGAACGTCTCTGGACCTCTGATGACCTGGGTTTGGACTATAACATCAGCTATCATATGTAACTAGCATTCTCTTCTTCTCTCTCTCTCTCGCTCTCTCTCTCTCTCTCTCTCTCTCAGGGCAAAAGAATGGAGGAGCAGCGATGCACCTTTCCTCCCCCACTCAAAGTATGCTGGCTCTCAAGACCTCTCTCACACTGACACACAGTACCTCCATTGTCTCACTGCTCCTCATATCTCTCTGTATCTGACTGTTGACAAGAGAAAAATGTTGTCCATGCTTACAGTCCACAGCACTCCAAATGCTCAAATCTAGCAGCCCTCCATATCTAATAATGTATAAACTAACCTGGTTATAAGGATATAATAAATGTTACAGAGTAATATAATCATCACATCCCCGCAGCCTCATTGTCTGGATCAAAGCTGATAGGCACTTTGGCTTGGATTTAATGGTCACACAGCATCACATCATTCAATTAGTAGTAGCACTGAAGCCTACTGAGACAAATGTCTTACTTGGTGTGTCTGTGTTGTTCTCTCTGCAGACTGAGGAGGACTACATTCCTTACCCCAGTGTCCATGAGGTATGTACAGACTCAACTTCAATGCAGTCATTTCACCAGTAACATGGATTTTGGGTATTTGTACTTCATGGTTGATATTTCAGAATTCATTAGAAATCACTGTCACACTGCTTGGGCAAAAAGCCCCCAACCTCTCTGTGCTCATCTCCATGTTGTGAACCAGGTGTTAGAGAGAAAGAGCGGGTTCCCCCTGATTCTGCTACCTCAGTTTGGGGGTTACTGGATCGAGGGGAACAACCATGAGCTGAGTGATAGTACTGACCCAGACCAGATCCAGCCTCTGTCCCCCACCACACGCAACAAGCTGGAGAGTAACTGCACCGCCAAGATCTACAGAAAGCACTTTCTGGGCAAGGTGAGCCTGAACACTGGGACTGTTGTGAAGGAGTTTTCATTTCAGCATTTCTGTACTTTGTCTCCTCCTTCATCCCCCCTGTCCTTCCAATCACTTCCAACTGCCCCTACAATAATATGACAAAAACAAGCATCGTGGCTGTAAATGAATGAAAAAGGCTATGTGGGTACAAAACATTTGTAAAGCACCTTTCATACAACGTATTGCAGCCCAAAGGGCATTCTGCTAGTATGGAGAGACCATAACTCATATAGGTAAGTGTTTTACAATGTCCCTTCCTATTCATTACAGTAATGAAAGTGAATGAGTGTTAGAACAATCCCACCTGGTAACCTAATAAGAGCAACTCATCGTGCCGGTTGACACTTCAGAGACTGGTGCTAATGAAGATGCATTAGGCTTTGCCACATGTTTTACACCAGCCAGAGTAATAGGAAACAAATCTAGTCTGCTCATAGAGGTGAGGAAAGATTCTGAATGGAATAGCAGCAGTTGCCTGGCACAGAAAGCCTACTGTTAATGAATGAACTAATTAAAAGTGTGTGTGTGTGTGTGTGTGTGTGTGTGTGTGTGTGTGTGTGTGTGTGTGTGTGTGTGTGTGTGTGTGTGAATCACGCCTGTGTGTGCAATTTGAGCGAGAAAAGGGTCTCTTCGGCTGACTGTGTGCTTGTGCTGCGTCACCAGGAGCACTTTAATTACTACTCAGTGGACGGAGCTCTGGGACATCTGGTGTTCTCCCTGAAGTACGACGAGATCGGAGACCAGGAACACCTTCGTCTCATGCTCAGGTAAAACAACCTTAGCCTCTCACCACCATCATCATCACCGCCGCCACCATCATCATCATCACCGCCACCGCCGCCACCATCATCATCACCACCACCACCACCATCATCATCACCATCATCACCACCGCCACCATCATCATCATCACCATCATCACCGCCGCCACCATCATCATCATCATCACATCCTTCTCTCTGCTGGCTCTCATCCCTCTCCCCTCCTTCCCTTCCATCCCCACGTTCTCCTTTATCAGGACACTGTGTGTACATACAGTACATACAGTACTAGACTGTAAACATACTGATTCTGTTTACAGAAGTCTGTATTTCTACAGCTGAGTACTGCACAGTTGTAGCTCTGCTGTAATCATTGGAAAGTAGCTCTAATTAGAATTTCCATTCACTTCCAGTGTTTATATAAGTCGTTCCCTGTTGTGGTGATAATCCCATTCTCCAACTGATAGTCTTATCATAGGAGTCATGAAGCCAGGGAGAGTGAAAACACCGCACTGTCATTTCCTCATCCGCATGATGTGACAGATGGACTATTTAGGTCAGTGAGTGGGTGGAGGGATACGGACGCAGGGACAGAAGTGTTGCATCACTATGATCGTCGTCAGAACATGTTGTTATGATTGTCATCACCAGGACCAAGCTGAAGACCTATCATGATGTGATCCCCATATCCTGTCTCACGGAGTTCCCTAATGTGGTGCAGATGGCCAAGGTGAGAACATGGTTAGGAACAGTTTATCAAAACATACAGTGGGGCAAAAAAGTATTTAGTCAGCCACCAATTGTGCAAGTTCTCCCACTTAAAAAGATGAGAGAGGCCTGTAATTTTCATCATAGGTACACGTCAACTATGACAGACAAAAGGAGGAAAAGAAATCCAGAAAATCACATTGTAGGATTTTTAATGAAATTATTTGCAAATTATGGTGGAAAATAAGTATTTGGTCACCTACAAACAAGCAAGATTTCTGGCTCTCACAGACCTGTAACTTCTTCTTTAAGAGGCTCCTCTGACCTCCACTCGTTACCTGTATTAATGGCACCTGTTTGAACTTGTTATCAGGATAAAAGACACCTGTCCACAACCTCAAACAGTCACACTCCAAACTCCACTATGGCCAAGACCAAAGAGCTGTCAAAGGACACCAGAAACAAAATTGTAGACCTGCACCAGGCTGGGAAGACTGAATCTGCAATAGGTAAGCAGCTTGGTTTGAAGAAATCAACTGTGGGAGCAATTATTAGGAAATGGAAGACATACAAGACCACTGATAATCTCCCTCGATCTGGGGCTCCACGCAAGATCTTACCCCGTGGGGTCAAAATGATCACAAGAACGGTGAGCAAAAATCCCAGAACCACACGGGGGGACCTAGTGAATGACCTGCAGAGAGCTGGGACCAAAGTAACAAAGCCTACCATCAGTAACACATTACGCCGCCAGGGACTCAAATCCTGCAGTGCCAGATGTGTCCCCCTGCTTAAGCCAGTACATGTCCAGGCCTGTCTGAAGTTTGCAAGAGAGCATTTGGATGATCCAGAAGAGGATTGGGAGAATGTCATCTGGTCAGATGAAACCAAAATAGAACGTTTTGGTAAAAACTCAACACGTCGTGTTTGGAGGACAAAGAATGCTGAGTTGTATCCAAAGAACACCATACCTACTGTGAAGCATGGGGGTGGAAACATCATGCTTTGGGGTTGTTTTTCTGCAAAGGGACCAGGACGACTGATCCGTGTAAAGGAAAGAATGAATGGGGCCATTTATCGTGAGATTTTAAGTGAAAACCTCCTTCCATCAGCAAGGGCATTGAAGATGAAACGTGGCTGGGTCTTTCAGCATGACAATGATCCCAAACACACCGCCCGGGCAACGAAGGAGTGGCTTCGTAAGAAGCATTTCAAGGTCCTGGAGTGGCCTAGCCAGTCTCCAGATCTCAACCCCATAGAAAATCTTTGGAGGGAGTTGAAAGTCCGTGTTGCCCGGCGACAGCCCCAAAACATCACTGCTCTAGAGGAGATCTGCATGGAGGAATGGGCCAAAATACCAGCAACAGTGTGTGAAAACCTTGTGAAGACTTACAGAAAACGTTTGGCCTGTGTCATTGCCAACAAAGGGTATATAACAAAGTATTGAGAAACTTTTGTTATTGACCAAATACTTATTTTCCACCATAATTTGCAAATAAATTCATTAAAAATCCTACAATGTGATTTTCTGGATTTTTTTTTCTAATTTTGTCTGTCATAATTGAAGTGTACCTATGATGAAAGTTACAGGCCTCTCTCATCTTTTTAAGTGGGAGAACTTGCACAATTGGTGGCTGACTAAATACTTTTTTCCCCACTGTATGTTCAAAAGTTGAAGTGTCATAATAGTATCATAATGACACTTGATGAAAGCATCCATGATTTCATGTCTTCTTTTTGACAGCTTGTCTGTGAAGAAGTGAATGTGGATCGCTTTTTTCCTGCCCTTTACCCAAAAGTAAGCCTTGTGTTTTGAAGTGTTCTACTTCTGAGATATTTAACAACAGAAATCTACCTTTTACATGGATAGTTAACATCTGATACTGACTATTCATTCAGATCTGTGATCTGTCAACAGGCTTCAAGACTCATCGCCACTTTTGATGAACATGTCATTAGCAACAACTTCAAGTTTGGAGTCATCTACCAGAAGTTTGGACAGGTCAGCCTTGATACATCAAGCCCAGTTAAAACTATTGGTAACACTAAATACAGAGCACATCAAATCATCATCAGGCCGAACTGACTGAGTCCTGACGTGAATTCATTAACATGAGTACCCTCTCTTGCAATTCTCATAAGAAAAATAATATGCTTAAAGGGTGATTAAGCAACATTTTGTGACTGTATCAACAGTGGACTAATTTAAAAAACATGTTTTTAGTGGAGTTTTCCTTTTAATGCTTATCCTCCTCCCCCATTACATTCATATAGTCTCTCTAAGCCTAAGTCAACTATATGTTTCTCTTCAGTATTCCTTCTCATTACAATCACAACACTATTGTTTACTGATAAGCTACTGGAGCCTCAATAGAGGGTCCTTGTATCTTTTCATGGAGCCTAGGGAGTGGAGCTCCACATCCTTGACCTTTAAACTCTAAAGGAGAGGACCACACTCAGCAGATATAGGCTCCATCTCACAGAGGCTCCAGGGGCCTCGATAACCATCTCCTCAGAACCCAGAGAGACATTAACATGCAGGAGAAACACTGGGGATTGAATACACATAGAAAAGCAAAGGAGAGCGGGAGGGTGGGAGGGAGAGAGGGCAAACAAACATGCACAAAGGTCTGAGAGGTCCCTCTCAACCTCACTCATAGATGTGTGCGCACACACAGAGCCACTCCAGTCACAGCACAAACAAACTCACTAGAGAGACAAAAGCACTCTCTCTCGTCCGTCAAAGTGAAGGGCCTCTCCTGTCTTCTCATCTCACAGTGCTGTGTAATTGACAGCCAGGAGTGATAAACTAACCCTCACCTCATGATCTTCGCATCCTCTATACGCTTATTGAAAGCTTGGTCTTCTTTCCTCCAGGCACCTTAGAGATCTAACCGTGTTAAATGAGAATGGTGTGATGTTATGATTGACCCTGCTCACTGTACTGTATGTTTGTAGTTATGCCCAATGCTAATCAGGCATTATGCTGATGGATGGTACTTCTGTCAGACGCCACTATAGATTTTCTAATGCAAGTGTTGTTGACAGTGTTTTGTCTTGATGTTTGTTGACGGGTCCTGAAGTATAGTTAGATTTTTATTCAGCTCCCTATTTTCTGTGTATTCTGGGATCAGGGACGAAAGTGTTATTGTTATTCTAGTTTTGTATTAGCCATAATAATGATGGTATTCACAGTACAGCAAATAACTTACATCTTCTCAAGTATGTCATCATCAGACCTTCATATATATGACATGACAATATGTTATGTAATCCTCATAGTGCTTTGCTCAATGGCAGTGTTTTTCTTCAAATTTATGACTGCCGTTAACCTCTACAAAATCCTTGTTTGCAGACATCAGAAGTAGAGTTGTTTGGAAACAGTGACGAAAGTCCTGCCTTTGTTGAATTCCTAGAGTTTCTGGGGGAGAAGGTCGAGCTGCATGACTTTAAAGGGTAAGAACTTGTTAATATACTCATTCCATATCAAACAACCAGGATCTTGTAGGTCCCGTGTGGCTCAGTTGGTAGAGCATGGTGTTTGCAACGCCAGGGTTGTGGGTTTGATTCCCACGGGGGACCAGTCCGGGGAAAAAATGTATGAAATGTATGCATTCACTACTGTAAGTCACTCTGGATAAGAGTGTCTGCTAAATGACTAAAATGTAAAAATGTAAATGTTGTATAGATATCCTGAACAGTGTATTGGAGAAAGAGGCAGGTTTCACTGAATGGTCCTATCTATCGGTCTAGGTTTCGTGGTGGGTTGGACGTGACCTACGGCCAGACAGGCTCTGAGTCCGTCTACCACAACTACCGGAACAAGGAGATCATGTTTCATGTGTCCACCAAGCTGCCTTATACCGAGGGGGACACACAACAGGTACTGTACCAGCCTCCCCTGCTCTACCTCTCCTGCTCTACCTCTCCTGCTCTACCTCCCCTGCTTTACCTCTCCTGCTTTACCTCTCCTGCTCTACCTGCTCTACCTCTCCTGCTCTACCTCCCCTGCTCTACCTCGCCTGCTCTACCTCTCCTGCTCTACCTGCTCTACCTCTCCTGCTCTACCTCTCCTGCTCTATACATTTGATACAGACTGTCATCATCACACTGATTTTCTGTCATGGATCACGTTTTACATGAGTCACTTTCTCAGTCTTCGCTCATCAGGGGAAGTGTCACAACTCAAACACAGACAGACACCTTATCCAGACTCATACACAAACAATGTCTTAAGCCTGTCTGGACAAACAAACACCGTAAGTTAACAGGAAGAACACACGCAGTGTGTAATCAGAGCCCCCAGCTGCAGTGGGAGCAATCCGATTGAAAGTAAAGCCAATCAGAGCTGTTGTCCAAGTTGATATGGTGGAGCAGCAACCTTTCCCGAGGTGTTTGTTTGTCCAGGCTCATCTGCTGTGAGAGAGAGGGACGGGCGGAGAGGGGAGAGCGAGTGAGAGAACAGACAGACAGACAGACAGACAGACAGACAGACAGACAGACAGACAGACAGACAGACAGACAGACAGACAGACAGACAGACAGACAGACAGACAGACAGACAGACAGACAGACAGACAGACAGACAGACAGACAGACAGACGCTGTTCTTGACCATTGCATGTGATATGAATGCAGAGTTTTTTAAACAAGTTGCTGTGTTGTGTTGCAGTTGCAAAGGAAGAGGCACATAGGGAACGACATCGTGGCCATAGTGTTCCAGGAGGAGAGTACACCCTTCGTACCAGATATGATCGCCTCCAACTTCCTCCATGCATACGTAGTGGTGCAGGTGGAGAACGCCTGTACTGACAATGTACTGTACAAGGTGCTGTATCCGTCCCTGATCTTCACTAATAAACACATAGACTGTCTCATGTCGCCCACCAAACTATCATACCACACACACATTATCACCATTCATGGCACATGTGATTGTCACCTGTTAGGTGTCAGTGACAGCGCGAGATGACGTACCATTCTTTGGACCTCCCCTGCCAGACCCGGCCGTCTTTAGAAAAGTGAGTTGGTCCAACTACAATCCCAACTCCGGTGAACTTCGCTCAGCTTCGGTGTTTTCTCCCTCCTCCATCATCTTGTCTGTCATTCAGTCCATTTCCTCTTTTATCCCAGGGTCCAGAATTCCAGGAGTTCCTCTTCACTAAGCTCATCAACGCTGAGTATGCCTGCTACAAAGCTGAGAAATTTGCCAAACTGGAGGTGAGTTATTCTCCTTCTCAGTCATGGTTTTCAATGTCAGCCAGTTTTATTTTGGCAGACAGTGTTTTCAGTGTTTCTCTGCCAAGGTATGACACCAGCCATTACTTATCATCTGTGAATGCTTTTCTGGGAATTTGTAACTTTAACTAGGTGTGTTTGTGTGTGTGTGTGTGTGTGTGTGTGTGTGTGTGTGTGTGTGTGTGTGTGTGTGTGTGTGTGTGTGTGTGTGTGTGTGTGTGTGTGTGCGTGGTTATGTGTGTGTGTGTGCGTGGTTATGTGTGTGTGTGTGTGTGTGTGCGTGGTTATGTGTGTGTGTGCGCGTGGTTATGTGTGTGCGCGGTTATGTGTGTGCGCGGTTATGTGTGTGCGTGGTTATGTGTGTGTGTGCGTGGTTATGTGTGTGTGCGTGGTTATGTGTGTGTGCGTGGTTATGTGTGTGTGCGTGGTTATGTGTGCGCATGGTTATGTGTGTGCGCGTGGTTATGTGTGTGTGCGTGGTTATGTGTGTGTGCGTGGTTATGTGTGCGCGTGGTTATGTGTGCGCGTGGTTATGTGTGTGCGTGGTTATGTGTGTGCGTGGTTATGTGTGTGTGCGTGCGTGGTTGTGTGTGTGTGTGTGTGCCTGCATGCGTGCGTGGTTATGTGTGTGTGTGTGTGTGCGTGCGTGCGTCGTTATGTGTGTGCGTGTGTGTGTGTGTGTGTGTGTGTGTGTGTGTGTGTGTGCGTGCGTGGTTATGTTTGTGTCTGTGCGTGCGTGCGTGCGTGCATGGTTATGTTTGTGTGTGTGTGTGTGGTTATGTTTGTGTGTGTGCGTGCGTGGTTATGTTTGTGTGTGTGCGTGCGTGCGTCGTTATGTTTGCGTGCGTGCGTGCGTGCGTCGCTATGTATGTGTGCGTGCGTGGTTATGTTTGTGTGTGTGCGTGCGTGCGTGGTTATGTGTGTGCGTGTGTGTGTGTGTGTGTGTGTGTGGTTATGTTTGTGTGTGTGTGTGTGTGGTTATGTTTGTGTGTGTGCGTGCGTGCGTGCGTGGTTATGTGTGTGTGTGTGCGTGTGTGTGTGTGTGTGGTTATGTTTGTGTGTGTGTGCGTGCGTGGTTATGTGTGTGCGTGTGTGTGTGTGGTTATGTTTGTGTGCGTGTGTGTGTGTGGTTATGTTTGTGTGTGTGTGTGTGTGGTTATGTGTGTGTGTGTGTGTGCGTGGTTATGTGTGTGTGTGTGTGTGTGGTTATGTGTGTGTGTGTGCGTGGTTATGTGTGTGTGTGTGCGTGCATGGTTATGTTTGTCTGTGTGTGATCAGGAGCGTACGCGGTCCGCCTTGCTGGAGACGCTGTATGAGGAGTTACACATCAACAGCCAGGCCATGATGGGTCT